>NC_134187.1:0-651750 GCF_964188355.1 Buteo buteo
GGAACCCCTCAAAAAAAAATACATACACCCTCTAAACACACAAAAAGATTATTGCCCTCGACAATATTCCTAATAGCAACCCCAATATTATAAACTTTACACAGCTGTTTTCCCAAATAGATAACGTGAAACTTACTTATAGATTTTCAGTTTTAAAGGGCCAGTTTCTTTAGACTTCCAATTTCTTGTTGGTGCTTTCTTTATTCTTGAATAATGAAGCCAAGGTTCTTCTCCCAGACCTTTACCGCTCTAAGGGTTGTTAAAATGACTCGATACGGTCCTTTCCACTTCTCAGTGATTTTACATACATTCAATCTCCTGGTCGGAAGGGATGCGCTGCTACGTCCAATTCTAAGGGTCCAGCTGTGGAGACATACTGACAAAGTTCTTGAAAAGAATTGCTTAAAGAAATCATAACACCTTTTAAAAACCTATCTCCAAAGGCACTCAAGATACTCAGAACATAGGACTCTTGATATGGTCTTTCATAAAACATTTCATAATGACTTAAATTTTCTTTCTCTTCTGGCTATACTCTGATTCTTAACAGAGCCATGGGTAATGCTTTAACCCATGTGAGGAGTGAGGTTTCCTGACAAATTTTACTCGACTGTTGCTTAAGGGTATAGTTCATTCCCTCTCTCTCTCTCTCACCCCCCCCCCTCCCCCCCCCCCCCTTGCTTGTGGTCTATATGGGGTGTGATAGTCTCAATCTATAGATAATACTTTGCTCAACTTGTCTCCTAATCTTTGCTATAAAATGAGGGCCATTGTCAGATGACATTCTTACAGGCACCCCACATTTTGGTATTATCTCTTTGAGCAAGACTTTGAGTACTTCCCTTGCTTTGTTGGCGCGACAAGGGAAAGCCTCGGGCCACCCAGTAAAGATATCAACTAAAACTAGGGTAGATCCTTCTTTTCAAGGCAATTCTATAAAGTCAATTTGCTAATATTCTCCTAAAAAATTTCCTTATTTCATAATCCCAAAGATGATCTTATTACTGATTCGGGGACATTTTTATATATAAATTTCACATCCGCTTCCAATTGTTTAAACAATCTTTGTCGTATTTCACTTTCTGTTCCCCGATATACTTTGTGATGTTCAGCTCGGGCAATTTCTCTTATTATTGTGGGTGGGACTATTATTTGACCTGTCGGTGTTACAGCCTATCCTGTTTCATTTTGTTAGCCTGCAATCTAATAATTAATTCTTCATCTTTTTCGTTATAATTTGGAGTTTCTTTAGGCAATTTTATACTTTTCTCTGGAACTAGTGCTAGGATGCCTTCTTCCGCAGCCTCTTTAGCGGCTTTATCAGCCAGTCGGTTACCTGCGTTCGGACCGGTCTTACCTAACTGATGTGCTTTACAGTGCATTATCGTGACTGCTGTTGGTATTTGAATGGTTTCTAACAATTTCCGTATTTGTTCTGCGTGCTGAATGGTGGTTCCTTGCGCGGATAACAGTCCTCTTTCTCTCCGTATCGCTCCATGCGCGCGTACTACTCCAAAAGCATACTTTGAGTCTGTCCAAGTGTTGACTCGCTTTCCTTGACTTAGTTCCAGAGCTCGAATAAGAGCTATCAATTCAGCCTTTTGGGCAGATATCGTCGAAGGCAAAGTTGGCAACGCAATTACCTCCTCAGTAGTTATTGTCTATCTTGATAAACGTTTTTCTTCACAGATGGAACCGCTTCCGTCGGCATACAGTTCCCAATCTGTTTCTTCTAGCGGCGCATCTCAGAGGTCCAGTCAGCTGGAGTAAACTCTTTCGATTGCCTGCAAGCAGTCACGTTCCAGTTCTCCTTTAACTTGATCGGTTGTTGAAAACGCAACAGGGTTAACGGTGGTAGTAGTGTTTAGGTAAACATCATCTTGTTCCAGCAACACCACTTGGTATTTCAGCATCCTGCTAGGGGATACCCAATGCCCCCCTCTCTGTTTTAGCACAACAGTTATCATATGGGAAACGTACAGTAATCCTTTGTCCTCTAATCCTTTGTCCTCAGGTGAACTTACGAGCTTCCTGGATCAGTAGCACAGTTGCAGTGACGGCTCTCGGACGACCAGAGCATCCCGGACTCACATTACCTAGTCGCTTCGAGAAGTAGGTCACAGCTCGCCCACTTGGCCCTACATATTGGGCCAGGATACCCAGAGCTATACCTCTTCTTTCACGAGCAAAAAGTTCAAGCGTCTTTGTGAGATCTGGCAGGCCTAGGGCTGGCACCCCTATTACAGCCTGTTTCAATTCTTGGAAAGTAGCTTGCTCGGCATCGGTCCAATCCATCGTTTGAGGTTTTGAGCTGCTCCTATAAAGGTCGGGCCAGCAAGCCACAATTTATAATCTACAGGTGACACCACTCGACCATTCCCGGAAACGCTCGTCATTAATTTTTTTCGTCTTAGGTTCGGGGAGACGACAAATTGCCTCTTTTCTCTCAGTTCCCAATTGTCTCTGTCCTTTTAGGATTTTAAAACTCATTTACGTAAGTTTCTTCTTTCTGGGTTATTTGGGGTTTTTTCTGTTGACACTCGATATCCACCGATTCCCCAAAAGTTCAAAAAGTTAATAGTTAGCTTTGTGCATTGTTCTTCCGTCTCAGCTACAATTAACAGATCATCCATATATTTCAGCAAGGTTTCTTGATTATTTTCTTTCTTCCAAATCTCTAATTCTCGTGCCAATTGATTTCCAAAAATGGTAAGACTATTCTTAAAGCCTTGAGGCAAGACTGTCCACGTATATTGTGTTTTTCTCCCAGTCTCAGGATTTTCCCATTCCAAAGCAAAAACCTCTTGACTACCGGGATCCAAGGGAATACGGAAAAAGGCATCTTTTCGGTCTAACACTGTGAACCATTCTTGTTTCTCCGTTAGGGTTGCTAACAAAGTATAAGGATTTGCTACTACCGGATGAATATCTTGTACTATTTGATTTATTGCTCTGAGGAGGTCTTGAACTAATCTACCATCTTTTTCATTAGCCTTTTAACAGGCAAGATCGGGGTGTTATATCTGGATTCACATTCTATTAACAATTTGTATCTTAAAAACGTTTGTATTACCATTGCTAACCCTTTCCGACTTTCCGGTTTTAGGGGGTATTGTTTAATTCTTACCGGATTCGATCCTGGCTTTAAATCAACTCTCACAGGTTCTGCTTTTTGGATTTACCAGGAACTTCCCAGTCCAGACAACTGGAATTACAGCATTAGACTTTGCCTGGTATAATCTTCTGCTTTCGGTAACCATCCTGTTAACAACAAAGCCACTGCTTCGATACGTTTAGTTTCTGGAATCGAAGTTTTAATCTCTCCATTTTTTAATTTAACTTCTGCCTCTAAGTTCTCAAATAGATCTCTCCTTAACAGGGTTTTAGGAGAATCTGGCACATACAAAAACTGCTGAGTGACCCATTGCTTTCCTAATTTCATTGTTAAAGATTTAAAGAAGGGTCTAGTTTCTCGTTCACTTGTTGCACCGACACCGCCAATTTCTTCAAAACTTAACTCTCCCTCTAAGGTATTTAAAACTGAAAAGGTGACTCTAGTGTCAATTCAAATTCAGTGTTCTGTTCTCCCGGTTTAGCTGTAACCAGAGGTTCTGCTGGGAGACTCCCCTCCGGTCCCCGTCAGATACGTTCACTTAAAAAGAACAAACCTACATATGGCACCTTATTCCAGTTACTCTCTCTCCTACAAAACAACAGCAATTGCAATATAGTATTGTAACTCAAAGTTCTGTTTGTTTACCATTTTTCCTGCAATTCACCCCAATGTGCCAATAAACGTCCCAACGGTGATGGTTTTGGTAACTTTTCATCAGCAGTTCCATTTCCTGCATTCTTATTCTTAAACAATTTTGCTAATGCCTTTATACTTCTATACATTCAAATACCAAATACCAAACAAATGCAAATGACAATTGTCCCAAATAATACACAAAGTCCAACCCAGGAATAGCTTTCGCTTATGACTTACGGGCAGACGCCTAGGCTTCCACTGCAGACGGGTACCCTCCAAGCCCCAACCCTGCGAAGCTTTCGCCGCGCCTCACGGGCAGGCTTTCCAAACAAATTCCAAAGAAGCGGCGCCTTACCTTTTTTTCCAGGGAACGCTGCGAGGAGCTTTGCGAGTCGAGGGTGACGGTTCTCCCCGAGAATACCTCGGTGCCGGCCGGAGTTCGATCGACACTCGATCTCGTCCAGTCTCACTCGCAAGGTCCCATCTGGGTCGCCAAAACCGTTCCCGAAATCCAGAATAAAACTCCTTAACGCCAACCTGAAGTTAAGAAGCGGGCACTTTGTTTATCGCAGCGCTGGGGACACGGGGGATCGCTCCTCCAAAGGCGTGTCCCGCTTAGTATCAAAATCCATCAGTTTTTACAGACTTTTCCTGTCAGGTCATTGTTACCTAAGCTCCTTCCGTAGAAATGCATACTATGCTCGTTCTTAAATTTAACCTTTATAATGATCGGTCCTTTGATTATATAACCTTATCAATATTCTTATTTAAAAACAAACAAGCATTGGTCAGTTACACTTAGCTCTGCTGACTGGCATCTTCGATCCTCAAATCGAGATGGGAAGGGTAAGGGGGTTTCCAAGCAGCAAACTGGCGTCCACGACGGTTTCCTTAGTTTCCTGAAACAGAAGGTAGAAGAACCAGTAACTTCCTGGTGAGGTTTCTAGGGTTAGCTCTTTCAAACTTTAACAATATTAAGGTTCCTAGAGTCATGCGTAACGCAGCTCCTAAAGTTTCTATGGCTACGTTTCGAACTTAACGATCCTATACGTTATGCTTCACAATTTTACTTCTTAATCAAACCTAACTCTTCTATGTGATTAAATTTTGATTTCTTTACCGGAATATTTGCAACAGCTGGAGCCCAGCAGGAACAGGGGGGGACACGGCCCGACCCCCCCAGCGCCTCACCTCCTCCTCCCCTGGGCTCCCTCACGGCCCCTCCACTCGTGCAAAGGGAGCGCAAACGCAGCCCGGAGGGCAAAGGGGACGGGCGGCCAGCGTTTATTCAGTCAGTCGCGTGCCTATCGAGTCCTGCCAGCGAGTCTGCTCCGGGGCTCGGGGCGCCCCCCGGCGCTCCCTCTGCCCCTCGGGCACCTCTGATAGCCTATTTCCATACATTCTGTATGGCCCGTCTAAATATGGGGATGGTTTTAATATTTTGTACCAGCTGTGGAAACTGGTTTGCTGCTAGGTGACTGCAAAAGTGAGATTTGGTAAATAATTATTAGAAATCTTATACTAACACTACGATTGAAACAATAGACAAAAGTATAGCCAAGCAATTAACTAGCAGAGGTAGGTACTCCTAAGTTTTGCAGTTCTTTGCTCTTATGACTAGATGTTCCTGTACGCTGGATGAGAACAATGCTGAAACTGACCACGTGTGATTGAACCTGCGTTAAGCTTCAAGATCAAAGAACAAGGACAAGAATAAAGACTTCGAGGACAGCCAGCAAGAACTTCAAATGGGTCGGTGGTTGCAAAAGCAGCCCTTCGTCTCAAATGGATCCTTCATTGCACGTGATCGGACGTAGGCAGTACTATGATAATTGGTTGCCATCGTTTTTATGTATATGTATTCTAATCTGATTAACATGCAATTAGTTATTCTGTATAACCTGTTTGTGCTAAAGCTGTGGCATGCACGCTAGGTGGAACTATCCCCCGTGCATCCAGCGCTGCAATGAAGAATGCCTGCTTTCTAAAACTCCAAAACGAGTCTTGGGGAGTTTCTTCGACTGGCTTTTCAGTATCAGGGGCACAAGGGAGGAAAGGGGAAAAAAAAAAAAAAAAAAAAAAAAAAAAAAGGCAGCAGTGCGGGAAAGAGAGGGGACCAGGGGAGGGGCAGGGAGGGACCAGAACGCGGAAGAGGGGAGACAGGGCCCCGAGGGCCCGGGGCTGACCACAGCTCTTGGCACTGCCAGGAGAATTTGCCAGTTCAGACGCTTCTTTCTGCTCCTCTCCCGCTCCCCTCCTCTTCTGTAACTCCGGCGGCGCGGCCGTCCTCCCCCTAGGAGAACACGCGTCTCATAGGTCTTGCAAGACGAGGCCTCCTAGGCACGGAGCCTCGCTCGCTCGCACACTACGTGGCCGTACCGCACCGTCGGTGCCGCATCCGGACCCTGCGGTGCACCTCGGCGGTCTGACCTGCTGCGGACTACGAAGAGGGATCCTTCCGCACGCGGAGAGGCAGGCTCTCTCTTGCCTGCAGCGGGAGGCAGCTGCCGGCCGGCCAGCCTTCCATTTCTTCTTCTCTAACCTTTCTCTGGCCTCTCCAGCTTCAGCCGCAGCAGCTCCTGCCCGCAGCCGGTAAGCGCCCCGCCTGTCCCTTCGTGCTCCCGCGCCGCGAGGAGAGGGAGGCCGGGCAGAGACAGCCCGTGCGAGCTTTCCTTGCCGGCGGCGTTTCCTTACCGGGAGGAAGCAACGAGCGCGGCGGCCCCTCCCGCCGGTGCCGCATTGCCGTTACCGTCGGACGGCACGTGCAGGACCGGGGCAGCCCCGCGCACTCGCAGCCTCCGAGCTGCAGTACCGAACATTGGTCGCGGGGTGGCAGCGGCGAGCGCTTGGCACAACGCGCCAGCGCGCATGGGCGGCACCCCAGCTGCAGTACCGAAGTCTGTTCAACAGGTGGCGGAAGAGAGCGCTGGCGAAACGCGCCGCCACCGCGCGTGCACGGCTCCGCGCTGCCGTACCGCGTTTCGGTTGCTAGGCAACAGCAGGAGGGCGGCAAAAGGCGCCACCGCGCATGCGCGGCTCCCGACCGCCAGGGCCGCGTTTTGGTTGCCAGGCAACAGCAGGAGCGCCGTAAACCGCGCCGCCGCGCATGCGCGGTTGCCGAGGCGTCCTGTCGCGTTTTGGTTGCCAGGCAACAGCGGCGAGCGCCGTAAAAGCCGCAGCGCGCATGCGCCCGTGCCGAGCTGCCGTAACGCGTTTGGGTTGCTAGGCAACAGGAGCGGGCCGTAAACCGCACCGCCGCGCATACGCGATAGCCCAGGCGTCGTGTCGCGCCTCGGTTGCCAGGCAACAGGGGCCAGCACCGTAAAAGCCGAACCACGCATGCGCGGTTGCCGAGCAGCCGTAAAGCGTTTTGGCTGCTAGGCAACAGCAGGAGCGCCGTAAACCGCGCCACCGCGCATGCGCGATTGCCGAGGCGTCTTGTCGCGCCCCGGTTGCCAGGCAACAGGGGCAAGCGCCGTAAAAGCCGAACCACGCATGCGCGGTTGCCGAGCAGCCGTAAAGAGCCTCCGCTGCCCGGCAACAGCTGGAGCCCACCCACGCACGCCACCGCGCGTGCGCCCCTCCCCAACGCCACTTCCCACCTTCGGTCACCGGGCAGCAGCCTCCGCATCCCCGTAACGATCCTCTTCGGCGCATCAGCTGGATGAGGGATGACTGACAGCTCAGACCAGGAGAGACCAGACACAGGCGGCAACTACTTACTGGGGGCACAGGGTTTACGTTGCCCTGCCCTTTCCCCACTCGCAGCCCGGGCAGTCATCTTCATGGCCTCCGTTCCAAAAAGCACCTGAGTGGCTGGAGCGTTTACAGCAGTCAAGTGCAAAGAACAGACCATTCGGGTGGTCGCTTCTGCCCCTGCCCTCCCCACCCCATTATCTAGAGAGGAGAAGCAGCACAGGGAACCTGCAAATGGGGGGGGGAAGGGGGGGGGTGTCCCCTCGAGCAAGCCCCAGGGACTGCTGTATCCCTCTGCATGTGGCATCAGGGTTGCGGGAGTGACAGCAGCCAGTCAACAGATGCTGGCGAGAGATTTAAAAAAAAAAAATAACGCCTGGTTCCGGTGACAGCCTGAAGGCAGGCCACAAGAGACCCAAAGCTGCTCTGTGCCAGAGGGGCAGCTCTGTCCAGCAGGAAACGCCGCGTCCCAGCGCACCAGATGCCAGCGGCCCACCTGCAAGCGAGCGATACCCTGGCGACCCTGGGGCTCGGTTGGGGTGGGCGCACCTTTCCTCACCTCTGAGCCATCAGAACTCTGCTCTCCCAATCCTGCACGCACGCAAGGCTTCTTGTGCGGGGCTCGTCTCTTATCGAAGAGACGCTGCACGGTGTTACTTACCGCCCCGCCCTCTGGCGTGCAAAGGAATCAGCCGTGAAGCAGGGATAGCAAAGAGGCCTGTCGGGATATTAGTAGTCCTCAGCAGATGACCGTAGAGCCCTCGAGGTTCCATCTTTGCTCCCTACAGGAGCGTGGCTCCGCACTCCTTGCCGCTCCCGCCGGCAAGCGACACAATTGCCCTTTGCTGCCTGCAACGCGCAGTACCTGCACGGCCCCAGTACTGCCGCTTAGAGAGCGAGAGGCGCTCGCTATAAAGCGGCAATGAAGAACAAGGACGGCCCGTCAAGATGGCAGGACGAACATAGAGAGCCTCCAGCATTAGCCAGGCAGGGCTTGCAACTCACCTTGTGTCGTGGTTTAACGCCAGCCAGCAACAAAGCCCCACGCGACCGCTCACTCGCTCCCCCGCCCCCAGTGGGACGGGGAGACAATCGGAAGGGCGAAAGTGAGAAAACTCGTGGCTTGAAACGAAAACAGTCTAATCATTTAAAAGAAACAACAACAACAACAACTTGTAAGGAAAAGAAGAAAAAAAATGACAGAGAATGGGGTGCAGGCAGCATGCCAGGGGTCTGGAGCCTGACGGATGATGGGGAGCGGGGGGTGGAATATGGAGGAGGGAAAGGAAGCGGGGGGGGGGGGGGGGGGGGGCGGGGATGGGACAGGAGATAGAAGAGCAGGGGATGCGGGGGGAAACAACTCGCGTGGGTTAAAAACTCGCATGGGTGAAGGGGGCGGGCTGGAGCAGCAGGGGGCATATATGGGGGAGAAACACACGCCGGGGAGAGGGTAGGTGAGGGTACAGAGGTGCATGGGGGGACACGGGGGGGGGATGACCTACCCCAGGGAGTCCACCCAGGATGATCCACAGCAGGTAACTCACCTGGGATAACCCGCAACAGAGCATCCACACCAGATCATCCACACTGGGAGGACCCCCAGCAACGCCCCTCAAACTGCTTGTGCTTCACCCCCAATCTTCCCCAAACTGGGGAGTTTTTTGCTTTTTCAAAATACTCAGTTTGGGGTGTGTTTCAGTGCTTTTCCACAACATAAAAAGGGGTGATCTTTCAGTTGTGGGTTTGTGCATGAAAATGGGGTGGGTTTTTTGCTTTCCAGCTGCACCAATCCAGGCGGATTTGGCTTTCCCAGGAGTCCCAAAGTCATTTGGTTTTTTTCCCTTTGCAGACCCAGAATCAGGGGGTTTGGGGTTGTCCTGGTTTCAGCTGGAATAAAGTTCATTTTCTTCCGAGTAGCTGGTACAGGGCCATTTTGGATTTAGGGTGAGAATAACGTTGACAACACCCCGATGCTGTAGTTGTTGCTAAGCAGTGTTTATACTAAGTCAGGGACCTTCCATCTCCTCATACCGCCCTGCCAGCAGAGGCTGGGGGCGCACAAGAAGAGTCGCTGAGCTAAAGCAGGATTCCAGGTAAACAGGTCAGCTCGAAATACACCACCTCCTTTAAAAGTTAAGAGCGATTGGAACACTTAAAATCAGCATTTAGGCTAATCGATACCATTTTGAACACCTTCTTAGCATACAAGTAAACACTCTTGCCGGTGTTGGAAAACGTCTCCTCCCTTCCTTACAGCACCGCTGCAGGGAGATAACCCTGGGAGGCTGCGGGATGAGGTCATACGCAATCAGAATCTACGCTTACGGATCCACCACAACAGCTACAGCCCTTGCGCTGCTGCTGCTGCTGCTTTGCATCTTGCTTGTTTGGTGAATAAAGCTGAAAGTGAAGTGGAAAACTACAAAGAGCAAAATGAAAAATAAAGAATAAATCTCAATCATTCACTTTACGCTAAAAAGGCGTGCCCATGTTTATATACGTCCAATAAAAATACTTATACTGTAAAAGTATTTGATTTTCCTTTTCCATTACCTTAACTTGCACAGCTCTGAATACATACCATTAAATTATCTCTCTCCAAAGTACACATTTATAATGGGACTAGGGGTTTTTGTGCGTGTTACAGAACGCGGAGGGACACCTGGCCAGCTGGGCTGCCCAAGAGAGGCGCTACTGAACTGCCAGGGAAACGCACCATTGAAAGCGAGACAGAAAGAAAGTACTTCAGAGCACTCCGTCAAAACATCAGGAAAAAAAACCCATAACATCCAGTTGCCTCTCTTTTTAAACGTTTAGAAAAATACCTAACTGCTTACATACACCTAACAAATCATATACTACAGCTATTTGGCAGTTACAGTTTAAACAATGCAAGTCAATTTGTAAAATCCCCAGTGCTGCAATACCTCAGACTACCAAAAAGGACTGGCAGGTTTCCTAATGCTTTTGGCAGTACTGAAGCATGCAGAGCAACACGTTTTCATGTTATCTCGACTGTTACAACTGAGAAACCAAAGACCAGTGATGCCATCAACTTTAGGAAGATGGGCTGTGCTTGGGTCTTTGGAAGGAAACTGACTTTTTTTTTTTTTGTCTTTTTTTAAAAGAGAGTGAAAAGTCTCGTTACTGATGACTTCTACTGTCAAGTCGATCACCTCTGAAGATCCACTCTGATGGGAAGTTC
Organism: Buteo buteo; assembly: GCF_964188355.1. Lineage (NCBI taxonomy): Eukaryota > Metazoa > Chordata > Aves > Accipitriformes > Accipitridae > Buteo > Buteo buteo. Next base: position 10,653 of record NC_134187.1, read on the forward strand.
CTAAAACAAAATTTCTTTGAGAGAGAAAGACTTCCATTTTGGAAAATCTCTTTCCAACTGATGTCAAAATTACACACTGTAGGTTAAAGGAAAAAATACATTACTGAAGCAGTAACTCATCAAAAACACCTCAGGACTCACTGTCACTAGTTACAAGGCTACTAATGCTTCCTGGGAAAGCCTGGAAAACACACAGATGCGATGCCCGTTTTGTCCTGTTTTGTCCACGTCTCTTCTTTGACCTTGATTGCTTTTAGTACAGATGCTAATTATCTCCGTAACGTTTTTGAGTACTACTAGAAGATATTTAAAAAAAAATCATTGACTGTAAAAGCATAAAGGTTTTATCATGAAAACAAAGTCTGTTTCTTCTGAACAGCTGAACTCTTACGAACAGTTTCTTCCCTCTTTTAGGACAAAATTATTTTCACAGTATCATTTACTAGCAAGCACACAGCAACAGAAGATTATGCTTTCAGGAAGAGAAAATAAACTGCGGGAAGTAAACTTTGTATAGGTGTAACATGCTCCAGAACAGAACTTATTTTTAGTATTTCTGTTAAAATATTTCATGTAAAAAAAAGTAGAAGGAGAGTTGGCACACTCTCAACATTAAAGTCCGTACCGCAAGTACCTTTGGAAAAATGCAGACACACATCGTAGGCGTACCTTGTACTTGCAGGCCACTACGGAATCTTTCCATCCGTCTCGTACCGTCACGGCAGAAGAAAGGGCAACCACGGCGAAACGGTGCCAGCTGACATCCAGCTGAGAGAAGAAAAGAAAAACATTAGCACAAAGCTGGGTAGGAACCCAAAGCTGCCCTTTTTTTTTTTGTGAAGGTTTGTGAAGACAGTACGACTGAGCGGAGGAAAAAGTATTTTTGCGTCATCTTCGGTACAGCTGTTGACACAGGCCACTAAAGCTTCTGCATTTTTCAGACAAACGTGCCTTTTTTTTTTCCTTTCTTTTTTGACTCATCGGCAACTTTACTTTCACTAGAACTCACTTTCCTGGATACACGCAGGTGACACACATAGAGACCTACCTACATTTTCTCAAGCCTTAGTACAGCCGAGGCTTCATCACCCTATACGTCCCAAGTTGAGTATTTTTGCTAAAGAGCACAGCAACACATCTGTCCTTGTGAACTGCCTCGTTGCAAAAAAGGAATCACTTTTTCCAGGCCGTTGCTCCGAACGGGCAAGATCTTTTAAAACCGCAGCTGTGCCACCAAACCCGCTCAGGGTCCCTCCTAGCTTTTGACCGCCCTGAGATTTAACAGGCACACGCTCCATTCCATCTTCCAACAGCAAAAATAGGCTAACGCTCTCGGACCCAGAGCGCAACCCTACGCACACAGCCTGCTGTTTTGATGAGGAGCCACCCAGCATCCCTGCGAGCACAGCTGCACGCGCCAGATCGGTTTCCCCTATGCCGCGAGTTACCGGTTTCGGTGAACGTAGTTTCTGACGCTTTAAACCGAAAACCGTATCTCGATGCTTCGCCACAGTAGAAACGACCCATCGCCAGAACGCTACAAAAACGCAGTAACACCAATTGCAAACCCACAGCAGCAACAGCTCCAGAAATATTTAGACCAGGAACAAGGGAGAAAAATAAAACAGCTTCATCTCACGCACAGGGGAGCGGCAGGCAGAGAAAAGGGTCGGCATTCTGAGCCCTTACAGAAAACGGGCATTCTCCTTCCGTTCCTCAGCCCGTCCGTCAAGGTCTAAATACCGCAACACTACTACGGCAACGTCGAGAGTAGGGAACAGCAGCCCTGCCGCTGGACTTGCCGCTGACCCATGCTATTTACGTAGCAGGACGCGTAAGCAGAGGGACGCGTTTTGCCACACGCAGCCCTGAACTTCCTGAAAATTTACGTTTACAAAAAAAGCCACTTGGAACATATTGCCAAACAACATTCGGCAAGAAAGCTTTGATGCGTTTGACACACGCAAGTTTTTGGTCACTTGCTATTTGCTTCCTGTTGCTGCTGCTGTTCTTCCTTCAGAAATTCTACTCGTAGCCCAGTTATTCACTACTGGTTCAAGCATTTGCCTTCCTGGTATTACCAGCACATTCACAGAGGCAAGTAACTTAATTGCTCTTCTACAATTATCCAAACGACAATTACAGCCATGAAAGAGAAGGAGAGGTCAGGCAGCAGAAGAGCTCTGCAGGCTGGCACCAGTCAATATTGCACTCTCTAAAAACAAACAACAACAAAACAAAACCGTGACCCTGTATCCTTCTTTTTTTTTTTTTTTTTTTTTCCCTTCTTCTTTCAGAGCTCATCCCTGCCTCAGCATTTTGTCTTGTCAGAGCACGAAGCGCAGGTGATCCGTACCCTGACGACTTCTGCGTGTGATGAACGCCTGTTCAGAAATAGTCCAGATCTGCAAGACTGGTGTCATTTCTATGGTTTTAATCATCATAACTCACATTTTATTTACTCACGCATTTGTGAGGAAACTAATTAACTCTTAGACACTGCCTCTCCTTTTTTTGGGGGGTGGGGGTGGAAATGTGTTAGAGACTGAAAAACATTACAATTCAGAGCTCCCAACCACGAGGGAGTGGTGGAGAAATCAATGAAAGCAAAGACCAACAGCAGCAACATCAACTGGAAGTTGGCTTTCATTCCGATCACGTACTTAAGCGACTCTCCTTGCAAGTCTATGCCTCGGTCCTAGGAATGACTAGTCCCTTTTTGGAAGGACAAACTTTTTCACTTAAAAGTCCTAGACTGAAGACTCCGCTGAACGGAATGGGGATTGTCCCACGGGACAACATGCCGTCAACACTCTTAATGGGGAAGGAAAAAAAAAAACCCAAATAAAAATCAAGTTTAAGTACCAGTTCCCATCACGTTTCACTCATTACATTTCTGCTGGCATCTAGGTGCTCAAAAATGAACTACAGGGACACCACATATTCCTGAAAATTCAGTTATACATAAAAAAATAAAAGGCTATTTCCAACTTGCCCATAAAAATCAGTATGAACAGAGAGGAGAGAAACACTCGACCCTGAAGAAGCTAACAGGCAGCTCTGAATTTACCAGACAGGAAATTTCATTCTTTCCCCTGAAACAAAAACACATCAAGGGACCAGTTCAGGAACAGGGCGCGATCTGTTAACAGCAATTTTTCCATCGTCTTTTCTGCACTAGCAGCAAATTTGCCTTCCCTGTGGGTTTAACGTGGAGCATCTGTAGTGCCCTCGAACTCGCAAGTGTTTCTCTCCGCCCCCCCAGCCCGATACGTGCGATTACCTGAGCAGCAAGCGGAATTAACCACGCAGGATTTTCTTCGTGTGACGCAGGAGGTGACACTGGGAGAAGAGGAGACAAAGAAATGAACCTGCTTGTCACACCCAGCCAACGGTGAAAAGACAGGGGAGGATTCTGCCGGAAGGGCTCTGCACCCCAGGAGCTCCCGCCGGCCAGTTTCTCTCCCCTTTGCCCGGTACCGAGGGGACAACGACACCTCGCCCGCGTCCCCTCGCGGGGGGGGGGCTGCCCCAGGTGAGCCGGGGGACCCCCACCTCGCTTCTGCCCGCGGGAACGGACCGGGAGAGACACTCCACGCAGAGAGAGGAGCGTGGCGTGGATTGCATGCCCGAGGGAAGAGGCCGGGCTCCCCGCTGGCAGAAGGACAACTCACCTCCCTGCTGCTCGGAGCTGCTTGCTGCGGACAGCCCTGCCTGCGCCTGGCCGCTCTTCGGCCGTGCTGGGAGCGCGGTCCGGCCAACGGACGCCCCAGCGAAAAGACGCTCCAGCTAATCGCGCCTCCTGCTCGTTACAGCTGCAGGTACTTTTGCCTCTGGCTAATGCATGCTCCAGACAGCGGACACCCCGCCTCGTTCCAGCTCCCGCTTGCTACAGTTCTGGCTCCTTGAAGCCCCAGCTCCGCACTGGAGCTCCGGCTGATTTCAGCTGCTTCTCCTTACAAGCTCCAGCTACGTGCAACGGTCCGGGCTTTCCATAAGGTTATCTATCAACTGCTGTCAAAACTGGAGCATTAGGATTAAACATCAGAGTTACACGCCAAGTAAATATCCGTTAGTTTGGGCGATTAATTACTTAACGACTATTCTGAGCGGCGCAGAAAGAAGAGCTGGACTCAAAGAGGGCACGTGGGGTCTGAAAAGCACCTTTCCCCCCCGCAGACCATCACAGATGTTGAGTTCGGCCTGCTGCGTGCCGGTCTCCCGAACTTCGGCGTCCGACACAACCAGACCCCCATCTCCGGGGAGGGACCACGCACCCTACCTGCCCCCCGCTTCCCCCCGCAGCCCCCAACACCCTCCCACCCGCCTGCAAAACCAGCCAAGCCGGCTCCCGCTTTTGGCCCCCACACCAGCTGACTCGGGGCCCATTTGGGAGCCAAAAAACCTGGATGCTGAGCCTGTTCTCAAGGCCCAAACACGCAGGGCCGGACCTCTGTTTCTGGGCCCAAAGCCGCGCAGCTCGGTCTGTTTCCGAGCCCCCAAATCAGCCACGCGAGCCTGTTCTCAAGCCCCAGGAACAGAAAACTTGTTCTCCATTTCTGACCCTGCAGTGCCCACGGGCGACGCCGAGCATAGCCACCCCACAGCCCTGCACCCCCGGGGCCCCACACGTAGTTTCGGGGAGTGCTCGGGACCTGCGGAGGGCCCGGCCCCACGCCTCTGCGGGGCAGCCCCAGCACAGGCAGGGCATCGCTTCACGATTGCCGTTTCAGGCTTTATTTCCCCGCCACCAGCGGCACGGCCAGGCCCCCACCCCAACCCCCCCAGCCGAAGCACCCCCGCGGGTAGCCGGGCCCAGCCACCCGGAAAACAAGAAAACCAAAGAGGGAACAACAAGACAGACAACGTGGGGAAAGGCAAGGAGAAGGACACAGAAACAGAGAGAGCGCGGGAGGGATAGGGAGCAGGACAGAGAGATGGAGCAAGAAAGGAAAAAAGGACGGGAGGCAGAACCAAGGGAAAGAGAGACAAGGACAGGGAGCAGGACAAAGGGACGGAAGAGGAAAAAAAAAATAGCAACGGGCTGCAGGACAGAGATGAAGGGATTAAATAGACACAGGGAGCATGACAGAAAAACAGAGAGGAGACAGACAAAAGGGACAAAGAGCAGGCCAGCACTGGAGGGGAAAAAACCAACTGCGATGGGCAGTGGGAGAGAGATACGGAAAAAGAAAAAAATACTGAGGAACAGAAAAAAGAAAGAAGCGACAGCTAGCTGGACAGGGGGACACAGTTAGAAAGGGCGGGAGAGGGAATGGGGCAGAGAAAGACAGACAGAAAAGGTAGCAAAAGAAAGCAAGGCAGAGGGACAGCAAACAGGGCGGGGGGGGAAGGGACAGGGGTCTGGACAGAGATGGAGAAATAAGCAGCAGGGACAGAGAAAAAGAGACAGAAAGAGGGACAGGGAACATGGCAGAGAAGGAAAAATCAGGACAGCGGCAGGACGGAGATCAAAAACTGGGACGGTCCTCAGGACAGAGAGGAATACGAATACGAGCAGGGAGCGGGCCAAAGGGATACAGCGAGAAACAACGGGACAGGAAGCAAGACAGCGCGACAGACAAGAACAATGACAACGAGAGAGAGAGAGAGCGCGCGAGAGAGCGCGCGTGAGAAGCACAGGGGGTTGGGAAATTTAGAAAGCGAGGTATCAGGAGCCCTGCAGAGAGAGGGAGGGTGAATAAAAAAGGGGCAGGAAGCAGCACAAAGGGTCACAGAGAGTAAGAGATGAACAGGAAGGAGGACAGGGACAGTGAGATCCAGAATGACAAAAATAAACAGCAACGGCGAGCAAGACAAAGGGATAGAGAGAGAAACAGAAAGTAGGAAGAAGAGAGATAGGAAGGCAGGGACACAGAGCGGCACGTACAGGTGCAGAGAGGAAAAGAACGCCAGGGGAACAGGCCAGAGAAATTGGGAGGCGGGGAAAGAGGCGGATGCAGATCAGGACAAGGAGATGGAAAAGGAAAAAACAGCGACTGGCTGCAGGACAAAGACGGGGCGGGGAGAGGGAGAGGGAGCAGGACAAGAACGCAGAGAGAAAAAGAAAGGGGGGCAGTCGAAGGAGAGAGAGAGGGGAAGGGGGGGGAGGAAGAAGGAGCAGGACAAGAGAATAGACAGAAGAGGAGAGGTACAGGGAAGCAAAATAAAAATAATAATAAAAAACAAACGTCACAGCAGCATGAGAAAGCAAGGGCGTCAGGAGAGGGGGAGGGAGGGAGGGACCGGGAGGCACAAGAGGAGCGACAGGGCCCCGGAGGCCCAGGACTCACCACAGCTCTCGCTCTTGGAGCTGCCAGGAGACCTTGCCAGTTCAGACGCTTCTTTCTCCTTCTCTCCTCCCTTCCTCTTCTGTAACTCCAGTCGCTTGGCTGTCCTCCACATAACGGAACACGCGAGCGTCTCGCGGCTCTTACGAGATGAGGCCTCCTAGACACGTAGCCTCGCTCGCTCGCTCACTACGTGGCCGTACCGCGCTGCTGGTCACGCATACAGACCCTGGCAGCCTGACCTGCTGCGGACTATGAGGAGGGATCCTCCCACACCCAGAGAGGCAGGCTCTCTCTTGCCTGCAGCGGGAGGCAGCTGCCAGCCAGATGGCCTTCCATTTCTTCTTCTTTACTTTTCTGTGGCCTCTCCAGCTTCAGCAGCTCCCGTCCACAGCCAGTAAGCGCTCCGCCTGTCCCTCTGTGCTCCCGCGCCGCGAGGAGAGGGAGGCCAGGCAGAGACAGCCCACGCGAGCCTGAGGCTGCTGCAGTCAACGGCATCCCGGGGGACGAACGGGCAACTGCACTCACAGCGTGGCCTCTGGGAGAGGGAAAGAGGCAGCAGCGACCGTTATTACTGTAGCTCGACCCTGGCCGGAGCCCCTCCTTCCGCAGGGGCTTCCGCAGACGCCGCTCGTTCCCCGCGCCGCTGCTAACGGCACCCACATTCAGGGAGACTTGAGAACATCGGAGGGCCAGCTTGCTGCCCTCACGACAGGGCTCGGGGGCTGCCTGCGGCTACAGCACAGGCTTCAGGGGAGGGGCTGGAGCTGGGGGCAGCCGCACGGGCCGAGCGGGGCCGGGGGAAGGCGCCGGGGGAGCTCCGGCGACTCGGGGAGGCGCCCGCTGGCCGCGCCTGGGGGGTGCCCGCCTCCGTCCCCTCTTCCCTTCTATCGGCTCTCGGGGAACTGCCCGGCGCTGCCCTGGCCCGGCTCGCCTCCGGCGGACCGGGAGCCTGCCGCGGCGGCCGCTTCGCAGCTTCCCGTCCCGCCAGCGCCCGGCGGCCAGCGGGCAGGAGGCACCCCCCCGCCCCCGCCGGAGGGGATCGCTCGCCTCACCCGCGGTCCCGGCGCTCGCCCGCTGCCGCCGAGACCCGCGCCCTGCGCGCCACCACGCTGCTCCCGGACACCGCGCATGCGCCGGAGGGGCCGGAGCCGACGAGCGAACGCTGGGCTGCCCCACGCGCAGGACCGCGCATGCGCCCGGGAGGCGCGTCCGCGCGGCTGGTCGGGGAGCGGGTGCAGCGGGAAGCCCGCGGAAAACCACACGAAACCGGCAACGCTCCTGCGTCTGACCTGGTCGGACTCCGGGGGCCGCGGCGGCAGCAAGGACTACGCCGCGCCCGAGAGCCACGCTGCCGCCCGGCCGCCGAGTCCGCGAAAACTACAGCTCCCGGCATGCCCCGGGAGGCAGCCTGCCCTGCTGCCTGACCCCGAGGGGAAGCCGCTTCCGTTTCCGCCCACCCCCACGCCGGCGCAGCCGCAGTTCCCGCCGAGCCCCCAGCGCCGCTCCGGGCAGCTCCGGCGCGCTTTCGCCGACCGGCTCCGGCACGGCGCGGCGCGGCACCCCCCCGCCCGGCTCCGGCTCCGGGCAGCGGCCGCCGCCGCTCCGTGCGTCCCACACGGACCCCGCCGTCCTCCTCGGCGCTTTCCCCGGAACCCGCCGGCCGGCTGCGCAGCCCCGCCACTGGGCCCGGTGAGCACCCTCCCCCCCTGCGCGCGCACGTGGTCCCAGCCGCCCTGTGAGCCCCCCCCCCCCCCGCGCGCACGTGGTCCCAGCCCCCCTGTGAGCCCCCCCCCCCCGCGCGCACGTGGTCCCAGCCCCCCTGTGAGCCCCCCCCCCCCCGCGCGCACGTGGTCCTAGCCGCCCTGCGCCCCCCCCCCCCCGCACGCACTTGCTCCCAGCCCCCCTGTGAGCCCCCCCCCCGCGCGCACGTGGTCCTAGCCGCCCTGCGCCCCCCCCCCCCCGCACGCACTTGCTCCCAGCCCCCCTGTGAGCCCCCCCCCCCGCGCGCACGTGGTCCCAGCCGCCCTGTGAGCCCCCAGGGCTCCCCCCCGGCCTCTGCACCGGCGGCCCCCACCTCCCCCGGGCCACCCCCGCCTCCGACGTTCGCCGTCCGAGGGGCGCCCGGCCCCGCTCACCTTCTCCCGAGGGGCAGCCACAGCCCGGCCACCGCTCCGCTCCGCTCCTGCCTCGGCTCCCACCGGCCCCGCCCCGGCCCCTCCCCCGGCAGCCCCCCCTTGCCAGGGAGGGGCCGGCCCCATCAGCCTCACTGCCAGCACCTGCGGCTCCTCCAGCCCCGGCCCGCAGCTGGGGGACCGAAACCCGGAACAAAACTCCTCAACACCCATGGGAAGTTAAGCAGCAGGCACTTCCTTGATTGAATGAAAGGTGGCAAGAGTCATCTCATTTGGAAGGGGTGTTAACTGGGGTCAAAATACAGATTTTAATACCCATCTTATTTTAGGCCTAAGACTTGGCGATTGCCAGGTATCATCTTTTCCATTTACCCGGGTCCACCAGCGAGGCCACAAGGGAGATTTCTTCCAGAGAGAGGAGAGAGTTATTAAGGCTGAAGTCCACGATTTGCCTTTCTCCTTCATGAAAAGGTGAGTGGATCATATATCATCACTAGTCACCCAAACAGTTAACCCTGAACTTTTCACCTGTCCTTTAACACAGTCAACTCCAAGCTAAATGTTTTCCGTTATTAAGAGGGGACCAAAGATCATGTAAAATATTATTATACTTTCTACAAACACATCCCCATCTGAGAGCTTTAGCTACTAGAGAAAGTCGTTGGAGTTTGGGGTCAGAGGAGCTGCAAGTATAAACCTTCATTCAGCTCTGTTTAGGATGTGTGATTTTTCTCTGGTTGTCTAAACCAGTCTAAATTTCCATAGATGGTCCTGACTCTGGGTGGCTCTAACAAGGATCCTGGAACTCCAGGAAATTCTAAACATCGTTTTATATTTTAAATATGATCCCAAGTTCCTTCCTGCACTTGTCTCTACGGTTTTGGCAACTGACAGCCCCAAGGGCTGCCTGTACAAGTTTCTCCCGAAGGGCGAGTAAATTAATTCTTTTGTCCATGAGGTGGATGGTTTGGTAATGTTATAATTCACAACGCTATAATTCCTTCTTTCAAATTAAAAAAAAATAATTGCCTTTTAAATCCATCCCATTTAATTTGCTAAAATGATTCTCATTGTTCTGCATCTTTTCTCAAGTTTTGGTTAAATTCAATGTCAGTATTCTCCACGGAACTAGATTTTCATCTGACTTTAGAATCGGAAGGCAGGCTGTTACTGAGGTTCAGTTTTGTGTCTTTACAAAACTTTGAATCAGTTACAAAACTAGATTTTGGGGTTTTTAATCCAAATTACAAAAACGGTTAATATCAAGATTAACACAGCTCAAACAATAATTGTTTCATTTTGTTTATCTCATGTTTGGAACCCCTCAAAAAAAAATACATACACCCTCTAAACACACAAAAAGATTATTGCCCTCGACAATATTCCTAATAGCAACCCCAATATTATAAACTTTACACAGCTGTTTTCCCAAATAGATAACGTGAAACTTACTTATAGATTTTCAGTTTTAAAGGGCCAGTTTCTTTAGACTTCCAATTTCTTGTTGGTGCTTTCTTTATTCTTGAATAATGAAGCCAAGGTTCTTCTCCCAGACCTTTACCGCTCTAAGGGTTGTTAAAATGACTCGATACGGTCCTTTCCACTTCTCAGTGATTTTACATACATTCAATCTCCTGGTCGGAAGGGATGCGCTGCTACGTCCAATTCTAAGGGTCCAGCTGTGGAGACATACTGACAAAGTTCTTGAAAAGAATTGCTTAAAGAAATCATAACACCTTTTAAAAACCTATCTCCAAAGGCACTCAAGATACTCAGAACATAGGACTCTTGATATGGTCTTTCATAAAACATTTCATAATGACTTAAATTTTCTTTCTCTTCTGGCTATACTCTGATTCTTAACAGAGCCATGGGTAATGCTTTAACCCATGTGAGGAGTGAGGTTTCCTGACAAATTTTACTCGACTGTTGCTTAAGGGTATAGTTCATTCCCTCTCTCTCTCTCTCACCCCACCCCCCCTCCCCCCCCCCCCCCCCCCCTTGCTTGTGGTCTATATGGGGTGTGATAGTCTCAATCTATAGATAATACTTTGCTCAACTTGTCTCCTAATCTTTGCTATAAAATGAGGGCCATTGTCAGATGACATTCTTACAGGCACCCCACATTTTGGTATTATCTCTTTGAGCAAGACTTTGAGTACTTCCCTTGCTTTGTTGGCGCGACAAGGGAAAGCCTCGGGCCACCCAGTAAAGATATCAACTAAAACTAGGGTAGATCCTTCTTTTCAAGGCAATTCTATAAAGTCAATTTGCTAATATTCTCCTAAAAAATTTCCTTATTTCATAATCCCAAAGATGATCTTATTACTGATTCGGGGACATTTTTATATATAAATTTCACATCCGCTTCCAATTGTTTAAACAATCTTTGTCGTATTTCACTTTCTGTTCCCCGATATACTTTGTGATGTTCAGCTCGGGCAATTTCTCTTATTATTGTGGGTGGGACTATTATTTGACCTGTCGGTGTTACAGCCTATCCTGTTTCATTTTGTTAGCCTGCAATCTAATAATTAATTCTTCATCTTTTTCGTTATAATTTGGAGTTTCTTTAGGCAATTTTATACTTTTCTCTGGAACTAGTGCTAGGATGCCTTCTTCCGCAGCCTCTTTAGCGGCTTTATCAGCCAGTCGGTTACCTGCGTTCGGACCGGTCTTACCTAACTGATGTGCTTTACAGTGCATTATCGTGACTGCTGTTGGTATTTGAATGGTTTCTAACAATTTCCGTATTTGTTCTGCGTGCTGAATGGTGGTTCCTTGCGCGGATAACAGTCCTCTTTCTCTCCGTATCGCTCCATGCGCGCGTACTACTCCAAAAGCATACTTTGAGTCTGTCCAAGTGTTGACTCGCTTTCCTTGACTTAGTTCCAGAGCTCGAATAAGAGCTATCAATTCAGCCTTTTGGGCAGATATCGTCGAAGGCAAAGTTGGCAACGCAATTACCTCCTCAGTAGTTATTGTCTATCTTGATAAACGTTTTTCTTCACAGATGGAACCGCTTCCGTCGGCATATAGTTCCCAATCTGTTTCTTCTAGCGGCGCATCTCAGAGGTCCAGTCAGCTGGAGTAAACTCTTTCGATTGCCTGCAAGCAGTCACGTTCCAGTTCTCCTTTAACTTGATCGGTTGTTGAAAACGCAACAGGGTTAACGGTGGTAGTAGTGTTTAGGTAAACATCATCTTGTTCCAGCAACACCACTTGGTATTTCAGCATCCTGCTAGGGGATACCCAATGCCCCCCTCTCTGTTTTAGCACAACAGTTATCATATGGGAAACGTACAGTAATCCTTTGTCCTCTAATCCTTTGTCCTCAGGTGAACTTACGAGCTTCCTGGATCAGTAGCACAGTTGCAGCGACGGCTCTCGGACGACCAGAGCATCCCGGACTCACATTACCTAGTCGCTTCGAGAAGTAGGTCACAGCTCGCCCACTTGGCCCTACATATTGGGCCAGGATACCCAGAGCTATACCTCTTCTTTCACGAGCAAAAAGTTCAAGCGTCTTTGTGAGATCTGGCAGGCCTAGGGCTGGCACCCCTATTACAGCCTGTTTCAATTCTTGGAAAGTAGCTTGCTCGGCATCGGTCCAATCCATCGTTTGAGGTTTTGAGCTGCTCCTATAAAGGTCGGGCCAGCAAGCCACAATTTATAATCTACAGGTGACACCACTCGACCATTCCCGGAAACGCTCGTCATTAATTTTTTTCGTCTTAGGTTCGGGGAGACGACAAATTGCCTCTTTTCTCTCAGTTCCCAATTGTCTCTGTCCTTTTAGGATTTTAAAACTCATTTACGTAAGTTTCTTCTTTCTGGGTTATTTGGGGTTTTTTCTGTTGACGCTCGATATCCACCGATTCCCCAAAAGTTCAAAAAGTTAATAGTTAGCTTTGTGCATTGTTCTTCCGTCTCAGCTACAATTAACAGATCATCCATATATTTCAGCAAGGTTTCTTGATTATTTTCTTTCTTCCAAATCTCTAATTCTCGTGCCAATTGATTTCCAAAAATGGTAAGACTATTCTTAAAGCCTTGAGGCAAGACTGTCCACGTATATTGTGTTTTTCTCCCAGTCTCAGGATTTTCCCATTCCAAAGCAAAAACCTCTTGACTACCGGGATCCAAGGGAATACGGAAAAAGGCATCTTTTCGGTCTAACACTGTGAACCATTCTTGTTTCTCCGTTAGGGTTGCTAACAAAGTATAAGGATTTGCTACTACCGGATGAATATCTTGTACTATTTGATTTATTGCTCTGAGGAGGTCTTGAACTAATCTACCATCTTTTTCATTAGCCTTTTAACAGGCAAGATCGGGGTGTTATATCTGGATTCACATTCTATTAACAATTTGTATCTTAAAAACGTTTGTATTACCATTGCTAACCCTTTCCGACTTTCCGGTTTTAGGGGGTATTGTTTAATTCTTACCGGATTCGATCCTGGCTTTAAATCAACTCTCACAGGTTCTGCTTTTTGGATTTACCGGGAACTTCCCAGTCCAGACAACTGGAATTACAGCATTAGACTTTGCCTGGTATAATCTTCTGCTTTCGGTAACCATCCTGTTAACAACAAAGCCACTGCTTCGATACGTTTAGTTTCTGGAATCGAAGTTTTAATCTCTCCATTTTTTAATTTAACTTCTGCCTCTAAGTTCTCAAATAGATCTCTCCTTAACAGGGTTTTAGGAGAATCTGGCACATACAAAAACTGCTGAGTGACCCATTGCTTTCCTAATTTCATTGTTAAAGATTTAAAGAAGGGTCTAGTTTCTCGTTCACTTGTTGCACCGACACCGCCAATTTCTTCAAAACTTAACTCTCCCTCTAAGGTATTTAAAACTGAAAAGGTGACTCTAGTGTCAATTCAAATTCAGTGTTCTGTTCTCCCGGTTTAGCTGTAACCAGAGGTTCTGCTGGGAGACTCCCCTCCGGTCCCCGTCAGATACGTTCACTTAAAAAGAACAAGTCTACCTATGGCACTTTATTCCATTTACTCTCTCTCCTACAAAACAACAGCAATTGCAATATAGTATTGTAACTCAAAGTTCTGTTTGTTTACCATTTTTCCTGCAATTCACCCCAATGTGCCAATAAACGTCCCAACGGTGATGGTTTTGGTAACTTTTCATCAGCAGTTCCATTTCCTGCATTCTTATTCTTAAACAATTTTGCTAATGCCTTTATACTTCTATACATTCAAATACCAAATACCAAACAAATGCAAATGACAATTGTCCCAAATAATACACAAAGTCCAACCCAGGAATAGCTTTCGCTTATGACTTACGGGCAGACGCCTAGGCTTCCACTGCAGACGGGTACCCTCCAAGCCCCAACCCTGCGAAGCTTTCGCCGCGCCTCACGGGCAGGCTTTCCAAACAAATTCCAAAGCAGCGGCGCCTTACCTTTTTTTCCAGGGAACGCTGCGAGGAGCTTTGCGAGTCGAGGGTGACGGTTCTCCCCGAGAATACCTCGGTGCCGGCCGGAGTTCGATCGACACTCGATCTCGTCCAGTCTCACTCGCAAGGTCCCATCTGGGTCGCCAAAACCGTTCCCGAAATCCGGAATAAAACTCCTTAACGCCAACCTGAAGTTAAGAAGCGGGCACTTTGTTTATCGCAGCGCTGGGGACACGGGGGATCGCTCCTCCAAAGGCGTGTCCCGCTTAGTATCAAAATCCATCAGTTTTTACAGACTTTTCCTGTCAGGTCATTGTTACCTAAGCTCCTTCCGTAGAAATGCATACTATGCTCGTTCTTAAATTTAACCTTTATAATGATCGGTCCTTTGATTATATAACCTTATCAATATTCTTATTTAAAAACAAACAAGCATTGGTCAGTTACACTTAGCTCTGCTGACTGGCATCTTCGATCCTCAAATCGAGATGGGAAGGGTAAGGGGGTTTCCAAGCAGCAAACTGGCGTCCACGACGGTTTCCTTAGTTTCCTGAAACAGAAGGTAGAAGAACCAGTAACTTCCTGGTGAGGTTTCTAGGGTTAGCTCTTTCAAACTTTAACAATATTAAGGTTCCTAGAGTCATGCGTAACGCAGCTCCTAAAGTTTCTATGGCTACGTTTCGAACTTAACGATCCTATACGTTATGCTTCACAATTTTACTTCTTAATCAAACCTAACTCTTCTATGTGATTAAATTTTGATTTCTTTACCGGAATATTTGCAACAGCTGGAGCCCAGCAGGAACAGGGGGGGACACGGCCCGACCCCCCCAGCGCCTCACCTCCTCCTCCCCTGGGCTCCCTCACGGCCCCTCCACTCGTGCAAAGGGAGCGCAAACGCAGCCCGGAGGGCAAAGGGGACGGGCGGCCAGCGTTTATTCAGTCAGTCGCGTGCCTATCGAGTCCTGCCAGCGAGTCTGCTCCGGGGCTCGGGGCGCCCCCCGGCGCTCCCTCTGCCCCTCGGGCACCTCTGATAGCCTATTTCCATACATTCTGTATGGCCCGTCTAAATATGGGGATGGTTTTAATATTTTGTACCAGCTGTGGAAACTGGTTTGCTGCTAGGTGACTGCAAAAGTGAGATTTGGTAAATAATTATTAGAAATCTTATACTAACACTACGATTGAAACAATAGACAAAAGTATAGCCAAGCAATTAACTAGCAGAGGTAGGTACTCCTAAGTTTTGCAGTTCTTTGCTCTTATGACTAGATGTTCCTGTACGCTGGATGAGAACAATGCTGAAACTGACCACGTGTGATTGAACCTGCGTTAAGCTTCAAGATCAAAGAACAAGGACAAGAATAAAGACTTCGAGGACAGCCAGCAAGAACTTCAAATGGGTCGGTGGTTGCAAAAGCAGCCCTTCGTCTCAAATGGATCCTTCATTGCACGTGATCGGACGTAGGCAGTACTATGATAATTGGTTGCCATCGTTTTTATGTATATGTATTCTAATCTGATTAACATGCAATTAGTTATTCTGTATAACCTGTTTGTGCTAAAGCTGTGGCATGCACGCTAGGTGGAACTATCCCCCGTGCATCCAGCGCTGCAATGAAGAATGCCTGCTTTCTAAAACTCCAAAACGAGTCTTGGGGAGTTTCTTCGACTGGCTTTTCAGTATCAGGGGCACAAGGGAGGAAAGGGGAAAAAAAAAAAAAAAAAAAAAAAAAAAAAAGGCAGCAGTGCGGGAAAGAGAGGGGACCAGGGGAGGGGCAGGGAGGGACCAGAACGCGGAAGAGGGGAGACAGGGCCCCGAGGGCCCGGGGCTGACCACAGCTCTTGGCACTGCCAGGAGAATTTGCCAGTTCAGACGCTTCTTTCTGCTCCTCTCCCGCTCCCCTCCTCTTCTGTAACTCCGGCGGCGCGGCCGTCCTCCCCCTAGGAGAACACGCGTCTCATAGGTCTTGCAAGACGAGGCCTCCTAGGCACGGAGCCTCGCTCGCTCGCACACTACGTGGCCGTACCGCACCGTCGGTGCCGCATCCGGACCCTGCGGTGCACCTCGGCGGTCTGACCTGCTGCGGACTACGAAGAGGGATCCTTCCGCACGCGGAGAGGCAGGCTCTCTCTTGCCTGCAGCGGGAGGCAGCTGCCGGCCGGCCAGCCTTCCATTTCTTCTTCTCTAACCTTTCTCTGGCCTCTCCAGCTTCAGCCGCAGCAGCTCCTGCCCGCAGCCGGTAAGCGCCCCGCCTGTCCCTTCGTGCTCCCGCGCCGCGAGGAGAGGGAGGCCGGGCAGAGACAGCCCGTGCGAGCTTTCCTTGCCGGCGGCGTTTCCTTACCGGGAGGAAGCAACGAGCGCGGCGGCCCCTCCCGCCGGTGCCGCATTGCCGTTACCGTCGGACGGCACGTGCAGGACCGGGGCAGCCCCGCGCACTCGCAGCCTCCGAGCTGCAGTACCGAACATTGGTCGCGGGGTGGCAGCGGCGAGCGCTTGGCACAACGCGCCAGCGCGCATGGGCGGCACCCCAGCTGCAGTACCGAAGTCTGTTCAACAGGTGGCGGAAGAGAGCGCTGGCGAAACGCGCCGCCACCGCGCGTGCACGGCTCCGCGCTGCCGTACCGCGTTTCGGTTGCTAGGCAACAGCAGGAGGGCGGCAAAAGGCGCCACCGCGCATGCGCGGCTCCCGACCGCCAGGGCCGCGTTTTGGTTGCCAGGCAACAGCAGGAGCGCCGTAAACCGCGCCGCCGCGCATGCGCGGTTGCCGAGGCGTCCTGTCGCGTTTTGGTTGCCAGGCAACAGCGGCGAGCGCCGTAAAAGCCGCAGCGCGCATGCGCGGTTGCCGAGCAGCCGTAAAGCGTTTTGGTTGCTACGCAACAGCAGGAGCAACGTAAACCGCGCCGCCGCGCATGCGCGGTTGCCGAGGCGTCCTGTCGCGTTTTGGTTGCCAGGCAACAGGGGCCAGCACCGTAAAAGCCGAATCACGCATGCGCGGTTGCCGAGCAGCCGTAACGCGTTTGGGTTGCTAGGCAACAGGAGCGGGCCGTAAACCGCGCCGCCGCGCATGCGCGATAGCCGAGGCGTCGTGTCGCGCCTCGGTTGCCAGGCAACAGGAGCCAGCACCGTAAAAGCCGAACCACGCATGCGCGGTTGCCGAGCAGCCGTAAAGCGTTTTGGTTGCTACGCAACAGCAGGAGCGCCGTAAACCGTGCCGCCGCGCATGCGCGGTTGCCGAGGCGTCCTGTCGCGTTTTGGTTGCCAGGCAACAGGGGCCAGCGCCGTAAAAGCCGAATCACGCATGCGCGGTTGCCGAGCAGCCGTAAAGCGTTTTGGCTGCTAGGCAACAGCAGGAGCGCCGTAAACCGCGCCGCCGCGCATGCGCGGTTGCCGAGGCGTCCTGTCGCGTTTTGGTTGCCAGGCAACAGCGGCGAGCGCCGTAAAAGCCGCAGCGCGCATGCGCCCGTGCCGAGCTGCCGTAACGCGTTTGGGTTGCTAGGCAACAGGACCGGGCCGTAAACCGCACCGCCGCGCATGCGCGATAGCCGAGGCGTCGTGTCGCGCCTCGGTTGCCAGGCAACAGGGGCCAGCACCGTAAAAGCCGAACCACGCATGCGCGGTTGCCGAGCAGCCGTAAAGCGTTTTGGCTGCTAGGCAACAGCAGGAGCGCCGTAAACCGCGCCGCCGCGCATGCGCGGTTGCCGAGGCGTCCTGTCGCGTTTTGGTTGCCAGGCAACAGGGGCCAGCGCCGTAAAAGCCGAATCACGCATGCGCGGTTGCCGAGCAGCCGTAACGCGTTTGGCTTGCTAGGCAACAGGAGCGGGCCGTAAACCGCGCCGCCGCGCATGCGCGATAGCCCAGGCGTCGTGTCGCGCCTCGGTTGCCAGGCAACAGGGGCCAGCGCCGTAAAAGCCGAACCACGCATGCGCGGTTGCCGAGCAGCCGTAAAGCGTTTTGGCTGCTAGGCAACAGCAGGAGCGCCGTAAACCGCGCCGCCGCGCATGCGCGGTTGCCGAGGCGTCCTGTCGCGTTTTGGTTGCCAGGCAACAGGGGCCAGCGCCGTAAAAGCCGAATCACGCATGCGCGGTTGCCGAGCAGCCGTAAAGCGTTTTGGCTGCTAGGCAACAGCAGGAGCGCCGTAAACCGCGCCGCCGCGCATGCGCGGTTGCCGAGGCGTCCTGTCGCGTTTTGGTTGCCAGGCAACAGCGGCGAGCGCCGTAAAAGCCGCAGCGCGCATGCGCCCGTGCCGAGCTGCCGTAACGCGTTTGGGTTGCTAGGCAACAGGAGCGGGCCGTAAACCGCGCCGCCGCGCATGCGCGGTAGCCGAGGCGTCGTGTCGCGCCTCGGTTGCCAGGCAACAGGGTCCAGCGCCGTAAAAGCCGAACCACGCATGCGCGGTTGCCGAGCAGCCGTAAAGCGTTTTGGTTGCTACGCAACAGCAGGAGCGCCGTAAACCGCGCCGCCGCGCATGCGCGGTTGCCGAGGCGTCCTGTCGCGTTTTGGTTGCTAGGCAACAGCGGCGAGCGCCGTAAAAGCCGCAGCGCGCATGCGCCCGTGCCGAGCTGCCGTAACGCGTTTGGGTTGCTAGGCAACAGGAGCGGGCCGTAAACCGCACCGCCGCGCATACGCGATAGCCCAGGCGTCGTGTCGCGCCTCGGTTGCCAGGCAACAGGGGCCAGCACCGTAAAAGCCGAACCACGCATGCGCGGTTGCCGAGCAGCCGTAAAGCGTTTTGGCTGCTAGGCAACAGCAGGAGCGCCGTAAACCGCGCCACCGCGCATGCGCGATTGCCGAGGCGTCTTGTCGCGCCCCGGTTGCCAGGCAACAGGGGCAAGCGCCGTAAAAGCCGAACCACGCATGCGCGGTTGCCGAGCAGCCGTAAAGAGCCTCCGCTGCCCGGCAACAGCTGGAGCCCACCCACGCACGCCACCGCGCGTGCGCCCCTCCCCAACGCCACTTCCCACCTTCGGTCACCGGGCAGCAGCCTCCGCATCCCCGTAACGATCCTCTTCGGCGCATCAGCTGGATGAGGGATGACTGACAGCTCAGACCAGGAGAGACCAGACACAGGCGGCAACTACTTACTGGGGGCACAGGGTTTACGTTGCCCTGCCCTTTCCCCACTCGCAGCCCGGGCAGTCATCTTCATGGCCTCCGTTCCAAAAAGCACCTGAGTGGCTGGAGCGTTTACAGCAGTCAAGTGCAAAGAACAGACCATTCGGGTGGTCGCTTCTGCCCCTGCCCTCCCCACCCCATTATCTAGAGAGGAGAAGCAGCACAGGGAACCTGCAAATGGGGGGGGGAAGGGGGGGGGTGTCCCCTCGAGCAAGCCCCAGGGACTGCTGTATCCCTCTGCATGTGGCATCAGGGTTGCGGGAGTGACAGCAGCCAGTCAACAGATGCTGGCGAGAGATTTAAAAAAAAAAAATAACGCCTGGTTCCGGTGACAGCCTGAAGGCAGGCCACAAGAGACCCAAAGCTGCTCTGTGCCAGAGGGGCAGCTCTGTCCAGCAGGAAACGCCGCGTCCCAGCGCACCAGATGCCAGCGGCCCACCTGCAAGCGAGCGATACCCTGGCGACCCTGGGGCTCGGTTGGGGTGGGCGCACCTTTCCTCACCTCTGAGCCATCAGAACTCTGCTCTCCCAATCCTGCACGCACGCAAGGCTTCTTGTGCGGGGCTCGTCTCTTATCGAAGAGACGCTGCACGGTGTTACTTACCGCCCCGCCCTCTGGCGTGCAAAGGAATCAGCCGTGAAGCAGGGATAGCAAAGAGGCCTGTCGGGATATTAGTAGTCCTCAGCAGATGACCGTAGAGCCCTCGAGGTTCCATCTTTGCTCCCTACAGGAGCGTGGCTCCGCACTCCTTGCCGCTCCCGCCGGCAAGCGACACAATTGCCCTTTGCTGCCTGCAACGCGCAGTACCTGCACGGCCCCAGTACTGCCGCTTAGAGAGCGAGAGGCGCTCGCTATAAAGCGGCAATGAAGAACAAGGACGGCCCGTCAAGATGGCAGGACGAACATAGAGAGCCTCCAGCATTAGCCAGGCAGGGCTTGCAACTCACCTTGTGTCGTGGTTTAACGCCAGCCAGCAACAAAGCCCCACGCGACCGCTCACTCGCTCCCCCGCCCCCAGTGGGACGGGGAGACAATCGGAAGGGCGAAAGTGAGAAAACTCGTGGCTTGAAACGAAAACAGTCTAATCATTTAAAAGAAACAACAACAACAACAACTTGTAAGGAAAAGAAGAAAAAAAATGACAGAGAATGGGGTGCAGGCAGCATGCCAGGGGTCTGGAGCCTGACGGATGATGGGGAGCGGGGGGTGGAATATGGAGGAGGGAAAGGAAGCGGGGGGGGGGGGGGGGGGGGGCGGGGATGGGACAGGAGATAGAAGAGCAGGGGATGCGGGGGGAAACAACTCGCGTGGGTTAAAAACTCGCATGGGTGAAGGGGGCGGGCTGGAGCAGCAGGGGGCATATATGGGGGAGAAACACACGCCGGGGAGAGGGTAGGTGAGGGTACAGAGGTGCATGGGGGGACACGGGGGGGGGATGACCTACCCCAGGGAGTCCACCCAGGATGATCCACAGCAGGTAACTCACCTGGGATAACCCGCAACAGAGCATCCACACCAGATCATCCACACTGGGAGGACCCCCAGCAACGCCCCTCAAACTGCTTGTGCTTCACCCCCAATCTTCCCCAAACTGGGGAGTTTTTTGCTTTTTCAAAATACTCAGTTTGGGGTGTGTTTCAGTGCTTTTCCACAACATAAAAAGGGGTGATCTTTCAGTTGTGGGTTTGTGCATGAAAATGGGGTGGGTTTTTTGCTTTCCAGCTGCACCAATCCAGGCGGATTTGGCTTTCCCAGGAGTCCCAAAGTCATTTGGTTTTTTTCCCTTTGCAGACCCAGAATCAGGGGGTTTGGGGTTGTCCTGGTTTCAGCTGGAATAAAGTTCATTTTCTTCCGAGTAGCTGGTACAGGGCCATTTTGGATTTAGGGTGAGAATAACGTTGACAACACCCCGATGCTGTAGTTGTTGCTAAGCAGTGTTTATACTAAGTCAGGGACCTTCCATCTCCTCATACCGCCCTGCCAGCAGAGGCTGGGGGCGCACAAGAAGAGTCGCTGAGCTAAAGCAGGATTCCAGGTAAACAGGTCAGCTCGAAATACACCACCTCCTTTAAAAGTTAAGAGCGATTGGAACACTTAAAATCAGCATTTAGGCTAATCGATACCATTTTGAACACCTTCTTAGCATACAAGTAAACACTCTTGCCGGTGTTGGAAAACGTCTCCTCCCTTCCTTACAGCACCGCTGCAGGGAGATAACCCTGGGAGGCTGCGGGATGAGGTCATACGCAATCAGAATCTACGCTTACGGATCCACCACAACAGCTACAGCCCTTGCGCTGCTGCTGCTGCTGCTTTGCATCTTGCTTGTTTGGTGAATAAAGCTGAAAGTGAAGTGGAAAACTTCAAAGAGCAAAATGAAAAATAAAGAATAAATCTCAATAATTCACTTTACGCTAAAAAGGTGTGCCCATGTTTATATACATCCAATACTTATACTATAAAAGCATTTGATTCTCCTTTTGCATTACCTTAACTTGCACAGCTCTGAATCTATACCATTAAATTATCCATCTCCAAAGTACACATTTATAATTTGACCAGGGGTTTTTGTGTGTGTTACATAATGAGGAAGGAAACCTGGCCAGCTGCGCTGCCCAAGAGAGGTGCTACTGAACTGCCAGAGAAATGCAGCATTGAAAGCCAGACAGAAAGAAAGTACTTTAGACCACTCCATCAAAACATCGGGAAAAAAACCCATAACATTCAGTTGCCTCTCTTTTTAAACATTTAGAAAAATACCTAACTGCTTACATACACCTAATAAATCATAGACTACAGCTATTTGGCAGTTACAGTTTAAACAATGCAAGTCAATTTGTAAAATCCCCAGTGCTGCAATACCTCAGACTACCAAAAAGGACTGGCGGGTTTCCTAATGCTTTTGGCAGTACTGAAGCATGCAGAGCAACATGTTTTCATGTTATCTCAACTGTTACAACTGAGAAACCAAAGACCAGTGATGCCATCAACTTTAGGAAGATGGGCTGTGCTTGGGTCTTTGGAAGGAAACTGACTTTTTTTTTTTTTGTCTTTTTTTAAAGAGAGTGAAAAGTCTCATTACTGATAACTTCTACTGTCAAGTCGATCACCTCTGAAGATCCACTCTGATGGGAAGTTCCTAAAACAAAACTTCGAGTGAGAAAGACTTCCATTTTGGAAAATCTCTTTCCAACTGATGTCAAAATTACACACTGTAGGTTAAAGGAAAAAATACATTACTGAAGCAGTAACTCATCAAAAACACCTCAGGACTCACTGTCACTAGTTACAAGGCTGCTAATGCTTCCTGGGAAAGCCTGGAAAACACACAGATGTGATGCCCGTTTTGTCCTGTTTTGTCCACGTCTCTTCTTTGACCTTGATTGCTTTTAGTACAGATGCTAATTATCTCCGTAACGTTTTTGAGTACTACTAGAAGATATTTAAAAAAAAAAATCATTGACTGTAAAAGCATGAAGCTTTTATCATGAAAACAAAGTCTGTTTCTTCTGAACAGCTGAACTCTTACACCATCTTTTAGTACAAAATTATTTTCACAGTATCATTTACTAGCAAGCACACAGCAACAGAAGATTATGCTTTCAGGAAGAGAAAATAAACTGAGGGAAGTAAGCTTTCTATAGGTGTAACATGCTCCAGAACAGAACTTATTTTTAGTATTTGCGTTAAAATATTTCACATAAAAAATGGCAGAAGGAGAATTGGCACACTCTCAACATTAAAGTCCATACTGCAAGTACCTTTGGAAAAATGCAGACACACATTGTAGGCGTACCTCGTACTTGCAGGCCACTACGGAATCTTTCCATCTGTCTCGTACCGTCACGGCAGAAGAAAGGGCAACCACGGTGAAATGGTGCCAGCTGACATCCAGCTGAGAGAAGAAAAAACCCTTTAGCACAAAGCTGGATAGGAATCCAAAGCTGCCTTTTTTTTTGTGAAGGTTTGTGAAGACAGTACAACTGAGCGGAGGAAAAAGTATTTTGCATCATCTTCGGTACAGTTGTTGACACAGGCCACTAGAGCTCCTCCATTTTTTAGACAACCATGACTTTTTTTTTTTTCTTATGGACTCATTAACAACTTTAGTTTCACTAGAACTCACTTTCTTAGATACATGCAGGTGACAGACATAGAGACCTACATACATTTTCTGAATCCTTAGTATAGCCAAGACTTCATCACCCTGTATGTCACAAGTTGAGTATTTCTGTTAAGAGCACAGAAACACATCCATCCTTGTGAACTCCCCCGTTGCAAAAAAGGAATGATTTTTTCCAGGCTGTTTCTCCAAAAGCTCAAGATCTTTTAAAACCGCAGCTGTGCCACCAAACCCGCTCAGGGTCCCTCCTGGCTTTCGACCGCCCTGAGATTTAACAGGCACACGCTCCATTCCATCTTCCAACAGCAAAAATACGCTAACGCTCTCGGACCCAGAGCGCAACCCTATGGATGTCCACGCACACAGCCTGCCGTTTTGATGAGGAGCCACCCAGCATCCCTGCGAGCACAGCTGCACGCACCAGGTCGGTTTCCCCTACGCGGCGAGTTACTGGTTTCGGTGAACGTAGTTTCTGACGCTTTAAACTGAAAACCATATCTCGACACTTCGCCACAGCAGAAACGACCCATCGCTAGAACGCTACAAAAACGCAGTAACACCAATTGCAAACCCACAGCAGCAACAGCTCCAGAAATATTTAGACCAGGAACAAAGGAGAAAAATAAAACAGCTTCAATCTCACGCACAGGGGAGCGGCAGGCAGAGAAAAGGGTCGGCATTCTGAGCCCTTACAGAAAACGGGCATTCTCCTTCCATTCCTCAGCCCGTCCGTCAAGGTCTAAATACCGCAACACTACTACGGCAACGTCGAGAGTAGGGAACAGCAGCCCTGCCGCTGGACTTGCCGCTGACCCATGCTATTTACGTAGCAGGACGCGTATGCAGAGGGACACGTTTTGCCACACGCAGCCCTGAACTTCCTGAAAATTTACGTTTACAAAAAAAGCCATTTGGAACATATTGCCAAACAACATTCGGCAAGAAAGCTTTGATGCGTTTGACACACGCAAGTTTTTGGTCACTTGCTATTTGCTTCCTGTTGCTGCTGCTGTTCTTCCTTCAGAAATTCTACTCGTCGCCAAGTTATTCACTACTGGTTCAAGCATTTGCCTTCCTGGTATTACCAGCACATTCACAGAGGCAAGTAACTTAATTGCTCTTCTACAATTATCCAAATGACAATTACAGCCATGAAAGAGAAGGAGAGGTCAGGCAGCAGAAGAGCTCTGCAGGCTGGCACCAGCCAATATTGCACTCTCTAAAAACAAACAACAACAAAACAAAACCGTGACCCTGTATCCTTCTTTTTTTATTTTTTTTTTCTTCTTTCAGAGCTCATCCCTGCCTCAGCATTTTGTCTTGTCAGAGCACGAAGCGCAGGTGATCCGTACCCTGACAACTTCTGCGTGTGATGAATGCCTGTTCAGAAATAGTCCAGATCTGCAAGACTGGTGTCATTTCTATGGTTTTAATCATCATAACTCACATTTTATTTACACACGCATTTGTGAGGAAACCAATTAACTTTTAGACACTGCCTCTCCTTTTTTTGGGGGGTGGGGGTGGAAATGTGTTAGAGACTGAAAAACATTACAATTCAGAGCTCCCAGCCACGAGGGAGTGGTGGAGAAATCAATGAAAGCAAAGACCAACAGCAGCAACATCAACTGGAAGTTGGCTTTCATTCCGATCACGTACTTAAGCGACTCTCCTTGCAAGTCTATGCCTCAGTCCTAGGAATGACTAGTCCCTTTTTGGAAGGACAAACTTTTTCACTTAAAAGTCCTAGACTGAAGACTCCGCTGAACGGAATGGGGATTGTCCCACGGGACAACATGCCGTCAACACTCTTAATGGGGAAGGAAAAAAAAAAACCCCAAATAAAAATCAAGTTTAAGTACCAGTTTCCATCATGTTTCACTCATTACATTTCTGCTGGCATCTAGGTGCTCAAAAATGAACTACAGGGACACCACATGTTCCCAAAAATTCAGTTATACATAAAAAAGTAAAAGGCTATTTCCAACTTGCCCATAAAAATCAGTATGAACAGAGAGAAGAGAAACACTCGACCCTGAAGAAGCTAACAGGCAGCTCTGAATTTACCAGACAGGAAATTTCATTCTTTCCCCTGAAACAAAAACACATCAAGGGACCAGTTCAGGAACAGGGCGCGATCTGTTAACAGCAATTTTTCCACCGCCTTTTCTGCACTAGCAGCAAATTGCCTTCCCTGTGGGTTTAACGTGGAGCATCTGTAGTGCCCTCGAACTCGCAAGTGTTTCTCTCTGCTCCCCTGGCCCGATACGTGCGATTACCTGACCAGCAAGCGGAATTAACCACGCAGGATTTTCTTCGTGTGATGCAGAAGGTGACACTGGGAAAAGAGGAGACAAAGAAATGAACCTGCTTGTCACACCCAGCCAACGGTGAAAAGACAGGGGAGGATTCTGCCGGAAGGGCTCTGCACCCCAGGAGCTCCCGCCGGCCAGTTTCTCTCCCCTTTGCCCGGTACCGAGGGGACAACGACACCTCGCCCGCGTCCCCTCACGGGGGGGGGGGCTGCCCCAGGTGAGCCGGGGGACCCCCACCTCGCTTCTGCCCGCGGGAACGGACCGGGAGAGACACTCCACGCAGAGAGAGGAGCGTGGCGTGGATTGCATGCCCGAGGGAAGAGGCCGGGCTCCCCGCTGGCAGAAGGACAACTCGCCTCCCTGCTGCTCGGAGCTGCTTGCTGCGGACAGCCCTGCCTGCGCCCGGCCGCTCTTCAGCCGTGCTGGGAGCGCAGTCCGGCCGACGGACGCCCCAGCGAAAAGACGCTCCAGCTAATCGCGCCTCCTGCTCGTTACAGCTGCAGGTACTTTTGCCTCTGGCTAATGCACGCTCCAGACAGCGGACACCCCGCCTCGTTCCAGCTCCCACTTGCTGCAGTTCTGGCTCCTTGAAGCCCCAGCTCCGCACTGGAGCTCCGACTGATTTCAGCTGCTTCTCCTTACAAGCTCCAGCTATGTGCAACGGTCTGGGCTTTCCATAAGGTTGTATATCAACTGCTATCAAAACTTGAGCATTAGGATTAAACATCAGAGTTATACGCTAAATAAAAAAAATCGCTGTATAAATATTCATTAGCTTGTGCAATTAATTACTTTTAATTAATGCTAAGATTAATGTCAAGATTTTCTTTAATCCTAAAAGCCTGACTCTGGGATATTACATCTGCTATCTGTGGCAATGCTTGTTTACCGTGAGGGGTCAATTGTCGAGGTGCCGTTAAGGTAGTGTTGCTTCGTAACATTTCAAATAAAGGGGTCAGAAGCTCATTATCTATTCCCAACAGTGTTCGAACCCAATTGATTGTCCTCAGTAATTTTTGCACATTATTCAATGTTTCAATCTTGTCTGTAATTTCCAATTTTTGTGGAACTATAGTTTTTCCTAAAATCTTCCAACCTAAATACTTCCATGGTTGCATTTTTTGTACCTTTTCTGGTGCTATTTTTAAACCAAAATCAGACAATTGTGTAGTTAATTCTTTGAGCTTTTTGGATAACTTTCCTTTCCCTGCTATCAAGATATCATCCATACAGTGATAAGTAATCAAGTCTGGATTTTGTTGTCTAAACCCTTTTAGAGCTTGGGATACATAGGATTGGCATATGGTTGGAGAATTTTTCATTCCTTGTGGCAGACTACCCAATGATAACGTTCCATGGGTTCTGTTTGTTTATGGTGGGGATAGAAAAGGCAAATTTTTCCGCATCTTTCGGGTCGAAATATATTGTAAAGAAACAATCCTCTAAATCAATAATCAAAACGTTCCATCCTTGTGGAATCATAGTAGGCATGGGTAACCCTAATTGAAGGGCTCCCATATTTTCCAGTACTTCATTTACTTTTCTTAAATAATGCAACAGTCTCTACTTCCCAGATTTTTTTGGAATGACAAAAACTGGTGCATTCCAAGGACTCGTGGTATTCACCAAGTGCTCTCATTTCAATTGCTTCTGTACTAACTGTTTCAAGATGGCGACCTTAGATTCAGTCAGCGGCCATTGATCTACCCAAACCGGTTCCTCTGTTTTCCATTTCAGCTTTAGGCATGGTCGCCCGTCAATGGCCATGCCACAAAATTGTCTCCTGTACTAAGCACACATCCCATTTGACTTAATGCATCCCTGCCTATCAGGTTCATAGGGATATTGGTTACATAAGGTTTGATATAATAAACTAAAATTTGACAAATCAATTGAATCACATATTTGTTTTGTGGAGTTTTTGATAATCCTCCCACACCGAACAGTTCCGAATCCATCTCAGAATGCTCCCAAGTGACAGGCCAGTCCTCGCACGACAGAACTGTTACATCTGCTCCAGTATTCACTAATACTTGTAATTTTAATTTTTCTGGCCTGTTCTTTGCATTTTGTAACTCTACTGATATACTAGGTTTTGTTTTATTGATCTCCATTGACCACATAATTTGAACTTCTAATCCCGTAGATCCAAACCCTGCATTGCCATGCTGTTGATTAACCTTACATGGTACATTTGCTTTAAAAGGGACTAGCTGTGCAATTCTGCTTCCTTCCTGTATTGATACTGGTGGAGACGGCGTCCAAATCATAGCATAAATCCAACCTGTGTAGTCCACATCAATCACCCCGGGAAGCACAAAAATTTCTTGTAATGTTATACTAGACTGTCCCAACAACAGGGCACTAAGCCCATTACCCAATGGTCCTTGTGCGTTTACTGGCACAGGGTGTACCTGAGAGTTCCATAGTAGAATGGTTTCTATTGTTGAGACATCCACTCTGGCACTTCCAGCTGTTTGGGCTGGCAATTCTGCCAGACATCCTTCTTGGCGCCATTCTGGGATCCTTTTGGAGCTGTTGGGGTCATCGCATTGCTCCTCGCACTCTTCTGGTAGTTTCCCAGCGATGGGGTACCTCAAGGTGGCAGAGCTACACCTTTCTTTGTGAAACAAGATCTACGTTGGTTAGCATAATGTCTCCCTTTATGACAACGAGGGCATATATTAGGCCCAACTTCTACTTTGTTTCGCCCCTCTTTACACTGAAATTGCAAATGGCCCGGTTGTCTACATTTATAGCATTTCTTAACATTTTTTGTATCCATTCACATGGCTACAGCAAAAGTATTGGCCATTAATGTAGTTTTATGTTCCAAAGACCCAACTTTGTTACAGGCCTCTATCATATCTACTAGCATCACTCTTCCTGGCATCGATTGTAGTATTCTTCTACAGTCTGCATTTGCATTTTCCACGGCCAGTTTTATTATCAATGCTTCTTTGGTATCAGCATTATCTATTTGCTTTTCAATAGCATCTCGTAGACAATCAATAAAGGACATATAAGGTTCCGTATTACCCTGCCTTATACTTGTAAATTATTGTTCTGGCTTTCCAGCTTCAGGCAAGGTTAACATTGCCTTCAGAGCTAAGGAAGCTGATTCTTGTAATGCTTCCACCGGTAGCCTTGCTTGCCTATTAACATCTGCAAAGTCACCAGTCCCCATCATTTGTGCAGTAGTGATCATATACCACGGATCTCCTTCTGGGTGGTTCAAATTTCTTAGTGCCGCTAAATCACATAATTTTGTCCATTTCACCTTCCATAATAGACATTGAGTCGGGGTTAAAATCATTGTAGCCAACTGTGTACAGTCAAAGCCCGTTAAAATTTGACCAGAAAATATATTCTCCAATCATGCCTGACTAAACGGAGCAGACAGTCCATTAGCCATTACTGTTTTCCGTACTTCTTTTATTAAATACCAATTGAAAAGTTGCCACATGTTTGGGGCATTCTGCCTGACTGTAACTGGAAAAGCCACAGGATTTAGACCTTCGGTTAAGATTTTAACATTTATGTTCTTCCATCGCTTCTTTATAGCTTCTCCTGGGGTTGTATCTGCCTCACAGGGAGGTGCAGAGGGGATAGGTCCCTGCTTGAGAGGCAGGTTACTTGAAGGTTGATCATTGCCTCCATTAATGACATCTCCCTCGGTGTTTAATTCCTCATCACTGTCCAAATTATTTACCACCTCACCACACACACCTTTCTTTTTTTCTGGGGCTTCTTCAATTGAAATTTTTGCAGCGGCAGCCACCTCCTTTTCTGCCTTAAGGGCTTTCAACGTTTCCAGCAGCGATCTCCACGTAGCAGAGGTTTTCTGAGCCTTCACGTCCCCATGGGATACAAAGTCCCAAATTACTTTTCCCATTTCTTCCCAATTTTTAACCTCAAAGACTTCTACATTTGAAGTGGGGACACCGTGGTCCTTAAGCCACTTCAGCATCACATGTAAAGTATTTAAATCATACTTAATCCCTCTCACGGAGAGGATATGCGAAAGCATTCGTACGATTGCCCCTTCTTCTGCAGATATCTGGGCACCCATTTTAATCCTTCTAGCCACTCACCTTACTTCCAAATGAGCGGGGTGATTGATCTCCCAGGAGAAGGTTGTCTGCTCAGCCCAGCTGGCTAGATGATCGTTCAGCTAGTCTCCTCTGGATGTACTTCCAGCAATTCCAGCGTTTTCTCAGCCCGCCATCACGTCAGGGTCACCATTTGAGGAGAATGAAGTAGACGGACGCCTGTGAAGTTCAAAGCAGATGACCCTTTATTGCTAAAAACACACACATATTTATAGTCACATATTCTGCAAAGTCACTGTACACGCGCACAAGCATAAAATATGATTGGTTATATCAACTCTGTACACGCACATAAGATATAATTGGTTATATCAACTTAAACATGTGAAGCTTGTCTCAGCCTAATTGGTCGAGATAGACTGCCAAATTGAGTTTTTTTGTGCCAAGTTCCCTTTATCGTGGAATGCACACCTGTGTTCTTCTAATTGGCTTTATTATCATCTTTCTTTTTTTGTCTTCTTGTTTATTCTGTTCAAGGTCTTCTAAAGGCATCCGCAATGCTCTTGCGACTGACGTTAGCTAAATATGTGTCCACACTCCCAGGCCCATCACAGAGAGCCATCGAACCATCAAAGACACATCCCAACAAGCCCAGAAGAACACAAGGGCACGGTGGCAGGCAGGGAATCCAAATTAAGGACTTGGAAGAAGGGATACCTTATCCCAGCTACTCCCAGGGCTGTCCCAGGAGAGCCATCAGCCCCATGGTCCAGGCGTGAAACCCATCACCATGCCTCATTGGGAACTCTCTGGATCACCTTGTGAGCACAGAAGGGTGGCTGCCTAGGGGTGCGGGACACATTATGGGATGCAGGGAAAGAGCATTTCGGGATAGCACAGGATTTATTACAGGATGTTCAGGGGAGGAACCAAAAGTGGGAAAAGGGAGGGATTTAGGAGATTTGGGGAGGAACAAGCATGGGAAATAAAGGGATAAGGGAATAAAATTGCCATTTTGCATGTAAGCAGAGACTAGGTAGTATGAAGACCTGGGGGCATGACCAGGCCAGACTAATCAGACCTGGGAGCATGAAGCTGTAGCAGCCTCTCTCCAGCTATCCAATCCAGCATGATATATTTTCCTCTGACAATAATCTATGGTCTGGTTTAGGTATTTCCAAGTAATCCAAGTTACCAGGTTTGCTTTCTAATGTTATAGAGCAGCCTGGCAGTATTTCATGGGGAGGAATCCAGTAAGGAGCAAATTCTCAAAGAATTACTGAATTTCAACTTACTCATCTATTCAGTCTGCCAAACTGATCTGTTAGCTTCCTGAGGACAATTCAAACCTTGATTATTGTATGGAATCAGAGGAAAAAAAATTACTTCACCGATTTGCTGGCACAGATAGCTTTTACTTTCTCACTGAACAGTTAGCACAAAAATTTACCACTGAATAGTTCCTTTTGACTGCTGCTTCTTATGCTGACTCTTGCACTTAAGTTTATTAGAAACCCTAGTCCACCTTGGCTGTGAAGTATGCTGTCCTTCAAATCAAAGGAGTGGGTTCATGAATCAGTAACTTCAAGTATTCATTGGGTCAGGGACCAAAGGTTATCACTTTACCTCTCATATTCATCTACAGCTTTAGAAAGCTGAACAAAAAAATCATCCATTCCTGTGCCAAGCACAGCAGAAACATCAACCACCTATAAAGAAAACCACACACCAGAACTGAAGAGTAACTGAACCAAGTTTTTAGGTAACTGATGGATGATCAGAGCTGGAAAGACTAAGCAGTATCTTTAAAAAAAAAAACAAAAATAAGAAACCACCTAAACTGGAAAAAAAAAAAAGAGGGATCTGATGATACCCATTAATCATCATAGTGGCATAAGAGTACACAATAAAACTCCCATTTCTGTCATTTCTACTTTCAACCTCTTTCTCCACCTGTTAATGTTTGCTACCTCTGGGTTTTGGTTGGGGGTTTTTTTGTTTGTTTCAGGTTTTTTGCTGCCTTTCTTTCTCTCTGTTTAACTCAGGAACCTGGGTTTTCCTGTCTGTTTTACAAATTTTACTAGGGGAGGCAGGGAGGGAGCAACCATTAAAAAAAAAACCTGACTCTGCACCCATCTTTGTACTTCCAATCTCAATACGCCACAAAAAACATAGTTAAGACATTACAATGCCTAAACGTAATGAAGAGAGGGCAAATCAAAAGAAAGATCAAGTCCTTCTTCTGTTTACTTGGTTATTGTTAATAATCCAAGTTCTCATTCTGAACCTAGTATTATAAGTGGTTACTATGACTGCTGCAATATCAGTGGACTAGAATTAAAGAGCAAAATAGACCACAAGAACTGACATTTTGCCTCTGTAGTTCCGCCTACTTGTATTTGTATTTAGCTGAGGCACATTTTAAAAGGTACCCAATCCAACCCCCAGAACAGCAAAAAGATGGAGAATTTAATCAGTTACTATGGCAATACATTCAAAATGCACATCTGCTTTCTAATTTGAACTTGTCTGTCATTACACTTTTGGCCATTTATTCTGCTTTTATTAAATCAATTATCTAAACATACCTTTAATTAAGACTATTACTAGCCGTACTTGGTGACCCTTAAGAATCTTACATCCTCTAATGAAAATTCTCCCTCTTTTTCATAAGCAAGACAGTCTTAAGTACTCATTTTCAAATGGAAGACTTTTTCCAACAGGGCCTTACATTTTATCAATAGTACAGTAAATATGCAGACAATCAAGCATTCCAAAGGATTTTAAGCATTAGTCTAGGCACTGTGTCGATATATATTAATATTTATACTTTCATTGCACTGAAATACAAGCTGCCTTCTACTGTATAATCCTCTGCATATGTCCTGCTCTCCACTCTACTATTCTAATATATATGACATGCATATAAACAGCTGATAAGCAAATAAGGACTAGGAAGTACTTTAGTCCTGTATATGGCACCATTACAAAGACCATATATTGTTCTACATAGGGCACTTATAATATTTTTGTTTTGGCTAAATTACCATTATCTATATGAATGGAATCACTTATTTATTTTCATTGCCTTTCTTGTAATATCCATAAAGCCATTTGCTTGCTTTTTCTTAAGTAAAAGCTGATGAAAAACACAATTAACTGAACCCTTTTAGCACAGACTATGGGACCATTAACATCCTCCAATGTATAGTGTTTTCAGAGAAACTGAATGGGTTTGTCCTTTGATAAGTGGGGAAAAAACCCAACACTTTTTCTTGCATCAGCAAATATGCAGGATTTTGTTTGTTTATTTTTGAGATTCTTTCACTTCTTCCTACATAGTAAATTGCCCAACTGTACTTGACACTTTCGGAACAAGGATAATTATCTCACATGGGAAACACTGTAACACAGAACATTACCTCTTACCAGCCTATCTTAGCTTTCTTCTGATGATTAATCACAATCCAGTATTAAATGATTCAGGCTGCCACTCAGTGTGACAAGCAATTAAAGTCACTTCATGTTCAAACCAGCAAATCCTCAACCCCAGCGCAAGGCTCATCAACAGATTCCAGTTCAACAGGGCAGTGCAAAGCCCTTTTACAGGACAGAATGGCTGAGGTTGGAAGACACCTCTGGAGATCACCTAGTCCAACCTCTCCTGCTCAAAAAGCAGGATTAACTAGAACAGGTTGCTCAAGATCCTGTCTGAGAGCATTTTGAGTTATCTCCAAGGATGGAGACTCCACAGTTTCTCTGGGCCATCCATTCCAGTGCTCAATCAGTAAAATTACAGTTAATTCTTTTTTCCTCTTCTGTTTAAACATAGTTTCCTGTATTTCACTTCATGTCTATTGCCTCTTGTCCTTTCACTGGGCACCACTGAAAACAGCCTGCCTTTGTCTTCCTTACATCCTCCTATCAGGTGTTTATACACATCAATAATATCCTCCTTCAACTTTCTCTTCTCCAGGCTTTTATGAGAGCTAGTAAAAAAAGGAAGATTCTTACCTTCAGTGAACTGTAAAATTCATCCAACACTAAACTCATAGAACGAATCAGGTTACTGACATAGGATGTCTCTTGATTCAAGGCATTGTGAAAAGTCTCAAAGTCCTGCATCCACTCTACTGCAAAACTGTAGTCAATTATGTCAGTCTGGAAGGAGAAGAAAAAATTTTCCTAAGTAATAATGATGAATTCTTAGCCTTAGGCTGTTAAGCGGACAAATACAAAATTTCTGTTTTAAACTTACTTTCAAAATACTGATTTTTTTCAAAATATTCAGCCCTGGTCTGAAGTTTTCCAAGCTCTGTTTTTATCAAACCAACTACTTGAATACAGAAGAGGAGACAAACAACCACTATCCCAGTTTTAAGAAGGCATGTTTAAGGAAACAATTGCAAGTCTGAAGGCTTCTGTGGTTTACTGGAAAGGGGCATCCAAAAACTGCACACTGTACAAGAAAGTTTAAGTTATAAATATTAGATCATATGATTGAGGCCAGACACGAACAGTCCTTGTTGAAGATCCCATCCTTTCTTGCTTGGCTTGGGGGTCAGGGGGGAGAGGGAGCCACTTCCACGTTGGATAACAGCCTACAGGATCTTTATAAAAAGCTAGCTGTGCTCTGACCTGAAGAAGTTATAATCTAAACTCAGTGCAAAACGATGGACACAAACAGGTGAGATGGTTCCATAATTTTACACGGATTAGTATGCAAACAGTCTATTAAATAGTTTTATAAACATAGCTTAGCACATGTATATCCACTGTTATCACAACATGAGGTGTCTAAAACTCTGACATATTTCATTTCCCAGCACCAATGGGAAGGAAGAAAATAGATGAAGAAAGTATTGCTTAGCATTACTCAAGAGATTTGAGACAGAACTGACTCCATCAAGGATCAAACCCTGACTATTTAGAGTTAACTTGATTAAGTTCTATAAATAAAATTAAATCAACTCTACAAATTACACTTTTTTTTTTCCTCTGCAAATTGTTAACATTCCTTAAATCTATGTGTTTCTCACTGCACATGTATCAGTTCCTTGGGATTCTTCCATTCTTATCAAGAGTCAATTTTAAAATGCTTGTCAAAAATTCCTCAAATGCTGATGCCTTTAATTTTTACCAAGGGCTGAGCATCAGATCAAAATGAAGTTTAAAGTTATGAATCCTAAGCCTTGGGCCCACCTTTCCTTACATATACTAATGAAGTCCTATTTCTTTCAGTCTTTCAAAAAATTTATTTTCTCAAGAGAGAATGATTTTCCTATCTTGTTCCTTTTTCTATAGAAAAAGCTTAACATCTTATTCTAAAATTACTGTCTTGAGTTAGAAAGAAAACAGTGTACAAGAACTTGCTAAGTAAGCAAGCAGATATCAAAGACATGCATGATTTGGGTCACTGGGAAGATGTGTGTAGTTGGAGTACATCAGACACTAATCCTACTCAGCTGCTGTGAGGTAAAATTTCACATTCAAAGCATGGGTTTTCTAGAGGAAGCGTATGGGATATACATGCATGCACATGCAAAGTTTGCTATGTTGGGGAGCAATTCCTTGAATACAAAGGATGTCTGTGGGGAAAAGGAAGAGTATGCACACCAAAAATCTAATGGGATTCTTTTAATATGTGAAATTGTTATGTTTAAAGAGCCGGCTAGCTGTTAAGTTCAAAAGCACTCCTTTAAGGCTACAAGTACCTTACACAACAGTGAAAGTGTATCCTTAGGCTACTAAGTATCTGTGTTCTGGCAAATACTGGCATATTTTTAGCATCACAGATCAGGACCAAACACTTTTTATTACGTTTTGCCTGCTACAATTCATGGGATTCCTTCCTCAAAACAGGCAGGTGTTACACAATTCCCACTGTGAGTCATCAGCCTGCTGCTGAGTAGAAATAATTAATTATTAAGACAATTGTTCTGAGGAAGCAGGGGACTGTAAGAGCGGATTCAGTCATGAACTTAACCTTATGTTATGTTAAAGAATTTACAAACGTGGGTTTCTCTAGGTTTGCTTTATTCACAACTCAAGAGTTGGGCCACCACTGCAGTGAATGGCGCACTTCCAAAAGTTTCCAAATCTTATATACCCTTTTGCCACCCATTGTCCCAATCCAAAGTCTCTGTAATTTTCCAGCTGATTCTCTGTTCTCATATTGTTATCATTCATCATCTTACCTCATCCATTCTCCATTCTCATGTCTCGGTTCTTCTAGGATTGGTGGTCACAGGCAGAAAGTCTCCGGTCATCATCATCACTTATCTTCTTACACTTCAAAGGTACCTATGAATTTCTGAAGAAACTACTCAGGTTATTTTATTAATTTATCTTATTCTAAAGTTAATCACTTACTCCCATGTCTTAGGTCTAAGTTGTATGATCCTTTCTCTGTTGATACAGCTTGACTGGATTTTAAGCCAGCCACGAAGAGGGAGTCTCATAGAACAATCCTGCAGCTCCTAGATATTGTTTTATATGCACCTGCATTCTATTAATCATATCTAACCAATATCTAATCATTAGTTATATGTCTAATATGAATAGTCTTAAAACAATAAGGCGAATAATCTTAAAACAATGAGGCTTAAGGCCTAGTTCCTTTTACATGTTACAAAGTTACATTTCCTTATAGCCTAGGGTTAAGGTGCAAAAGATTTTTCAAACTGTTAGTATCATCTCCAACTTGCATGTTTGGGTATAACTGTCCATCCCCGATTCTTCTTGTGCACTTGTATGCCAGATTAAAGACCACTTTTAGATTCGGTTTTCAGCCTGCAGCTCCCTCCCAGCCTCTCTTGTCTAGAAAAATCTGTTATTGTGGTAAGACAAAGACAGTACGGCAAAGCAAGCTAAACAGAACAATGTTCCACTAGTACGTAGAAACCGTAGCTTTAACTTACTTTGTTCATGACAACAATGAAAGGTAGCTTTGTCTTGTACAGGATACTGGGCAGGGGGCGGGGAACAAAAAAAAAAACCCACAAAAAAACCCCATTAAAAATTAATCTAAATCTCACTAGAATAGAAAACAAGTTAAGCATAAAGCAGACAAGACTTGTGCAAAACTGAATACATTTGACTTCAAAAGGTATTTTCCTCCACATCAATTAGAATGTAATTTTCATCCAGATCCTGCTTACCATAGTTGAACAAAATATGCCTCCTCAAGATGTAAGCGCACATCTGTAAGATATAAAATCTCCTTCTACACACCCAGTTGATTTTGATTGCTATTTCCTATGACTCTCAGATCCAAGTTTTTAACTCTCTGAATTTTCTAATTATTCTGACTCAAACCTTAGGTTCTGAGGTATTTGTGAACTGAGCAATGAATTCAAACAACTCAAAACATCTATAAAGCAAAACTACCTTGAAACATGAGCTTACATATTCATTTCACTGTATATATTCTAGCATCTTTTGCTCAACACTAATGTCAGAAAATGCAGCATGTAATAAGACACGTTTTGCATACTCCTATCACAGTGATATAGCTTTTGACCTTGGTACAAGGATTGATAGGTTTTTTGAAAACCTTTTACCAACATTTATCATGAATTATGACAGCTCTAGATATGTTGATCCTTACATAGGTATTAAGTCCCTGGTTTAACATGAAAGAAAAACAGATAAATCCACGTACGAGGAAAAAGACAGTAAATCAAGAACTCCATGCTATGCTGAGCTCCAAACAAATCTTGAAGAATCACTGAAAGTATCAATAACGTTAAAAAAAATAGAATAAAATATTACTTGTTTACAAGAAGGAGCTTAAACTAGGCTATCTTGATACATCTTAGATAAATGATTTTATAAGCAACAGGTAATGTGTTAGATCTCATGTAACTAGCGGTTATCACACTAACGTCTCATGGATTATTTAATGCTTTCAGTGGGAGCTTTGACCCAATGACCTCCAGATGTCCACTGACACCTAAACTATTTTGCTTATCCAATGGGAAAACCACTAAGAGAATAACCAAAACAGCATTACGTGGATATGAGGCATCATCAATGTGCAGTTGCAGCCCAGAAAGCCCACTGTATCCCGGTCTGCATCAAAAGAAGCATGGCTAGCAGTTCGAGGGAGGGGATTCTGCTCCTCTACCCCACTCTCGTGAGACCCCAACTGGAGCACTGCGTTCAGCTCTGGGGCCCACGGTACAAGAAGGACATGGACTTGTTAGAGTGGGTCCAAAGGAGGGCCATGAAAACAGAGGACTGGAACACCTCTCCTATGAAGAAAGGCTGAGAGAGTTGGGTTTGTTCAGCCTGGAGAAGGGAAGGCTCTGGGGAGACCTTATTGCAGCCTTTCAGTATATGAAGGAGGCTTATTAAGAGAGACAGAGAGACAGTTTTTGATAGGGCCTGTAGTGATGGAACAAGGGGTGACAGTTTTAAACTGAAAGAAGGTAGGTTTAGACTGGACATAAGGAAGAAATTTTTTATGATGAGGGTGGCAAGACACTGGAGCAGGTTGCCCAGAGAAGCTGTGGATGCCCAGCCAATGGAAGTGTTCAAGGTCAGGTTGGACAGGGCTTTGAGCAACCTGATGTAGTGAAAAATGTCCCTGCCCACAGAAGGGGGGGGTGGACTAGATGGTCTTTAAAGGTCCCTTCCAACCCAAACCGTTCTATGATTCCCCTCCAAAATAAGTATCAGAGACAGAGCAATCAAAGCAGATAGACTGCATTTTCAGCTTTTCTTACCTGCAGGTTTACAGCATGTTGGACATAAAGGTGACAGGGTTAGTACTGCGAGAGGTGTCCATCACATAAACAACAACTGAAGGAAAAGAGGAAGCCTGGAAACACAAAGTAAAAGACATTTTAATTAGAAGTACATGCTGTTCAACAGCAACTTTGTTCACACAGCCTCACTGACAAGTCATGTAGAAAACACTTACCAAGGCCTCAGTTATGATGGTTCCTGATGCTGACCAGGTGAATACCTCAATTTGCCCTGGTGTGTCAATAACAACATACCTGGTAAGAAGTCACCACCGACAAAAAATAAGGGAAAATTAGTTAAGCACAAGGTCCTGTTCTGACTAGATTACCACAAGCACGTAATGGCAAATCACATGATTATTCTGTTACAGATCAGAAAAGCTTCTCCCAAACAGTGACAAGATTTATGGGCATGCTTGAAAATTTCCTGTGTGAGTTTTGTAACTAAGCAGCACGTACTTGCTTCAGATTCTATTAAAGTTGAAAGCATCCATTTGACACTTAGTACTGCAAACTCTTCAGAAGAATTCGTTGTTGCCTATTTGAACAGTGCGTGAGAAAAAGTTACAGTCTAATGGAAGACAAGAAAAGCAGAACTGGAATCAGCAGACATTTCCTCGATATATCCTTGCTTATCTGTTCTAATTCTATGCCCTTTTCCATATAAAATTTACACCAAGGCTGAAAAACAAGTAGAAAACATGCAGAGAGCCTTTTTAGGATTTCATATGGTTTTCCCACAGTGATCCCAGAAAAGTAGAACTTGATAGAATGTACTCACTTGGATGCATTTTGCCTTTTTTCAATAAACTTCATCACTTGATTGAAAAAGAAGGAGTATACTTTGTATTTAGGCTCACAACAGGAAACTCTCATGATCATTTCGTAACAGAAACTACATTAACTTGCACAGCTGCATGTATCTATCAAAAGAAGATTAAAGTCTCTAAGCTTTTCAGTGTGTGAAAATGCCCTCCTAAGGAAGGGTGAAAATGCTTAGACACTGTATAGGTCAAATACAACCTTGATTTTGTCTGTGTTCTAATACCTGGCTAAAGAAATGGTGTAACAAATGCAGTTGTTCCCTGCCTTTTTACTAAGAGCTTGTGCACTGTCTCAATCTCTTGCCCAAGTTCCCACCCCAGCACTGAGTTAGCATTATGATTTAAGAGAGCAGTCAGTTATCAAATAACCCTAGCAAAACTTAACCCATCTCCAGAAGTGAGCTTCCCTACTTCAAAATCAGAGCATTCATATGAAAGATTTTATAGCGAATGTGGGAGCAGCTCGGAACACCTGGCATTTGTTTTCAAGAGTGAACGTTAGAATTTGTTGTGCTGTATGTTTGCCAAGCCTTTGAAGAACTAGTTTTACAAGGTCGGGTTGGAGGATGGCCTGGTGTATGCCTGGGAAGATGTGGCTGAAGACAGTCACGAGTATGCGTATGGAATGTTTTTATCTTTAACTGTTCTGAGGACTGGCAAACATCCCAGCCAAGCCAGATATATGTTACTAACACAGGAGCACGTAAGTACGCTGTAAGAGACAATAAAGAGTTCCTTTTTTGCCGTTGCTTCGGAACCATCTTGTCATCCTGAGTGCCTCTTTCATCACCGCAAGCAAACACAGTACAACAGAACAGTTATGTACAAAGACTAAAGAATGTTCTGTACACGTGGCTTCTAAATTCTACTTTTTAAAAAGCTGAAAAACTGAAATCTCTCAAATGAAAGCTAATGCACTTTGGCAGCTTTGTAAAATACATGGTTCTGTATGGAGAATACTCTAACTCCAAAGAAATAATTAGGAGGCTAACCAAACACAGTGCTCTCTGAGGCTCCAAATACACAAAAAATCCCACAGCCTCCCAGCACAGTATCACATAGGAACAACCTCACACCTGATCAAATCTTGTGGCAAAGACATTGAGAGAGGTCACTATTCCACCATTTGGGCCCAACCCATATCTAGACACTTCATTTAGGAAAGCAGATGATTATGCAGACCTCAGAGGGCTGCTTCTTCAATTCTGGTATTAGTTGGCCATGTGCAATGCACATTGGATACCTTGCAGCAAAAGACAATGCCCCTAATATACAGTTAAGTCTTTTAAATGATGCAGTAGCATAACAAATACAAAGTGATCTCTCTCTTGCCCAAACACTGTTATTGACAAAAGGAAAAGGGGCTATGCTGTGGCTTCTCCTTGCCATTATTCAAGCATTACCATTCTGTACAAAGACAAAATATACGTATATGTATACATCAAAGCCATCTTTGTCTTTCCAAAAAGATCTACAACACAGCCAGTAACTCAGAATTTAACAATGCCCTGAATGCACTTAATTTTAAAAATTTATACTTCAAAAGATAATGAAAAGATTTCTCGCACAAATAAATTTTTAGCAGAATTTAAATTATAATGCGAACGAATGTTGTAAAGATACTCGAAGTGTCGGCTTGAATATGAGCATTTCAAAATCCTTTTTCACACATACATATCTGTATACTAATTATGTCCAAAGAAACAAAGAATCTTTTTTTTTTAATTGCATAAGAACCAGCACTGATTTTCATCAGTACATACCATTTTCTAGGGCCACTACTCTCAATATCCAAACACGAGGCCAGACACCCTCCTTAAGCATTATTTAATGAGATGCTTAAACTCCAGTAATGGCTAACAGACACAGTAAAGCAAATAATGCACCTACATACCAAACTGAAACTTAATACTTGGATGTTTTTCTGGTAACTCCAAATCAAACAACAGCCAAAATCAAGAATGCTATCCCCCACCATCTTTATTTTTGTCTAAAATATTAAATTTGAGTGACACTAGCAAGTCAAATCCAAACACTGTATATTATCTCCATCTGCACCGGCTATTACTTAAGAGATAAAGGATCTCCATACCCCTCTGGAAGTGCAGTCATTTTAGTGTAATGTTACTGAACTATGGTCATCAAACTACTGTGCAGCAAGAGCCAACTGTCCAATGTCTTTGAGATACAGAAAAACAACAGTGCTTTGATTATGGTCAAACAAAGTGCAAATAGTTTTCTCCACCTACCAGAGGCAAATAGGAATTCACCTATTTGTTTGTAACAAATAAAATTAGACTTCTTAAAACATGGAGAAAAGGCTGCTGGCTTCCACAAAAAAAGATACAAGCTCTTTGAAAGAACAGAAAAAAAAGAAAAAAAAAAGGTGTGGGCAGAGTGCCTATTATTTGTAAAAAAGTACTATTTAGCACAGGAGAAAATGACCTAAGGAATATCAAATCTTGTAGAAGATATGTTTCTAACCTCACATGCAAGAAATACATAGTCAAAAACTTCTGATCTTCACACAACACTCTGCCTTACTGCAATCTCCAACACCTCCTGCCCTCTTCATTGTAGTGTGCGGAAGTGACAGACTCTTTTCACAAAATCTGAGATTCCAAATATCATTATTTAGACAAAAAAAGGATACTGTTTCATGACTTCTTTGTACTTCACAGGGTCCCTGATATCTAGAGGAGGTAGACGTATAAATAGTTTTAGAACATCACTTTTAAAATATCCCTCTTCATCAATTTGCTGATAGGTGAAAGCCCTTCTTTTTCCAGCAAGTCTCCTTTTGTCTCAGTAACAGATCTAGCACCAAAAGAAAAAATCTCCCAAACAGAATAAATAAAATCTAACAGATTAGCTATGCTCTCAACATACATGTGAAACCCAACATAACTCATGTAAAACACCACTAATTTAGGTATTTAGCAGTAACCACTTCAGTTGAATTTTATTCTCATTTGATCAACATCAGTTAACAAAGTACACATATGTAACTGTATTATTAGAGATCCAGCACTGGAAGAGATACTCTAATTATTCATCTGACATCAGTAAAACAACTTTGGTATCCACACTGCCTCATCCTCCGGAGAGGCAGGCTGACAAACTTTAGGAAGTTTAAGAGACAGGACCCTCACAAACCTAATGAATGGTAAACCCTTTGGAACAGCTACACATAAGGACTGTTTTATTGTTAAGGTATGTTCTCTAAAATTCATATCTCTTGAAGTGCTTTAAAGAAGTTATTTGGTAGCACATATGGCTACCACTGTTGTGGATGTAGGGAACCAGATCGAATCTGTTAATATGGTCATCGCTGACAAAGAAAAAAACCCACAAGAACCCAAACACATCAAATCACACCAGATGATGTAAAAAAACATACAAACGCAATGGAAGAATACCTTTGGTCCTAAAAGTTCACATGTTAAAGATTGCCAGGAGAAAGGAGTTAAATTTACAAAAAAAAAAAAAAAAAAAAAAAAAAAAAAAAAACCCCACCTTAAAGGCCTTCCTTATGTTAGGACTTGGAATCTCTTAAAGAGAATGCAAGCAACCTAGCCAAACCTCTCACGTAGCCCCCCCCCCCCCCCCCCCCGCTTCCGCAAAAGACAGGAAAAGCAGTATACCAAAAATGGTTTTATTTATTCATGGCAAAACACACTGGCTTGCTTCTAGCGGACTCCACAAACACGCCACACCTCTGGCCCGGGACCACCCCCTCCCTCACACCGCCCGCTACCCGCCACGGCCCGCGGCTAAGCCAGGGCGGCAGGACTCACCAATGTTAGCCGGGAAGGGCAGGTCGTGCACGGCGGGGTCCAGGTTGATCACGTACGGGGGGCAGCGCTGCCCATGCAGGTGGGCCGCGAGTCGCTAAGGGAACACGAGGAGGCGTCAGCCCTGCTGGACACGGGGGTAGCGCTGGGGGAAACCCACCGGCAGCTCCCCACAGCCCACCAGCCGCCCCTCACCTGCACACGAAGGTGGTTTTCCCGGAGCCGGCCCTGCCCAGCACCAGCACACACACCGGGGCCGCCATCTTCCCAGCACCTGCTTGTCCTTCCGGGGCGCGAGGAGCACGGCAAAGGGGCGGCCGCCTCCACAGCACCCCGCCATGACGCGCGCGGGACTCGGCCGTCGCCCTGCCGCCGCCACCGCCGCCGGCCGGGTACGCAACCGCGGGCTCGCGCGGCTTCCCCGCGCCGGACGGGCCCGGTCGGGGCCCGGGGGCAGCTGGCAGCATCCCCCCGTGGGGCTCGGGGCCGGATGCCGCCGTGAGGAGGCGGCCGGAAACGGACGGGCGGGACCTCGCCGTCGCGCGCGGGCGGGCGGGGCGCGTGCTGACGTGGCGGCGGCGGCACCATGCGGGGCGGCGGCGGCTCGGTGAGTGCCTGGGGTCCTCGCCACCGGTGCTGCTGGCTGCTGCCCGGGGCCGCGCGGCCGGGCTGTGGTCCCGGGGCGCACGGGGCCGGAAGTCGCCGCGAGTTGGGCTCCGCCGGCGGGATGGCGGGAGCGGGATGGCGGGAGCGGGCCGGAACAGCCGCGGTGGGACTTGCGCTTCGCCCCGAGGGTCTCGCTGGGTGTGGGACTGGAAGCAGAGGGGGCCCGGCCCGGCCCGGCCCGGCGCTGATCTGCGCAGGCGGTGCGGCCTCGGTCCGTTTGCCGCCGCCCGTCGGCTGGGCCTTGTCCCCGAGCGGAACGGCGGTGAGCGGGACGCGCTCCGGGCTGCC
Source organism: Buteo buteo (assembly GCF_964188355.1). Taxonomy (NCBI): domain Eukaryota; kingdom Metazoa; phylum Chordata; class Aves; order Accipitriformes; family Accipitridae; genus Buteo; species Buteo buteo. The sequence goes on from NC_134187.1 coordinate 54,431, forward strand.
TGCCTGGAGAGCCGCCAGCGACGGCGGAAACGCCTGGTTTCTGTTTGAGGGCCTAGTCGCCCACAGGCGCCGAGCCCGGGGAGCGGCGGGCCCGGCTGCCCTCAGCTGAGGGCCGGGGAGGCATCAGGAGCAGGGCGCTGCTGGCTCCCGGCGCCGGTGGTGCCTTCTGTCCGGAAGGTCTTCATTGCAGGAGACGGTAGTCCATGAAGTACGCAGGTAGAAATGGAAACGCGGGACTGAAACAGGGGGTTCCCTGAAGGGTGCTGAGCCATCACGCCGGCCCCCTGTCTCGGAGGGGGCAGGGACAGTCATGGCAGTGCAGGACACTTGGTGCTTCCACTGACACCTCTCCTCTGTCGCTGTAGCACTGACTCACTAGCAGTTACTACATCGGTCTCCTGACCTCAGTAGGAGTTTCTGTGCTGTGCTTAAACACCATCTTCCCAGATGTGTTGTTGTGGAGCAGCTTGTCTCCAGCAGCAGGCCATGTGCCAGGTCACAGAAACATCCCACAGTCCATAGGGAGGCAGAAATGGCCCACGTGCAAATGAAGTTTCTTTGTCTCTTCAGGCTATAGGCCACTGTTCTTCTTTTTCTAACCTGTGCCAGGAAGTTGGCTTTTTTGTTTTCCCTATGTCCAGCCCCTGGGCATTCCTGCACACGTTAGGTCTCTGTTTTCTAAGTGGGAAGTACACTGCATAAATGAAAAAACATTCAAAACTTAAACACCAGTTTCTCTAGATGTTTCCTTCATAATTGCTGTTATCAGCTTCTCAGAAAGGAAGGCTAGACAGATCATCTGTACTTTCCTTTTTTTTGTTGCAGATCCTTAACTGTGACCTAAACTCTTCTCTACTAATCTTCACTTTTATGCGAAATTTTTTAGTTCTAAAAAAACCCACAAAAACATGTGCCATGTTTGTCAGTCATGTGGGTTCTTCTAATGGTAGATTAGGCCAGCTAATTGCAGCAGACTATGCCTGCCTGTTTGTTCATTTTTATTGTTATAACTTCACAGGCCTAATTTTTTCTAGCTGCTCCTCAGTGAGGTTTCTCCACATTTCTTATGTAGGGGGGTTCCCAAACACTGCTTTTTGCACTACTAGATGCCTGTAAACTGTATCAAAGTAATACAAACACAGACATTCAGCTGACATTTTTTTCCAAAGAAGACAAGATATGATTGTGAAGTCATCAATCAAGCAGTTGTGAATTTCTCTCCTGCTGGTTCCCTAACCTTTCCATGAGAGGAGGCTGTGGTCACAGTTTAAGAATCCATCTAGTTGATGTCAGTGCCCACTATTAAATTTCTTACCTGGTGGTTAGGGTGTCTCTCACTGACTGTGGTCATGGGAAGAGTGAACTACTGCTTGGTCCTGTGCATAAATTAGAAAGCAAAAGCATAAAAGACAGACTGAAGTTAATTTCTTTCCAGTGCATTTTTTTTTTAGTGGTGAATTTCATTTGCCTTGAAGCTGCCTGTTCCCTAGTTTTGATATAGCACCTGAAGTTTCTCAGCATCTTCTGACAAGTCATCACATTTTTATGACTTCTTCAAATTCTGTCATATCTCTGTTTTCCCCAGTTCATTAGCCAGTTCCTGTACATGACAAAATACTATCTCTGTTCCTAGGTTACAGTTTTGATATCTCATATACTTCTACTGGGCAATGATTTTTGTTTTCTAGTCTGTATAACCAAGATTTTTGTAATGGGTTTCCCAGTGAAGAACAACATCGAGTCATTATTAGTATTTGGAAGAAGGTGATAAATGATTGTCCACATGCCAGGAGCAACATACAGCAAATGACTTGTTTATATTGCCTTGGTGTGGTGGTTTAACCCCAGCCAGCAACTAAGCACCACGTGGCCGCTCACTCACTCCCTGCCCCCCACCCAGTGGGATGGGGGAGAAAATTGGGAAAAGAAGTAAAACTCATGGGATGAGATAAGAACGGTTTAATAGAATATAAAAAGAAGAAACTAATAATGATAATGATAACACTAATAAAGTGACAGCAGTAATGATAAAAGGATTGGAATACTCAAATGATGCACAGTACAATTGCTCACCACCCGCTGATCGATGCTCAGTTAGTCCCTGAGCAGTGATCCCCCCACTCCCACTCCCCAAAGACAGGACACTTGGGAATGTCAATGGTATCTGTTAAATTATGTGTCTTAATAGGAGCATAAGAAGCAATAAGTGACAAAAAAATCTTTGTTAAATAAGAAGAAGGATTCTGTGATGTGGATAAAGTGAACATCTGGGCAGATGATGGAGTATGACAAAATAATTGAGAGAAAAAAATTAAAAGAGGACATAAAAGAGACTAAAGACAACGTTCCTGGCATGCTAAATGCAAAAATTATTTCATTAAGGAAAAAATAAGTACTCTATAAATAAACTAGTAAGTTAGGATCTAAAATATTTGTCACCGCGTGATAAAGTCCAGGCAGAAAGCAGGTACCACTGAATGAATTGGAGACAAAGAACACTCCATCATGCCCCAGTGCAAGGGGAATGATTGGCTTTCATACGGGGAGTGTAGAGGGGCTCATCCCTATTTTGATTCCAGTTGTAATTCAGCTGGGGTTGAAAACGTTAAACACTTCCTTGTTGCAGAAAACAATGGTTTCCTTTTCAAAGGATGGTATGCACATCCTCAAAGTGCAGGTGACTGTTTAACTGAAAAGTGAAACATGCAAAAATAAGAAAAATTATGCTGCTAATGTGAATTGTTCTGCTTTATTAGGACACCAAGCCTGGACATCACAGACAACAGAAGGTCAAGAGGTCTCTGGGAAACAAAAAGTATGTGAATGTTTCTTGCCTAGTTTGACTGAGGGAAAGAAAAAAGCTGAAAGATTCCTATTGGAAAACTGTATCTGGTCTTTACATATTCTGAATTTTAAAAGCTGCAACGATTTTGGTTTATGTGATGAGAGTCTCGACTGACTTTGCTTATTGGTTTGCAGGAAAAGTGCGCTTTTTTTTTTGACACTTCAAGGGGTCTTAGCTTTCATTTATTGTTTTTAAAAGTTTTTTAATACTGGGAACGTAAATATTTTCTGTTCAAGACCAAATGGTGTTCCAAAATCTGTGTATTTTGAGTGTGATTGCAACTGAAAGGCTTTAATTTGAGAATTCCTATCCCCATTCTTCTGCAGTACCTCCTTAAACATAGTATATACTGATCTGACTTGGTACCATCAGTGTCTCCCACTTATTAATTTCTGTATTGATGTGTTAACACATGTGAACTCCACATCTCACGGTGTGGGAGGGTATTGCTGGGGTGGTCATCACAGTCATCATTCAAGTGATCTACTTCTTTGAGTTTGTGAATTGTGGTAGCAATTGGATGTGTTGAAAAGTGTTTCTGTTTTCTGTTCTTTCCTTTTACATTAATGGTATTTGCCCAGAGAATAGATACTTTTATGTTTCTTTGACACCTAATCATTTTGCTGTCATGACAGTAGTGTAAATATCCAGGCATTTCAGAGCTGTGAGAAATATTTGAGAATAGTGAAGCAACGTTCCCTCTAATCTCTAGGAAGAAAAATCAGTGCTGCTGGCTAGTCTAAATTAGTCTTAATGTAGTGTGATTTTTAGGATATACTATAAGGCTGTCTTCATTGCTGAAAGCTTTGCTGGTTAAAATTCTTACTAGCGTTAAGTCTTTTAATTGTGTAGTGTCAGCTCTGACTCTGGGAATACATACTGAAGGAGATCTTGCCCTTTGTGGGATGGAAAAGGTCTCTTTTGTAATGATGGGCTGCAGAAGAATTCTTATATTCCACATTGGTTGCTTAAGGACAAATGTGTATTTTTAAATTGAGATTAACTTGTGCCTGCTTGTTAAGATGAAGGTTTGAGGTAGGATGAATATTTTTTTCTGTTCCTCATGAGTAGCTCTCTAATGTCATTCTCTAAAAGATGTGCTGAAAAATAACATTTAGGATGTTTTATCTTGCTGGCACTTTTCAGTTCACAAAACTCAGGAGATTCAATGAACTGTGAGATGATTTTTAGAGTACTTGGGAAGAGGAAAGGGATGTAGTCTGTCAAGTTATTGTGGTTGTGTATGTATGTATGCATACATATACATAGGATTTCAAGTTGTTTTCCAGGTCTAAGCAATTTGAGGAGGTGGAAACTACTGTCCTAGGACTGAGCAGTAACTATGATGAGACAGTCAGCAACATTTCTTCTGCCTCACCGAAGGGTCGAGTGAATGGAAGTGCAGAGTCCAGAAGCAAGCGGACCATTCGCAGGCCTGCTTACTGGTTGGAAATGAGAGGAATAAAAAACAGCATTAACAAATCTTCAGAAAAAAAAGGTACTCATCACTCTTGGCTCGACGCAAAACTGTTTTTCTCTCTGGTTCTTTTATGAGAGATTAGATGACTTCTGAAAGACATGCTGCAGTTCAGCCACAAATTACAAGGCTGGTAATGCTGCTCATGTATTAGGAGAAATAAAATTCCTCCACTACAGAAACATAGGTCAAATTGTCTGATATTATGCAGTTCCTTTTGAGTGACTTGTCTATTAAAATTAATGATTCTGTGACTGAACTCAGTTTTATCTGTAGAAGAGAGATGTATAAGGGTTCTGCCAATCAACAAGCAACACTAAAGATGTAGAAAAGGGGACCATTCAGCAGTACTCTGGTTTAGATACGGCTTTTGTGGTTGGTAGATTATTATATTTTTTAAGGATGTTTTTATTTCTTTTATTTCTCACTTCTGTCACTTTGATTTTCTGATTTGGCGTGGTTTGGGTCTTAGGTTGTTGTTTTAGGAGCATTCAGATTTTCTGGCCTAGAAGCTGTTTTCCAAACTTCTCATGTGGCAGAGAGCCAAAACTTCGCTCTCCTTTAATGCACTTTCTTCTTATCTCTAAGTCAGAATCTGTATTCCATTCTGTTATGGGGAAAGCGGAATATGGTAGCTTGATAGAAGTGAGGTTGCTGCGGCTCCACACCCCCAGGTCCAACCAGTAGCGAGACTAAGTGTGTATTCCTGTAGGTATAAACACACGTATACAACATGCATACGCAGCCAGCCACACAGATCAACACGAAGAGGCGCGCTCAGCACTCACACAAATGGCACGAATGGTCTCCATCCTGTTTTCCTCTCTGGCTGATCAGGATGAAGTTGTGTTATTGAGAGAAAAGAAGCATATGTAAAAAATATATATAAAAGAAGTACATACATATGTATGTGTACATTTGTGTGTGCACACATATGTGCAGTGTGGATCTCTCCTGTAGCTGGACTTAAACACTCAGTCTACTCAGTATCTGGCCTTTGGATCCCAGTATCCTCAATTGCTGGTACATGGATGCACTAGCCCCTGAGGCCCACAGAGCCATGCCAGTTGCTGGTGTAGACCTCCTTACAGACAGACTCACACTCACAGGCAGTACTCTCCCCTGGTGCCTCTGATTTGGTGTCAGGCATGACCAGACTTGTATACTGACCAACCACCTGTTTACAAGCAAGTGACCCTTTTTATCCTCTTAACACCTCTATTTTCCCACACTTGATACTCTCCAAATCAGTTAATTCTCTCCCTTTCCCTTCCTTTGATACCACTCCTAAACATCCCAGTCTTGTGTAGTCCTGAATTGTTCTTCACTAGCATCCCATGTGTCGCATAATGTCACACTCGCCCTTCTCACCACACCCCTCCTTCCCCCTTCCAAAGGGTGCTCCAGAGAGCAGCTTCCATTGACCCATCCTGGTGAGTCTCCTGGGACAGACCTGGGAGTAAGTGTCTGTTTCTTTGAGTCCATAATTTGTGTTCCCCTACCTGCCATTGTGCTTCTGTACTTCTCTCTGTTCATGAAGATAAGCCTTTGATAGGCCTGGAAATAGTGAAGGAAGGCAGGATACTGTTTGGGTTTGCCCACCAGCTGTTGTTTCTCTATGCTTCTTTTTGTGTGTGAGCAGATGAGCTTTTTATGACATAACCTAGCACCTTCTGGCTATCTTCCTGAGGAGTATTTTCCCAGACCACGCTGTGGCACTATTTCTTCCATATCTTCTGTGTCAGAGGATTGCAGGCTGTGGAGTGCCTAAATGTTACTGAGTCAAAAGGCTGTGTCTAGCTCACTGGTGTCCAGGTGCCTTACAAAAACTACTTTTTTTTTTTTAAAGTGTTGAATATGAGGATAAGGTGAGGCAGCAGCAGACTCAAAGCTGTTATCCAGACTGAATAATGAGACTGAAGCATTTCTGTTCTTACTCATTAGCAGGGGAAGTACTATTGAAAGGCAAGAGGAAATCTGAGCAAGGGGAAGGCGAAAATCTTAAAGACTCTCCCAAGAAGAAGCAGAAGATTTCGGGTAATACAAATAACTTGTAATTCCTAGTTACAAGCTTCCAGGTACTTCAGACTTCCCCTCTGCCCAAATGCTATCCTCTGCTGTCTTCCAACTCTATCTCTGATTCTGGATATTTTGTTATACGAGACTGTTGACTAGTTTCTGTTTTGCAGTGGGAGGTGATTGTTCTAATTTCAGTCTGTCTTAAAAGTCCAACAAAGGAAGGGAGGAAAGGAAGTAGGGCAAGTATAGGCTAGTCTGCTTCATTTCAGTTTCCCAAAAGATTCTGGACTAAATAATCAACCAAATTACTTGTGAATGTCTGGCGATTAATGAGTAGATGGTAACAGCAATATGGGTTTGTTAAGGAGAAATCAAACCCAACCACCTTTATTTTACCACAGAGATGGAGCAGGGAAATGCTTGACATCATAGGTCTTTCATGCCTTCAAAGGGTTGTTAATCAGTGGTTAGGTGCCAAAGGAAGTGTACAAGTGGTGAAAGTAGGACCAGGTGACGCAGGAGAAGTATACATTTGCTGTCCAGTCTTGCAAGGGTGAGGTTAGGAAAGCTAAGGGCAACCTGGAGTTGAATCTGGGAAGGGGTGTGAAAGGCAACAAGAAAGGATTCTACAAGTACATGTACAGCAAAGGGAAGACTAGGGAAAGCATGAGTGCACTGCTGAACAGGGATGGGGAACTGGTGACAAATAACATGGAAAAGGCTGAGGTACTCAATGCTTTCTGTGCCTCAGATCTTTATCAGTTAAAGGAGTCCTTCAGGAATTCCAGGTGCCTGAGACCAAAGGGAAGGTCTGGAGCAAGGAAGCCTTACACTCAGTGAAGGAGGACGAGGTTAGAGCACTTAAACAAATTGGACATACCTAATTATTTATCAGCAGTCCTAGCTAACCGGGGAGGTCCCAGTTAACTGGAGGTTAGCAAATGTGACACCCATCTACAAGAAGGGCCAGAAGGAGGATCCAGGGAGCTACAGGCCTGTCAGTCTGACCTCAGTGCCAGGGAAGGTTATGGAGCAGATCATCTTGAGTACCATCACACGTTACATACAGGACAACCATGTGATCAGGCCCAGTCAGCATGGGTTTATGAAAGGCAGGTCCTGCTTGACTAACCTGATCTCCTTCTATGACAAGGTGACCCACTTAGAGGATGAGGGAAAGGCTGTGGATGTTGTCTCCCTAGACTTTAGTAAAGCCTTTGACACCGTTTCCCACAGCATTCTCCTGGAGAAACTGGCTGCTCGTGGCTTGGACGGGTGTACACTTTGCTGCGTAAAAAAACTGGCTGGATGGCCAGGCCTAAAGACTTTTGGTGAATGGAGTTAAATCCAGTTGACAGCCAGTCACAAGTGGTGTTCCCCAGGGCTCAGTATTGGGGCCAGTTCTGTTTAATATCTTTATCAATGATCTGGATGAGGGGATCGAGTGCACCCTCAGTAAGTTTGCAGAAGACACCAAGTTGGGTGGGAGCATTGATCTGCTTGAGGGTAGGAAGGCTCTACAGAGGGATCTGGACAAGCTGGATCGATGGGTTGTATGAGATTCAACAAAGCTAAGTGCCCGGTCCTTCACTTCGGTCACAACAACCCAACGCAATGCTACAGGCTTGGGGAAGAGTGGCTGGAAAGCTGCTCGGAGGAAAAGGACCTGGGGGTTTTGGTAAACAGTTGGTTGAATATGAGCCAGCAGTGTGCCCAGGTGGCCAAGAAGGCCAGTAGCATCCTGGCTTGTACAGAAATAGTGTGGCCAGCAGGACTAGGGAAGTGATTGTCCCCCTGTACTCAGCACTGGTGAGGCTGCACCTGAAGTACCATGTTCAGTTGTGGGCCCTTCACTACAAGAAAGACACTGAGGTGCTGGAGTGGGTCCAAAGAAGGGCAACGAAGCTGATGAAAGGTCTAGAGCACAAGTCTTATTATAAGGAGCGGCTGAGGGAACTGGGGTTGTTTAGCCTGGAGAAAAGGAGGCTGAGGGGAGACCTTATCGCTCTCTACAACTACCTGAAAGGAGGTTGTAGCGAGGTGGGTGTCAGTCTCTTCTTTCAAGTAACAAGTGATAGGACAAGAGGAAACAGCCTCAAGTTGCAGCAGGGGAGGTTTAGATTGGGTATTAGGAAAATTTCTTCACGGAAAGGGTTGTCAAGCATTGGAACAGGCTGCTCAGGGAAGTAGTTGAGTCACCATCCCTGGAGGTATTTAAAAGAGGTGTAGATGTGACACTTAGGGACATGGTTTAGTGGTATACTTGGCAGTGTTAGGTTTACGGTTGGACTCAATGATCTTAAAAGGTCTTTTCCAACCTAAACGATTCTATGACTCTAAGTCCCGTGGGGCCTGACGGGTTGCACTGAGTGCTGAGAGAGCTCGCTGATGTCATTGTGAGGCCACTCTTGATTATCTTTGAAAGGTCATGGTGACTGGGAGAGGTTCCTGAAGACTGGAAGAGAGCAAATATCACTCCTATCTTCAAGGACAGAAGGAAGGAAGATCTGGGGAACTACAGGCTGGTCAGCCTCACCTCAGTTCCTGGGAAGGTGGTGGAGAGAATCCTCCTGGAAAGCATTTCCAAACACATGAAGGACAAGATGGTGATTGGGAGTAGTCAACATGGATTCATGAAAGACAAATCATGCTTAATCAACCTGATAGCCTTCTACAATGAGGTCACTAGTTTGGTGGACAAGGGGAGAGCGGTGGATGTTGCTTACCTCAACTTTAGTAAGGTTTTTGGTGCTGTTTCGCACAACATCCTCATAGACAAACTGACAAAGTACATGTTAGATAAATGAACAGTGCAGTGGATTGAAAACCAGCTGAACGTCCAGACCCAGAGGGTTGTGTCAGCAGCACAAAATCTAGTTGGAGGCACATCACTAGTGGTGTACCCCAGGGGTAAATACTGGGGCTAGCACTGTTTAACATTTTCATTAATGACCTGGACAATGGGAGAGTGTGCACACTCAGCAAGTACACAGATGATACAAAACTAGGAGTGGTGGTACACTAGATGAGTGTGCTGCTGTCTACAGGGACCTGTGCAGGCTGGAGAATTAAGCAAAGAGGAATCTCTTGAGGCTCATCAAGGAGAAATGCGAAGTCCTGCAGCTGGGCAGGAATAACCCCATGTACCAGCATTTGCTGGGAGCTAACTTTCTGGAAACCAGCTTTGCATACAGGGACCTTGGGGTCCTGGAGGACAGCAAGCTGACCATGAGCCAACAACACGGTCTTGTGGCAAAGGCAGCCAAAGCATTCTGGGCTACATTAGGAAGAGCATTGCCCAGCAGGTCGAGGGAGGTGATCCTTCCTTTCTGCTCAGCACTGGTGAGGCCATATCTGGAGTACCATGTCCAGTTCTGGGCTCCCCAATACAAGAGAGACATGGACATACTGGAGAGAGTCTAGTGCAGGACTGCAAAGATGACTGAGGGACTGGAATATCTTTCTTAGGAGGACAGGCTGAGCGAGCTGCGACTCTTCAGAGCTGCCACTCTTCAGTCTGGAGAAGAGAAGGCTCAAGGGGGAATCTTACCAGTGTGTATGAATACTTGATGGAAGGGAATGAAGAAGAGGGAGCCAGGGGAGCCAGACTCTTCTCTACAGTGCTTACTGACAGGACAAGAGGCAGTGGGCAGAAATTAAAATACACAATATTCTATTTAAAGACAAGAATACGTTTTTTTACTGTGAGGGTGGTCAAACCCTGGCACAGGTTGCCCAAAGAGGTTGTGGAGTCTCCATCAGTGGAGATACTCAAAACTTGACTGGACACATTCTTCAGCAACCTACTCTAGCTGACCCTGCTTGAACATGGGTTGAACTAGGTGATCTCAGGAGGTCCTTTCCAACCTTAATGTTTCTGTCATTTCTGTGAAATAGGAAAAAAGTATAGAATAATGGTTCACAATGTGTTCTAGGTTCAATTCTAACTACTGGTTTTGTCACCAAGGACTTGGAAGTATGTAGACAGCACAAAGCTGAAAGAGATGGAAAGTGTGTTGGAGAAAAGGCTAAAACTGAAAGTGGTCTTGACGTTAGAGAAACAGTTTAAAAAAATAGAATGGAATATAGTGTGTAAAATTAAAGATACTATAGTTAGGAAGAAATATTAGCACAGCTGAGAGACAAAGAAAAACCTCCTAGGTGTCAGTTCTTCCGAAGAGGATTTGAGATTTATAAGAGATCAAAAGCTCAATAGGGACCAACAGTGTCATACTTGTTTTTAAAAAGGCAGATGTTATACTGAGGTGTTTGAGCAGGAATGTAGACTTACAGACACATGAAGTAATTCTGCTCTAATGCAGGGTCACACTTGGAGTACTGTTTGCAGCTGTGGGTACTGCAGTTCAGTAAATGTGTGGACCAACTGAAGAGAACAGGCAGAAGAGAGAAAAAAGCATAACCCATGAGAAAATACTGAAACAATAAGAGTTGTTTAGTCTAAATAAAACAGGAATGAGTAGAGGAATGGGACTGTCCATTTGGTTGTCAAGAAGTCTACTAATTAGATTGGCTCAGCCATACTGTGTGAAGAGTTCCCATCCCTGAGCTTTGTTATGAACAACCATACAGATTACAAATATCTGGATGGGACTAATGCCTGCAGCTGTAAATAGCTATGGATATTGAAAGGTAGTAGGGAACATAATCTTGAAATTCCTTTAAATAATAAAAAAAAAGCATTGAACATTTCTGAATGAGTAGCTTTGAGACAGCAGACTAAATAGCAGCCTCCTAGCAAAAAAATCTCTGCTTTTTTGTAACAAGGCTCGCAGAATTAAGTCTTCTGGTCTCTCTTGTTTGTGTTATAACAGGGAAAAAACAGCAAGCTGGAACACAACAAAACTCCAAAGTGAAAAGCCACTGTGTTCAGAAAGAACCGGAAGCCTATGGCACAGGTAAGGAGAAGCACCACTTGCTCAGAATTGTTTATGAAGCAGCTAAAAGATAAATGTGATTGTAGGATTTGCATCTGAGCAACAGCTATGTTTCTGGTGTTTTCATTTTGTTGTTCACTGTACTGTTGACAAGGAAGAACTGGCTGCTGTACTTTTGGCACTGTAAGTACTGCAGAACAAGATTGGAGGGACTGCATACTGCCTATTGGTGTAGTTCCATGTGGCTTTACCACTGCATAATAAAACAGTGAAGGAGGAATCACTTTTTGAACTGAGCAAAAGCCTGTTAAAATAGTTTCACTATAAAACTCATAAAAATATTTATACTTTTTACTCAGCAGAATATGTTTGCAGGAAAAATTCTGTAGCTGTTGCTGCCAAATCACCTCTTCTGGTAACCTGGTAGCCAGAGACCCAAAAAGTCCATACTAGAAAAATAACATTAGCCTTGACTCAGCAAGTGGAATGACTATGCATAGCTCACAACACTCATTAAATACCCTAGTTTTCTGCCAAGTGCTGTTTGATTCACAGACTTTTCCCCCAGCCACCTGGGGAGGGACAATCCCTGCCTGTTATTTACTGGGCAAAGAGGAAAGCCTTTAGATCTTTTTATGATAAGAATTCAAGCAGATGGCTGCTAAACCACTTTTTTCCTAGAACCCATTTCAGTAATTTATAATCCTTGTGGATTATGCCAAGCTTTTGCTTGGCATTTCAAAAAGAGGCCAAGAACTGGAAACTGTGCTACACAGGGTACTTTTCCCTGGCTGTTGAGTAAGTTGGCCTGGTGGTGCAGCTCTGTTCACTTTCAGTACCAGAACTGCTGGCTGACATAAGTGGAGTTCTAAAGATTTGGTTAGTAGAACTGAACCATCGACTTTGTCTGAAACTATTCAGTCACATCTGTCACTACTGTGAAAACCATTTTGCCAAAAGAAAAGTTCACTGTGCATGCTAAAGTAATTGTGTAATAAAAATGAATGAAGGAAAAACCTCTACTGAACAAGTGGAAGAACATTCCTTGCAAGGGGATGGTAGGATTAAAGAGTTTTTATAAAATGATCTCCAAAAAGGAGTGATGTGTGCCTTGTCACATGACACATTTAAAGCTGCAAATGAGCTAAACCTATTGAAGTGTAGCTGGACACAAGTTTGGTAGAATGTGACCTGTTTCCTTCTAGGATTCATTGTGCACATCAAAGGAAAAAAAAAAAGATACTGTGTTTGCAGTTCTATTCCAAACCTTTTGTTTTGACAGGTAGTATGGAAGAGCGATGGTCTTTGGAAATTCAGGACAAAGGCCGAGTTACCTGTCCAACATGCCGGGCTGTGGTGAGAAAGACTGTAGAAGGATTGAAGAAACATATGGTAAATTGCAGGCAGGTAAGAACACAAGAGATGAGCAATGTTTTCTTTACTCCTCTTCAGCTTACTGGTGGAAAGGCCTGCACACTGTTTTGTGTTGCACTTAAAACCAGTTTCATATCATCATCATGTCTCTAAGCAACAGTCCTTTATACATCTGTAAGAGGCTGTGCTTGGTGCTTCTTGCTTAGCCTTTTGCTGGAGGTTTGGGGTAGTGAACAAAGGTGTAGCTATTTTATTGTTCCCCTAAATTTTAGTCTCCATAAAATCTCTTCTGTTCTTAATGGGCAGTTACCAGGCCCAAATAAAATGTTCTGCTCTCCTGCTCCTTTCCCCCAAAGAGTTTCCCACTGCTTTGGTTAATTTATGGTTACATGCACCATGTCCTTGTTTATTTCTAGGAAATGTTCACATGTCATCACTGTGGGAAGCAGCTGAAATCTTTAGGAGGGATGAAATACCATGTCATGGCAGACCATAACAATCAGGTAACACAGCTGCTGTGCATCTAAAAATCCTACAAGCAAAACAGTCTTTTGTTCCTTCCCTGGTGCACACAGAAACATGTTTTTTCAAATGTTATACCTGTTCAAATCTTCTCTACCTATTATTTTTCCTGTGAGATTTGGCATCTGAAAAAACAGTAAAATATTACCAGAGATGGTAGGCATGCTACATCTTAGAAAGAGGAAATTAATTTCTGTTTAGGCTGGTTATATGTCACACATAAAAGGCATTCTCAGAAAAAAAACCCAGTTGCTCATTAGGCTGCAATTTTCAGTCCTTTGCTAGAAAGTAGGAGTTTTTCTACATCCAGAGCAGACTAGATTTCAGTTCTTTGCAAGTTCAAAGGTAAAAAAGAGAAGCAGCAGTTTAGTTCTTGTGTCTATTTACTGTTAAGATCCTAGTGCTACAATCTGCTTTTCCTCTTTGCTATTACTTTAAAGAAGGCAATGTCTCTTGTTGTAGTTGTGAAGAATTAGAACTTTTGAAAAGGTCATTTGGAAGTTTGGGTAAGGTTTAGATAATTAGTTACTGTTATTTTTTACAGAGTTCCCAGTACTGTGGTTTCTGAACCTACTGCTGTTCTAGTAAATGAAATAGGCCAGGGATCATATTCTGGCCCTGAGGAATAGGTCTGTCACTCAGTTCTAACTTTTTATTCAGTCTAGGTGTAATTATAAGGTAGTGTAGGAAATAATATACAAAATAACCATCAGAGAGATAATAGAGAAGAACTTGAGCTGTAGTTTAGCATAAATGAATAACTGCTATGGGCAGTTAGTCTGCTTAGCTTTTGTTAGGCTAAGTGGAAATGGTAGGACCACTAGATGTTAAAGATGCATGACAGAGAGAGATGAGTAAGTACTTTCCACAGGCAGAAGTGGAGAAAAGTTATTATGGAAATACACACCCTTATCCTTCCCAGCAGCTATAGTTTGGGACCATTTCTGATCAAGGTTTTGTTCATAGATAGCTATCTAAATGTTAAAACTCTTATCTGCAAAGTGGTTTTCAGGCAGTTTACTCCTTTTAAAGATAATTTGGTTGTTCTGGGATATAGACAGTGATCATTGTATTAGATAGACTTCTGTAAAATCGTAAGTGGCAGAGATTGAATTATTTTGGAAGCTTTCCTTCAGTAGTGTGTTGAGTAATGAATTCCCTATGAGAAGACCTGTAAATGCTGAGCATCCTGTGTTTTTCTTTCATCTCTCTGCTTTGCTTTAGCCAGTTGTGAAGGAGGGAGGAGAATTGGATGAGCAGCTTGAGCGAGACCGCCTTCGGAAGGTTTTGAAGCGTATGGGAAAACTAAAGTGTACGAGGGAGGTAAGCTTCATTGTGCTATGTATCCTAAATTATAGAGCAGCAGATGCATGAATGTAAAATATGAGAGTTCTGCTGGGTATGCTTTGGTGCTGGCCAAAGCTGGATTTATTTCAAGGTCCTAGCTATGCTTTTAAGACAGAGTGTCATTGAATCATAGAATGGTTTGAGTTAGAAGGGACCTTTAAAGGTCATCTAGTCCAACCCCCCCTGCAATGAGCAGGGACATCTTCAACTAGATCAGGTTGCTCAGAGCCCCGTCCAACCTGACCTTGAATGTTTCCAGGGATGAGGCATCCACAATCTCTCTGGGAAACCTGTTCCAGTGATCTAAAAAAATGTCTTCCATCTAGTCTGAATCTACTCTCTTCTTAGTTTAAATGCATTACCCCTTGTCCTATTGCTACAGGGCCTATGAAAAAGTCTGTCCCCATCTTTCTTGTAAGCCCCCTTTAAGTATTGAAAGGGTTCTATAAGGTCTCCCTGGAGCCTTCTCTTCTCCAGGCTGAACAACCCCAACTTTCTCAGCTTTTCCTCATGGGAGAGGTGTTCCATCCCCCTGATTATTTTCATGGCCCTCCTCTAGACCCGCTCCAACAGGTCCATGTCTTTCCTGTGCTGAGGACCCCAGAGCTGGACGCAGGACTCCAGGTGGGGTCTCACCAGAGTATAGGGACAGAATCCCCTCCCTCAACCTGGTGGCCATGCTGCTGTGGATGCAGACCAGGATATGGTTGGCTTTCTGGGCTGCAAGTGCACATTACCAGCTCATGTCCAGCTTTTCACCCACCAGCACCTGCAAGTCCTTCTCTGCAGGGCTGCTCTCAATCCCTTCATCCCCCAGCCTGTGTTGATACTGGGGGATGCCCCGACCCAGGTGCAGGACCTTGCATTTGGCCTTGCTGAACCTCATGAGGTTCACATAGGCCCACTTCTTGAGCTTGTCCAGGTCCCTCTGAATGGCATCCCATCCCTCGGGCATGTCAGCTGCACCATTCACCTTGGTGTCATCTGCAAATCTGAGGGTGCACTCTGTTAAGGGAGAAGCTGCTGCCCGAGCATTCACACTCCTAACAAGGAGTCGCACACACACCATCTGAGACTTTTAACTGTTAGGACCGGAGTCCCTTCGCAGTGGGTGACTCTGGTGAGCCAGTGGGTACCCCTTTTGACTCCTCAAACACACACACTCACTTTCGGGTGCTTCTTCTTCCCTCACGCTCAACACTAGGTTCCCCAAAGCAGAATCTCTAATCAAGGCCTTCAAAATAAAAGTGTAATTTATTCTATCTATGGTGTACAAATTCTGATAGCTCCATCTGGGTGCCTCCGGAGAGGGACCCCTAATACTCACATCCCTGGGCAATTATACCCTTACTATATAAGTTCCCGCCCCTCACACCATAGTCTGGTCCAATAGTAATATTTGGGTCTGGGGTCTTCTTGTCTCTCATTGGGTCCTTTTTCTCGTCTCTAGGTGGGTTCTTTCTCTTTCCCGTTTTTCAGGCTAGCTGTTACTATGCCTCCTTTTCCCGGCTCAAACTGGATTTGGGGCTTTCTGAATCTTATTCCTCCAGTCAGAGAACAGGTCAATGTTAAGTAGAAATATTAAGCAAGCTGTGAGTTCTGCTTTATCATGAATGACTACTTTTAAGCAGCTAAACAAAGTCTTTAAAGCCCTTCAAAACATATTAACAGCTTCTATAATTTATATACATTCCTGTGCTATTATAGCCTCACAATCTTATCCCATTATTGCCACATGCTGTTTACATCTCCGTTCAGGTGTGGTCCGCATGCTCATGTACCACAGCTTTGCCACCTTCCACAACAACTTGGTCCCACTGTCTGTGTTGTTGATGAGGATATTAAACAGTAGTGGTCCAAATACGGACCCCTGAGGGACACCATTTTTCACTGAACTCCATCCAGACGCTGAGCTGTTGACCACTACTCTTTGGATATGACCAACCAGCCAATTTCTTCTCCACCAAATAGTCCATCCATCAAATCCATATCTCTCCAATTTAGAGAGAAGGATGTTGTGGGGGACCATGTGAAAGGCCTTACAGAGGTCCAGATAGATGACATCCGTAGCGCCTCCCTTGTCCACTGATATAGTCACTCCGTCATAGAAGGCCATGAGGTTGGTCAGGCAGTCCTGCCCTTGGTGAAGATACGCTGGCTGTCTCAAATCACCTCCCTGTCCTCCATGTGCCTTAGCATAGCTTCTAGAAGGATCTGTTCCATGATCCTCCCAGGTGCAGAAGTGAGGCTGACAGGTCGGTACCTCCCAGGGTCCTCCTTTGTACCCTTTTTAAAAATAGGTGCAATGTTTCCCTTTTTCCAGCCACTGGGGACTTCACGTGACTGCCAGGATTTTTCAGATATGGAGAGTGGTTTGGCAACTACATCAGCCAATTCCCTCAGGATTCTTGGGATGCATCTCGACAGGTCCCATAGACTTAGGTATGTTCAGGTTCCTCAGGTGGTCACAAACCTGATCTTCTCTTGCAGTGGGAGGGACTTTTCTCCCCCCAGTCCTTGCCTTGAGGTCCATCCACTCAAGAGGTGTGGGAAGAGAGATTGCCAGTGAAGACTGAGGCAAAAAAGTTGTTGAGTACCTCAGCCTTCTCCTTATCTGTTGTTACCAGTTTGCCAGTCATGTCGTCAGTAGGGGGGGTATGCTTTCTTTGACCCTCCTTTTCTGGATGACTTACCTGTAGAAGCCCTTCTTATTATTCTTTGTGTCCCTTGCCAAGTTCAGCTCCAGCCACACCTTGGCCTTCCTGACCCCATTCCCACACAACCAGAGAGCGTCCCTATACTCTTCCTAGGATACCTGTTCCTGCTTCCACTGCCTGTGCATTTCCTTCTTGCCCTTTAGTTTAACCAGCAAGTCTTGACTTACCCATGCTGGTCTCCTGCCTTCCTTTTGTGATTTCTTACACCTGGGGATCGAGAGCTTTTGTGCTCTGTAGAAAACATCCTTAAAGACCTGCCAGCTCTGTTCTGCTCCCTTGTCCCCGAGGGCAGTTTCCCAGGGTGTCCTATTGACTAACTCCTTAAAGAGCTGGAAGTTTGCTTTCCTAAAATTCAGGGTCTGGACTTTACTCTTTGCCTGTCCCACATCCCTCAGGACTAGGAGCTCCACCAATGCATGATCACTGCAGCCCAGACTGCATCCAATCTTGACATCACTGATTAGCTCACTTGCGTTGGTGACCAGCAGGTCCAGTAACACATCCCCTCTGGTAAGGCTGTCTATTACCTGGCTTAAGAAGTTATCCTCCATGCGCTCCAGAAGTCTCCTGGATTGCTGACAGCTCATCATGGTACTTTTCCAGCAGATGTCAGGGTGGTTGATGTCCCCCAGCAGAATGAGAGCCTGCACGATGCCCCCTGTAGCTGGAGTAAGAAGGCTTTGTCAATAGGCTCCCCTTGATCCAGCAGCCTGTAGTAAACACCAGCCACAAGGTTTTGTTTGTTGCCTCAGTCTCTAGTTCTTACCTGTAAGCTTTCAACCAGCTCGTGGCTATTACTCAGAGACAGCTGTTCACAATCTATCCATATCTTGACATAGCGGGCAACCCCTCCACCCCTCGTTCCTCGCCTGTCCCTTCTGAACAACTTGTAGCCATCAATAGCAGCACTCCAGTCATGGGATTCATCCCACCAAATTTCAGTAATGGCAACTAGGTCATAGCTTTCTAGCAGCATGGTGGCTGCCAGCTTCTCCTGTTTGTTGCCTGTGCTGCATACATTGGTGTAGAGGCACTTCAGCTGGGCTGTTGGTCATGTCACCTTCTTAGAGAAACACACCTTGGTTCCTTTGACGTACTTCACCGGTGTTTCGCTGTTGGCTCCTATTACCTCAGGAGCCCCTGGCTCATCTCTGTAAGACTTCAAGTGTGCTCCAGTGTACCTAGCATGTCTCAGAGCAACAGGCTGACGGCCCTTGCTAGCACCCTGTCCATCACACCTTGGCGTGTCATCCCATGGCTTGTCATGGGCGAGCCTGATGTTATCCCCGTCACTCTTCAAGTCTAATAGTCTCTTGAGGCACTTTGGTGGGATGCTGTGTTACCTGGAAAGCAGCAGGATGCCTGGAGAATTTCCTCTAAACACTTGTGAAGCACTGAGCATAGCCAATGCATTTTGGAATGACTGATACTTGGTTAGAACCTCATGACTAAACAAAGTAGGAGTCTGGTGAACACTAACTAGCTCAACTAGAAGTTTTAGGGTTTAACACATGACTTGTTAGAAGATATTCTCTTGCTTACACTAGAAAGGAGTTCACCTTCGGATACTGTCTGATCCCCATTCAAATTCTTTTAGAGAGGATAACTAGGGTGACTAAAATGGAGTTTTTATTTTATATTACTTTCTTTTTTTTAAATGACTTCTTTAAACTATATGGGTAAATGTACATCCAGCAAAGGTATGACTTTATAAATGCATTCAGTGGAAGATGGCAGGGAAGAAGAAGTTAAAGGATAACCATTTTACCTTGCAACAGTATTATAAACTGTTCACAGAATTACACAATTGTTAAGGCTGGAAGGGAACTTCTGAGGTCATCTAGTTCAACCCCTGTGCTCAAGCAGGGTCAGTGAGTATTTGATATGTTGGTGTCTTCAAGTGGGATCGAGAGGACACTGGGTTGTTTCTTTTGTGCACCAGAAGTATTTTATTAATGTGTACTTCTGCTCTTTCCTTAGTTGTTTGTAATAGTTGGGAAGTTGTTTTTTATGCATAATTAACTGTGTGAGTTTGTCTATGGGTTTTGAAAATACTGAGATTGGCCACAGCTAGAGAAGGGAATGGAGAGCAGATGGATACATCTAAGAACATTAAAAACTTACTGATGCATGTTTGATTTGTCCTGTTTCCAAGCTCACTGTCAAGTTTATCACTGGATTCAGGGTTAGGAGATACTCTAGTGAGTGACATCCACAGGAACCATTGGAGTTTTTGTTGGCCTCCGCTGTACCATGAAGCAATAGCTGTACCCTCGGAATAGCTGAAAGTTTTATTTACCATCATCCTAATATTGCTGCGTTTTAGGCAGTTTGACCAGCCAACCAAGTATAAAACCTTCCTCTTTTTCTGCCCAACTCTTCCATTTGTATCTGAAAATCTTCCTGGTTTGTGCATCCTCATTTAACATCTTGCTTCTTCACACCATATATTGAAATTTTCTGTTGTACACTACCTACAGAGAGGTTCTAAGAAACAGTTTCTCCCATTTGCAGCCAATTCTTTGTCCCAGATTTTGTCTATCTGCATAGCCTAATGTTAAAGTTTACTACCTGATTGTCTCTGGTCTGGCAGGAAAAATGATAGTACTTTGGTCAGCAAACTGGATTCTATACACAGTGGTCTGGTGATCACTTGGAGAGCATTTTTCTTCCATGCATTTTTCTTCTGCATTGACAGGGCTGCACAGGCAGCTTCACTAGCATAATGGGATACCTGTATCATGTTAAAAAATGTGGGAAGGCTGCTTCAGAGCTGGAGAAAATGGCTATGAAGTGCCATCACTGTGGAAAAGCATACAAATCGAAGGCAGGACTTGTCTACCATCTCCGATCTAAGCATGGGCCGGTAAGTGCAAATTGCCATGGATAGTGTGGTGGTACTTCAGCCATTCAGACTTGACACACGCAGACTTTTGTCTGCTACTTGGGTGGGTGATTAGGGATAGCAAATCTGCATTTTTCTGTCTCTCTGGAGTATTCTGTCCTTGATACTTTCCTTCCAGCAGTAGCTGTTGCTGTTCAGTGACTAGGATGAATTTTTTAATAGTAAATCACCATGGCAGCAGTAAACTTTTCCCAGCCTGACTTTTGCTCCATGGAAGAATGATACTAACCTGTATAACTTGTGAGATGCTTTTCTTTGCTCTTAAAAGACCCGACATTGGAGCAGAACAGGCAATACTATGCTCATTGTCCATGAGGGTTTTACAGCAGATGATGTGATATCCTTTCAAGACAAGTGGCTGCATGAAAATCTCTGCTTAAGCCTTACTGCTGTGACCCCCCTGAGTAGATTTGGGGGTCTGTCTTCGCCAGTGGGATGCACTTCTGTCCTATGTCTGTGACAGTGAACCACAGCTCCAGCAGCATTTTTGTGAGAGTTTTGGAAGAATATTTATTCACCATGTGTAGTGTAACTGAAATAGGAACTAGTGAAGGAGGCTCACCTTTTTTGGCCTTCATTGCAGGTCACTTTCCTCCATGAGGAGAGAAGAACAGAGAGCCTGAAGGAAATAAAACGGGAGCCAAACAACACAGGCAGAGTTCAGAGGAGATCTGCAAAGGTGGCAATCTACTATCTCCATGAGCTAGCTGGAGAAGAGCTGGCCAAAGAGTGGCCCAAGAGAAAAGTTCTGCAGGACTTGATTCCAGATGACCGTAAGGTACAAGGCCTTAAAAATGCGATATAGGGTTTGAGTCTTTCTTCACATCAGAAGAGTCTTGCACTGGCATCTACCCAGCGTTGCCAGTGTATAGTGGCCCCTGGGAAGCAATATTGAATAAGTAATATCTTGTAGGAGGGATCAGGTTTTGCTCTCTGGTCTTAGATGACGATATTGCTGCTGTAGGAATTGCTGTGGTATAAGTATTTTATCCAGGCAGACTATAATGACTTTAAAGTCCTATTGCTGTAATTTTCAGTGGGCACAAGTAACAAAGGCAGTTGGAGGCAGTATGTTGCTCACGAGTCATAGGCTACAGATCACTGCTGCCATGCAGTGATATTTCATAGCTTTTCAGGCTTCAGAGTTTTGAGGAGGTTAGAGGTAAGAGGAGCCCAAGGGAAAAGGATGATTTATTATTTTAATGGTGTAAGTACATTTAGAGGAATTGTTGCAGTCAAAGTTATGGGAAGTTTTGGATTCTGATATTGTGGGGGTTTTCCGGATTCAGTTGTTTGTAGAGAGTCAGTGAGATGGAAAAAGATCGGTTATTGAGAGTTTGGCTGTTAGAGTAGGAGAAGAAATAGCTTCCAGCTTTCAATTCCATCTCTTTATCTTAGCTGAAATATACTCGTCCTGGACTGCCCACATTTAGTCAAGACGTACTGTGCAAATGGAAAACGGAGATAAAGATGTACCGAAGAGTCCACTGCCCAAATCAGGTAAATCTTAAGTGTTTCTGAAGCCTCAAAGGGGGCAGATTTCAGGTCTGTATGAGCCAACAGCTTTTCCACAATCTTGAAACTGCAGTTTGTCTCTCTGTGGGAGACAAGTTCTGCTCCATCTCAGTATGGTTGGTTAGTGTAACCAAGACCCTGTTTGGACTGTTGCCCTAGGGATGATCCCTCTGGGGATGTATTTGTCCACTTCAGAGCCAGTAACTTGGTGTCAGAGCGGTAGAGTTTTCACATCCAGCTGGGAGCTTCTCCATTTGGAGGTCTGAGCAGTGGAAAAATGACAGGCCCCTGCCTGTCTACCAGATGTACTAAAACTAATTATAGAAGGGAGGAGTAGAGATGGAAATGTAAGAGCAGAGGGACTTTGTCTGGTACAGCACTTAAGTTTTCTTCCAAAAGCTGGAAATGGGCTACAGAAGACTCATGCATGGCACTGTCATCCTGGTCTAGGGATGCTTATGCATGTGCACTTAGCTTCTACAATCCCGCATGGCAGTCACCAGTCAAATCCAATGAGAAGAAATGGCCCCACTGGTGGAAACGATGTGATGCACGTGACACACACTGCTGGATAGCCAAGGATCAGTGGTGGCTTCCATCTGGGTTTGGTGTAGAGACAATGCCTTCCCACTGCCCTACCTCACCCCCAGCACTCTCTCCCCAGTTTTCAGGCTTGCGTCATTTCCAAGTATAAGAATTGCAACTTAATGTATATGGACCTGTCCCCAGAAAGCAGCTGTCCTATTTCACCAACCAGTAACCCAGAAGCATGTCTTGCACCTACCTCCTGTTTCAGGGTCTGGGCTGTCGGTTGAGCATGATCTAGTATCCTGAGACTGATGTCTGAAGCTCCACATGGGGAAGACCTGTAAAGCTGCCCTTTAACAGATTATTGATGTCAGATGCCGTACTTTTGCTCTGTGCCACTAGATACACAAGCAGGGCAGGAGAAATTTAAGTGTCTTGTACTTGCCCCTGTGCTTTGTTTGAAGTTAATCTCTGCTGCACTTTCGGCAAAAAGCAAACTCTATCATTTTACTCAGGCTTTTGATAGAGGGTGAATGTAACTGTGACAGGAGTCTCTTTATTATGTGTAAATGTGCTCAGAAACTGGAAAGATTTAACTTACTGAAAGCTTAAGTCTCTTTACCAGTCTTTTTACCAGAAGCTTTCTGGCTTTGTAGGACTCGGTATCTCCCTCCCTCTACCTCTCTTGCCCCTTTTGGAATTGTCTTCCAGAGAATAAGACTTTCTTGTGGAGGAAGAAGTGATTTCTTACTAGAGTTTTGCTGACACATATGTTTTTTACTCTTTCAGGGTTGTGAATCTGTATATGGCAGTGTCTCAGGACTCAAATCTCACCTCGGCACATGTACCTTGGTTGGTAGCCTTCCCAAACTCACTTTTATACCAATAGCCTGACTGTCCCTGTCCCTCAGATATCTCCTTGTTCAAGCTGTTGTCCTGTCGTCTGCTAATCTGAGTTCCTCACAGTTTGAGTGCTTCCCTATATGCTAATGGGGTTGCCATTGCAAACACTGCTTGAGGCAAAGAGGAAGCATCTTAATGGCATGCATTTTAGTGAAACTGCAGTCCTACCTGTAGATTCACAGTTACAAGAGCATTTTTTCCAGGTACAGTGCTGGGGACCTTGTAACATCTCACAGAGCAGTCCTATGCTTTGTGGGCATAACCGGTCAATAATGTAAGTGCTCCTGTAGCTAAAGCATTGTCTGATATGAATAAGAGTTTCTACTTCTTACTGCTGGGTTATATGTGAGCAACAATATGATGTATAGGTGTATCAGCCTTCTAGGCAGCAATTGGTGATGGATTTTTTTTGTTTTGGTGCCAGGGAGACTTTGTGGCTGGCAAATACAAGTGTCTCCTGTGTGAGAAGGAGTTCATTTCAGAGAGTGGGGTCAAGTATCACATCAACTCTGTGCATGCTGAGGTAAGGCAGGCAGAATGGAAGCCCTCAAACCCCAGGTTGTTGGAGGTGGGGAGGGTGTTGGAGGTGGGGAGGGTGTCTTGGGAAGGAGATCCTGGATTCTTGCCCTGGTTTATTTTTTCCTTCCTCACTGTGGGGAACAGGGTCCTAGACTCAAGTGCCCTTTGATTTGCTTTTGACCATAGCTGGTCTTACGCGTTGGTCTGGGGAGCCAGTGTTGTGTCGTGTCACATGTCTTGTCCCAAGCTGCTGCTGCTCTGTTCAGCTCTTCAGCATTTCCTATGCCTTTAGCCGGGCAATTGCCAAATCAAATCTGAGTTCTCTGAGACAGAGTGACACCTGGGAAGGAACATCAGAGAACAGAGCTTTGTTAGGCAGCTGCCTTTCCAGATCTCACATTTCAGGAAATCCTTGTCCCACAAGGCAGCTTTATTATAAGCCCTGGTAGGCTTTATATGGTATTTCCACCATCAGTACCAACCTGTTGCCTTCTAAACCCTCCAGGACTGGTTTGACGTGAACACAACTACCACCAAAAGCTTTGAGAAGCTAATGAAAATCCGCCAAAGAGAAGAGCAGAGGAAGCAACGGAAGAAACGTCCTTTGACCCGGGGCAAAAAGAAGAGAACTGGGACCCTGGCTGCCAAGAGGCTCCCCAGTGCTGGAGTTGAAAAAATGAGGAGAAGTAAGAGAGGTCGTCCACAGCGGGTGGACAATGAGAGCATGAGTAGCGAGGAGGGGGAGCCCCAAGTTGCACAGAGAGCCGAATTTCCAAAAACCAGCCGCAAGCGAGGCCGAAAGTAAATTCCTAGAAGAAGAGAAGGAGTAATCCTAAAGCCTTTCAGTTACAAGCCCCACTCCCATCAGGCTCATAATCCACAGCACTAATATAAGCAACTGAACGTCTTTGGGCCTGTGACTCCATTCTGCTCGGTGACCTTGATTTTGAAACTGTTGCCTCTGGTCAGTTGTGAGAGACTTCAAACCAAAGCTGTGGTACAGAGGCTGCCTCTCCTGGTGTAGTTCCCTTGGACAGTGGCACTAGCAGTGTACTCAGTGTAATTCCTGCTCTGGTTACAGTCTCAGTTTGGATCATATTAGTTGCTCGTTTAGTGGTTTCCAGTACAGCAGCTGTCTGTTTTGTCATCTTCCTCTGATGGGTGAGATCAGGGTTCTTTTTTAGCAGTTCTCCCTATAAGGGACTGACTAGCACAGTGTTTAGGTCTCTTTAAGGGGGGAATCCTTTCTTGCACAGTATGCATACAAACTAAGCAGCGCTGTGCAGCATACAAAGGCTTTAGCTTGCCCTGTAACCGTCCTGTCTGTTGTCAGCCAGGCTGCCACAGAAGAGCAAATACCTTCCTAGCATGTGCTCCAGTCTGTTGCACAAGGCATCATCTCTACTTCATACACTGATGTTTAGGCTCAGCACCAGACCATAGCACATGAACTCTGGTCTGCTTGGAAGTGATGGGACATCATTACTACCCTCGTCAGGAACCCAGTATTCCCCTGGCATCTGTCTTCTCTAGCACTGGGCATTGAATGTATGTAAAGGGTCTTTTAGTCCAGCGAGGAATAAATATCCTCCAGACTTTCAGAGATTCACTGGCCTTTCAGAGACCCCCAGTAACTAATGTAATAAGACAGCCTTCGTGGATACTCTGAAGACCACTTGTTTCAAATTCACCGGGGAAACAAACTTACTGCAAGACAGTGCATATCTATGATAGCAGTCTTGCTAACGCTGAAACCCAGGTTCTGTTGAATTGCCTTGCCAGTGTGGTATTCTGTCATGCCCGTGCTCTCATAGTGTCCTTTTTTTCTGCACTGTAGAAGTCACCTTCGTTGTCATATATCACCTGTTTCTTTTCAACACTGCTTCCTTTGTGTGAATGAGGTACATTAGCCGTGGCTTCCATGTGTGGAAAAGGTTGAAAGAAGAGGGTTCATTATTCTAAGTCATGTATTGGCATGAACTCTAGATCATAGGGAATATCTTCCTGTGCTCTGTAAATGCAGCAGATGTCATAGAAGCTAGTAGGAAGCAGCAGCACAGGCAGTCCTACTCTGTCTTTCAGAGAATGGGTTCTCCAGAATTTCTGTTAGCTAAAGACCCACTGTACCAGGAAGTTTCAAAATTTGACCTTTTCCTTGCAGTTTTGCAGGCAAGAAAATAGGCAGCTGGCTCCCCGTTAATTTTCGCTGACTACCAAAGTTGCTGGTGCTGAAATTCACAGGGAAGCCATTGCAGTGCCTGGTGAACAGGCAGGTTTATATGTATGTGTTATTACCAGAATAATCACATTGGCCCTGACAGTGGGAAGTGCTGTATGGCCAGGGTGTTCTCAAGAACTGCCTCTCCCATATAATAAGCAAAGCAGACCCCAGCTGAGCATGGTGTGTCTCTCATGGGGATTAACACCTGTTCAGTAGTGAGACAGCATGCAGTGCTCCATTGTGATTTACACACAGTAGTTACAACTGCCTTTTAGAACCAGCTGTCACTGTGGTTGCAGTGCTGCACTGAAAGTATAAATATGTGGACTTCTGTGCAGGGTGTATAAGGTTTGCAGTAAGAGGGACAAGATCAGAAGATGACAAAATAAAATGTCACCAGTGCAAGAATGTGGTTTCTTGTCTGTTTGGTGTGTAGTGTTCTTGGTACCATCTCTACTTGCGCAACACACCCCAGCCTGCCCACTTGGTTGTCCTGCATGCTCTGGTGCTGTTCAGTTGTCTGCACCATTTCTCCTCAGTACTCCACTGTACACAGCTGTACATTGACCACACCTGTTTACTACCTTCCCACCCGAGAGGTGGACAACATGGTAAACCCATGAATTAAAGGAGGTTTTTCTTAGTGGATTTCAGTCCAGAGTCCTATTTACTGTCATTTATGAGTTACTAACGAGACCTGCTTTCTACACATGGATACTTGGTGACCACTTGGGTTTTGTATAGTTACATCAACAGCATGTTCCCCCCCATAACATGGCGTGTGGAAGAAAAAATCATTATCCAACAGTCCATTCATGCTCGATCACTATTAGCAGATTGTTCACTGGATTGGCTCAAGCTGGTAAGAGGTGGTGGCACTGCTGCACCAGCACATTCCACTGCTTTTGAAGAGTGTTACCTGTTCTGGAGCACATGCATCCTGCTGTGGATGGACTAAGGCAGACTACCCAATATGACTGTTGCTGTGCTCTACTGCTCTGAGGGCATGGGAAAATTTAGCCTCAAGGAAGGTATTTTAATTGGGGAATTCGCATCATGTGTATTCAGGGCTATAAATAACATATAAAACCAGCTAATTGTAGCACAGCCTACTGTGCTAAGATTTACTGTTCAAGCACCCATGAGTTTACTGTTCAATCCATTGTTAAAGAGTTCAGTTATGCTAACATTTTGCAAATCCAGGTCAAAATTCTACCCTATAGAATCATGGAATGGTTTGGGTTGGAAGGGACCTTTAAAGACCATCTAGTCCACCCTCCTTGCCACAGGAAGGGACATCTTTCACTAGGTCAGGTTGTTCAAAGCCCCATCTAACCTGACCTTGAACACTTTCAGTGATTGGGCATCCACAGCTTCTCCGGGCAACCTGCTCCAGTGTCTCGCCATCCTCATCACAGAAAATTTCTTCCTTATGTCCAGTCTAAACCTACCTTCTTTCAGTTTAAAACCATTGCCCCTTGCCCTGTCACTACAGGCCTTGGTAAAAAAGTGCGTCCCCATCTTTCTTGTAAGCCCCCTTTAAGTATTGAAAGGCTGCAATAAGGTCTCCCTGAAGCCTTCCTTGTCCAGGCTGGACCACCCCAACTCTCTCAGCCTGTCTTCATAGGAGAGGCATTCCAGCCTGCTGTTTTCGTGGCCCTCCTCTGGACCCACTGGAACAGGTCTATGTCTGTCTTGTACCATGGGCTTAGAGCTGGATGCAGTGCTCCAGGCAGGATCTCACCGGAGCGGAGTAGAGGGGAAGAATCGCTTCCCTCGACCTGCTGGCCACACTTCTTTTGATGCTGCCCAGGATACAGTTGGTTTTCTGGGCTGCGAGCACATGTTGCTGTCTCATGTCCAATTTTTTGGTATCCCCAATTCATCTGCAGGGCTGCTCTCAATCCATCCATCGCCCAGGCTGTTTTGGTATTGGGTATTGCTCCGACTCATGTGCAGGACCTTGCACTTGGCTTTGTTGAGCTTCATGAGGTTCACATGCACCCACTCCTCAAGCCTGTCAAGGTCCCTCAGGATGGCATCCCTTCTTTGAAGCGAAACAGCTGCACCACACAGCTTGGTCTCATCTGCATACCTGCACTCAATCCCCTGTCTACATCATTGATGAAGACATTAAATAGTATTGGTGCCAACACAGACCCCTGAGGGACACCACTTATTGCCCTAGCAAACTTCACTGTGCTCTTATAAATTCTATTTAAGCAAGTACATATTCAGAAAGAGATCCAGTTTTGAGGTGGGGAAAGTGATAAAAGAGAGTAGCTAGTCTCTTGATACTTGTTCCAGTGATAAATTACACTAAAAATTATGTGTCTTCTCATTTGAACTTTTTTTAATTTCAGCTTCTGCATCTCATATTGCTCAGTCCTGGTAACTTAAATAGCTTTATAGTATCAGAAATTTCTTCCTGCATATTTGTAGTCATAATTATCACTATACATAATTTGCTGTATGAGCTAAAGAGACTTGCTAGTCTCAGTCAAAACAGTTTTTTCTTTTTTTGTGATTGTTGTTCTTTGCTGACATTTTATACATTGATGGGTGTATTTTTGGCTTTTTGAGTCCAAAGATGTGAACCAGGAACCAATTGTGGTATTCTGTAATAGTCTGTTTTATATGGAACACAATGATAATGTTGCTTTGCTTTTAGCTACCCCTTTTTTTCTTCATCAACTGCTTCATTACACTGTTCACATTCAGCTTGCGATTTATGCTCTTAAGCACATTTTTCAAATGTTCTGAAAATGCATCTGAGGGCCCATTTCATTTGTTTCTAGAAATTCAAATTAACAGGGTTTAAGGCTAGACAGCACATGATGAAATCATCTGTCCTTTCTAAAACATTATGATATGTTTCAGAGAATTACTCTAGCAGAGACCTTAATAACTGTATTTTTTGTTGAGCAACTTTTCCAGAAAATTGTTGTATAATCAGTCTTTTCATAGCTTTTGTTTGTCATCAGCTTTTTTAATCTGCAGATTTTCTTTGCAATTGTTTTATAATTTCATTAATGTTCTTGACAAAGGTGCCAAATAGCTGCAGACTTTGGATTCTCTAGGACAAATCCTTATTTACAATTATTTACTAACTAGCATTTAATGTGCTTCACCAGTATTTGTATAACATGTGGGGCCAAGAACAAAGCCTTACAGAAATTTACGATGTCAGTGACTACTTTTACCAACCCAGACTTGTAATTAATTTTAAAAAAGTGTTTACAGAAAACTGTTCTCTCTGAAACCATGTTGGTTAGTTTTACTTGTGATATCCTTTAATGTCAACTGTTCTGTTGGTTTGCCTGGGAGATTTCAGACTGATAAGCTGTGCTTACACTGACCACACAGCTTGTCATTTTTTAAATACTGGCACAACACTCGAGTTTTGTTTCTTTTTTTTTTTCTTGGAAGAGGAGAGAGAATATCTTGTTGGTTTTGGGGTTGGGGTTTTTTTTTTCTTTTCTTAATCCTCAAGGATTTCACCATTGTTCCAAGAATTGTTAAAAGCCATTAATAATAATTCAGAGAACTTTTCAGGAGATTACTTACCATCCTTCCCTGCAAGTTATCCAAAGCTGTAGCTTCAGAGATGTTTAAGCTCTTTTAATGATGCCAGAATGTCCAAAAAATTGAGGTGTTCTGTCAAGGTTTGCAGGAACTGTGAAACAGGGGATGCACCTCATGCAGAGGCAACAGCAGCAGTTTGTCGTTCCTGCCTGCATGAAACAGTCCTACTGCTGTGTGTGGCACGTGGGGGTGAAATCATTGCAGCATACATCGTACACTTAGCGATATAGCTGTATTGGTATGGATTACCTCCGACTTGTTTTTTTAAAATCTCCATTGGTGAGGATGCCACATCTTTGCCAGGCAAGCTCTTCCGCTGCTTCATTTTCCTTGCAGTAGTATTACCTGTAACTTGGATGTTTCACTGTGCAGCTGCAGTGCGTTTGAGAGCAGAGCCAGTGCCTAGGACCCGCTCTTGGAGCAATTTGGTCCTCAGTGCTTGCTCAGTGACCTGTATGGCGGGTGTACAGCTGGAGGGTTCACGTCGTTCTGGGATGTTGCTTGACTGTGATGCTAGTAATGAAACCAATACTAAGCATGACATTAATGAAACCAACGCTAAGCATGACATTATTTCTCAGTGTTGCTTGACTCTGAAAGCCAGCTGTCTTCAAAATTAAGTAGGTCAGTTTCATAATTAAAATACAGCAGGATTAACAGTGAGATTGGGGGGGAGGGCGTGGCAGTTATATTGGGCAGGTCCACTGAGACATTAATTAGTGCAGTGTCCCTTTTTATGCATGTTGTGTCAGGTCCAAAAATCCATCTGAATTATGCTCAAAAGTCTTCTAAATCAGAGGCATTTGTTTTTAAAAAGTGCAATCGCACCTCAGAAGCAAGCCTCTTTGCCTTTCTTCAGAAGCAGGTAACAAAAGCCAGTTATTCAAATAAAGCCTTTATTTAAACATAGACTAACCATAAACAGAAACAATCCTAGTGATTGCTGGGTGAGACAGAACCAAGTAAAAGGTTGGGAAAATCACAGCCAATGTTGTCAACTTTCTCTCCAGCTCTTGCTTCTCATGACCAGGGAGGGCTCTTGGCCCTTTGCATGCTGCAGCACATGCTGGTCCCTGTATGTGCTGCAGTGGACAGAAAGGCCTGTACTTAACCTGCCCTTGGATGGCCCCACTCTTTCTGGACCAGCCACAGCCCAGCCTGCTGACCTGGGCATTACACACGGGCAGTCAATGCTCCCTGCTGCCCCGGACAAGGACAGATTGTAAATGATGTGCCATTTTTGTGGATGGCTACTTCACCTCAAGGAAACCAGAGACCAGTCCGTGTGGCAATTAGGGTTATAGTAAAGAGGAGGACTAATGTGCAAAGGAGCGATGTTGAGTATGAGGGAGGCACCACGACATCTGTGAAAGGGAGACAGACTTCATACATCTGTTTTAAGTATTTTGAAAACAGGTAAACCTCAAAAGAAGCCTTTTCCACATATCTTCAACTATTTCTTGGTGCATCTGCTATTTGCATGTCCAAAAGATTTTTACAAGGTCCCTCACCCAGACATCTTTAAAAAGTGAGACTGTCATGCATTAAACAGGATGTTGGAGGTTAGAGGAAGCATTTGTAGGAGACATTTGGCATTTTCAAGGGTGTGATGCCACTGGGGGATTCCACATTAACACTGGGCTGTTCAGAATTTTCCCCCATGATCTAGGAAGTAAGTGGGCAGGGACTAAGACCAGCTTTGAGGATTACACAGAGCGGTAAAAATTGAAAGGTAACCACAAAGAAATGCTGAAGCATCTTAGAATACTAAGTGGTTGGGAGATGGAACAGCAGATAAAATTCAGTATTATAAAATGAAAGGCACCCAGTAACCTCTGTACATTGCCCTTGCAGCCCTCAGACTCCTTCAAAGATAGTTTGAATTTCACCTGCTGAAAAGATTGCTGCATTTAAAATAGGGATATCCTGAAAGCCTAGAGGAATACTTCACAACTTCTTACTGCTTAAGTGAGCTGTATGTTGATGCTCTTTCCTCTTCAAAGCATCTTGCCAGTGCTACATCAAGTACAATCTTCCAGGATAGACTCCAACCACCCTCAGTTATTTAACACTGGATATTCTTTTTGCACATATGCTTCCTCTCCAGATATAAAATTATAGGCCTCAGCAACCTTCTGTGTGAGGGTTATTGCAGCCCATTTGTTTGCATGGGAGTGGGGGTTAAGCATCAAATGACCAAGCGTTCACTTCACTGCAGGTCTCCCTTCTAATTTGTGCTAGAGAATCGTGCCTTCTTTAAAAATATGTGTGTGCGCGCATGCATATACATATATATATATATATGTAAAAACATATCTATATACTGGACCTGTTTCTCACCAACGCAGAACTTATTGGAGAGGTCAAGATTGGTGGTAGCCTGGGCTGCAGTGATCAAGTCGTGGTGGAATTCATGGTCTTGAGGGATATATGCCAGGCAAAAAGTATAGTCAAGACCATAAACCTTAGGAAAGCTGCTGTGGCACTTTTGTAACCTGCACTGTTTCTCAGAGTACATGCCTGCCCTGCTTAGGCAGGAGGGTTGTGTTGGCCCTTTGGCACAGCAGGTCGCTCCTCACAGACTTGACCTGGTGGCAGTGATCTAAGCCTGGCACATGAATGTGGTCTCTCTCTGAGGGAAGCGGCCTCAAGGAGGTACTTGGATAAAATTCCCCTTGTACTGCAGGAACAGTATGGGCCACATGATGCTGATGATGGCAGGGAACAGCTTCTTGAGGGAAGCCTAGTGGGAAAAAGGGGAAAAAAGCTGTTTGTACAGCAAGGACAACCCAGCTGATACATCCAGGAGCCTGGAACACAAGCACTGGGGGCTGTGGGAGCTATGGGGCTCAGTACTGCCTGGCAGGAGGCTGACAGTGGCAGTGAATTGGATAGATGCCTAAGGGAAGAGGAGCTTAGTGGGAAGGTGGCAACAGGGCATCATGTGCCCCACCACATCAGCAATTACAATGACATACAATTGGGGGGGGGGGGAGCACACCATCATTCAGCCACTTTTATCCCCTGAGAACCCAAATAAGAGTGGACAGAACAGCCCCCAGGACATGGTGCCTGAGGTCAGAATGTCTCTGCCTCTCATTTCAAGGCAGTGCTAATACAAAGCCATACTGACCAACCTGCCGTAGCTGACCCTGCCTGAGCAGGGGAGCTGGACTAGATGATCTCAAGAGGTTCCTTCTAACCTCAGAGATTCTGTGATCTTGTGCAGTCGTTGTCCCAGCGTGTTCTTTAGACACAGTCTGATTACAGTGGCATGGGCATGCCCTGCGGTGCTATCTTTTGCAAGCCACAACAGGACAAAGTGTCTTTTCCTCTTACCGGCAAGTATTGCCGAACTGTGGCATGAGACAGCGCCTCGATTTTTGATGTCTTTTCCTTCACCTGAACCACAAGTTCCTCTACCTTAGCAAGGTCATCTTAAGGCAAGGAGAGAGATGCAGACAAAAAGCTCAGGATTAGCTTCCAGGAACAAGCAGAGAAGGGAAAAGGCCATCTACAGGAGCCCAGCTGAAGCAGCTGGCATGTCTGCGCACATACACACAGCCTCCACATGCGTGCATACAGAGGATTCACACACACAAACCCCTCCATGCACACATAATCTTCACACCTGCATCTGTGCCCACCCCCACATACATGCACATAGTCCATATGCATATACTCACATGAAACCCTCACACATGCACATGTGGCTCTCTCTCATGTGTGCACACATGGTCTGTGCGCACAGCACCCACACAGCTCTGCACCCATGCCTTCCCAACACAAAAAAACTCTTCACACTGTGCATATGCCCTCCCACCCAGCCACAGGCCATACATGCACACAAATATGTGCCCCCCCCATACATGCATGCACAATACATGCACACACAGAAATGAGCCTTTGAAAGATGAATACCTGATCACACACATGGCCCCTACACATGTGCCCACACATGGTCCATGCACACACACATATCCCCTCACATGCACATGCCCCTCACCCCCCCCCCAGCCCTCATGTCCCCCCCATACTTGACTCTTCAGGCATGCTCCCCTATGCACATGCCCTTCACTCACGTACTCACATCTGACATGTATGTTCCTTGCATACACATAAAACCCTTGTGCTTGCACACACACGTGCACCTTGCGCACACACAGGTATGCAACGCCCTGCATGTGACCCTCTCCCACACGCCCCTTCCCATGCACACGCTCTTTGCACACAGGCACCCCTCACTCACACACCCTTCCCCATGCTCTCCCAACACAGACCTCCCCCCTCCAAGTGCCACCCTCTACTCCTCATCCCTGGCTCTCTGCCTGCTCGGTGACTCAGTCTCCTATCCCCAAAAAGTCCCAGGAGGCCTAACAGCTGCCCCGCCTTTCTCACAGCATCCCTGGTGCTGCTAGCAGTCCTTTTGCCACTCCCCCACCACCCTGCCATCCAGTGTAAAGTGGAAGAGGACTGTGTCAAGCTCTGTCAGGGAGAGACAAATGATCTTCACAAAGCCCTCCTCAGACAAAGCAAACTGTGGGCCCTGCAAGGAAGTTACTCCTTACCAAGGCATCAGTGCTTCTGCAGCCCCCTTCTCAGCAGGCCCAGTTGTGTCCCCACATGTATGGCTGCTCCTCAGACAACAGCACTTCCATGGCCTTCCACCTAACTGGTTGCTGTCAAGCTCCTTCATACTGGCTTGAAGGAGACTTGGTGCAAGGTAGTGGGGCAGAACAGCAGTAACCTGCAGCGTCGCATCCAGCTCTGCATGCCTCCTCCCTACCCCCCCCAACAATAGACAGCAACCCATCCTACAGCGCTGCACACCCCAGTGCCCCACTCCCACCCCACCTGCTCCCCCTGTGTCTGGACAAGCCCTGTGATCTGCTCCCCCTGTTCAGAGAAGGGCCAACAGGACCAGGGCACAAAACCATGTCCTGCCAATGTGTGCTCTCACTAAGGAAAGAGACCCCACAGCCTCTCCGACCCTGACCCAGTGTGTGACCGTGCTCACAGTGAAAACACATTTCCTTGTATCCAACAGTAATTTCCTGTTTCCCAACTTGTGCTTCTGCCTGTCGCCCTGTCCCTGTGCCCCCAAAGGTTCTGCCTTCTTTGCTCCACTGTTAGCTAGTTGAGAACAGCAGTCAGATCCCCCTTTGCCTCATCTTCTCCCAGGTACACAAACCTGGCTTTCTTGTCCTTCTTCATGTATCTTCCACTCCAGCCCCTGGCCAGCTTGGTGGCCCCCAGGCTTCCTTCATGGTGCCCATGTCTGTGCGGTACTTGGGGGGACTTAGACTGCAGATAACCAGCCAGGGTCTCACGGTGTGGAACAGAGGGATCTCTGCTTATTCTTTGTCTCCTCCCTGGGAATCCACCGATTGACAGTGCAGCAGTCCAGTAGAGCCATCTGACATTATCAGAAGACTTACAGGGCCACCAGCCAGCAAGACACAGTCCTAGCCATTCCGTCAACCTGGGTCTCCCTGTTACTCATGCAAAGCCA
Organism: Buteo buteo; assembly: GCF_964188355.1. Taxonomy (NCBI): domain Eukaryota; kingdom Metazoa; phylum Chordata; class Aves; order Accipitriformes; family Accipitridae; genus Buteo; species Buteo buteo. The sequence goes on from NC_134187.1 coordinate 89,315, forward strand.
GTTCTTACCTCTGCTATTAGGTCCATCTCCTTGTTAAAGGTGTCATTATGATCCCCAGTCAGGAAGCCTTGCACATCCTTATTGTCCACAGAGAAAATTACAGCAAAATTGGCAAGCAAGCCAAAGGGGAAGCAAATGGCAAATGTGCGGGGCCCTGTAGCAAGAATACCAGAAAACAGGATAGGGATAGGTCTATATTCCATGACAGTGTCTCACTGGATGGGATGTGATTTCAGGGTCATCCTCAAGTCATTCACAATTATCAGCGATCCCCTGCCCTTGCTGTCCAACCCTTGCCCTGCTATGTACACAGCAGTCAAGTCTCAGGACATCCCATGCACTGAGGAATGCCCTGTCTCTGCTACACAGCATAGTCTCTTACCTGTCCCAAAGGTTGGGATGCAGTCCACACCATCCAGGATCACAATGAGACGCAGTGTGTGCCAGCACACCATGCGTACACAGGACATCTTCCGCAGACTGGGGAAGGCATAGCACAAGGCAATCACTGACTGGCAGTGCTAGGAGCTTTGCAGAGCCAAGCACTGGGTGAGCAGGTGAAAAGTGGTCTGGGGTACAAAGATCCCATGATGGGTGGCCAGATGTTTGTAAGATATGGACAGATGCCTCAAGGGTCAGTCAGACTTCTCTTCCCTCTTCCCCATCCCCTGATCTCAACTTCCTCAGCTCCTCAATCCCCAGTAGAGCACTGACCTCCAGCCTCTCCTCAGACATCACCAAGGATCTACAAGGACAAACAGCCATTACCTGTGGGGAAAGCTGGATCTTCCCCCAGACAAAGCACACTCCTTCCTCACAAACCAGAACACAGATGCCTATACCCTCAGCCCCTTGACCCTTCCTCCAGGACAAGACCAGACCTACTCTGTATAGCATCAGGTCAGGCAGCACACACTTCCACATCCACTGCTGGCACAGGTGCTGCACTGACTGAAAGGCAGGGCTCTGGTCTAACATGATGGCTCAGACTTGAGTTTGATGAAATCAGCAGAAGAGAGTAGGTGTCTCTGATCAGGCACAGCACTGGGTGCCCCAGGCCTGGGTGGGGAATGTAGGCTGTCATCCACAAGCGAAGGCTCCACTAGCCATCGTCCATCTGTACAGAATCCTCTCCTCAGTTCAAGCAGCAGGCCATTCTGCAGAGTCAGCTGCAGTCTGTTGGCAAGCCCAGGTGGACCAGTCACAGGCTCCTTTTCCAACTGGCCTTTGGGCTCTTTTTGTAGGGAGAAAGGAGCAGTTGCTCAGCAGCTGTACTGCCCACCTAGTAGGCATTTTACTTGCCTTCTCCTGGCTCCTGAGTGGAGTCAGCCCAGAGAAGGGAGCAGGGAGGAAAGAGCCGGTGTCTGGCCCCAAGCCTTCCTGGGTTCCCCCCTGGGACTGAGTGGTCGGAGCCTGGAGCATGCCCCAACCTGGGCTAAAGTCCCCACCAGCCGAGAGAAGGCTGGATTGGTCATGTAGTAGCAGACACTTAACCGAGAGGGGTCCTGGCTGCAGCATCCACTCACAGCTCTTGCTATGTATGTCACACACAAATAAATTATGGTCCTCAGAACAGTCTTCAAAGTAGGGTCCATCATGATGCTCTCAAGAGACTATGAACTGAGCAGCCAGCCGAGTCAGCCAAGGGTTAATTTCATACCTGATTTCTAACTAGAACGTTTATGATTTTATTCCTTGCTCTTGAACATTATGTATCTTCTCTCTGTACAACAAAGGGGCCTCCAACATTCAGTACATTCTCCCAGGTGTGTGTATGCATTAAATGATAACCTATAGGTTTCTCTTTTAACAGCTTGAACTCTTTCTGTCTATACCTCTGAGATATTTCTAGTACTCAGGTCATTGTCTCTGTCTTCTCTGTATTCCTCAAATGTGTCAAGAACCCTGAGCAGTTCTCAGCATTTGTGAGCATGTAAATAAAGTTTTACTGATTTTTTTTTTTTCCTGGAGCCCGGAAACCTTGAGAAAGGCTTTTGTTGTGTTGACATTGCCTACGAGGCTTCCGTCTAGGCATTCATCCAGATGGCAGTCTCTCTGATGGCCCTACTTTCAGACACTGTGGATTGTATTAGGAACTATTTTAAAGATTTGCAACTTCCAATACACCTGTTATACAAATACAATCTACACAGGTGTATGTCAAGCTCACAGTTCAGTTCATAATATAGAGGGACTGTGATTTGGATGCCTGCCTGTGTCCTCACCTTTCACTGGTTTGTGCGTTCCAGACTGAGGGGGAAGGTTTGGTTTCTGCCAGGATTTGCAGGTAGAAAGGCCATGGTCTGGTTTGCTTACTTTGAATCCCAGTCAATCAGTGAAGTCTGTCAGCCTGGTGAGCCTTGTGCCTGAAATAATGGCAAGTCATGCGGGTAAGATGTGGCTTTGGCAAGCCAAAATAGGTTGTAAATATCTGACGGCATCGGGCTTTTTTTTTTTACAGCAAAAGAAATGGGGCACACCTTGGAAATCACCTGGCAGCATGCAGCATCCTGGGAAGCACACAGGCCTGCATGAGGCTATCCAAGGAGTCTGGAAAGGGTGGCTGGAAACATCGTCATGGATGTCCCTACATTGCAATTTGCAGGCAGGAGGAGATCTTCTGCCTCTGCCCCAATCCATCTCTACTGCTGCTTGCAGGGCAGCAGGAACCAGATGCTGGGGCAGAGTGTTTGCCAGGCTGAGACTCTGTGTACCCCACACAGACCTGGGTGCTGGGCTTCTGTGCAGGAACAGCTGCCCCAGCCATGAGGGCTGCCAGTCTTCAGGCACCTGCCAGATGCAGATTCACATTTATCTGCTTTTTGAACTAATTTGCAGAAGGTCTGTGACAGGGCCTGAGCTGTGGCCTGGCAGTTCCCATGGCAGGGAGCCAGGAGCTGCGCATGCAAAGACCACTGCTGCAGGCATCAGGCAGTGTGTTGGTGAAAACCAGTGTCAGCTACGTGAATCATAGACTATCTCAAGCTGGAAGGGACCCATGAGGACCATCAAGTCCAACTCCCTGCTCCACACGGGACTACCTAAAACCAAACCATACAACTGAGAGCATCATCCGGACACTCCTTGAACTCTGGCAGTCTTGGTGCTGTGACCACTTCCCTGGGGAGCCTGTTCCAGGGACTGACCACCCTCTCAGTGAAGAACATTTTCCTAATGTCCAATCTGAACCTTCCCTGATGCAGCTTCATTCCATGACCTCATGTCCTATCCCTGGTCACCAGAGAGAAGACATCAGCACCTTCCCCTCCACAGCTCCCCTTGAGGAAGATGTAGACTGCGATGAGGTCACCCCTCAGTGTTCTCTTCTCCAAGCTGAACAGACCAAGTGACCTCAGCCACTCCTCATAAGTCTTGCCCTCAAGACCCTTCACCATTTTGGTCACTCTGCTCTGGACACACTGTAAATAGTCTGATGTCCTTGTTATATCGAGGCGCCCAAGACTGCACAAGTCCTCGAGGTGGGGCCACACCAGGGCAGCATAGAGTGGGACAAGCACCTCCCTTGACCGGCTGGCTATGCTGGGCTTGATGAAAAATATGGGAAATCACATCATTTTAAAGAAACACCATTTTCTTTCATGTCCAGTATTTTTTGAGTGTGTGCTTTCCATATTGCCATTACAGATGCAACAATAAACCTCACTGCTTTATTTAAGATTATACTTACTAACAGTTTTAACACGCTAAGATACATTACTGCACTCCGTTGAGCATTGATTCAAAGAACACCTCACATGTACAGTTTCAAATAATTTTAAATTGAAGTTTATCTGTTACAGGATGAATAATTAAGAGATTTCTGCAACTGGCCTAAAAATGTTCTTTCTACAGCTGCATTCAAGACAGCATTAGACAAAATGTATTACGTAAAATTTAGAATTTGAGAAAATTAATATATTAAGATACAGTGGATCTAATGCTTTTATAAAAGTCTCCCAAAGCATTCACCCACATTGAACTTACTTATTTGTTATACATTATTCTTTATGCAGATAATATGTATCCTCACCAGCTTTTGTCAGCTTCATTCTTCCAGTGATATTTGCGATCTCTTAAAAAGTGAATATTTTTCTTCAGATCAGTTGTCTGAATCTGGATGTGGTAATTTTTTTTCATGAAATCAAAGATATGGGAGACGACATGTGCCAAAGAATTAAATCTCCGAGTTTTTTTCTGCTTTGCCATTATGTTTTGACATAGAGAAAGATTTGCAACAGAAGAGTTTGTCCCTGATTCCCTGTTAAAACAGCTTTCAATGAAGGCATTACATCATACATTGCATCACATATATGATTGAATTGTTTTCATTTTTATACATATTATAAATTATACATACAATATACAACATACAATTGTAAAAAATTGTGTATTTTAAAAGCCACCTGATAGACATTAAGTGTTTGGTCATCTGTAGTCTTCAAGAACTTAAAACTGCAATGGAATAATAGTCTCTTATTTTACAAAAATACTTTCTAGAAGCAGAGAAGTGTTTTAAAATGCATTTGACTGCAGATATAATTTGCATGTAAGTACTTATGTTTGCATTTTCATGAGATGTCTTCTATAATTCTGAAGCTCTTTTAGTAGAGGATCTTAATGATTTACCTACAGGAGATATTGTTTCATGATGCAGTATATAAATGGGGCAATGTTGGCCTTCTGCATGTATGCGACAAGGTTTCCAGATGCAGAGTGGAGAGGGTCCAGGCAAGCCTTGCTGTGACCTAGGTATGCCATTGAGACAGGCTAGGTAAAAGATGCTCAGGAGATGCTGCTCAAATGCTCCTGTCTGCACCTCATGTTGCCAGGGCCACCAAGGCAAACATCCCCCACAGTGACCATTTTCCATGCTGTGCTGCAGAGATGCAGAACCTGCACAGCCCTGGTTACATGGCTTCATTGCCCCTGGAGGGCAAGCCGCAGAAAAGTCCACTGCTGCACCGGTCCTCTTGTGCACAACAAGGTGGGCTCTGTAGTAAAAACAAGATGAGGGTTTGTTGGTTTGGTTGGTTGGTTGGTTTTTTTCCAAAGTTTGAGTTAAATACCTGACAAGAAGTTACAAGTAAAATGCAATGACTTGACAGGACAGTCTCTGGTACATGCCACCTGAAGTACATTGTCTGAAATACGCACATTTGGCCACTGTCGAGACAGGCTTTCTGAAGATGCCTCAGCCCCTGAGGACATCCTTGGTGGGAACTTCTTGGGCTTCACTTCTAAATCATATTCAACAAGCTTCATTATATGATTCTTGCTAAGAATATGGAAGACTTATATGGGAAATTATTATCACTGATATGCTAATATTAATACCAATGCTGATAATTTCCTGGCTAAAACAATTTTTCTTCTGTCTTCCCTTCACTGCAATGTTTTGTGTTTGTCTCCATCCCACTCCTCCTGTCCAGGCAGGCTAATAAACAGTCTTAAAACTTTCAGATCTACAATAATCAATCTATACGTCACATGTCATAATATGTATTAATAATACAACAGTCTGATTTCTTGTATGTCTTCAGCTTCCTGTCAAGTCTATAATACATTTGGACACTGGGGAAAACTCCAAGAACCAACACTTCTGTCTGTATATGCCTGTAAGAGCATGTTTTTTCCTTCTGCAGCTTTTCCTAGGGTTCATGTCTCAATGGATCTCCCCTGGAACTGAGGAGGGGGTGAGCACTGCAAGGCTGGCTGCTGAGACCTCAGCAATAACTGGTGCTCAGAGACCTTCCACCCAGAGTGAGCAGAGAGCACAGCCAGCAGGGTTCAGCACCCTATGGGTTTGGTGAGGAACAAACACTCCTGGTCGTAAAGAACCATAACCTGCACCTGTGTCTGTGCTGACACAAACCTGTAACTTGCAATAATTTCAACAGGGTTCATTGGAGGCAAGCATGCTGTCCTGGGTTCAGCTGGGATAGAGTTAATTTTTACAGGAACCTGGGCGGTGGGGGGCATAGCCAGGGCAGCTGACCTGAACTAGCCAAGGAACTATTCCATACCATGTGCCATCATGCTCAGTATATAAATGGGGAGCGGGCCAGGGGGTGGGCTGGACTTTCAGTGGGGGAAGTAGTGGAGCGTCGGGTCCCGGGTGGTGAGCAGTTGCACTGTGCATCACTCTTTTTGTATACTCTTTCATTAGTACCATTGTTGTTGTTGTAATTTCTTTGTGTTGTCCCAGTAAACTGCCTTTATCTCAACCCTCGAGGTCCCAGGTTTTTTCTCCTTTTCTCTCCTCCGTCTCCCCCCTATCCCACCGGAGCAGGGTGGGAGGAGTGAGCGAGCGGCTGCGTGGTCCTTTGTTACTGGCTGGGCTGAAACCACGACACACGCCAAAGCCAGCAGGTGCTCAGTGCTGTGGGGCTGAGTTACAGGCCTTGCCAACAGCAGGTCTGTGAATGGGCAGGGGGTCTCCAGATAGCTCCCACATGAGAAGGGGGACATAATCCTAATCCCAGCACAGAATGGGACAGATGTGGCATTGACTCCAGGGGGTGGAACACAACAAAGCAAGCAGATATTTAGCAGACCTCAGAAACTGATTGTACATTTAAATGGTTAGCAAGCATCCAGGATGGTATGCTGACAATTACAACTAATCAGATGAGGGACTCCTCTTCACCCAAGACATAGCTCAGTCTTCAGTGAGAGTGGTTCAGGAGAAACCTTTGCAGGAGAAAGAGGCAAGCCCAGCCAGCTCTGGTGAGGTCTGTGAGCCTTTCTCAAGTGCATCTCTCCATCTTTGTCAGAAGCAGACAAGTGGATGCACCGGATCTTGGCTTTCTTCTCACCTGAAAGCCCCATGTGCTATCACCAATTGCTTTATTGCAATGTACCTGTGTCCAGGTGTGCGAGATTCCTCCACCCCAAGCCATGGCTCTGCAGCCCTGCCAAAGGGCAGGCACAGCCCTTATTCCTTGTGCAGTGCCACAATCCCAGCCTTGCCACAATGGCCAACCACAGTTTTGGGGCAAGGAGGCAGGGGTGCAGCTGGCCCAGGTCCTCAGCTGTGGTCTGAGTCTAGAAATGTGCTGTTCTCAGCAGACGAGCCCAGCCTGCATGTCCTGCCACTGCTCTGCATGGCTGTCAGGTAATGGGGAGGAGAAGTGCTGGCATGGCCCTGCACTTGGCACCATTTCCCAGATCTTGTTCTGACAGCGCAGAGGGGCTTGGCACAGTCAGGCTCCAAGGGGGGTCTGCAGTGGACTAGTGTCTGCAGCACTGTGGCCTTGCCAAGGCACTGCACAAGGCAGACAGGGACAGCAGCAGGAGCAGTGGCTGGGATGAGTGGGGGCACACATGGCTGCCAGCCAGGGACCTCATCTCAGGGTAGCAAAATCTGAAAGGGGAGGGGACATAGCAGGAGGAGAAAGATAATAACCTATCCATTAAATGAGACCTTTCCTGCCCACCAAACCTGTGCGTGAGCACTGCCTCTCACATAGAGGCGTGAGGGTAGGTAGTAATTATTTACAGAGGGTATTAGATGATGCATTCTGTGGATGGAGGGGGCTGGTGTGTAGGGATCCCCATGCCTTAGTCTCAGCCTACAGGGATGTTCCGACTGCTGGATATGGATCTGGGTCTAGTGCAACACAACGGCTCTGGGATGCTGTGGGGCATAGCGAGAATGCACCAAGCAGTTAGGGCAGGGCTATGACTATTCACAGGGAAAGGCTGGCAGTGTAGCCCAGTCAATCTGAGAGTGGTTGAGCCAGCCACAGGAGGAGGTGAGGACAGGCACGGCCCTGGCCCCCACCTCAGAAATCCTGCTATGCAGAGTGGGGGCAAAGCAGGGAGGACACTTCCAACCCACAGGTAGCGGCTCCAGGCACTGCGTTGGAGCCCAACCATCTGCTGTAGGGACAGGCCACATCACTGGCAGAAGTGGCTGGCACAAGGGTCTGAGGCCAATCTGCATAGTCTGGTAAATCCTGCTCCCTCCAGACAGGGTGACTGGGTCCCTGCCACCTAACAAGATCATCTGGTCTCTGACATCCCTGGCCACCTCCGGTTGCCAGCCACTTAGAAGCATAGAATCATAGAATGGTTTGGGTTGGAAGGGACCTTAAAGATAATCTAGTTCAAATCCCCCTGCCGGGGCAGGGACACCTTCCACTAGACCAGGTTGTTCAAAGCCCCGTCCAACCTGGCCTTGAACACTTCCAGGGATGGGGCATCCACAACCTCTCTGAGAAATCTGTTCCAATGCCTCACCACCCTCACAATGAAGAACTTCTTCCTTACATCTAATCTAAATCTATCCTCTTTCAGTTTAAAGCCATTACCCCTTGTCCTATCACTACATGCCCTTGTAAAAAGTCCTTCCACAGCTTTCCTGTAGGCCTCCTTTAGGTACTGGAAGGCCACTATAAGATCTCCTTGGAGCCGCCTTTTCTCCAGGCTGAACAACCCCAACTCTCTCAGCCTGTCTTTGTAGGATAGGAGCTCCAGCCCTCTGATCATCTTTGTGGCCTTCCTCTGGACTCACTCCAACAGGTCCATGTCCTTCTTATGTCAGAGGCCCCAGAGCTGGATGCAGGACTCCAGGTGAGGTCCCATGAGAGCAGAGCAGAGAGGCAGAATCCCCTCCCTCGCCCTGCTGGTCACACTTCTTTTGATGCAGCCCAGGATATGGTTGGCTTTCTGAGCTGCAAGTGCACGTTGCACTTCCATGCAAGGGCTACCCTGGAGCAGTCCCTGTGCTGGAGAGGGAGGTTCCATGCCACCACACCACTGCCACATTTGGCACATGTAATAGCCTAATCATATAGGGCTCTCCATCGCATGGGTTGCCCAGTTAGTGCATTGTCTTGCTGTCCCATGTCCCTCTCAGCTGCCTGCCCCTAAGCCAGTGACATGCAGGCTTTGTACAGATTTGCCCTCCTTCCCATGCCACCCTGGCTCCTCAGCTGGCCTTGTGGAGTGCTGCACAGCTGGTACAGGTTGGTATACTACACCACCCATGCGGAGCAGAGGCATGTGAAGGAGCCAGGCTGGCTGGCAGGCATGTTCTCTCTCCCTCATCTGGGAACTTCAGCTCTGCTCCCAGATAATGGGAACAATTGCACAGTCAGCACAAGCAATCACAACAAGCAGATCCCAGTGTCAGTGATGCAGATGGCAAATTATTGTGACCCTGTCAGAAGCAATACCAGGGTGGAGGTGTCAGAGGAAAAGCAGCATGACAGCCCTCTGGGGGGTGGGCTGGAAACCAGATCAGCATCCCCCAGTCTCACACTGAGAGGAGCAACTAGTCCTGGTCTCCATGCAGGCCAGGCCAACATGGGCTCAAGTCCTACCCCCAGACACATACCAGACCATTCCAGTCTCTGCAGCAGCCTTGTATATACTTGGCAGCTGTCAGGCATATAAAGAGAAGCTGTCAGCACATCCCCCTCAGTTTCACAGTTTCTAGGCTAAACAACCCAGGCTAATTTACGCTTTCACCATAAGCTGCTTTGCCCAAACCTCCCTCTTAAGGACTCTCGGGTGAGTTTTCTCCATCCTTGAAGCCCAAGCCCCAGAAGACGTACCAGCACTACCAGGCAGCAGATTAGGCATCTGAGGCAGATTAGGCTTCTTGCAGGCTATGTGCCCATTTACACAAGTGTGTGACACCTCCTTTTGCATGCAGCTGGTCACTACAGAGCAGTGTTCAATTTGGGATGCAGCATTTGCCCAGTGCTCCTCATTCTTCTTCTCACTGGGGTTAGCTTTCCTGCCCCAGGTTCAGTGCTTTGTACATTTCTCTGCTCATCTGCACCCTCATTTGCAGAATGAGCAATAACAAATTAACTCTTTCCCCAGGGGTGCCACTGTGGGCTTTGATAGAGGCTGATTTTAGTTCCCAAGCAAAGCAGCTCAGTAACTTCCATCATTTCTGGGCTCAATGACCATGATAATACTGGATACTTTTGCTACCAATACACCTGTCAGATCCCTTTTTAGCTTTACTAGGCTCTTGGCTTTGATGCCTTCATGTGGTGTAAATAACCTGGGAAAGAGCTGAGTGGTACCATTATTATCAATGTATCAATACACAGGACACTCACATCTCAAACATCATGTGCTGTCTAGTTGTCCCATCTTAAAAGGGTAGAAAAGAAATTATCAGCTGGGAAAGAGGATAAGAATCTGCAGTGTCACAAATGGTGCAATGCATATACATAGCAAAAAATTATTAACTGTTTCTTACAATAGAAACTAGGAAGTGCCAGAAGAAATAATTGGGCAGCTGGTCTAAACCCAACAGAATAAATTACTTTTCACATTGAGCATAATTACATAGCAGAACTCTTGACTTCACAATACCCTGTGATAATCAAAAGTATAAATGTCTCTTCTTGGGCAGCACTGGATTCCCAAAAACTAATTATGCAGCAGATGGTAAAAAAGCCACCATCACCAAATGAACAAAAAACGAGGATCGGGAATTATTAATGATTAGCAGAGGGGCTTTCCACATTTCATAAAGTTCATAAAGTCTCAAAGGGTTGGTATCCACAACCTGGTGATGGATCTGAGCCCATTCCTTGGCTGAAGACAATGGGGGAAATTCCTGTAGCAGCTTTATAGAAAATATATGTGATTTGTTGTACCTTTGCCCTCCATTATTATTATCACAAGGGATCAATGAGTTAATTCCACCTCCATGGAAGGGAAATAAGATACAGCAGCCGGCACATGGACATGGCTGAATTGATGTGAATGAACCCTTACAACATACCTTGGACATTACCTTCCAGAGAACAGGAGGCAAGACAACAGCCAATACAGAACAGCAGCTGCAGCAACTGTGGTGAGAGCACGTGGTAGGCAGTTGTGGGACCAGTCAGGAGATGGGGTCTGGGGTGCAGGGGCAGATCTGGCATTTGCACCCTCCCCAGCCCTCCTCTAGGCAAGCCTGCAGCTAGTTGAAGGACAATGCTCACCTGGAAAAGTCCACCCCAAGTCACAGCAGAGCTGCTGGCTGTTTCCATAGGCACAATCAGGTCACAGCTGGCCATGGGAGGCTCTACAGCAGGGAGCTGGAGCAGCCAGGATTTCAACCTGGGCAGCAACATTCTGCCACTCTCTGGAGGCAGACACAGGCAGAACAGCACCCACGCAGACTTGCTGTGTCAGAGAGAGAATGGAGGACATGGAGAATTGCACAGACATTCATAAATGTAGTGTTTCTTCAAGAAATAATTGCACGACTGTAGTGTCCCAGGAAGGGAATAGTCACAGAAGTCCAGGACCCCTGGTCAGGACTCAGCTATTGCAGGTTATGTCATGTTAATTCCTTTCATAAATCTGTGAATGCCTACCTCACGCTAGTTAAAAGCTGACTAAGCCTTAGATGAGGGACACAAAATCCATGCATCCATTGTGGGTTTCATTTAATCAATAACATTTACATGCTACAAAATATGTGCAGTTTCTGCACAGGCATATCATAACTCTAAAACTTTCCTGGATCCCAAGGGCCACAGACATAGACACAGAGGTAAATTCCTGATGCACTGGGAACCCTTGCTGATGTATTCAGTATTGAGCAAAGACAACAGCAGGATGATGTGATGCAGGTACAGGAGGCTCCTGCACCATGGTCAGGGCATTCCCTTGCTGCCAGCACCTCTCCCAGAGCTTCACATTTGCCTCAGTGACTGCCAAAACTAAAGACTGATAATGAGTGTATTTAAAGGTATCCAGAGCTAGGGAGTCTCCGTGAAATTCTCTCTTCGCTGAAGGAGCCTCCTACAGCCTGTGTGCACATGTGTGCAAGGCAGGGTGCATGGGACACAGGAAGGAGCCACCACAGAGGCAGTGGAGTGGTCTGCACCACTGCACCGAGCAGCAGTCACACAGCCACCACCGCACGTTGCAGTCAAGGAGCCACCACAGAGGCAGTGGAGTGGTCTGCACCACTGCACCGAGCAGCAGTCACACAGCCACCACCGCACGTTGCAGTCAAGCAGCCGATGTGGCCCATGTGCTCCTTGCCCACGTGGAGCCTTTGCTCGTGGGCCAGCTTGCACTAGCGAACAAGGGGTGCAGCACAAAAACGCATGCCAAATGCAGACAGATGGGAGGGATGTATGTGGGGAGCGCACCGTGGGGGGATGGCCAGGAGTGAGTCGGCTGGCCCAGTGGGACTTATAATGCCTCCTCTGGCATGAAGAGAGAGAAACTGAAGGGAACAGAGGCAAGCTGGGGCTGTGGGGCCTGCAGCCCAGGTTGCAGAGGTAAGGAAAGGATCTCGAGCCTGCTGCTGGATTTCCCCACTGAATTCCAGCTACAAGGCACTGCAAGACATATAGTACAATTTAGATGTATCAGTTCCTGATTTGTGATTGCAAATTGAATTTTGCCTGGCCAAAACCCCAAGCACTCAAATGATAATAAAATAAGTGTGGAGAATTTGCACTCTCAGTATTTATTTTTTATAGACTAAACCCACAGATACAAATGCTCTCTGCTCCCAGAGCACACCGTGCTTCTCCCCATGCACAGTCACAGGGCTCTTCCCCAATGCAGCACACAAGGGGATGGTGTGGCACTGGAGACAGATGGCTGCTGAACTCCCAGGATTGCCCTGAGTGGTACAACATGTTCTTTCCCATGTCCAGGTCAACTGATCTGGCGGGTGTATGAAGCCTGGGAATGCCACTCAGCCAACAGTGGTGGCCAAGGGTGGTCAGATGCAAACTTCCACTGATCACAGGATGATTCTCCTCCTGCATGAGCAATAGGGTTGCAGCGTGGAGCGTAGGGAAAGGACACAGAAACCTTATCCCTTGAAAGTGGCTTTGGGGGGATGCAGAATAAACGGTCCCACAGTGCTAATGGACACTTGTTTCTGCTGTCAAAGAGCAGCATAACCCACTGATAGCTAATACCTACAGTGCTGAGCTTTCCAAATAACCTCTTTTAAAAGATGTCCTGTCATCTTCACCTGTGCAGGCTAGAGTAATGGGCAAGCCAGGGAGCAAATGAGTAACTACTGCAGCTGTGCAACCTGAATGGAAGGGATCTGAACCATGCAACTGATAAGCAGCTAGACAACATGTCAGTGTTCAAGATTGTGCTCCAAAGGCTGTGAGACATGCTGCTTATGTGTAGCAAGAACATACTGAGAAATGTCCAGTAGAGCATGCAAACGTATGTGTAGCAGGAAGCAAAGTCATGGTGCTGATAAAAATTGGAGCTGAAGTAACAGCTTAGTATGCAGGTCAAATAACTAATCCACTAAAATACAAACCAAACAAATTATAGAAGTCAATTGCCAATAGAAAAAAGCATGGCATGAAGTTAAGCCAATGATTCAGTGTATGGGAGGAAGGACCTGACTTAAGTTATTTGGTTTAGAGCTGCAGTATGACCAGAAGCTGTTTGACATCAGTACACACATTTGTGCCTGCTGCTCACTGGGCTGCCTGAACAGAGGAACCTATGCTACAGAGCAGTCAGCGACAAAGAGCCTGAATCCTCAGCTAATGGCAAAGACAGGCTGTGGAGTAGTCAGTATTAACACCAGCCATCAGCTTAACAGCCAGCTCTGCAATAACCAAGAGTGGATCAGGCCACAACTACAGTGACCAAGTGAGAACAGGTCTTGCAGAGAAGAGACAACTAGCAATCTGTTCCTCTAAAACCTCTTGCAGTCATGTTCTTACAGTTGTCAGCTCTACCCTTGGCTTTCCTTGAAATTCCCTCCCCAGCATGCACATAGAGGGAGAAGGAGCCTTCCAGCAGGACTCTGCTGGGAAAGCAAAATCAGACTCACCTTCGTCCTAGCCACTGCTGACTGCAGCGACAATGAAGGTCAGCATGGGAAGGAGGTAATCTCCTGATCCACCAAGAGCACCTGAAAAGCAGCATTGAACAACCTAGACAGGGCCAAAAGACCACTCGACCTGTCATACAGCTGTGAAGTTAACCTAGGTTCTGCCAGACTTCGATTTCCACTTGGCTGGAACTTGTCCCTTGCACACTAACACTGAAGATTAAATCCTTCCCATGGCAACAGCACTACTCTGCTCTTCCACAGACCAATTCTCCTATAACTAGGAAAGACCTCCTGAAGTGACCAGGAAAGAATTTTAGGGGCCCTAGTGCACTGAACTATGCATGCATGTGCCCACACATGCACAGACACACACGCGCACATATCAATGTACTTTTGCTGCAGGCTGATGGCATCCAGGGCTTGGGCTAGCTGCTATTTAGCTCCCACTGTGCTACACAGCCAGGACAACACAGGCTGCAGCAAAGGACATCAGCTGGACAGTGAGGAGCCTCACAACTCCCCATGTCTGCCTGAAGTCACACCTAGGCTGAGCCACCTTAGCAGCCCCTTGGAACCAAGGGAGCTCATAGATTCCCACTTGGCTTGACTCCTGCTTCCAGTCTCCCTTGCCCACAGAAAACAGTAGCTTACTGCCTGTAAGGTGATAGAGGATGATTTGGGTTCATTTTCTTATTTCCCTACCACTTCACTAGCCCAGTGCTGCCTCTACTGGGGATGGGACACAACCCATGCCTGTGCCTTCGTGCTCACATGGAGCAGCACCCCGGAGGCGTCAGAGCATCCCCAGCTGCAGAGGAGCTGGTGGGACTGTGCTGAGGGCACCAGCCTGAATGTCTGCATCTGTCAGTGCCCCAACAGTCGTGACACTGGTGAGCCAGTGGTGTTCACTGCTACTAGGCACGGCCATGGCCCCACTGCCCTGGATGCTTGCCTGCACGTGGAGCCTCCTGTGCTGACGGGCCTCCCCTTGGATGCGGGCCCCTCACATCATCCATACGCTCAGGGACAAACCTTCCAGCCCAGTTAGAGCCAGTGGTCAGTGGCCAAAGGAGAGGCCATACCACAGAGCAACACAGGGCTGTGCCATCGCCTCTTCAGCACACAGAGGTAAGGACTGATTGGGTGTCCCCACAAGCTGGAGAAGCCATGCTTGCTCCTCTTCCCAGGCCTCACCTCACAACACCTCTGAGAGGTCTCCCACCTCCTGGATTGTCTCCTCAGTGCTGTCCAATTCTTTGCCTGGTGCTGCAGCAGAAAGCACCATTACTCTAGCACTGAAGGCCCTGCAACTTCACCAGCTCCAGGCTTCTCTCCAGTCTTCCAGCAGCCCCTACCTATGTCTTGCTTTTGCCTTCTGCTGAGCAGCTCTGGCAGCCTCCCATACTGTGCTGTGCCCTGTCACGCCATGCCATGCTCCACTATGCCAGTCCTTGCTGTGTTGTGCTGTGCCCTGCTGCACCATACCGTGCTGTGCCCTGCTGTGCCACACTGGGCCCTGCTGCACTGCGATATACCCAGCTGTGCTGTGCCGTGCCATGCCATGCCCTGCACCACCACGCTGTTCCCTGCTGCATCATGCCACATCATGCTGTGCCCTGCTGTACCATACCGTGCCATATCATCCCCTGCCATGCTGTGCCACGCTGACCTATCTGTGCTACGCTATGCCATGCCATGCAATGCCCTCCCCTACCCTGCTGTGCCTGGCTATGCCATGCTGAACTGTGCCTTGCTGTGTATGTCAAGACATGCTGTGCTAAGCCTTGGCCATTCTTGGTCACAGTGCCCCAGTGGCTCTGCATACCTGTCTGCTTCTCCAGTTTGCCCCCAGCGGCAGAGGGCTAAAGGGCAGAGAAGGTCCCACAAGTAAAACACATCATGCCCAACATCCTGCAGCTGCACACAACACCTGTTTGGTCAGACTGAAGGCAAGAAGGGGCACCTGAAGATAGGCATTTACAGTTAACCACTGCCTGTGGACTGCAATGCAGCATAGCTGGCCCTGCAGAAAGCACTGCGCCTAAGCCTGAGGGAGCAACAGCCTAGACTACAATGAGGATGGAGTTACCTCCCGGATAGCATCCCACAAATTAATAAAGATTGTTCTCAGCAATGCTTCAAAGTGTCACTGCCTCCATTCAGACTTCTCTAGCAGGTGAGCAAGAGCCCACGGTTGGACGTAGGTCTGCAGCACAATGGGGCAGAAGAGAGGCTGTCCTGGTGTAGCTGTCCCCATTGCCAAACATTCAGGTGCCATAATGCAGGAGCATCTCCAACTGCAGCTTTCTTCCACGCATGCCCAGCAAGAACCCTGCCCCCAGGCACAACCCTTGGGGAGCGAGCAGAGCTCTGCTGGGGCCAGCTCTTGCCGAAGGCCCAGACAAGCCCCTGTGGTGGCCATGGTCAGGTGAATTTTGCAAGGATGAACTTGTTAATTGACAACAACACACACGAGCAAGGACCATCCGAGCTGCACTGAAAGGATCAGGCTGGGGTAGGCGACCACTCTGCATCCACAGCTCTGTGGGTCAAGGCTTTGGCCAGCACCACCTATGCCTGTGCCAAATGGCTCAATGTTGCAGTGTCCACATGGTGAAGCAATGAAATCCCAGAAGGATGAGACAGGTTTCTCCCACATGCCTTCCAGGAGCCTTCTGCAGCACAGCCCAGAGATGCACGAGAACCCTTTGCAGGACAGGAAGGTGGCTGAGGGTCCTCTCAGTCTGTCACAGCTGTGTGCAGCAGCATGGGCAGGGGCTGTGCCGGAAGGCCCCGCACACTCCCGTGAAGTGTCCTGCTGTGTGCACAGCTGGTAGACAGCCAGTGCTGGCCAAGCCTGAGGTCTGCCCAGCACAGAAGCCCTCCAGGGTCCTGGAGACTGACACCATCCTTTTGCACAGTGCCCGGCCACTCTGCACACACCAACGCCACCACAGCAGGACAGAGTGTGCAGCTAGCCCCTGCAAGACACCAAGAAAGCGTTGTGCTGCCATGGGACGTGCAGCCTCAGTGCAGACGCGCAGGGCAGGCGCCACGGGCTTGTGAAAGAGCGCGTGGGCGCGTGGGAAGTGCCACACCAGGACACTGCAAGCGAGGAGGGTCGTTGTGTAACGAAAGACGCATGAACCCACTGCGTGAGGGAAGACTGCATGGAGACAGCCGGCACTGGTGCTTACCGGGGGTACAGCACGCGGGAGGGCACTGGTGGTCACCGGGGAACGGCACAGGGGGCGGCGCTGGTGCCTACGGGGGCAGGGCACGGGCTGGAGCGCAGCGCTGGCTGTCGCCGGGGGCGGCGCCGGTGATTTGGGGCGGGGGGGGTGCTCGGGGGCTCGGGGCGGCGCCGGAGCCGCTGCGGCGCCGCTGGGAGGGGCGGCGCGGGGCGGGGCGGGGCGGAGCGGAGCGGGCCGGGGGAGGGGCGGGCGGCCGTTCCGCCCCCCCCCCCCCGCCCTACACCCCAGCCCCGCGCTGCGGCCGGGGCTCGGCCCCGCTCCGTCCCGCGGCGCAGGGAGCCGGGCCGGTGCCAGGGCTGCCGCCCGGGCCGGTGCCGTAGTCCGGGGCGCCCCTGCGCCGGCCCGCCGCCATGGCCCGCTTCTCGGCGTTCCTCAACCCCGTCCTGGTGCTCTTCAGCTGCGACCTCTGCCTCGTGCGAGCCAGTAAGTGCGGCCGGGTCGACGGGACGGGACGGGGCGAGGCGAGGCGAGGGACCGTGCCGGGCGCCGTCCGGGGCCGTCCGCCGCCCTTCGCCGGACCCCGGCACGGGTACGCCGTGCGCCGGACCCTGCTGTGGGCTGGGGCCCCTCGCCGGACCCTCCCGCCGGCTCTTCCCCGGCCCCGGCGTGGCCTTGGCCGCGATCCCCTGGGGCCCAGCCCTGCCGCCTCCGGCCCCCTGGCAACCCCCCGGGGCCGCGCCGTGGCCTCCGAGCCAGCCGTGCCTTCGTGGGACGGGGTGCGATCGTGTGGCCGTGCCGCCCTCCGTGGGCACCAGGCTCTCCCGGGGGCACCTGGAGTCGCCGCCTGCGGCTTTGGCTCCCGAAGCCTCCCGCTTCTGCGCGAGGCAGTGGGGAAACGCGGGGTCTCCTTGTGCCCCCGCGGAGCAGGGCCTCCTTGTTTCCCGTCCTTGCCCCTCACCAGTGAGCAGCGAGTCCCGAGGGAGTTAATGGCCCCGGGCAGGGATGCTCCAGTGCTGTAGGCTGGGCTGTGAGCTGGTTCCTGCCTGACAGGCGTTCCTGCCTGCCTTGCTCTCTCTGGGCTGGTGTTTGCCAAGACACCGAGGTCTGTCAGCACGCAGGGTACCTCTGTCCTTTCTTCCCTTGACTCCTTTGAATGACCCTGTGTCAGTGGCAGCCTTCTGCTGTCTATTAACCCCTTGTCAGGTTACTGATGTA
Source organism: Buteo buteo (assembly GCF_964188355.1). Taxonomy (NCBI): domain Eukaryota; kingdom Metazoa; phylum Chordata; class Aves; order Accipitriformes; family Accipitridae; genus Buteo; species Buteo buteo. The sequence continues at coordinate 107,522 of NC_134187.1, forward strand.
TCAGATTGAATTGTGAGTATCAGACATGTTCTGATATGTTCTGCCATGTTTTCAGTCTCCTTGCAAAATATGTATTCCAGGGCCTGACGGATTCAGGAAGAAATGCAGTCAGGGTTGTTAAAAAGGGGCCACTTATTTTTAGATGTGCAGCCTGATGCTTACCTCCCTACTGCAGGGATAAGTTGGGCAAACATCTGGGTGCCCTTGAGCAGCAGTCCCAAGGGCACAGGCTGAGGGGCAGGTAAGGTCCCCTCTCCAGAGTCATAGTAGGATGGGGAGGGCACCAGTGGGGCTGTGCCCCATCCCTATGCAGTGCCACATCTGCCAACATCAGTCTTGAAGGGCATCTGTCTGGCCCCTTCTCTAACCTACAAAGCCAGGTTGCATGGCAGATCTAGTCCAGTGCTCAGCTGCTTACAGGTCAGCCGTCCCTGCCGCTCAACCTCAGGCTGCAGTGCTGCTGGCTCCAGCACACAGGACCAACTCTTCCGACCTCTTCAGCAGGCCTGAAAGGAACGCACTGCTGTAGTGACAGGACAAAAGTGTGCGCCAGGCCTTAAGTAAGTGATTGCTCTTTCTGTGGTGGTGCCCATTTCTTAATATGGCTTTAATCAAAAGTGAAGCTGGATAACTTATAAATGATGCAGAACCATTAGCGATTGATGCATTGGGCAGGACTTAACTGTGGCATGCTTTTCCCAGAGAGCCCAGCAGGGTGTTGGAGCATCTTGGCTTTACAGGAATGTTTTTAATAGTTGGCTTCAGAGAGTACATTTTTTGGAGCCCTTGCACTCACAGATCTTTATGGCAACAGCTCTGGCATGAAACTGCTCTGACCTCAGCTGCAGAGCAGGCTGGAGAATGTTAGGCTTAATGTGGGGATCATATGCAAAGCTTTCTATGGTGTGAGCTGTCCTTTGGAGGTCTTGTCATAGCACCTTTCAGTGAGGTCTCATCTTGCATATCCTTGGGATTAAACATTACCCTGTGTTTCTAGGGTGAACTTCTCTAGTTTCAACTTCTGAAACTTCCTGTCCTTTCTCTTCCTGCTAGGTGTGCAAATCCCGTGTGCTCAGAGGTGTCTTTTCTGCAGTTTGCTGAACTGCAGACTGACCAAGGGACACTAATTTTTCCAGTGAAGAACTGTAGCCTGGACACCTTCTCACTGTCACACAGCTTCAGGTCTGCTTGCCTGGAGCCTGTACAAAGTATGTTTACAATGCATGAGGTCTGAAGCACTGACTAGCCATGTGCACTGTGGCTCCGCCATGCCCCCAGGTCCTCTCACCCTCCCCTCTCTCCATTTCGGACATTTGGGGATTGGCCCTGGGTGTAATGGCAGATCACGTTGGCTTTGTGTACTGTCTTTGCAGTATGATACCAGGGTGGTATCCCCCCTGGGATGCCCTTCTGCTGCCAGTAAGTGAAGGTCCCTACACAGGGCCTTTGCGAGCTCTGGCTAAGTACAGTTCAAGCAATACTGTCAGGCCCATGCAGACCCAGCAGCATGGCTTGTGGATCAGTGCAGTGCCCTTGTTCTCAAATCATAGAGTGACTCAGCCCCAGGGCCGTGTCTCAGCATCCCCAGCCCAAAAGCTTGGGCTGGGTTCCCCGCAGAAGTCTAGAAAAATCTTGTGCAGAGCAGGGAGCCTGCTACAAGCTCCATCCACAGACTTTTGTGTCGCAGGGATGTCAGACCCTGCCTTTAATTTCCTCACACACCCTTAAAAGTTGGGTAGTCCAGCTGCCCCCTTTGGGCATGTTCAGACCTCATCACATTTTGTTAGATGTAAAAAGCTACCTAATTTATTACTGTATATGTATCCTGTGAAGCACAAGGTCCTGTTCTTGTCCTGAGGCCAGCTGGCAGGCTCTGGTCACATCCATAGCACTAAGTTCATGAGTTCCAAAGAGGGGAACACATCAGTGCTAACTCTTGAGCCATGCCCAAGAGTGGTTTGGGCCCATGCTGGCTGGTTCAGACCAAAACAGTTCCTGGGACCAGTCTCCAACACTAGATCCCTGGACTGTTCCTGACCTCGTTACATTGCTACAAGGCTACATCGTGGTAGCCTTGGACAACTATTCTTCTTACACCTGAAGGCTAGCAGAAACATTGCAGTCTCCCACCCCCCACTTCGAAATGCTTCTGCCTGGAACAGTGCAAGGGAGTAGTTATTTGCTAGCTGACAGGGTGCCGTCTACAGCTCAGCTGTTAGTTGTGCAACTAACTTGCACACTGGCTGAGCCTGGAGCCGAAAACCAGACATCTGTGGGGAGCTCAGCTCCTGTGTTCACAGAATACACATGCCCAAGTCAGTGGCCAGGTCTGGGGACTGCACCTTTATTCAGAATAGCCTGTTTTGCTGTTGGCCTGTGGGAGACAAGGGTGTGCAGATAAGGACATGGCTCAGAGCATCCCTCTCACAGGTTAGAGTGATGAACCAGTTTCCCACTGGTGAAACTCTAAGGAAACACACTCTTCATGGGATAAAGGATGTTTGATTGTATCTTTGAATCCTTTCCAGTCTTCCAGCCTCCTGTTCTGAAAGAGAAGGCGCAGCATCCTGTGATGTCCTTGTTCGTGTTGTCTCCAATGACACTATCTCCTGGTGATGTGGCAGGCTTGTGTTGGGGACTCACTCAGCCCCAGTGTCTCTCTGAAAATGTGTTTTCTGGTCTCTGTGGGTGACCCTTCTGTCTGTCTTAATTGCCTGTGGCAGACCACAACCCTGCATTTCTCAGAGTGGGAATCACAGCCTTTTCCTGGTTTGATCTGGAGCTGGGTATATTCAAATGTGAACGAATGCATTTAAATAGCTGACCTGCAGAAATTACCTTTCCTTGTCACTCTAACAGTGGTTGGTGGTGGTGTTATGGCTGTCTTTTTTTCTTGCTCTCAGGTGTGCTCTGGGGCTCTTTTTCTATCTATATAAATCACAGCATTGAACTTGTGCTACACAAGCAGCTTGTAGAAGGACACAGTCTTGTTTACAGGGAGAGAGGACACACAAACAGCAGCCTCAGTGTCTTTCTTCATGCACTCCTGTGTCTAATTTCCAGACAAAATTTGGCTTTGTATGCAGGTCTGCGTACCTGTATAGGATCCTGCCACACTTTTAGTGCTGTGAAATTTCAAAATAGTGATGGTGCAGACCATGGGTCAATCAGGCCAGCTTTCTAAATGATAGCAACAGCTGAGTGTTGCTGCCAGCTTTGCAGCTGATGGCATTGCATTGCTGGGGAAGTCAGCTCTGCCTTCTGCATTGGGTTTTCCTCCCCACTCTAGAGCGGGGAGTAATGCCAGGCAGATGAGTTGGCCAGATTGAGTTGCATAGTGTGTTTATTCCAAGCTGCCCCATTTTTCTGTCACAGTTGATATATAAATACTGTGTCTGGGCTGCTTCCTACACAGTTCTGGGTGGTGTGCCAGGCATTCGTGATATGCACATCCACAGGGCAGCCCCAGAGCTTAGAGGAGCCTGATTCTACCATCACAGTCTTGGTTGAAGAATTGCATTAATGTAGGATTTGTTAGGACTTTCTGGACCCTACAGAAACATGGGACTTCCCTGCCAAGAACCTACTCTGTGCCCAGGCTGAGCAGGAGTGTGTCATGCCAGGCAGCCCAGCTTCTGCTAGTGCTAGAGCTGAATGTACTAAACTTTCCAACAGATGAACATCTGAGCAGCAGTGAAGGTACCTCTGATCTGCAAGCAGCTGCCCTCATGAAGAACTGATGTGAATGTCATTCTCTTCTCTGATAGCAGTGTCTCTGCAGTGCTCTGAGACAGGCTGCAAAGACTTTTCTTTTCATGTGATTTTGAGCTGCAGGGACTGGTTAAATTGCCATGACAGTCTCTTAAACTCTGATTCTTTTTTGCTCAAGACGGGCCTTCGTGCATTTCCCATTTCGATGTCTGCGAGGCGGAAGGAGCCTACTGGGGGCCCTTCATGTCTTTAGCTGGGTCTGGCAGCCTGGGCACGTGGTCAGCATTGCTAATCCCTTTTATGTGGAACATGTATTATGAGCAATGGGCTATGTCTGCCGCTGCAAGCAAGCCCTTTAGAGAAGAGCCAGTCAGATGCCTCATGAGCTTGTCCTCCTTCCCTGCTGTAGGACACTGCAGAGGGTGAGGTGTGCAGTGAGCACATTTCTCACCAACAGCCAGGCAGGGAGGAGTCCCGGCCAGCGAGCGAAGACTGCTAAAGCCAGTGGGTGCCACAGAGGGGTAGCTGCACAGGCAGGGAGTAGCTCTGTGCCTGTATACCTACCCCTGCCCCCCGCCCCCCCCGCAGCAGGCAGCTGCCCACTAGCCCAGGAAGCACCATGCCGTGCCTGTGTTGCTGCTGGCAGGGCCTCAGCCTTGTGCATGTTGTGCCACTCCTCTCCTGGGGACAGATTCACCTGAGAAGCTGCTCCCTGTAGCCCTGGCCAATGTGCTGCCATGGGCAGATGTTGGAGAGGCCCCCCATGGTGGTGTGCAGGGGTGAGTGCCTGTTCTGAGACATCTTCTTTTGCCTCTTTCCTGTGCTTTGCCTCGGTCCATTCCTGGCTCACCCAGACAGGCCACCATCCCCTGTCAACGTGACTGTGACGCAGCTGAAGGCAAACTCTGCCACAGTCTCCTGGGACGTCCCAGAAGGAGACGTGGTCATCGGCTATGCCATCTTACAGCAGGTATCCAGGCTCTGTCCCCAGGGGGCTGGGGACCCCTCTCACTGATTACCAGCATGCTCCTGTGTCAGCCCTTTTGCCGCAGTGTGGAGCTCCTCTGGCACCTGCCTGAGGACACCTCTGCTGTTGAGCAGCCCTTGCCAGGGCACCCTGTCTGAGCCATCCATCCTGATGGGAAGTAGCAGACTGTGGGCTGCACTGGGGGTAGCTGTCCCTCCAGTGGCTTGCCTGTGATTTCTCTGGATAAGGATGGTGCTTCAGCCATGACATGACCCTTCTTTGCTTGCCTTGCTCCGCCTCCACAGCCCCAGATGATGGTGGCTTCTCCAGGGAGGCGCCTGGCTCTCAGGCCACCTAGGGATGCTGCATAGCAAAGTGCTGGCCAGCCTGGCCCCCCCCAGGGGTGGATGATTGCCCGGGAAGGGAGGAGTGAGGGGCAGTGTGCCCAGCACAGCCCTGCAGGCAGGGGCCTGTGCCTGGTGCAGCTGGGAGCAGCCTCCTGGGGATGACAGCTCTTCACTCTGGCAGCGGCAAGATGGACAGATGCAGCGCTTCATCCGGGAGGTAAACACCACCAACCGGGCCTGCGTGCTGTGGGACTTGGCGGAGGATGCTGATTACATCATCCAGGTGCAGAGCATCGGCCTATATGGAGAAAGCCAGGCCAGTAAGCGTGTCCACTTCCGGACCCTGAAGGAGACTGACCGCCTCCCTTCCAACAGCTCCAACCAAGGTGAGGCAGCTCCTTCCAGCTCGCCCAGGTGCTGCTGGTGGGGCCATACCTGGAGGTCTCCACAGCACACGGGCAGGAATCCAGCAGCCAGCGAGGAAGGTGCTGCCCTGAGCAGCAGGCTGCTTGGGACACATGGGGTCATAATGGGTAGCGGGGTTGTACAGCCTGCTGTTGTGTCCACTATGGCCATGATCATGTCCCCACATCCTGGTTTACAGCCCTCCTGTACCAGGTCTTGGCACCCTATTCAGCTAAGCAGGCTGTGGCCAGGACAACTGCTGTGGTCTGCTCAGCTGCTGCCCATAGGAAGCAAATATTGAATGGGCTCTCAGATGTCCCAGCCTGCAAGGTACCAAAGGACAAATGATGGAGCCCCACAGTCTCCTCTCCTACTCAGATCCATGTTGTGCCTTCTTTCTTTGGGGTTGCCTACATGCTGGTCCATGAGACATGATCCAGGAATCCAAGAGAGGTGATGCCCAGAGGGGGTCCACTGGGCACAGGAGTCTGTCTCCAGAGCTAGCCATAAGAGGGGGACTTGAGAAGAGTATAACAGGGCAAGCAGATGGCTTACTTTCCTCAGAACTTTTGTGTTCAACTCAGGACTTTCCTAACCTGCCCTGGTCCCTACATAGGGAGTAAGCTCAGGGATTACTCCCATGCATTGTGCAGTCCCTACTTGAACCCAAACAAGCTGTTAGAACCCCTGACTGCCTTTGGAAGCAAGGATGGTTTATCTGACACAGGAAAGCCACAGGCTGCATGTCCTCTCCCCAGCCAAGATGTCATCCCAAACCTGTCCTTGTTTGGGGGAGGTGGGCCTCTCTCCTCTGGAGCTCCTTCTCAGATCTTTGAGCGTTGCTGGTCCTGAAGTAGGTTCTGGTAGGAGGGTATCTGCTGCCAGCCCTGCCTGGGTTCTCTTCTCTGCAGGTGACATCACCATGGAAGGGCTGGACAAAGACAGGCAGCTGCAGACAGGCGAGATTATCATCATTGTGGCTGTGCTGCTCATGTGGGCAGGTGAGTGCCACAAGCAACATTCTGGCAGACTGGGGCAGAGATGCAATCCAGGGCCCACAAAGACGATGGGGCTAAAGAGAGTGCAGAGGCATATTGGTATGGGTCTGGCATTCTTTCCAGTAAGTTCATTGAGTCTCTGTAGGAGCTCAAGCCAGTGCGGTAAAAGGAGCAACCACAGCCACTGCTTAGCAGTGATGGCCTGGAGCATGTGGGCTGGGTAGCCTGACTGCTGTGCTGGAAGAGCAGGAGACAATGTGGGACCCAAGGAATACAGGGTGGGAGCATCGCAGCTGACATCAACTAACATGTAACTTGGGCCTTAGCTAGCTTGTCTGACATCTGGTAACATTGCTGCACTGGCTGGTAGTGGCTGTGCCTCAATCTGCTAAAACTGTAAGATGGGTGATTTGCTCATCTACAGCAGCTGATTAAAGCCAGTGCTTTAGCAAACAGCACATAGCCCTGGGAGCAAGGAAGCCTGAGCGGTAAGTCAGCTCCTGACTGGTCACATGCAGCTGCTGTGAATGGGAAGTCATTTGTCCCCTACTCCCTTCCCAATAAATGTGGATTTTCTAGTGGCATCTTGCAGGAATCTCTCCTTGTCTTAGCCCTGAACACTTTTCTAGTGCACTGGAAGAAAATACAAGATGCCTGCTGATAGCTTACACCTCGTGCAGGTTGGTGTGTCAGAGTGCCAAGAGGGAGAAATCAGGTCCAGTCTGTGGGTGGCTGTGATAATGCACTGTGGTTTGAATGGGTCCAAGACATCTAATGATTACAGTTCAAAGCATTGCTCCAGAGTCCAGTGTCCCAAGGTGTGGGGCGTGTGCTGCGTGAGATGGGTGCTTTAAAACCATGACAGAGTGACTGACCCCACAGTCAGTTTGCAAGACAGGACAAAGCCAAGGGCTGGCTTTTATGAGGGTCGCAAGCACTGGACGAACAACTTTAGTGCCTTGCTGGAGGCACTCAGCTGCTCACTGGCCTCGAGTGCTGCCCCTCTCCAAGTGTCTCAACATCTGCCTTTGGCTTCACAGCCCTGAGCCATAGGCACCAAGCACCTCATGTGTGCCCTGCTGGCTTTAGCTGCATCCGTGTCTCGTCTGCCCATGGAAACTGGCCTGACCACACATGCAGAGGTGCCTGGGGTGGTCCAGGCTGACACAGGTGGAGGGTGTGGGTGACCAGCACTGCTCTCCAGCTGGGATGCTGTGGGGAGGGGAGGCAAGGGGCAGCCAGTGTGAGGGAGTCCTTCATCCCCCGTCTTTCGGCAGCCGTGATCGCCCTCTTCTGCAGACAGTATGACATCATCAAGGACAACGACTCCAACAACAACAAGGAAAAGACAAAGCCATCCTCGGAGCATAGCACACCAGAACGACCGAGCGGAGGGCTGCTGCGGAGCAAGGTGAGTGGGGAGGGCTGGCAGGAGGGATGGCATATGACGTCTGCTGTGGTTTGCTGCCTGGATGGGTTCTGGCTCTCTCCAGAAACGGAAACACCCCAGCTCATGCTCTCACCCTAAAAACTGAGGGTTTTTACGGTGCAGTGAGCCCTGGTCTCTCTGGGGTAGTGTGTGTGCCCCATGGGTGATTGCAGGAGAAACACTGGAAGAGGTGGCAGGATATATCAGCTGGGATGGCTCCCACACAGCAGGGTGGTATGTGTCCTCTCACTGTAACAGACCCTTCACCATGCCCCTCCAAGGCTGCACCTCTTCAGCATCCCATAGACAGGTTCAGGCAGGAGGCAGACAAGCTGGGCAGCTGTTCTTATGGTTCCTGCACTGGTCTATTGCTGCTCACTTTCTGCCTTCACTGGAGCCTGCTCCAGGCCATCAACACACAAGTTGTTCATGGGAAGCACCCCAGAGCCCCTTCCCAACTCTCATGGAGGTACTGTGCCAGGCTATGGATGGGGAGGGAGCAGTACTTTCATCTGGCTGTTCTCTCAGCACCTGACACTTCTCCCTTTGTTACTTGACAAAGACAGTAATTTATAATCCTTTATATATAATGCTTTAATGGGACCTTGCATTAGGTTTTCCCTTGTGTCTCATCTGCCTCCTCTATCAGTGGGAACTCTGCTCACTGTTGCCTAACTGCCCCTCTGCTTACACATCTTGGTTTCCAGTGGATGTTGGAAGCAGAAACTTCCTGTTTGGACTTCAAGGCCCCAGTTCTCATCCTCCAGATTTTCCCGCTTCCTGACTACTCCTTGCCAAAAAAGATCCCTCCTCTTAGATCCCTGCTCCAAACTGACCCTGCTCATATAGGGCTGAAAAGGCAAGTGCAAAGGCCTGTTCCTGCTGCTGCTTGCGAAGTTCACCTCTACGGGGCTGATGCACCTCAGTTTGTCTTTTTGCATTCGCCATACTCTTAGCATCCTTGCAGGTGACAACACTGCAAGTTTATTCTTGCAGTCATTAATTACAAAGCTGGGAACAAGGTATAGAAAAAGCTCTGCATTCACTTTGCCTACTGGCTTCAGGGCCAAGCTGCTGTAAAGCAGCAAACAGTGCAGCTCTTGATCTGGACCCTGTTATAAAGCGTGGTCTTGGGGACACTCGCCTCCTGCACCCTGCTTCAGCGTGCAAGGGCTGAGCTACGAAACACGTGTGCAGCAACCAGGACCCCTTCCCTTCCCAGCACCTTCTTTGAATTCACATATCCGCTGTGCTCTTCAATGAGCATATTCCTTTTAATGTAAGGGAAAGTGCCTGCTAGTGCTTGCAACAGTTTTTGAGAAAATCCACCTCGCACCTGCAGCCTTTAGTTCCCTTGGCATATGCCAGAGCTGTCATGAGGGGTATGGCAGTGAGATATGCTTGGCACTCAGCAGGCCTTATCTGTTCCTCCATGCTGGTCATCCCATGCTTTGTGGATTCTCTACCCCATGGCAGATGTCCTCCTACCCCCTCACTTACCTTTTCTGCTCTGACCCTGCACCTACCTCCTGTCCAAGGACATCAGGTGCAGCGTGGCTACCACTAGGGACCAGACAGAAGCCACCAGATACCTGCAAGCCCTGGAGGCTGAAGAATGTGGGGCAGGGGGGCTGGTTCACCCAGGAGTACTGGGGCACCACAGTGGGCAGAAAGGCTTCCTGGGGAGGCAAGTGTGCTGTTGAAGGGACTGACCTGGAGGGAGGCACCAGGCAATGCAGCTGAGCTACCTGAACCTTTCTGCCAGGAGAGCATGTCAGTGCAAAAGGCTGAGGTTTCAGGGTTAGCTTCCTTGGTCTCCTGAGGGAGATGCTGAAGCCAGGTCTCTGCTGCAGCTCACCCACACCTCAGCTCAGGGTAGAGGGCTCAGCTGCCCCTGGGAGCCCTTTAGCAGAGGTTTGCTGGTCTTAGTGCCTGCCTGGGAGGTTGGGGGCTCTGCCATGGGGTCTGCATCCCAGGGGCTTAGCAAAGCAGGGCCTTAAAGCAGATTTTTCTCTCATAGAAGAAGTCTCCCTCAGTCAATATAATCGAGGTGTAAGTGCAGCACCAGCTCTGCATCTGGGGTCCTGGGCATCCTGCCAGAGCCAAAGCAGGCCTTGGAAGAAGAGGCAGCACCAGGCGCCCAGCCTGGAACTCTGCATGCGAAGATCCGCGTATCAGAACTTACGCTTTCCCGAGGGCGCCTGTCCGGGGATGTGCATGGAGCCGGCTCCCAGCCGTGCATGCAGTGCGCGGCCCTGCCCATCCCGCATGCCTGGCCCCGCTCCCCTGCCACTGTGGAGCACGGAGCTGAGAAAGGGTGGGGGGGCCGCACCACCAGCCCAGGGGAGCAAGCCTAGGGGAGCAGAGGGGCTGGTGCGCTGGCTTGAGGGGAGGCAACATCCCTGTGCACTGGCTTGGCCTGGAGCAGACCTTGCTCTCAGCTGCGGTGCCTGGGCACGGAGGGCTGCCTGTGGAGGGCAGGAGCTGCTCCCTTTTGGCCCCGAGACTGGGGATGGGGCAGTGCAGGCATTCGCCCCAGTGCTGCCAGGGAAGTCATAGCCAGGTGGCAGGAGGGTTTGCCTGTGGGGCTGGGCCCGGCAAGTACAGCTGAAGAGTGGATCCCTGCTGGAGAACGGGGCTCCGCTGCACCCCATTGTTGCCATGCAGGGGCTTCAAGGCCTCTCCCTGCTGCAGGGGACAAAGACACAAACGAGCTAGTGCTGCCACAGTGCCCAGCCAGCCTGCAGAGCATGCAGCCAGGACAGGGAGTGCTGGCAGGAGCCATTCTGTGGGGCAGTGTGAGCCCCACGGAGCTATGGGAGCAGGCAGTGCCAGGGCATGGCTGTGGCTTTGCCATTTCCCTAGTAGAGCTGAGTCCTGACGCATTCAAGCTGTTTGTGGGGGAGCTGCTGAGCACCCTGTGAGCAGTGCGGTGCCTGTGCTGCCTGGAGGAGATAGTGTGGTGAGGCCCAGCAAGGTCTCAGCGGGCTCAGCAGGATGTGCGCTGCAGAGTTCATCACCGCTCTGGGGACAACCCTAGCTTCAACAGTGTCACATCCTGTTCCTGGCTCCTTCTGTCTTGTGGAGGTATGGTCATTGCTGATGTTCCCGCTCCTGGCTGGTCCCGTGGCCTGCACCAGGTTGGCTGATGTGACAGACCTGTTGGAAAGGGCTGGCCCTGAATGCCCAGAGGTGGTGGACCACTGTCTTGCTGTCATGTGCTCAGTCTGCCTGCTTGTGTGAAGACAACGTGAACCATCGACCACCCTGGGGCTGGTGAAGTGGAGATGTCTGGACTGTGCTTGTTTGCTCTTGAGAGGCTGCAGGCAGAAGTCTGTCACTGGGTATCTGCACTGCCCTGCACCTGAGGCTGAGGCCAGGCCCAGACATGCTCTCTTGCCGGTAGTAGGAGGGATCAGGGTGATGTGAGGAGGCTCTCTGCTGCAGAGATAGCAGCTGGTGCCCTGGCTGCTGCTTTCCCTCCGTGCTCTGCTCTGTGGCCTGTCACTGAGCTGGGGTGCTGGCTCTGCAGCCCTGGACTCAAGCATCACAGGATCCAGCGTCTTCCAGGAATAAACCTCCCAGTAAAGCACTTTCAGGACTCTTCCTTCCAGGTGCTGCTCAGCTCCTGCTGCAGGACTAGGTGGGGAAGGACGGGATAAGCGACTCCCTGTGGCAGGGTCTTTTCAATAAAAGCATCCTGGCTCAAAGGCAGCATTGTCCTGCAGAGTTGCAGGTCTGTGTCTGTGTGTGTGCGTGTGTATATGTACCAACACTTCTTGAACATGTGTGTGTAGCCTTTAGAAGGACACCTGTTCTTGCACGCTGTGCAAGAGCTGCAGGTCCTCTAAGGTCATCTTGCACACCTCTCTGGCCTTTGAGGGACTGCCAGTGCTGCATGCTGGGCTATGTCATGCTGCTGGACAAGTTGCAGTTACACTGTCGCACTGAGGATAGCATCACAGCTGCTTTCTCTGCACAAATGAAACGGGCTGCAGAGAGCAGACACCCTGGCAGCAGCACCATGAAGGAGGATGAAGCCAGATCCCAGCGGGCTGCTGGCTGCAGGGGGCTGTACTGCTCCCTGGTCAGGTGAGGAGAGGGAGGTACCTGAGCACCATGGTGGTGGGGTGCAAGTGCTGCTGTGCTGTAACTTGGGCTGCAGGGAGCATGGCTATAGCTCCAGAGAAACCAACCACTTTTGTTTTGCCAGCTAACTTGTTTTTTAGGGAGGTACATTAAAAAAAAAATAGGGCTGTCAGGGAAATACGAGAGTTTTTTAAAAGTTCTGGTGCCCTGTAAAATGTTCAGAGGTGCTGGAGGCTCAGAGCAGACACATGCCTACTGTCATGAGTTCTTTAACCAGACCAGAGACAGACACAAAGAAACAAAGGAGCATGACTGTGCAGCAGATTTGAGGAGCTGGGGGAGGCACCAAAAAAAAAAAGTATGTAAAAATGCAGTGGTTGTGGCCAAATAAAAAAGGAGCACAAAAGTCGGTCACACTCAATGTAAAATCAGGGTGTGGTGTTGATGCAAAAAAGACACCACCACCACACACCACCACCACCCCCCCCCAAAAAAAAAGCCCAAACCCCAGCTACCATTCCTTTCTCAGACCATGGCAGTGCAGGAAGGCAGGGAACTGCAGAGATGAGGGCTGCACAGAAAAGGCAGCGGCAGTGTTGGACAAAGGTATTTTCTGACGCATGTACAAGTGCACACCCTGCAAATGAGGTTGGCAGCACCAGCGCAGGACAGTGCAAATGCCCAACACAGTGCCAGGGCAGAGCACGATATGCACATGCATACAGATACATACCCCCACCTGCCCTGCAGCACCAACACCACAGTGGTACAAAAGAAGGGATGTGTAGTTCATGTAGAGCAATTCTAGCACACCAATTTAAGAGATGTTGGACAGTATTGGCACGTGTGGGTGATGGTGAACCCATTGCTAGCTTGTATATTGCTAAAATAGAACACACTTGGCAAAGGCTCACACACATAAGGCTGAGATGGGGTGGGGGAGGGCAGGGAAACAGTTCACTCACTGCAGCAACCGCTGGTTAAAGCCAGGAATAACAGCAGAACTGGCACCCATGAAGTCCTGCAAGAAACCATACAGGGCTGCACTGTTCAGCATACTTGGCAAAGAGCACACTGCAGCAACCATGAGTCCCGGGGAGAGAGACTGTTAAGCTGCTTGGAGCACTTGTCTGGAGATCTGACAGTTACCAGGCAGCAGGATAGAGCCCACTGCCCTCCCCAGTGGCAGATGGCAAACAGTTATTCACAGGACAAGAGCAAAGGGTGAGTGAAGCAATCAGCATGTGCCAGCATTAGCTGTAGCATTGTCCACCCCTCAGTACTACCTACAGTACTCGGCTGCAGGAGAGCATGGATACCGAGCATACTGGCTCAGGACATCAAGAGCTGTTAAACCCACAGCACCAACAGGTCAGCCATCCCTCAGTGCTGGAAGCTGAGGCTCTGACAATGACCTGCTCTCCCTAACAAACACCACCAGTAACATCTACAGCTTGCCCTGTGCCCTCAGCTGTGGGAAAAAAGGCATGAGGCCACGACTCAATGTGCAAAAGCACAAGTGAGAAAGTGCACAGCTGTTGGCTAACCTGCAGGGACCCAAGCCTCCCCAGAGCATAAGCCCTCCCCACAGCACTTGCCTGCAGCACTTGCTGGGAGACTGGCTCTGCCATCTCAGGCTGCACACAGCCAGTACTGCTCAGCTGGGGCTGTCAGTGTCACCAGCCTTAGAAGGGGAGATGTGCTGCAATACGACAGGAACCCAGCAGCAAGGTCCTCAGCCAGAAAGCAGCTGCAAACTGTTACTTGCTGGAGAAACCAGACATCCTGCTGGCTGCAGCCTCCCCTACTCTTATCTGGGGAAGGAAACCAAGTGCATGGCTTACCCATGTCTCCAGACCACAGCCAGGTGTGCAGCAGGGCATAGGCACCCCAGAGCAGAGGAGGAACACAGGGGAGAGGTTGAGACCCACTGTGATGCAGGGGGCTTGTGTCCTCCCCGGCCTCAGCATGGTCAGCCGTCAGCTCCCATCAGTGCAGATGATGTTCACAAGTGCTCAAGCCACACCAGTCCAGCACAGCCTGGACCAGCTCCCCCCCCAGATAACAAGGGCCACCCTGGGCCCCAGCAGCCCTCAGCATAGGGGGAACAGCTCCCTCAGGGCCAGCAGCCGAGGAAGACATGGGAGCTCCAGGGCAGCTGCAGGCTCCATCATCTCAGGGCACAGCCCAGGCCCTCACAACACGTGAGGAAGCCTCACCCCAGGCATTGCAGCAGAGACACAGTACCTTGCACACTTGTGCATGACACCCCATCCAGCACTCAAACCCAAATGACAATAGTAAAAAACTCAGTTTATTTCCCTATAAAGGCAGAGCTTTCCTTTAAAAACAAGCTCATTTCACTCATGAGAGGGTGTGGGGCTGAACTGCAGGGGCAAGGCCTTCCTCATTCACTCTTCCAGGCCAAGAGCTATCGCTCCCTAACGGTCATGCATGCCGAGCAAGTCCTCCACCATCTCCAGGGGGCTGCTCAGCCTCACCTGGTACCGAACTGCCACCACGAGGAGCAAGGCAGGAGAAACAAGCAAAGCAGGTGAGACAGTGCAGTCCAAGGCGCACTGGCTGCATCCTGCAGGCTCAGAGCACTTGGGGTAGCTCTGCATGCACTGCGAGCGGGCAGAGCAAGGAGCACCGGTCCAGCAGCCTGAGCTGGGAGCAGGGAGCAGCTGCAGTTTGAGGCGGTTCATGCAGGCGGAGAGCAGGACAAGGAACAGGTGTCACGGTCTGTGCGCTGCATGGCAGCGGTGCCAGCAGACCCCCTGCTTGGTGGGCAGTGCCAGGGGGAGGCGCAGGCACTGTCTGGCCCAGGTGCAGGCACAGGGTGAATCCTGAGTGGCTGGTCCATTGTTGCAGAGATTTGGCTTAGCCCAGGGGAGTCTTGGGGCCAGCAGTCCCAGGGCCAGCTGTGGGGAGGTCTCTGACCCCTCCCAGCCCCTTCCAGCTGTCTGGGGGTTGCCCCAAGCGGCAGCACAGTAGCTGTGCAGTAGGAGAGCTTGCCCTGGGCACAAGAAATGCTGACTCTGAAAAGCAAGAGGGAGGAAGACCTGGTCCATGAGGCATGCAGTTGGGAACCCAGCACAGCCTAGGAGGGGAAACAGACCTTCCCAGGTGAGCCATCAGCCCCCTCCTCCTGCAGAGGACATGCTGGGGGATGTGGCAAAGCAGCACTGAAGGAAGCAACTTACCTGCTGGGCTGTGGGCTCCCTTCCCCACCTCCTCCACGCTGCTTTGGAAGAGAACACAGTACCCATCATACCCCAAGCAAGGCCTGCTGAGAGATGCAGCATGCTCATGACCCTGACAACACAGGCATGGCGCAGCAGTACCAGGCACTCAGAGTGCAGAAGGCCCTAGCGCACTTGCTACCAAACCCTTTCCCCAGGCCAGCCTGTCCTGCCTACAAAGGGCTGGCACTTCACAGAGCCACATACATAGCTCCAGTCTGTGTACGCACTGGTTCCCAGCTGATGCCAGCTCAGACCAGGCTCAGCCCTGTGGCGCTGACAGACCCCAGCCAGGTGTCAGCTGACAGACACATGGAAAACAGCCACAATGGAACAGGCCTCTCACACCCACCACCACAGGCACTTCTGCAAAGACCTATGGGTTAATCCTCCACTGCCAGACTGGTACCACCAGCTCCTCCCAAGCACAGGACAGACACCAGCAAGCTCAGCCCCAGGCCCTAGTCCACACAGAAGTCAGCATGACCAGGCCTCCATCCTGGTCCAAGCCCCAGGGAAATCAGTGGGAGGAGAGGGACAACTCTGAGTCCCACCTGAGAAGCATGTCTGGATAGGCTGGCCTCAGAAAAGAGTGGCAGAAACAGAAAACAAGTAGCATCTCTGGGTTCAACCTGAGGGTCAGCATCTGCCCCACACAGCTCCACTGCAAAAGCTGAACTGCAAGATCTGCCCCTCCACAGCTCAGCTCCCCGTTCACTCAACCTTTCAGCTGACAAAGGCAGAGAAAGCAGCAGAAAGCTCCCACTTGCTCCCATCAGATCTCCTCCATGCTCCCACTGTGCCCGTGGCCCCAGCAGCTTCCCTTGCATGAGGCACAGAGGTTCATCAGAGGCCAGGGTTCATCAGAGAGATCCCTGAACACAAGCAGCAGCTCACCACCTACCCAGATAAGGTTTCACCGATGTTATCATCTTCCTCCTCCTCTTCCTCCTCCTGGCAAACAAACAAACAAAACAAAACAAAACAAAACAAACCCACCATGACACCTCACTGCCTGGGCATGTCTCTGCCAGGAGCGAGGCTGGGCTGCCCAGAGCCTGTTCTGGAGCAGCAG
The DNA here is from genome assembly GCF_964188355.1 of Buteo buteo. Taxonomy (NCBI): domain Eukaryota; kingdom Metazoa; phylum Chordata; class Aves; order Accipitriformes; family Accipitridae; genus Buteo; species Buteo buteo. Next base: position 123,788 of record NC_134187.1, read on the forward strand.
GGCAGTCCCTGGCCCCTTCACAAGACACAGTCACCCACCAGGCATGACACAGACAAAGGGTGCCTACAGGCAGTAGGGGGAGAGATGGCACCTGCAGTGCCGGGCTGCTGAAATCCTCTGGGCCCAGGCACACAGCCGCACAAGGGGAGAGACAGACCACGGCACTTCTTACATCCCCTCCAGCCAGCAAAGCACCAAACACAGGCTGTGAGTGGGGAACAAGCTGAGACAGCTACTGCACACAGCACACCTCTGCCCAGAGACAGGAGAGGGGTGAGCACACCTTACAGCTGGAGGGCCAGGCAGAGGACCACCCAGGAGCAGGTTGTAAGCAAGTAGGACCCCAAGCACTGCCAGGGTGGGCCAGCACTGGAAGCATGAGGCCAAGGACCAAGCATCCAGAGGCTCCTGGGCAGGGACACAGTGAGACCGGCAACACTGGCAATGCTCTGATTGGCTCTGGACATGCAGTAAGTATAGTGCAGATGGGCAGGGCTGAGCCTTAGCCCAGGCTAGCAAGATGATGACCAAAGGGTCCTCTTCTTCAGAGACAGTGTCTCACCCCTAGTCATGGCACCAAGCATGCAGAGCAGGTCCCAGCTCCCTGTCTGACAGTGCCAGCAGAGCAGGGCTGAGGGCTGCAGCAATGCTGGGCCTGACAGGAGAGCTGGAGCAAAGACCACCTGAGAAACTGCGCCTGCCTCGTGAGCCAGACAGAGCACAGTGCCTCTCTCTTCACGTCAGGCCGCCACGTGCAAGGGAGGCTGCGCAGATACCAACAGGGTCCTGGAAGGCCAGGAGGAAAGAGCTGCGTAAGGGTTACTCTTTTCCTGCCCTAATGCAAGACTGCCCTGGGCATGGGCCAGACTTGCACATACTGTACCCCAAACCGGTGTCTGAAGGGAGGGCTCCCTGGGGGGGCTGGCTCACTTGGTCTGCTGGGCTCACTGCTCTCCAAGACACATGAAGGGTGAAGGGGCTGTTCCTGCCTAGAGCCTGGGACAGGGCAAAAGCAGCAGAGTTAGTGCCTGCAACCTGGAGAAGGCCCAGCAGTGGATGTACAGGCAGGACTGTGGGCAAGGGACAGATAACCCTGCTGTGCTTGGGGAAAAGTGCAAACAAGGGTGCAGGATCACTGCTCAGGGCAGGTACCACAGGGCTCTGAGCTGTGCTACAGCTCAGCAATGCAGAAGAGTTCAGCATTGATAGCAGGGATGCCCCCCACCCCAGCCAGAGATAGGGCAGGCTCCCCATGTGGGGCAGTGGCAAAGAACACAACAGCAAGGACAACACTCTCCCTACTTGGTGTGTTTCACCTGCCGGGCAGCAAGCCATCTCTCCTCGGCACAGCCCAAGACAGGGTCCCACACTGGAGACCCCAATCCCAGGTCTAGGCAGAGGGACACGTTTGAGAAATTCCTCTTACCTGCATGTGCTGCTTCCCAGAGATCCAGTGCCATCTGGAAGGCCTGGGCCACGGTCAGAGTCACAGCCTGGGCCTGTGTACAAGAAAGAGGAGGAACGCCTGCTTCCATCTGGGCCCTCAAGCCAAGGCAACCCCACTGCCATGAAATCTGAGAGCCCCCAGGCCTCTCTTGCTGCCTTTCTCTGCAGAGCACACACACGGAAGGCCAGAGCTCAATGCTGTGTCTATCTACCCATGTGGGTCAGCCATCCCCAAGAGGAGATCCCAGAGGAGCTTGGGACAGAAGAACCTCCTTTCACTCACCACCCGCCTCTGCAGTGTGAGCACATGTACTCCCTCACTCCATTTCCAGCTGAGGTGCAGAGAGGTAAGGGCTCTTTCTCTCTGAAGGGGGAGAAGGAAGGCCCTTGCTCCCACCCTTACCTCACAGAGCCAAGAGCAGAAGGGAAGTGCTTACAATCTTCTTCTTGGGTGAGAGGAAGGCATGGCACTCCAGTGCCCCGCTGTCCTGGCTCTGGGCAACATAAGCGAAGACTTTGTTCTGCAGCTTGTCTGTTGTGCAGTAGGAGATCCTGCAGGCAGAGAGGAGCTGCTCAGGGTGATAAGGGACCCCAGCACAGGTCTCCTGCTGTGCTCCCAGAACACCAACAAGCAGTGCTGACAGCCTGAGGCTTTCATCTGGTCCAGATGATCAGGCAGCCCAACTCCACAGCAGGGGCCAGAGGCTTCCTGGCACCTACAGCTGGTAAGAGATCACTGCATCCACAGGCATCCCCTCCTATACTGCCCCAGTGTGCTCCTCAGTCCTCCGATGCCCGGTCCAACCCAACATATGAACTCAAGCATTGAGACAAGTTGCACAGAAGGGTGGGTGATTGCCTCCACGGACATAATTGGAGCCAGCCAGTAGGATGGTCTGCCTTGGCACATCATCTCTGTGCTGAGACCCAAATTTTGCACCAAAGAGATGTCCTGTCTCTGCTTCCAATCTAGCCACCAGCTTGCAGCCACGCTCCCCTCACACCCAGCACCCGCAGACACCCAACCCAGCCAAAGCACAGCTGGCAGCAGTTAAAAAACCCCACATCAGCTCTCACAGCAACTGCCTTTAGCTAGCCCAAATAAGCTGCAGTCTATGGCACCCTCATGCCATTGCAGCCAGAAGGGCGGTCCTGTGTCAGTGGAGAGAGACAGACATGCAGTCCTGCGCTATCTGTGGGGCTTTCCAACCATCAGCCTCGACACCCTGCTTGCATGCCAGAAGAGACAAGCAGGGCCCAGTAAAAAGACAGATGGACTGACCCAAAACTCAAGGCTGCCCAGGGCCCTGTCTGTATTCAGTCCCAGGCAGTGCCGTGGGGCACAGCAGGGAGAGGGCACAGGCCTCAGGGAGCCAAAGGAAGACCTAAGCTTGAAGGTACCACTGACAGAAGGCCCAACCTTCCCTGGCTGCTCAAGATCCCATCAGTCTCCAGCTGGCTGCTGGGGAACACCCAGGCCGTCCACATGCCATGCCCACCTGTAGATGGAGATGTTCTCAACCATCTCCTTTGTGTCTGCATCCTGCAGCGAAATGCCCCTCGGAGACACTGTCAGAATCACCTTCTGGAACTTGCGAGCTCCCACCCGTGCCTGGCAGTGGGGAGACACCAGACACCTCTGCAAATTGGCAAGGGTCTTCACCCCCCCTCACTGGCAGGAGTCCTCCAGACTCTGTATGCCGTGCCACCCACCTGGACCCTTGCTGCAAAGGCTCCTGCTGTACAGATGGGAAAGCAGAGCCTGGAGATCAGGCGTGCCTTGCATAGAACACCCCTGGAATCCGTTCACACTACTGCCATGCACATGGGAAAGGACAGACCCCACCTCTCCCAGTACTTCACCCTCCTCTCTGTGCTGTGACAGGCACAGTTCTGCTCCTAGCCATGTTCCTGGGGTGGGAGCAGGCAGCAGTGGCTGTCCTGCAGGAAGACAACTTCCCCCACAGCACAGAGGCAGAGACCAGCCAGCCTCCTGCATGCCACCCTCCTCTTGGGAACAGCACGGTCCCTCACTAGGGTTCAGGGCTGGGACACGGACACCTCCTGGAGTCCAGGGGCTGAGTTCTGAATTGGCTCTTCTCCACCCCAGCACAGCAGGACCCCAGGGCCAGCTCTCACCGTGGCCACGATCCTGCGGATGGCAGCAGCAGCCATGTCTTCTCCTTTGGGTTTTTCTACCAGCGTCATGCCTAGATACTTGAGTGTGAAGCACATCCCCTCAAGCAGCGGCTCCTGCATATCAGCCCAGCTCTCAGGAAGCTCTGTAAAGACAAAATGCTTTAGAAGCCATGTGCCAGCAGCCCTATGGCTAGACCCAGCAAAGCCACCCCACCTTGTTGCAGCTTCACTGCTCCCAGCAGCAGTGCTGCTACCTGCACTCAGCAGGGCACTCTTCTGGCTCTGTGACATTCTTGGAAGAGGAACAGAATGAGAGGACAATTCACCATCAAAGCTTTAGTCTCCATCCCTGGAAGTACAGGCTCTGTCACCACAGATAGTAAGCTCCTGCATATCTGCATAGGGCCTCAGATGCTGCAGTGTTCACTGCTATCTGCAAAAACCTTGCATTCCTGGGTCCCATCTATTTCACTACAAGCAGGATGTTCTCTATACTCCATTCATCTCTCCCACCTAAGCCACTGGCACACCTCAGGAACAGCAGCATTTGCTGCCACACTCGGTCAGATCAAAATCCCCGAGTTGTTCCAGTAGAACCAAAGCCAAACCGCCTGGTAGCTATCATTGGCAGCAGCAGGCTGCCAGGGAAGGAGTAGCTTGTCCAGCACTCATGATCCAAGCTGAGGTGACTGGGAAGCAACTGCACCACAAAGATTCTGTGTTAAGGAAGAGCTCAGACTGGTATTTCAAGGATGCAAACTAGCTTCCAGGAAAACACATCTTATGGATGAACTCCAGTGCACAGAGGGAAAAGAGCTCCCATGTGCATTACTTTGCAGGTCATAGAATTAAAGGGGCACTGGCTTCTGTTTCCTCTGTCCTCTCTTTTCAAACCCCATCGCTGCAGTCAAGAAAAAACAAAACAAACTCCAGTGGGCAGAGTCTGTTCACTCAAGAAAGATTCCCTAGGGACAGTTGTCAGCATCTCCAGCTTCCTTCAGAAACCAGTCCATTTCACCAGCATGTTCTGCCACACAGCAGATGTGCTGGTGGGAGAAGGAGCCCTGGCCCTACAGTTGGTCCCGACACCACTACCGTTGGCAGAGAACACACAAAGCAAGCACCACAGAAGCATCCATTTGACATCTACTCCCACAAGACAAAGCCACTGGCTTCAACAGAAAGTTGACTCTCATCGAAAGCAAAAGCTTTAGTTACCAGACTAGTGTGCCACACACAAAGGAACAATTCTCTTGTGCCAAGCACTTCCTGGTGATAATTTTCAAGAAGAACTGAAGCAGATGTTAGCACACATTTACTTTCCTCAAATCCCAAAGAGCACAAGGATGGTGGGAGAGGAGATATGCAGAAGGGCTAAGACACAGGGAGTCACAGTCTCTCTCTTCCCGGGGATTCAGTGCACAGAGGAGGGAAGGAACAGGAACGCAGAAGTTACACACACTGCTACAAACGCTAGGTTTGTACACTTCCCTGGGAATTGCCTAGCTATCTACTGTTCACACAAATACTTTCAGGGCTATTTTTCATCTCTTTCCTGGGATTAGCTCCCTGAACACTACTGGCACACTTGCAGAAGGCTCTGACTCATAATTGGAATAACCTGAACCCACAGGGAAATTAGGAGACCTTATCTGCACAGCATACTCCTGCACAAATGACAACTACCAGGGAACCCGCCTGGTACCAGGCTAGAAGAGCACTGTCTCACTCTCTGAGAACAGCCCACACATACAAGGGCTGCCAGAGTGAGCTCTGCTGCTCCGACAAAGCCTTTGGACAGCTGCGACTGAGAAAGCTCAGGCACAGCCTTCCTGCTGGGTCTCTGGGCTCAGCCTCCGATCTGGCTATGCCACAGACAGCATGGCAGCCTGCCTGCAACAAGCAACATGCAGGCCTGCCACACTCACTGCATGCCTGTCCACACCTGCAAAGGACCAGACGCAGCGGTTCGGGGGACCCAAGGCCTGCACAGGCTGGGGAGGGTGCCCACGTATGAGGCACAGCATGTCCCAGCATCTGGCACTGCCTGTCACAGCCGCCCAAGGCCTTTCAGCCCACAGGTGCGGGTGGCCTCAATTTAAAAGCGGGGCAAGAGGCTGGCAGCTGGGCTAGTGTGGCAGGGAGGGCTAGGCAAGCAGCCCAAAGCGCTGCTGCCCGCCTCGGCCTGCGGCCCCACGGCACGGCCACAGCCGTACCCCGCACCGCGCCCCGCAGCAGGCAGCGGCCGCGTCGCGGGCCCGACCAGACCGAGATGCGGGCTCCCTGCCCGGAGCGATACCCCGCCCGGCCCGCGGCCCCCGCCCGCTCCCCGGCCCCCGTGGCCCGCACTCACTGCGCCGCCGGCGGAGCCCCAAGCCGTGCCGGGCGAGGCGCGGGCTCCGCAGCACGGCACGCCCCGCCGCCCGCAGCGCCTCCATGCCGGAGCCGGAGCCTGCCGCTGTCGCGTCGGCCGGAGGCCCGAGCCGTCCGCCGCTGGGCTCGGCGCGCTGACGTCCGCAGCGGCGGAGGCGCTGGCGTCGCCGGAGCAACGACGGGGCGGGGCGAGGTGGGCCCGGCGCCGGCGGCGGCGGCGGCGGCGGCGGCGCGGGGCCGTCCCGGTGCCGGTCCCGTTCCCGGTGTTCGGCGCGATGCAGCTGCGGCATGTGCGGACCCTGCTGGCCCCGCAGGTCGGGCTGGGCCGGGCCGGGCGGGGAGGGAGCGGGCCGGGGGGCGGCGGTGCTGAGGCTGTGTGTGCCTGGCAGGACGGGACCGCGCGGGTGACCTGCATGGCCTGGTCGGCCAGCAGCGCCCGGTTCGCTGTGTGCACCGCGGAGCGGGTGGTGCTGCTGTACGATGAGCAGGGCGAGCGGCGCGACAAGTTCTCCACCAAGCCCTCCGACGCCAAGGTGAGGGCCCGGCCTGCTGCCGCCGGGACACGGCCATCTGTGGGCCGGGCGAGCGTGCCCGGGGCAAGGCCAGCCTTCCCCTGTGGTTCACGCTGCCATCCTCTCCACAGTACGGCAGGAAAAGCTACGTGGTCAAAGGCATGGCCTTCTCCCCGGACTCCACCAAAATCGCCATTGGCCAAACAGACAACATTGTCTACGTCTACAGGATTGGAGAGGAGTGGTGAGTCTGGCGGTGGAGTGTCCAGCACCCGTGAGGAGGGGGCGGCACTCTCCTTCCTGCTGTACAGTGCGCTTTCTGGGCGTTGATGCCACCCGCGTCAGTGTCCTGGCCTGGTCCTCAGCCCAGTACATGCTGCGGTGCACATCATCTAACCTGCAGGAAGTCACTCAGATGTTTCTGTGGAGAGCAGCAGATAGGATTTCCTTGGACACAGCCCTTGTGGAGCCCAGTGCGAGCACGCGCCAGCTGAGCTTCTGTGGAGCTGTAGCTGTAAAGCCCATGCTGCTGTCCCCCATTTCATAGATGTGGAGCTGTGGCACACACCTGCCTCACTTCAGCCTCTTTTGCTGGCACCTGGTGTGCTAAAGGTGCTCAGGTCACCAGAATTTTGGAAGCTTAAAGGTTGGGGTTCTTTTAATTTTCTGCCCAAAGTTGGCTTGTGATAGACAACCAGTGTACAAAACTTAAATGGCCTGTGTATGGCAATACTAAAACAGGCTGAATACAAACAGTAGGGTACCCAGAATGGGCAGTATTACTAGCTTCACCAGTAGTCATTTTTGTCTACGTTTTTCTGCAGGGGTGACAAGAAGGTGATATGCAACAAGTTCATCCAAACGGTGAGACCCAGACTCCTGTTTAACTCCATTTTCTCCAGCATATGTAGGATAAAGACAATTGGAGGACTCTCTGCTCATACTTACAGGTGTAATTGGCCAAACTGTCAGTGGTACTTGATGTCCAAAAGATGTAGGTAGATCCTAAGATAATCTTTAAATTTTGAGGCATGTATTACCTGCCAAGCTTCAGAGGCTTCATAATGCCTTGGTACAACACAGTAATTAATTGTTGAATTATCAATGCAGTCAATTACAAAACTGTGGGGACTACTTTAGGCATCAGTGGACAGAATGTTTTAAGGGAGTTGAAAGGGAAAAATAGGAGAGACTCTGAGCCCAACTATTTTTCACAGGTTGGCAACTCTAAGCCCCAAGATTCCCTGTTAACCAAAATGTAAAGTGTGCAGAATTCAGTCAAACTGCACAGTTTCCACATGTTCAAAGGCCTCAGGTTTGTAATTTCAGTCAGGTTATCTCCTTGGCCTTCTTCATGTTCTGCTGCTCTAGCTCTGCCTGCATGTGTTAGAGCAGTCTACTCAGTAGGTCTCTGGCAAGGATTTTCCTGAGGTTGATGTAAGTATCTAGAAAAGGCAAAGGTGTTATAAATTCCTTGCATAGAAAGCCATCTGTATGAGAAAATGCAGTGCACTGACTACTTCTTTTACCTTCAGGAGCAAATGTCCAGCAGCTGCCCTAGGCTTTCCAGCCAGTTGCCATCACGCTATGACCCCCACTTTCTCTGTGTCGCTAGAGAAGTTCTCTGCTAGATAGTCCCCTGAAGTAGCCAGTACCCGTTAGGAGAAATCATCCTGCTGGGCCAAGTCCCCAGAAGATATAAGCAGAGCTGCTCCTGATGGAGTTGCTGGAGTTTCTGTGCCAGGCTTTCTCAAGCTGCCTCTCAGGTGAAGAGCAGCCTCAGCCTCTGGATTGAAAGCCTTCATCTCAGGGTTGGGTCATGGCCCACCACTGTGGCTGCTCTTAGGGTGGCTTAGGAGAGCCTTCTAGCCTCTCTGAATACTTGCTGCTGACTGCAAGAGAGAGCCCCATGTAATTCTGTTGCTCTGGCGCTGTGAAGAAAGCTGTTGGTCAGCGTTTGGTTGAGCTGCTGTGCTGAGTGGTCGTGACACTGGAACAGAGTGTCAGGAAGAAAAGAGAGCAAGAGGGGCTTGGTGTCCACTTGTCCCTTTCCTGTACGTTGTGGTTAGCCTGGGTGTGGGTACCTGTAGCCTCACTGGAGAGTCCTTTCATTGTTTATCACTTGCTGGCATTCTGCTAGCAGGACTAGCTTCCTGCCCCTCTGGCTCTCCTTTGCTGCAGCACCTGGAGGGAGGCTGCTTGCCTTTCACAAGCTTAGATGCTGTGCACAGCATGCGTAAAGTTTTTTGTATTTTTCATGTAGTGGTTCATTTCTCTTTTCTCTCATTCTCTCATTTTCCCCATGTCTTTTCTACCATTTCTATGATAATAAATCCTTTATTTTTTCTAATGCTATATGTGTGGGTTTTTACCACTGTGTCCGGTTTTCTCCTGTAACCAAATATTGTTATTTACGAATTTTTGGTGTGTTCAGTCAATATCAGAGATCATTTATTGAGCCTTTCCCTCTCCTGCCATTTGCAAAACCTGTTGGGCACTCTTATACATCTTGTGAATACAGTGACACTATTCAGCTCTGCTGGCAAGCAAGGCATCCTGCTAGAGGGTCAGGATGAGTATGTGCGAGTTTGACTTCTTTGCACTAGTAGCTGAACACATTACCACTTCGTGAGGCTTGTTTCTAAGCTACCACTGGGCTGCCTGTGGTTGTGTTAGACTGAAAATAAGGGTCTGGCAGATAATGAGGGAAATAAATGGATGCCTGGGAAACAGGTATAATAAAAAATGGGTCTTGGTCATTGGTTGGACATATAAATTATGAGCAGCTTAGGTATCCAGGGACATTTTGGTATCTGTTTGTAGCTATGGTTGCTGATGTGAATGGTAAGACTGGGGATAGAAGGTGAGATGGATAAACGAGGGTGTATATATGTCTAAAGCAGGCCCAGATGCCTAAAATGGAACAGATGAGCCAGTGAGGCTGGTGCTGGTGGCACAGTGCCAAACACCAGCCTTCTTATTGACTGAAATCCTTCAGTTTAAATGTGAAACAGTTTCATTAACTCTCTTGGTCCTCTCTTACAGTTGGGTTTTGTGGTCAGCTTTATTCATCCTGACCCCTACCTCAGACTTTGAGAATACCTTTGGTTTGGATTCAATGAACCTGTTTCTACCTGACCTACTTGGTAGCATCTGATAACTGTCTTGCTTGTAAATGAAAACATGGACTATTTCTGATTCGTCAAATGAAGATCCAATGTACAATTATTCTCATATCTGTTACAGAAGCTGGCAGAGTCAAATTATTTTTATGTTTTATACTTGTTGCTGCAAAAAATCTTTTAAAATAGCCATGATTTTGTACTGGAAAACTACACATCTGATCCATAAGTAATCCTCTCAGAAGAGCATCCATACTGAACACATCTGGTATAACTCTGATGCCCTGCTTTAGCCTTTCTAAGCCTGTTACTTTACCCCAGCTCACTATTATCTAGTTTAAGCTTTGGCACGTAGGGCTTCAATCCTACTTTAAGGTCTGTCCAAATGCCCCCATCTCTTCTCTTTCTTGGTTTGAGTTGTTTTACTGTTCATGAGCTGTCTTATGTAGCGATGGGGCAAGAAGCCAAGTAGGGTGGAGCTCTTACCTCTCTTTTTACCTCCTCCTTGGCAGAGTGCTGTGACCTGCTTATCGTGGCCAGCGGAGAATATCATTGTCTTTGGTCTTGCTGAAGGAAAGGTAGAGAAACTTGTTATTTGCCTGATTTTCTTTTCCATGCAGGGGCTACCAGGGCCTGCAAGCACCTGGGCTACAGGGTAGGAGCCATTACTATGTGGCCCTGGGCATGAAATAGCAACAAAGGGATTACACCACTGACTTGAACTTTCTGGTTCCCAGTCAGTCCTTGGAGGTTCTACTGGATCATTTGGTCCTTTTTCTGAGCCTTTCTAGACACGTGCAAGTGTGACTCCAACTTTTCCACTTCTCCAACCTACCAGAAAGCAATGAGCTTCCTGTGATTTCTGGTGCTGGTCATGGACTGGGAAACCTCTGGGGATGTTACACTGGGGGAAATTCACATCCTGCAGACAGAAGCAACATTGATCAGATTCTCTTTCTCAGGTTCGTTTAGCAAATACAAAGAACAACAAGTCTTCAACCATTTATGGGACAGATTCCTATGTGGTCTCCCTGACTTCCAAGTGAGTATGGCACTGCTTTAGGCTACACTGCTTTGGCTCAGTCTCCTGCTCCCTATTGGCCCTGGCATAACTGGCGGCTGTATGGGAGGTTGCCAGAGGGTCTTTCTGCTGTCAGTTCCTTGTTGAGATAATAAAATACTGTGCTTTCCAAAAGGAATTCCTTCCTAAAATCTGATACTTGCCTGTGCCACACTGGCCCATGCAGTTTTGTTGCCCCCCCCAACACATTTCAGGAAGCAAGTCCTCATGAGATTACTTACATACATTGATTTATTTGAATCCATGACTTTATAAAGATTAAATTTGTCAGCTTCACCTAGCTAATTACTAACATTAGTCAAGTTTAAGGGCTAAAAAAAAGTAAAAATATTCTGCCAGATAAAACTGTGACAAGGCTATAATTAGAAATATAACCATAAAATGCAATTTTAAATTATTTTCATTTTAACTACTTTAGTATCCTTTACCTAAAAAATTTAAGATATGTCATGGTCCTAGCAGCAGGATTTTCACTAAATGGTGTCATTCTGGTTTTTGAGTGCTAAACAAATTTAAAAAAACTAAACCTAGTCTAAGACTCTGACTTTCTGGCACTGAGAAATCCCTCCAAAGTCTGCCTGCCTTTGCCTCTATTCCAGAAGGTTTCTATTTCCTCTCTCTCTTCCAGTCTCTTCATGCCCCCCCTTCCTCCACCTCTCTTCCCTATTTGCCTTCCTCTCCCCCAAACCTCCCCTCCAACTCTCTCCCCCTCTTATTTTATTTCTAAACACAACTTATGCTGTTATTCCTATGGTATCAATGACAAATCTGGGATTGGAATCAACAGAAGACAGATGTATGATTCCTGGATTGTTACAGTGTTCATAGAATTTGTATTCTGTACTTGAATCATTGTTTAAGTGTGTTCTTTCTAGGTACGTTACATTAGGCCTGTTTCTTCTTCCTTGCTCTCTTCTCCCTGCTTGTGTCAAGAAATACATAAGACATTAATGCTGCAAATAATGGACTTAGGCCTGGAGTGTTTGTCTAGATGTTTTTTTTCCCTAAATTGTGTTGCTTTTAGGGATTCCTGGTGTCACAATATCCAGCCTCACTTCTGGAACAGTTCCAATGCAAGGGTTGCTTGATATACCTTGCTATAAGAAACTGTGTGCATAGTCATTATTCCACTTAAGGTTACTTAGCCTCTCTGTATTTCAGTAATACAGGAAGTTGGTTATTGTGATTTTACATGATGAAGATACTTAACTGGCCACTCTCCAATCTCCATACTTTTGCGTGCTTTGTTTTTACAGGTACCAATACAGGTACTAGATATTCATGTGTTCATCACCCAGCTTGTCTTTGGTGAAGGTTCCTTTGATGAGGAACATCAACAATGACCCTGGGACTGGCTCCTCTGGGCAAGGATATGAAAATAAAGGTGCAAGTTTAACTGCAATATTGCATCAACCTGTCTGTGTTTCTTTGCAGTGTGTCGGGGAAGGGAATCCTGTCTGGCCATGCAGATGGAACCATAGTACGCTTCTTCTTTGATGATGAGGGCTCAGGTGAATCACAGGTATCAAAGATCCTTCTTCAATCAGCAAAATCCCTGTTTGCACAGCCTACTCCCCAGCTCAAGAGCTCTGGAAAGGGATCACGCTGTGGAGGGAGTGGAAGTCTGGAGAGGAGCTGCAGTCTGTGTTTGCTAGCATAGGCATTATGGAGCATTGATGAAGACAGAGCAGTGACTAAATGCTTTGAAATAACAGAGTGGGGTGGTAAGAGGGGAGGTTACTTTTTTGTGTATGAGACGTAAGGCTTTTCAGGTGTCCAGAAAGATCTGATGTTAGAGTGTCCAGGAGAATGATGCTTGAATGGGTAGGGTTCCAGGGAACAGCTATTGTCGTCTTCTCACTAAGCAATGTAGAGTTATCCCAGTTAACCCTGAATCCCAAGTTCACGCTCTGTCTGTGGACAGGGTACTCTAGGCACCCAGCATGTCTCCTGAGCCTCCTGCTCCTCCCCAAAAGGAGTAGTCTCTGTGCTTCAGGCTGTGGTGAAGGGAATGCTATTCTCACTCAGATCTTTTCTCTCTGACTGAGGCAATTTGAGCATGTCTGCTCTCTACCATGATATGCTGAAGGCCCATATATACTCTGCTGTGTTAAGAGTGCATCCCAGTCTAGTTAACAGTACTGGTCTTCTTACTGGCATCAGCAATCTTCTCTCCCAGTTGAATGAGTGGAATAGTTGATACATCTCTTGGCTCTGGTTTCTTTCTACCTTCCTACAAACTGGGGCAGGCAGACAAAGCAACCCCCATGAATTGAACTTTACAGAAGGGCCTCATACTGGTCTCATTGTGATAGCTGAATACAGAGGCCAGCTGGGGGCTAGAGCTGTTCATGTTTTCAGGATGTTCTTTCTCGTCTGTTGTAGGGTAAGTTGGTGATGCATCCCTGTCCTCCTTATGCCCTTGCCTGGGCTTCCAACAGCATTGTGGCTGCAGGCTGCGATAAGAAGATTGTAGCTTATGGGAAGGAGGGCAATGTGATTCAAACCTTTGACTATAGCCGGGACTCATCAGAGAAGGAATTTACCACAGCAGCTGCCAGTCCTGGTGGTCAGTCTGTTGTCATTGGCAGCTATGATAGGTATGGTGCCTGATGGTAAAGTCTCCCCTTTATAGTGCTTTTTTTTTCAGCCATACACATTTGTTCATGTCTTTGCTTTCTCATCTGTTCTCACAGGTTAAGGGTTTTGAACTGGAGCCCACGCCGCAGTGCCTGGGAGGAAGGCAAACCCAAAGAAATAGCTCACCTCTACACCATCACAGCTTTAGCATGGAAGAGGGATGGTTCACGCATCTGTGCGGTTTGTATCACCAGTCAGCAATGCTGAGCCCATGAGTCACACACCAGGGACAGACAGTCTTATGTGTGCTCCTAAGAACAAAGTGATGTGATACAGGGAGAGCTTATGAGAGTGGTCACACCATCACCTGGGTGTGTGATGCAAGGTGCCTAGGCTAAGACCTTGTGCAAGAGACACTGCTGCAGTCAGATGTGCGGTGTGCAGAGTATGAAGCTGTAAAATATCATGGACAAGCAGCAGCAGTCCTCCTTTTTTCACAGAAGCATAATAAGGTCAGCATAGCTTCTCTAGAGCAGTCTCATGAGCATTCTTTCCCCTGAGCACCTGTGAGAAGCAGTATAAAAACTGATCTGTTACTTATACTCTAGGTTTATGTCCTATGTTTTCAGTTCAGAGTTGTCTGTCTTCTACTTTCAACTGTTGGGCCTTGATCTGCCTTTTTCTATTAAGTTAAATAATTCTTTAAAGCTCTTTAAATTAATCTTTCTGCAAATCTGTCTCTATTATGTTGAATAACTCTTTAAAGCACTTAAATTATTTAGGAAGGTTGCTATTTACAACTTTAATAGTTTTTTGCATCTTTTTATGCTCAACAATCAAGAATCCTCAAAATACTTGCAGGCAGAGAATTAATTGAGCATGTGAACAAATACTTGCAGAGAAGGAAAAGGGGCTAAGAGATAGGAGATAGGTGAAAAGAATGGGGATGTTGAAAGAGATAAAGGTGGAAGGATTCTTCTGGAAGGGAGGAGTGGGAAACTGAGAAGGATAAGGGGGAAGATGAGGATAAAGGTGATTTTTAACCCCTTCTCTTCCTCTCCCATGTACGTGCTAGTATTTGGTAAGCTCTGTTTCTCTGAGAATTTATCAATCTTTCTGTTCTCTCAAGAAAGTCAAAATAGGGCTGTTCCTCATGCATCTGGGGGCTTCAACCTTGTTCTCCAGAGCAGCCAGGACCTGTGGATTTTTGTCTCACCTCTGATCCTCCTCATGTAAGTAGGGTCTGGAATATCTCTCCTTAACAGAATTCACTGACTGTGTGCAATGTGTTTGTTTCCCCAGGGCACTATGTGTGGAGGAGTTGAACAATTTGACTGCTGCCTTCGCAGAAGCATTTACAAAAATAAATTTGAAATGACATATGTGGGACCAAGCCAGGTAAGAGAATATCCAATGAGCTAATGTCTCTTGATGAAAAGGGGATGCTTGCTAAAAGTAGACATGTTTGGAGTTCTGCACCTATGGTTTGTTTATAGCAACTTGTTGGGAAAGGCATAGGGGATATTCCAGTGACAGGGTCAAGGCTGGCTGGAAATTGGCTAGGAGCAAAGAGAATGGAGTTTACTTCCTAGCTTGTGAATTTGTGGGCGGTACCTCTGTGCCAAATGCAGGCTCCTTAAGTGGTTTAACTTCAGCCAACTTTACCTCGTTCAAAATCAGGTAGTAAGGGTGAGCTAGGAGTCTAGGCACCCCCCTCTAGTCAGTGGAGAGAGAGCAGGACTCTCAGAGGGTGTCTTATCCTCGGTGGCCTAAGTAGTCCTCCAGTTAAACTAGAAACTTCTAAATGGCAGAAGTGAGAATCCCACACTGCTACTACAGTTGTCATCCCATACAAAAGGAATGGTGAGGTTTCTTTAAAAAGCAGAGTGAAATGATGTGAGAGGACATCTAAATACCCAAGTATCATCTGTTGCATAATCTTCCATGGCGAAGAAGTCTGAGTTCTTCCTCTGTGCATGGCCTTATATGGCATTTTCCCACTTTCTCTAGGTCATTGTGAAGAACCTCTCAACAGGAACTCGAGTTGTGTTGAAATCTCAGTATGGTTATGAGATTGATGAGGTGAAGATCTTGGGGAAAGACAGATATCTGGTGGCCCATACCTCAGACACATTATTGCTGGGTGACATCAGCTCCAACAAGCTCAGTGAGGTACTGGAAAATCCATGGCATTTTTTGAGTGTCAAATGCTTAACTTTGTAACTCAAAGGATATGTTTTCTGTGTGGGAACAATACATCTATTTTCAAAGAATCATAGAATAATTCAGGTTGGAAGGGGCCTTGGGAGGTCTCTTATCTAACTTCCTACCCAAAGGAAGGTTAATATTAAATTCAGATATCATTGCTCAGATCTCACAGTCCCTCTGGTCCCCCGTTTCAATGCTTTACTCTCCTCACAGGGGAAAGCTTTTCTCCTAAGTACCTTTGGAATTGCTGTTTTAATTTATAACCATTTCTCACTCTTTCACTGTGCATCTGCCAAAAAAAAAAGCCTGGCATCACCTTATTAGAGGTCTCTTAAGCCTTCCCTTCTCCAGGCTGAAGAAGCCCGATTCCTTCAGCCTCTCTTCACAGTGCAAGTGCTTCAGCCCCAACCATCTTGATGGCACTCTGCTAAACTTGCTCCAGTTTGTCAATGTCTGTCTTGTACTGGGGGGCCCAAAACTGGATGCTGTACATATGTACATTCCAGATGTGAATGTATGAATCTTAGTGTGTTTTTAAATAAAAACAAACAAAAACAAAACCAAAAAAACCCCACCATTCATGACTGCAGTACCACAGCTTATGCCAGTATCATTTCTGGTACCACACAGTTCATGCAAAACTGTCCATACCATGAACATCACAGTGCACTGAGTGCTGAGCCTATATGCCAAGCCTGGAGAACGTGGGCAGTAGGTTAGTGTCTGATAAAAGTATTAAATAGGCTTCAGGACGTATTTGCTTTGTTCACACAGGTATCTTATACTTTTAATCAGGCTAATGGTGTGCTTATCAACCTAGCCGGGAGCAGGAGCTCCTGACTACAGATTTGAGTTGGAGTATACTGATACTTGGTAATCCAACTGAAAATCTGGCCAGACTAAATCTCCCAGGTTTCTTTACATCATACTGCACAGAGAAGTTTTTCTTTCAGTTGCACAGCTATACTCACTTCTTATAAAGAATAGGGTTGTGAGTAGTCCCTTTGCCATCATGCTGTCTCACTGGAGTTTGTTGAAGCAGTGACTTGGAACTCTTGCTCAAGGAGGGAAGAGGACAGCTGCAGCTTTGGCTTTCAGTTTTCTGCCTCTGACCACTTACCTGTTGTCATCACAGTAACCATTGTATTATCCAGTGCTCTTCTCAAATTCCAAATCATTTGGTCCCCCACTGGCACTATGCTGACCAGTCATTGCTAACATGACCCCAAAAAAGAAGGGTTTCTGCTACATGTGATGTGGAGATTCTGCCCCCACAAATGGTAGCACTGATCACTGATTCTGTGGAGAAGACTTATGGAGGCAAAGGGACTGTTGGGGGTGCTTTTTATAATAAAGTTAGTCTAAGGAATGTGGAGAAGTGCCTGTGAAAGAGTAGGCTAGAGGGAGTACATAAAGGCCTCTCGTCCAGAACGCAATAAGATACTACACAAAGAGAACAGGAGTCTGAAGCAGAGGTTAAAAAAAGGAGAGGAAAGTGAGGAGCTTGCAAGCTGGGAATGACTGAACAACAGTGTTGACAGCTGAAGTGCTGGAACATGTTCCCTTCTGCAGTGTACTTTTTGCTATCTGTTGTGGGGGTTGAGAGCTGGACAGTGGACCACAATGCCTGCAACCTGGTTCCCTGCAGGAGCTGTCAGGCTGGCATTTGCTCACTTGATGCCATTGCTTTGTAGGTAGCCTGGCAAGGATCTGGAGGGAATGAGAAGTTCTTCTTCGACAATGAGAATGTAAGTTGGATGGGACAGGATGCTACCCATGAATGATGAGTTGAATGATGAGTAAAGCTGTGTGTGCACCAGCAGAAAAAGTGTGAACTGCACTTCTGGAAAACCCTGTTTCTCAGCAGTTTCCTGGACTTACCTTCTCCATGCAGATTGTGATCTGCTTCCTCCCCACACTTGCCTTTTCCACATGCCAGGTACAGAACAAACTTAGCGTGTGGACTGTCAAGTTATACAAGTCATAACCCTATAGGAGAGAGGAGCAATAAAAGAGCAACAGCTAGAGAGGATGTTGGAGATACAGAATACAGCTGTCACAGTGACAGCTTGGCTCCTGCAGGACTGATAGGCCCAGAACTAAAATCCCCAACCCTGAGGAAAAGCTGGCAGTCACGATAGGAAGCCAAGGACAATTCCTTACTCATCCCAGAGGGTTTGAATTTAGACTTGTGTGCAGCAGAGTTCTTTTCTGCACACCTCACTGGTGTGTTTACCTGGCTTTTCTCTAAGAGCATATTCCCCTCTCACCTTCAGGTCTGCATGATCTTTAATGCTGGGGAGCTGACACTGGTGGAATATGGAAGCAATGACATCCTGGGTTCTGTCCGCACAGAGTTCATGAACCCTCATCTTGTCAGGTAAGTGTTACACCTGCTTGTGTGGCCAGCAGAGGCATTTTGTGAGAGTGACCTCAAATATATACACTTGGAAGTGTCCCACTCTGTGGAATGCGGCCCCCAGACACTGGGACCTGAGTAATCTGCTTCTGACAGTGAGCAATGGTGGTGTTTAATTGCTGAGTTACATCTAATGGTTGTAAAGTTTTAGAAGCACAAGAGCCCATTTTCCTCTGATACGTGCTTATTGAAGGCTGCCTTGGCTATTGCTGAAGAGGGACCTCCTGTGCATGTACTCAGGGATCTCTGCATCTAGCTGGTCCTAGTACAGCATTATCAGGGACTCTAGATGCCAGCAGAACCTCCTCTGTCCCTCTGAAATACCATACTCCATTTTCTGATTCGAGAGAAGGGAGGATCATGGGCTGCTCGGAGGTGGGAGCAGCCTAACTAATTTGATATTGGGGACCCTGGTTCCAGAGGGGCAGCTTCTGGAGTGAAGCCATGAATCAGAAAGGTTTGTTCTCACTTGAGGCCGCTGTAGGTACTGTGCAAGAGTCACAGGTCAGAGACCTGCAAGAGGCTCCATGTGCCTGGGGAAACCGCAGGTAAGACTGGAAGGGACTACGTGATTCAGTCCTGTGAATTTAGAGAGTAGTAAAGGTAACGGTCATCATTCCCTTCAAATAATAGTGTCCGTGTCAATGAGAGACAGCAGAGAGCCGTGGAGAACAAAAGACTGGCTTATCTGATAGACATCAAGACTATAGCAACAGGTGAGTGTAAACCTCCCTCCCCTGTATTTTGCCAGTCTTCCTGATTCCTTTGCATTTTCTGTGCCAGGCAGCATATCCCTGAAGGTCCTCTTTGCATTCACTCTACCAGGCAGCAGATTCCTGAACGCCCCCTTCACATTCTCTCTGCCTGGCAGCAGACCACTAGAGGCCAGGCTGTCCTGCTTTTGGCAGGTTGGCTGCCTGGAGTGGACACAGGTGTGGGGTGGCTGTGTCTGTGACCTGGACCTGAGATTCTGTGCAGTTCAGCATGATGATATTGCTGCCTGCACTGCTTGTAATCTGTGCATGCTCACAGAAGGGTGGAGGGAGTTCCTGCTGTTGATAAGGCACCAAGATAAAATGTCACTGCAGTCTGCTTTTCATGTTACAGTGTGTTTGCCAGGGGGTGCTGCCCTAATTGGGTCCCAGGCACCTGATCCCCACAGGACAGCATTGAATGTTCAGCACTTTGGGACACATTAGGTACTTACACTGTTTCTTCTTTCTTTCCTTCCCAAGTGGACCTTGTTGGTGGCTACAACACTGGCACTATCAGCCATGACAGCAAGATTGATTGGCTGGAGCTGAGTGAAACAGGCCACAAACTACTCTTCAGGGACAAGAAGATGAGGGTGAGACAGGCACATTGTGGGAAGTGTGGCAAGGTGGCATGCCTGGGGAGAAGTAAAGACAGATATGCCTGAATGGAGGGAGGGAGGTGAGAAAGACATCTGAAGTACTAGTAATTTTTTGACCACTTCCTTGACAAAGATAGATGATGTTCAGATTGCATGAGCTGGCAACATTGCACGTTTGGTCTTAAGTCATAGCTAATTCTGAAGCTAGTTACTACACATTTTGCTCCATCTCGTCACATCTGAAAATGAAAATCATAGACTCTTCTGTTGTGAGGTGGAGACAAGTGGGTTAATCTCAGGATTAGGACCCTAATGTTGCACTTAAACATGTAAATTAAAAAAAGGTGTTCTCTCCAACAGCTTGGCTTATATCTGTAAGATGAACTCTAATTCTTTAAAACATCATAGTCATAAACAAATAGCTTGTTCGATATGGCCCTTGGCTTGTGCTGATTCCCAGACCATGACTGAATGTTGTCTGGGAGAGTACTAGTAAACCCAGGACAAAACTATGCCCAAAATCACGGTAATGGTTTCACACTACAGACTATGATGTGCAGCTACTCACCTCATGTCCTAGCCATGTTTAGTTTAATTGTACACATACAGCTGAAGAAGCTTACTGCAGCAGGCAAGAAGATGTGTTTATCAGTATTACAGTTCCACTCAGTTCACTATCAAGCCTTCTTCACTGTTAGGAATGTAAGACTCCTTGACTGCTTGACTTCATTTGCTCCTCTTGTCACAAGAGTGTCCGGAGAAGAGAACGTGACCTTCTTGACAATGGTGTAATTCACATCCAGAATTTCTATGCAGGTGACACAGATGCTGTGGCAGACCCCAGCTATAGCACTGCAGCTCATCACAGGATGGTTTTAATTGCTCAAGTTCAGATCCCATTGGGGGCTGTCAGTCTGCAGTAGAATATTTCCATGTTGGCTGTACCTCTCTCCTTAGTCCAAGGATGGGTGAAGTATTATGTTCATATGTGCATGTGTGTTGAAACCCCTGAGAACTTTCTGAGCCTCATCTCAGAAGAAACTCTGAATTCACCCCTTACATTTCAGACAGGAACCCCAGGCTTCTTCACTGAGCTGCCCCTCCTTCATCATTTTTGGCAGCTTGACCCCTAAGATTGCATCATAGATTGTAGGAGGTGTAAAGATATCTTCTTGCCTGGGAATAACAGATCTCCAACTAACTACCTGTCTGCTTGTCACTCACACATAGGCTGATTCATTGCTGCCAAGCTTAACAGCTAGCCACTAGAGCACTCAACTTTGTAGCCAAAGATTGCAGTGCATGCATCTGCCACCTCACAAACTCTTTAACACAGACTTCTCTCACAAGAAGGTGCTGGAGGTAGTCTTTCTCGCACAAAGACTGTAGTTCTGGTTCTGGGCCATCACAGAACAAGGACTCCTACAAGTACTTTGTGATTCCAGAGAAATAGAAGGAGCAGCCCAATGTGGATTTGCAAAAAATGTAATTCCTGCATCTGTGTTAGGGTGCCTCTCTAATCAAGACCCTCTTAACTCTCAGAAGGAGGATTGTTCCATGTCCCCAGCTCTTTAGGACACTACTTTCACATATCAATCAAGAATGACCTTCACTACAAAGGAAACTGAATCACTGCCAGAAGTGAGGGCTTCTGTTTGGGCTCTGCTGCACTGATACTCTTCAGAAAAGTACTAACAGTGATTGCAGCCTGCACCAGATGAAACAGGCTTCTATTTGGAAGTGATAATGTACATTTTCACAAAACTGTATATGTCCTATCATGGGAGAAGAGAGAACTTTCCCAGCAGTGTATCTTTTTACATTTATTTCTGCAGTCTCGTTCAGTTTATATTTGGTTCCTCTAATTTACTGTCTCAGCAAGAGACAGTGGCATCATCAAGATTGCTGTTGCCTCTTCTGGCTCCTTTTCAGGCCTCTCGAGGCTACATAGACAGCTCCTTCATTAAATACTGCCACCAGCCTAAATCAGACAGTACCATGATTCTCCTAAGCTATGTTTGTACCTAGTTCTCCAGCCAGTTTGGTACAGACTGAAATGGGGACTTTCTTGTTCTCTTTTGACTGGTATGTCATGAGACTAGCACAATTCTCTCTTCTTTTTCTCTTTCTCATCTTTGCTAGGTGAGAGCAATTATGACAAGGAGCAGAGACAGCCTAGGACTTTTAAGTTACAAGCCATCATACATCTTTGTTATGCCATGTGTCAGGTTACACCTTCCAAATTGTCAGGTTTGTTTCAGGGCAGCATATTTTGCAAACAAATAGCGTCTCACCTTATTGGCAACAGTTCTTGCAATAGGACTCTACCTGGGATGGACAGTTCAGCCCAGAATTGCAGGGGAAGGCCCTTCTTGGTCCCTCAGTTTGTTTGCATGAAGGACTGAAGAGACCATTCTCCTGTTCCAGCTCTGCAACTGAGAGGGAACTGAAACAGCACAAGACATATTCTGGTTTATATACGCACGTGCCTAGCAATAAGGAAGGCAGGATCTGAGTATGCTGCTTAAAATGCTGCAAGGGTTAAAAAAGGTCTTAAGGTTTGGATAGTAATGTGTGTAAATAACAGTGTGGGAGTTTGGGCTACATATCTTAGAAAAAGTCTGATTGCTTGTCGGCAATACCTGTTTACAAGATGTTTGGTCTGATGTTCCTGCCATGTTCATGTGAGCTAGCAGCCCAGCCACGAGCCCAGCTGAGCCTTTTTCTCCTCTTCCCCCCTCTAGTTGCAGCTCTATGACATTGAAAGCAGCACCAAGACTACCATTTTGAACTATTGCTCCTACGTGCAGTGGGTCCCAGGCAGTGATGTGGTGGTGGCTCAGAACAGAAACAGCCTCTGCATTTGGTATAACACTGATGCTCCAGAGCGAGTCACCATGTTTCCTCTGAAGGTAAAACTCTGGAGACTTTGGTTACCTCCAGCAGTTTCTGTTACTTCTTGCTCATGTGTGTGGGAATTGTCAGGGTGGTGTTGCAGAAGGGAGACAGAAGGGAACTGCTAGTTTCTTCTGGACAAACTATGAGCTCATCTGTCAACTTTGTGGCAGGCATTTCTGGCAGAAGATGGAGATAGTTAACATAGCAAGGAGTTGCTCAGTGCCTTTTTCCTTCCCTCTGGTGAGATAAGGATGGTGTCTGCTCAGTGTGAGCTCTTTCAGCAGAACTTTAATCAGCAGAGCTGTCGCAGTGCTGTCCTCACAGCCCTGCTACCCCACATACTTCAGGAGAACGTGGGAGTGTTGATAGCTGGTACTCTTTCCAGGGGGATATTGTAGACTTGGAACGGAATGATGGAAAGACTGAAGTGATAGTATCTGAAGGGGTGAACACCGTGTCCTACACCCTGGACGAAGGTCTCATAGAGTTTGGAACTGCCATTGAAGATGGCGATTATCACAGGTAAGTGCTAGATACACCACATGGTGATGGCAGGTAGCCCACTTCACATAACAGACTTCTGAGAGTCAGTAATCCATGAACTACAGCAGCACACAGCTTTCCATACAGAGTTGAAGTTTAGGTGCTGAGCATGATGTTGGTGCCAGGTCTGGCTATAATGCGCAACAGAGTCCTTTAGGAGTGAATATGCAGCTTTTTCATCCTCACAGCATTGTGTTTTCAAACTTGGGGGCACAGGAGACTGGCCAGTCTGGTCCCATTGACACTGATAGAAATTCACTGAAGGCAGTTTTCACTTAACTGCAGTGAATCAGTGTGTCTTCCGTAGCAGCCAGATGTGAAGTCGTACTCAGGTGCTTTTGCCACTGCCCCTCCAGGGATAGTGACAGTGTCATGGAAACATTCAGGAGCTGTGCAGAGTAAAAACTGACTGCCTGAAGCAGTCATGGTAGCCACCTGGGTACTGCTGACATTGTTATAGAGTTTTAAAATTGACCAGGGGAGAAAATGTCATGTGTTCAGAGCACTGTTACCACTTGAGAGACTTCTTTGCGCCAGGAACTTGCTTCAGACACAACTCTTCAGACTTGCCCCACACTGCTACAGCCACCTGCTGATCATATGCCTCTAAGTACCTTAGCCCAGATAGGGATCACCTAGATCTCTGAATTTTTCCCTGATATGTCAAGCCCTGTGTTACACAACACTCTTCAGAACTGGTCACACCCAGCTTGCTTTGTTTTCAGTGCCACTCTTGTTAGGAAGCTCCTGTCAGCCTACGATTATCCTCAGAGAGCTCTTCTATTCTGTTACTGAAAGTCTGCAAATCTCTCTCTCTCAAGGGCTACTGCATTTTTGGAAACACTGGAAATGTCTGCAGAGACTGAAGCCATGTGGAAGACTCTAAGCAGACTGGCTTTGGAAGCTAGACAGCTGCACATTGCAGAGAGGTACAGGAAGCATCTATAACATCTTTCTGGCTTAAACACTGTCTTTGCTGAATCCCTCACAGAAACCAGGGTCTAACTAAAGATGTGACCTTTTTGTGCGGCCTGGAAGATTCACTGCATTGGAGAATTAAGTGTTCTCTATTCTAAGCAATGACTTTGCCCTTTCATCCTAGACAGTAATGCTAGAACTGGGGACAAGAAGACATCACTTTCTAGCATAAATTTTTGCTGACGGCAACCCAAAGCAGTGTATAGCAAGGCTTCAGGGAGCTGACAGGCATCGACAAGCTCAGCGCATCTCTGAAGCCTGGGGAAGTGAAGCATGAGCGCTGGTCCTGTCCATGGCTTCTCCCATGAAGCAGGGCTAGAGGGCACATCTGAACATGGGTCTTGGCAAAATCCTTCTCCTGAAGCAGGGCTACCCCACCTCTCCAGCTTACAGAGCTGGGTCTGCTGCCCAGGTTCTGATTTTCTTTTCTTGGACCAAAAGTGGGCAACAAAACCCAGTTGTTGACTAGCTGCTTTGCTCTTTCCAGGTGCTTTGCAGCTCTGGGCAACATGGCAAAGGCTCAATTTCTGCATGAAACCAATACCATTGCTGACCAGGCAGCTCAAGAGCACGTAAGTCAAACTTTTTCTGCTGTGCAGGGCAGCTGCTTTCCTGTAAACACTTGCATACACATTATCTTCTGTGTCCATGCTCACCAGTATCCTGCTACAGACCAATACGTGGTCGTGTAGAAACTGCTGACATAATCTTTCATCCACGCCTGCCAGGTCCCTCCTCTGGCTAGCCATTTCATATTGCTCCTGTCTTGTCACTTCTGTGATTCTCTTCTGTCTTCTTTAGTTTCTGTAATGACACAGACCCCACCTGCAATCACCTCCCTTGTATCACTCCAGAGCCTGTTCTTTCACTCAGCAAACTGATTGAACTAACTGATGTTGTCTGCAGGGTGGTGATGGTACAGATCATTATCTGGTGCGTGCCCGTTTGGCCATGCTAGACAAGAACTACAAGCTGGCAGAGATGATCTTCCTGGAACAAGTGAGTAAAGGAATAAGGAGCAGAAAAGGTCTCATTTATTTCTAAGCAGAAAGGGTTGTGCCCTGGTGTGAAAGAGAAAAGGAAGGGGTTGCTTATTCCTTGGAGAAGAGTTTTTGCCCTGAAATAGAAGGAGGTATTTCTTGTTCCAAGGTGTAGGATTGCCTTGAGGTGCATGAAGAGGGTGAGGGAGGGTGTATATCCATGTAAAGGGGATGGTACACTTTTTCAAGTGTTTTCTGCACATCTAACCCTGCCCACTATGAGAGCCCAGTGGCAATGTATCTGCTAAATGGAGCCTTCAGGTTGACACTTTTCTCTCTGACACAGAACGCCACAGAGGAGGCCATGGACATGTACCAGGAGCTGCACATGTGGGATGAATGCATTGTGGTTGCCGAGGCAAAGGTACAGAATATAGCTGTGCTGGACTGTGGGCTGGGCTTGCTTGATAAGTCTTCTGGCTGGGAGTCCATTCAAGGTCTGGGTTCTCTTCACCTGCCCTATCAGGACCTCACTTCTGCTTGGAGGGGCTTGCACTGCTATAAGTATGGACCTAGGTGAATAGTGAGGGAGAAAAGCTACTGAAATTGGTTTAGGAGTATCTAGGGCTTTGAAAAAGAATGGATGATTGTAGCATTCGCTACATATCAAGGTGCCACGCTTAGATCACTGGTCGGCCCGGACCAGGGAAAGAGACAGATAACACACACAGTGTGAGCGCCAACTTCCGCCTTTTATTGCACAGTTAATTCCTTTTATACTAACAAGGGGAGGTGGGGTTACAGGTACATCACAAGGCTGCGACTAACCCTCTAACTTTCCGTGACATCGCGAGATCTTCCAAACGTTGAACCCTACAGATGATGCAGTGGTACTCAGGGCTGGCACTGCGGTTTCTGCTAACTGGGCAGCAAAGGATCTGGTGCCATGAACTAGCTGTTCAGAGCCTGCAGGATGAGCAGGACAACATCTTGCCTTGCTCAGGTCAACCAACGCTGCATTTCTCAACAGGGACACCCAATGCTGGATAAGTTGCGTCGGGGTTACTACCAGTGGCTGCTGGATACCCAGCAGGAAGAGAAGGCTGGGGAGGTGCAAGAGGGACAGGGCGACTATCTGGCAGCCATCAGCTTATACCTGCGGGCAGGGCTGCCAGCCAAAGCAGCACGGCTGGCCATGAGCAGGGATGAGCTCCTGACCAATGGGGATGTCATCAATAGGATCTCCACGGCACTGATCAGAGGGGAACTGTATGAACAGGTGAGTGGCCCACCCCACTTCTTTGTGGCATCAAAGCTCTTACCCTGTCCTCTGCATCTGTGAGATACAGGGGGACTTGAGCTGGAAAGTAGCAGATGTAATTCTGTGTTGATAAATTTGCAGTTAATGTTTGGGAGGAAATCCTAACTGCATCCATTATACATGGGTGGGGTCTAGAATTACTGTTATTAGTCAGGAAAAAGATCACAACTCATTGGCGACCTGTCTCCGAAACATCAGCTGAGTGTTCAGTCATAGCCAAGGAGGCCCTTGGGAAGACAGGAACCAACAGGAAAGGAGTTGTGAATCAAATAGAAAACTTGATATAACTGTGAAAATGTACAGTGCTTCGTGATAGTAGAATAAAAAATGGTGGTACAGCTTTCATATAAAGATAGTCTAAATGGAAAAGCTAAGGAAGAAAAACAAAGGAAGTTATGAAGACAATCTGTAGAACCATGACTATCGTTGTCATGGTTTAACCCCAGCCAGCAACTAAGCACCACGCAGCCGCTCACTCACTCCTCCCCCACCCCCAGTGGGATGGGGGGAGAAAATTGGGAAAAGAAGTAAAACTCATGGGCTGAGATAAGAACGGTTTAATAAAACAGAAAAGAAGAAACTAATAACGATAATGATAACACTAATAAAATGACAACAGTAATAATAAAAGGATTGGAATATACAAATGATGCACAGTGCAATTGCTCACCACCCACCGATCAACACCCAGTTAGTCCCCGAGCGGCAATCCCCCCGCCCTCACTCCCCCCAGTTTATATAGTAGGTGTGACATCACAGGGTATGGAATACCCCGTTGGCCACTTTGGGTCAGCTGCCCTGGCTGCGTCCCGTCCCAACTTCTTTTGTCTCTCCAGCTTTCTTGCTCGCTGGGCATGAGAAGCTGAGAAATCCTTGACTTTAGACTGTACATTACTTAGGAACCACTGAAAACATCAGTTATCAACATTCTGCTCATACTGAACTCAAAACATACCACTGTACCAGCTACTAGGAAGACAATTAACTCTATCCCAGCTGAAACCAGGACAATCGTAGAAGGGAAGTGATTCTTCTCTGTCTCTAATAACACAAAAAAATAGTAACTACTTATTATTAGGTGATGGTTTTAAAACAAAAGTGTGTTTTTCACACAGCACATAATCATGTTAATGTAAAAAAGCAGTGCTGAGTCTGACCAGTGTACAGCTTGGTATCCTGGCCAACAGTTGCCTCTTGCAGATGTTTAAGAAAGGAATGTAAAGAACAGGGCAGACAAATAGAGGGTGGTACTTCCCCTGGTGTACTTTTATAGTTTCCAGCAGTTTGCAGACTATAGTGTACCTGAACTGTTTTATTTTTATGTTTAAGAGCTCTTGATAGATTTTTCTTCCATGAGCTTGTCAAATTATTGTTTGAACCACCTGTACTTTTTGATCTACAATGTTGGCTATGAGTTACCCAGTTCAGTTATGTGTTGTGGAAAAAACCCAGTTCTTTTTGCTGGCCTATTTTACGTGCCCTGCTTAAATTACATTTCTCCAGTCTCATTTTGCCTTCAGCATTTTCTGACCATTTTATTTTGACCCAAGAGAATTTTGTGCTTTTCCAAACCTGTCACCTTTTCTTAAGCCTTCAGTTGAAAGAGTAACTGTGGAACTCGTTGCTGCCAGATGCTTTGTTACCAAAAGTATGAATGGTCCAAAAGTGGTTAGACAAATCACGGAGGTAGACTCTGTCAAAAGCTATTAAATGTGATGATGTGAGAGCATCATGACAGAAACTCAGGAAGCTTCTGTGATGCAGATTGTCAGAGACGGATAGATAGAATGGAGGAAAGGCTGGTATATACTTGCTCTGTTCTTACAACCTTTCTCTAGACATGTGCTTTCGCCACCATTCAAATACTGAAGGGAATGAATCTTCGGTCTGCCAGGATGGCCTTTCTTACATTATGTTCAAAGTTCTACAAGCTTTGAACCTCATCCCACCCTGTTGGTCACCACCCTTTCCTACAGGGTAAAAACATGCTGCAAGAGGCTGAGTTTCCCCCTTCACTACTCATGCCCACGGCTCCCATGTGATCATCTGTATAGCAGAGCTCCAAGGGACCATGGTCATAGAAAAGGCTGTTGCTGCACCAGCCACTGTGCAGAGAATGGAGGTTGTCTCAAAAACTCTTATCTTGTTAGAAAGTGGTACCCCAGAAAAACACTTGGGGTATGTCAGTTGGCAGAGAGGACAATGGTTTCAGCACATGCAGTCTTTCCTAGAAGTTCCCTTTATCCCCATGCTCTTGATTAGTGGGGAAGACATAGCTGATGGAGAAGTCCGTGTGGCAGGACTGACAAGCTCTGTACATGGGACTGGTAGGGTACATGATGGTGTGGGGAGATAGTGGCTCTGGAAACTGACAGCTTGTATTTGTCATTAGGCTGGAGACCTGTTTGAGAAGGTTGGGAACCCACGGAAGGCGCTGGAGTGCTATTGCAAGGGCAGTGCCTTCCTGAAAGGTACTGTGCTAAATATGTTCCTCCCCCCATCAATCCCCAGCAGGAGCCTGGGTACTCTGGCCTGGTGGCAACATGAGCTATTGCCCTGGAGCCCAGAGATGCCTACGTGCTCTGAAGCTTCCATGTGTCATCTCATTCAATGTATGTATTTTCACAAAGTTGTACTTGCACACACAGTCCCAGAACAGCATCCTCTTCCCAAGGCCTTGATCGTGCTAATTGCACCAGCATGGATTTGGTCCAGCTTTCCACAGAGTCCAGATTGCTGTGTAGCCTGTTGGAGCTGGAGTGGATTAGACAGTCGCCATTCCCCTCCCTCTGTGCCCCATCCAAGGCCCATGTTCAACTCACAGTTCTGCTTTCTTGCTAGATTCAGTGTAACAGCTATCATGTCCCCTTACAGCAGTGGAACTGGCTCGCCTGGCATTTCCCGCAGAAGTTGTGAAGCTGGAGGAGACCTGGGGAGACCATCTGGTGCAGCAGAAACAGCTGGATGCTGCTATTAATCATTATATCGAAGCCAGGTGGGGGCAGGTGATGGCTGTATAACCAGCAGCAGTATAACCTGGCAAGCTATGAAGTTGATACAGTTTGCTTAAATCAGCAGGGGTTTTTTCCTGAGTAAGCCCCCCTCGACCCTGCTTTGCCAGTGCACCTGGTGCTTATGTGCAGTCTCTGCTGGCCGCAACCATGGATGCCTTCCGCATCTCTCCCAAGGTCTTCATTCCTGATTACTTTTCCCTGCTGTCCTAGTTCTTCATTCTTTCCCCTTAGCTTTGCCAGTTATTCAGATCCAGTCACTTTGGTTTCCCTGGCTTAACGCAGCTGGAGGAGATGGCTGGTGGCTGGCTGTACAGAG
The DNA here is from genome assembly GCF_964188355.1 of Buteo buteo. Classification (NCBI taxonomy): domain Eukaryota; kingdom Metazoa; phylum Chordata; class Aves; order Accipitriformes; family Accipitridae; genus Buteo; species Buteo buteo. Next base: position 153,072 of record NC_134187.1, read on the forward strand.
TTATGTTTTTGATGCTAGGTGCTCGATTAAGGCCATTGAGGCAGCCTTGGGAGCCCGGCAGTGGAAGAAGGCCATCTACATTTTGGACTTGCAGGACAAACAGACAGCAGCCAAATATTACCTCAGGATTGCCCAGCACTATGCAGCTTTACAGGAGTATCAGGTGAGGCCACAGACCACAGTCATTGCTGTTCTGTGTGTCCCTTGGGACTGCTGAGTATAGTCATTTCCCTACAGGTTGCGGAGGAGCTGTACATCAAAGGAGACCAGACCAAGGATGCCATTGACATGTACACACAGGCCGGGCTCTGGGAACGGGCTCACAAGGTAGAGTCAGAAGCCAAAGCTCCTGGGGACCTCACCCTGCTTCGTGAAATGTCTTTCATCGGGTGGTGGTGGTGCCTTGTGCACCAACACCTGATCAACAAGCACTCTTCCCAAAGGATGCGTGTAGGGGCATCCAGTAGCCAGCAAGAAATCAGTCCCTGGTATTGACATCCTGTCTGTGCCCTTATTTACTTCAGCATCCCTGTGTGGGTGCACCTGTGACAGAAATAGCACTCTCCAGGGGGGTTGGTCCTGTGTGCTTTGATCACGCTGACAAATGACTACCTATTCTCTGCAGAGCGTATAGCATATACATCTGTTTGTAACGGGAAGGAGATTGGTTTTCTCCTTCTCCTTCACTACCATATATCAAGAAATTGCTGTGCGGTGTGCTGTAGTTTCTCCCATGTGTGTTCCTTTTGGCAGCTGGCGATCAAATGTATGAGTCAGGAAGATGTGTCTGTGCTCTATGTAACCCAGGCCCAAGAGATGGAGAAGCAGGGCAAGTACAAAGAAGCAGAGAGGTGAGCATCTTCCTTGGTACTAGTCCAAGACTAAGCCCTGAAAAAATGGCTGTAGTGAGGAGGAGCCCTTTCCTGGGTGGGAACGGAGTTTGGGACTGAGGTTTGGAAAGGTCAGAGGTACTCTCTCCACACGTGGAGACCTAGAGCTGATGTTTCAGAGTTCATAGGAAAAGAAGTCACTGACTATTAATGTGTCTTTGTCCACCAGGACAGAAGGGAGGTCTCATGTAGCAAAGCTGTCTCATGTAGCAAAGGAAGTATGGCAAGGCTTTTCCCCACTGCAGAGTGCTACATCTGATCTGTCATGGTCAGCTGAGGATAAGATACGGGAAGTGGAGTGTTTCCCATCCAGGTTACTAATGTTGCCAGGTCTAGATTAATAACAACACAATAAGGTTAGTAGGTACAGGGACAAACACAGCTGTGTATCTGATGCCATGGTACCTGATCTCAAGGATGCCCAGTACATGAAAGGGGGCATTACAGCTGGTGAAGTCACAGTGGGTTTTATCTTTCTGCTGGCCTATATGAGTAAGTTGAGCTGACATTGTCACGTTACCATCCCAACAGGACTGACAGCCTCAGGTTGGAGGCCAAGATGAGAACAGGTCACAGAAGCCCAGAGGCTCCCTCCAAGTCACAACTCAGGTTGACAAGTGAGGATGGAGGGAATAACTTTGCCCTACTGCGGCTGATAGTGGCATAACAGAAGGGCTCTATCTAAGCAATGTCCAGCCTTGCAGCCTGCAACAGTCATGCTGCACACCAGTCATGCCTTTTGGCAGTGTGCCCAGGACCTGACTTCAGCTGGGCAGAATGCAGGGAGACTGCAGGGACTGGTCATGTCCTCAGCTGAGCCATTTGAATGTGCTTGTGTTCCCAGGCTGTATATCACTGTGAATGAACCTGATTTGGCCATCACCATGTACAAGAAGTGCAAGATGTATGATGAGATGGTTTGCCTAGTGGCCAAGTACCACAAGGACTTACTCAGCGACACCCACCTGCACCTGGGCAAGGTGAGTGCATCTCATGGCAGGGGATCAACTAGACCAGGCAGGGACAAGAGTGTCACTAACTCATTGCCTCTAATTGCAGGAGCTAGAGGCAGAGGGATGCTTACAGGAGGCTGAGTACCACTACCTAGAAGCTAAGGACTGGAAGGCCACAGTAAACATGTACAGAGTGAATGACATGTGGGAAGAAGCTTACAGGGTAATAACCACTTCACAGCTACCCCACTGTGCAGGGATCAGGCTTTGACTGCAGGACCCTGGTAGGAACTGCTCTGTCTCTATTCACTGCAAAATTTGAAGACTTGGCATACACTACCTAGCTTCAGCATTTGACACCGCACTGGAGGCGCTTGCATCTGCTGCTCTGCAGCATTGCACCCCAAAAGTAGGTCTTGGCCCCTAGCTTCTCTGCAGCACTGCCTTCCTCCATTCACTGCTCTGCCCCTGACCACTGCACCATGTTGTACCTCAGAGGTATTGCTCTGCCCATAGCCACTCTAGCAGCTCCACCCCAGCACTGCTCCCCTCCAGTGCAGACACAGATTGCCAGGGGTCACTTCTGCTGACCTAACAGTAGTGTGGGCCATGCTGAGGAGGCAGCAGCCTTCTTTCTGCTCTGCTGTATAAGCCTTTGTCTCACTCTACCCAGACCAGTGGTGGCTACAGAAGGGTTCCTCAGGAGAGAACAGTTGGTTTTGGTGCTCCCTTGCAATGACAAGCGTCATGTGAGAGGGGAGTCCTGGCTCAGCCTGCTGAAGACGAAATGGATGCATTGGGCTCTTCCACTTTCTTTGCTTTGGATAGGTGGCCAAGGCACATGGGGGAGCAACCTCCTATAAGCACGTGGCCTATATGTGGGCAAAGAGCCTGGGTGGAGAGGCAGCTGTGAAACTCCTCAGTAAATTCGGACTTCTGGAGATGGCCATTGACCATGCAGCAGACAGCGGGTAAGCAGGTCCATCAGCCCAGCACTTCTCTCCAATCTGCCTGACCTGAGAAAAAAGGGGTGCCCCAAGATAATTGTATGCATAATAGCTGCAGGTCCAGGATATGGCATGTCTTCCCACCCCACCTGTATGTCTTCACACAGGCATTCCACTTTCTTGACACAGCCTGCTTCCTGTCCACCTGTTAGTGTCTCAAATATCAAGTCAGAGCTGGGCAGGCAAAAGCAGTTTGCCCTTCAGCCTCAGTGGGGTTGCCTTGTGAGAGCCTCTGAACACGGGAGGAGGTATTCCTCATGTTACCATAAGTAACTGCCTGCCAGAAGAGTTTTGGCCCCACTGTGCACCTGTACAGCCATCCGACTGCACTGCCATTCACTGCTGCTCTCTTCCAGCTCTCCCACATCGCTAGGCTCAGGGGAGTCTTGCGACCGCCCCTTAGGGTTGAACCAAGGGCCTCTGGCACTAAGAGCAAGTGTGAAGGAGCTGAATTTCCTTAGTGGGGCCTCTAAAAGCTCCTGTTCTCTGGTCAGGAACAGGAGAAATGGGCAGTGCCCACTCACTCGGAACCCTCTGTATTCCCTTCTCTCCTCTCCCGGTGTCTTGTGCTCTACTTGATATCTTGTGCTTAGTGAAGGCGTCCCCTCACAGTGCATAGTCCTGCTCTCGCCCCATTTTCTCTTTCATTGCAGGGTCTTTGAATTTGCTTTTGAACTGGCCCGCCTCTCCATGAAGCAGAAGATGCCAGAGATCCACTTGAAGTATGCCATGTTCCTAGAAGATGAGGTAATTTTACCCCTGGAGTAGGTGGGAGTTCTCTGGTCGCTCAGGTAATTGAACAGTTGTCCTTAAGGGCTGCTGCAGCAGGCACTTTTATGGCTGCAGTCACTGCTCACCCAAAAGACTCCACGATTACAGCCCCAAGTTTCCACACACATCTTTTTTTCACAAATCGTCTCTGCCTCATGGTAATAGAGGAGGTCATGTGATGGTATCAGGGCAGGAAGGCATAAAAGCAGGTTGTTTCCTCTCTCCTAGGGCAAATTTGAAGAGGCTGAAGCCGAATTTATTAAAGCTGGGAAACCCAAGGAGGCGGTGCTGATGTATGTATCATTCCCCATCCTGGCCTGCTCCATCTCCTCTCCCTGTATGATGCCAGCCTGGTTGCTTCTCCAGCATTGGTCTGCTCCTTGCCATCCTTGTTACATCTCATGTTGATTTCCCTAGGTTCGTGCATAACCAGAACTGGGATGCTGCACAGCGTGTGGCTGAAGCTCATGACCCAGACAGCGTGGCTGATGTGCTCATGGGACAGGCACGTTTTGCCTTTGAGCAGAGAGAGTTCCAGAAAGCAGAGGCGTTCCTCTTGAGAGCACAGAGACCTGAGCTGGCCATAAAGTACTACAAGGTGAGCGCAGACTGTAGCAACATCATTGCCTTCTCACTGGACAAGAATCCAGTTTGGATGGAGGAGGAGTGAAATCCATCTCCCAGCTCTCCCTGTCAGCTTAGTAGCCAAAGAGAAACCATTTACTCAGGTGGTTCCTAGTAGAACTTAATTCTGGCCTGCTCTTAGAAGACTGAACCGGTAGAGCTATCACAGCATAGCTTAGCTCTCTCACAGCTCTGGGAGGAAGTAGCCTGCCAGAATTTGGATGGTCCTCAGGGATAGCACGAGTGGGTGCATTTGGAAACTGTAACTGCCCATTCCACAGAGGTAGCTAGGATGGATGAGGACTTTTCCTCTGAGGTAGCTTGGGTGAATGGACAGACATAGGTGCCATTTTGGGGAAGGAAAGAATTGGATGGTGCTGCTGTGGTTGTTTCTTCCAGTGGGTCCTCTGGCAAGATAACATGAGAGGCTAGATGTGTTAATGCCAGGAGTGGGGGGCATCCTGGTGAACTGGTGAAAATTTCTCCTCCCCATTGTGCTTGTGCAGGAGGCTGGCATGTGGAGCGAAGCCCTGCGGATCTGCAAGGAATATGTGCCTAGTCGGCTAGAAGAGTTACAGGAGGAGTGCGGCAGGGAGGCTGCCAAGATGGGCTCCACGTAAGGAATGCTGTGGTCAGGTTGCAGAGAACAGACAGGTAGCTCTTCCCATAGGCCATTGTGCTGATGCCTCACAGAGGTAGCCTGCTGGGATCCCTGACATCCAGTTGTTTCCTTCTTGAGGACCCTGGAGTTCTTACTGCATAGGTTTCCTAACATCCTTCCTCCCTGCTCTGGGAGACTCCAGGCTTATTCTCACCATCCAAGGTCTCCCTGATGTCTTCTTGCCACTCACAGATCTCCGAGGTCTCTTGTACTGTCAGTGCATCTCCCCAGGGTCCTTAATCAATTCTCTCCTCAGCACTGGCTGTATGCATTCCTTGTCACAGACTCAGCCCCTTCTGAGGTGCCTGGCTCACCTCTGCTGTGCACCTCCCTGCCCATGCCCTACACACTGTCTACAGGATCTCTGTGGCAGCATCCCAGTCTTGCTCACAGCCTACATACCTCCCTACAGAGGAACAGAAGGGCTGCTGGAGCAGGCACGGGAGTGGGAGCAGGCTGGGGAATATGCCAGGGCGGTGGACTGCTATCTGAAGGTGCGGGATCCCAGCAACAGTGTCCTGATGGAGAAGTGCTTGCTGAAGGTACAGTTGGAGGCTATGATTCCCTTCATATGCTCTGCTGTCTAGGAGGTGTCCCACAACCTGCAGTGCATCCCAGAGATACCTCAATCACTAGGTGACTGCCTTTTCTGCTTCTCCTGGTCTATGTCCGCCAGCCTTTGGGTTGTGTTCTTGTTTGTACTTTTCACTCATACCTGTGCCCCTGTACCAACTTTGGCAACAATTATGTCCTTGTCTGATCTTCTCCCATGTGAAATTAGCTGGGCTTTGCTTCTCTGAATTGCTGAAGTGGGCTGTCATTTCTTCTCCCCTTCCCCCATAGTTCAAGTGCTCCTGACTCTCAGTCTTTTAGCTGGGACTGAGCTCTTCCCAGCTTCATCCCTCTCTCAAACAGCTTTTATCACTTCTGTCAATTTCTCTTCACAGGCTGCTGAGTTGGCCATTAAATTCTTGGGTCAGTCACAGAGCCTGGAGGTGACGCGGACTGTGGCTCCTCAGCTGGTGGCAATGAAGAAATACAGTGCGGTGAGGTCTGGCTCCTGCCCCCAGACTACTGAAGAAGCAGTGACATAGGAAGGGAGAGCTCTATCCAAGGGAAAGAGGCCAGGTCACATCCTGGGGTGATGGGTGGATGGGCCTATGCAGAGTTAGGCAGCACAGAGTCTTCGAGGAGGAGGAAGGAGGGGAAGGGATCAAGTCCTGGAATAGTGTGAGAGAGCCAGGCTTTGGGAAGAGACTTTCTGTTGTTGCTGTGTGCTGGTCACTTCCAACAGCAGCAGCTCCAGCCTGGGCTGCAGGGTGCCGTTGGGGTTTCATCTCTCATGGGACTGTCTCTGGCCCTGCAGGCAGCTGAACTCTACCTCAACTTGGACCTCATCCAAGAAGCTATTGATGCCTTCATTGAAGGGGAGGAATGGAGCAAAGCCAAGCGTGTGGCCAAGGAGTTGGACCCCAGGTATGCCCCAAACTTGTCAAATTATACTCTTCCTGCTCCCTCTGCCACCTCTAGAGGATCCCGTGTCCTGTTCTGCTGCCCCAGGTTCCTTGGATTCTCCCCACAGTGGCCTTGCCATGCTCAACAGGGCACATTCTCCACAGCTGCCCTTCCCAAGCCATTTACCATCCTGACACTTTTCTATTGCCACACATCCCATGGAAACAGTTATCCCCTTTTGTCCCATCCCTATCCCTATCTCCCTTTCCCTTGACATAATCCTGTGCATGCATTTCTTTCTGAAAGTCCTGTGATCCCTTTCTCTCTCCTCACACATTATATTGCAAAGAGCTGCCTAGGCCCTTTCTTTCCCCTCTATCTATGCTTCCAGCAGCAGGCCAGAAAACATGGCACAGCTGTAAGTCCTCTTTTTCCCAAAGTAGACAAAGTTGAATCCAGCCTCTGCACTGATGCAAGACACTATTTATCTTGCTGCCTACTAAGATTCTTTCTACCCATTAGGTCAGAGGAGTATGTGGACCAGCGTTACAAGGAGTATTTAAAGAACCAAGGAAAGGTAGATTCGGTAGGTATTTGGGATGTCTCACAGGCTAGGGAGTGATGTCAGGATCTGTGCAGATCCTTGGAGCCTTCCTCATGGGGCTTTTGCCTGAGTATGCCCACAGGTGAGGAGTGTGTATGTGCCTATGAGTTATGGTTTCTGCATACCAGATGGGTCACACTGGATCTGTGCTTCCATACTATAGAATGGGAGGGACTGTGTGTATGTGAAGAAAAGACCTGGGTGGGCTGATGCCTGCCTTGATGCTGGTAGGCAACCTTGCCTGCACAGTGAACTTATGGTTGTTTCCATCCCCAGCTGGTAGGAATAGATGTCATGGCTGCTTTGGATATGTATGCAGAGCAGGAGCAATGGGAGAAGTGCCTGGAGGTTGCAGCTAAACAGGTGAGTGTCTGTGTGAGTCCTCAGGAGACAAACATGGGGTCCTGGCTCTCTGAAGCAGGGGCAGCAGGAATGAGTGGGCAGAGCAAAGCAGTCATTTCTGTGTGGAGCACGGGGGGTCACTGCAGCAGCTCAAAAACCACCTCTCCACTGTCCTCATCTTAGATAATGAGGCCTAGAAGGGAAGCATTAGAACCCAGGAGCATATTGGGTTTAAATTTTGTGATTAATGGAGCATTGGAAAAAGCTAAATGAGTTGTTTGGGCTGGAAGTAATTGGTACCATGGAAACAGACAGACTTGCAAAAGAAAGCCTTCTTTCTACGTGTTCTTTAGAGGCCTGGTGTCAGTAGAAATGAGACATCCTTGTCGTGAAAGCAAATTTGACATTTTTTCATTTTTACTGACCTAAAACTAGCAAAATTACCTCAGCAGAATAATAAAAATAGAGAAAAGCAAAATGAAACTGGTTTACAGTGCTATTCCAATGCAGTAACAGGAGGAGAAAGCTCTAGATTACCAGGATCTACTTTGAGAGTTTGTTTGGATTCAATGATTATTGTTTGGTTATTGGGTAGTCGTTATTGATTGGTTATTGATTCAATGGTTATTGATAAAGGAGCTAAACTAAAGGCAGGCGTGATTCTTTGAAGTGAGGCATTGCTTCAGATCAAGTTACAGGGCAGCCCCTGGCAATGGAATCTGCAGTTAGTGGAGACATCACAGCTAATCACTCAGGCAAACACGGACAACTTGGACAAGCACTGGTAATGTGTTGTACCGTATTTTTATAACTTCGTTTCTAATGCAGTAACCAGTAACCTGAGTTTGAGCTCTACCACAGTAAACTTGATTTCTTTTTGGCTTCTGGGGCTTCTCTGGAGGTACTGTTTTTTTGTTGTAGTAGTTATCTTGGAGACTTCTGTGCTGATGTTCTAATTATCAGGAGGTACCAGTGTTGATCTTCTTCCATAAAGAATACCTTCACGCTTAATTTAATGGTAAAGTCTTAATCAGTTTTATTGTCAGCCAGGCACAACAATACCACATTTAGGCCAAGAAGATGTTAGTCTGTTTATGCCTCTATGAAAGCATTAGCACAACCTTGCTCCATGACCAGTGCAGAATTTCATGACTTTTGACTCAGCTGTTCTACAGTGATTATATAGGACAAAAGTTAGATTTATCAAAACAGGTCACATACCAGACTTAATCTTTATCCCAAACTGTCCTGTATGTAGTGTTTCACCAGCATCCACATCTGGGTGTTCAAGTTCTAGACACATAATTGCGGCACTGGTCTCTTTTTTGCTTAATAAACTTGTTTCCATTGCTCATTTTTTGACAGGATTACACATTTTATGCCATCTTCTTCATCTCATTACTATATTTAAGCCTGTGTGAAACAGGTCTTTCCTCAGTTGAATTTCTGTAAGGCTGACTACAGTCAGTCCTCAGCAAAGTGTTTATGTGATCAGCATATGTAGGAGCAGCACTCCAAGGAGGCCTCCAGTCCCACAGATCTGACAGCATTTGAATAATGGACTAGAGCAGCCTTGCAAATTATGAATGTCTTCAGTCCACAAAGTGTTTTGATTCATTCTTTCATTAGGCTAAGGGCTGGTTTACAATTGGTACCTGTGGTGCCACATTGTGGAGATACTGCATCCTTTACGTATTTGGCCGTATTCCTTGGCAAGTGGTGAACAGCTGAAGAACAGCTTTATTGCCATGTGTGGAAAGATCAGCACAGCATCAGCTAGCCAGGATTAAAGGTGTCAAGTGGGGCCCAAATCAAAAAACAGGTCTGCTGTGTGCAGTCTGTCTCTGTCTGATTACCTGGTCTCATCCTTTGGGACTCAGGTGTATGGGTGTGGGTAAATGCATCTGTAACCATCCCTACTGAGTGACAAATGTTCAGTTCATTAATCTCATGCTACTGCTTTCTGCGTGTCTTCTCCAGAACTATAAAGTCTTGCACAAGTATGTAGCTCTGTATGCAACCCACCTCATCCGGGAGGGCAGTTGGGACAAAGCCCTGAGCCTGTATGTCCACCATGGAGCACCTGCCAACCCACAGGTAATGAAGACAGCATGACATCCCAGTGTGAGTTGCTAGAGTGTGCTATGATGTGCTACATGAATCAGATTTCCAGTCCAGAACTGGGATTGCCAGGTGTTCAGTATGTCCAAGCCACTTAAACCCTGCTGTGGATTCTTGAGAAGGCTCCTCAGCTAGAGGACTAAAGGCAATCTCCTGGCATATTCTCCACGGGGAAATAGTAGGGGGGAGTTGAGTATTTTTATTTGTTTTGAACACCTTAATCACCAAGACCAGAATAAAAGGAACCATGTTTGACTCTCTGAGAGCACTGGCTGCAGTAAGCATTTTTCCCCATTTCCCTGCCTTGCCCTGTAGCACCCATTGTAACCAGCAATCTGTAGCAGTGCTGCTCCAGGAGCCTGCATGCAGAGCTGCCATTCCCTCAGCCCGTGCTTGACAGCAGGAGAGCTCCAGACTTTTGCTGACTCCCCATCTGGCTCCCTTAAGATTCCTCTCCTTTTCATTGCAGAATTTCAACATTTACAAGCGTCTCTTTGTAGAGATGGTGAATGCATCTGGCATGAATTGTGCCGAGGCCTACTCCAGCTGGGCTGAGCTGCGTGATATTCTCTTCCATCTGGTGAGTGTGGGTGATGGCCACCACTGCCTGTTAAACTCCAACACCCTGGTGGCTCCTAGCAGGGGAGAAAGAAGAACCAGTCTCTAGCCAGGTGACATGGGCAGTATTTGTAGAAGACAAGTTGAGGGGAAATGGGGAAATGTCCACAATGTGGACAGTAGAATAATAGGATATTGTGAAGTGGATATGGCTGGGCAAGAGAAGTCAGGGAAGAAGATGACCCGGCACTCAAGGCGAAATCCTCGAAGTCAGTCTGGACACTGGCACTTGCAGAGCTCACCGTGTCACTGCTAGATGGGAACCTATCACAATGTGCCCACTTTTCGTCCTACACCCATATTCAGCAGCCTGGGTGGGGCAAGGAACTGGGGAAAGCACAGAGCTACTGAGCCTGGAAAATAAGAGTCCTCCTAATCTCCCTAGAGATGCTTGGAGCTTTCTGTTCCTTCTTCCCTGTCCCAAAATACCTCAGCCAAGAGCCCATGATTGCCTCTTCTCTGTTTCTGTCCCACAAATACCCACCGCTAGCACAAACGAAATGCACAAATCCCACTTTGTCCATCCAAACTCACCCCTGCTTCCAGTGCTGTCTGTTGTTGCAGTACTGTTGGCTCCCCCCTTCTCCCACAGCCTCCTCCATTCAGCATGCTGTAGGACCCAGAGGACCCAAGGCCCAGCCCTTTTCCAGTCCCCAGAGGTGCCTGGATATTTCAGATCTTTCTCTCTCCCAACTTTTCCCTGGACTCAAGTGGATGAGGAGTGCCCTTTGTGCTCTCATGTTCTCACTTGCTCTCCTTTTCTCTTCTTCAGTGTGAAAACTTAGTAAAGTCAAGTGAAGCAAACACTCCAGCACATGAAGAGTTTGAAACGATGCTGCTAATCTCTCACTACTATGCCACCCGCTCTGCTGCTCAGGGCGTGAAGCAACTGGTAAGGTTTTTGAAGTTCTTTTGCCAGGTCACTACCCTATGTGCAGAACCCTGTGGGGACGTGCAGGTTCAGGGCTATCCATAGTTCACTATTCCACTTCATGGATCACTTACACATCATGGATGCATGAGAATGGGACTATAGTGATCTGGGAGCCCACCACGAGCAAGTGGAACTGGAGATAGTCTTCTCTGACTCCTTATAGTGCGACCTGCCTCCAGCCACTGAGGCTGAGATGTAAACAAGTGGGAAGCTGATCCATATGCTTGCCATGACTTCTGAGAGCATAGGCACCAGTAGAAATTTAGGGATCACACAAAAATCTGATCTTCCCAGGAGAGGCATTGCTTCCTCTTCAGCTATCCTGGGCTGTGAGAGCTGCTGGGTTTCACATGTGGTCTTGAGAACAGATTGGCTTTGCGCAGGGCTTTGTGAGCTCATGGGCCTGTGCGCGGGGCTTCTCAGGGGCTTTGGGAGCTCATGGGCCTGGGTGCTGGGCCTCACAAGGCACCGTGAGTATTTTTGAGTCTTATGTGCATTGGAATTTGTTCTGGGCTACAATATATAGCAGAGTCCCTGCTGAAGTCTTGATCCATATGTGATTGTGGAATTGTGGTAGAGCTCTGTATGAGTGTGAGACTGGAGCTGTGATAGAGCAGGCTGTGAAAAAGAAAGGTTGTCACAGCTAGGACCCCAGTAAAAGTCATAGGGGAGACTGGGCTTTCCCCATGGCTGCGTGTGTAGATGTTGGGGGTCCAGAGACATGTCAGACAGAAAGAGCCAGTTCTGATGTCTTGGAAACCTGTACAGACCCACACAGTTGTGGCATGTTGAGGTGTTGGGTAATCTATGTGGAACCATGAAGAAGGGCTGGCCTTCCCAGTTCTGGTGTGACGAGAAACTTTCTGGCAAGCAGAGAAGTGAAATCTCCCTTGAATTCCTTGCCCCCACTCAGAAATTCGTATGTGACTGAATACAAGAAGAAACTTGCTGTGAGTGTGGCTGAACACCAGAACAGGTTGCTTGGAGAGAGAGGTTGGAGAGTCTCTATCCCTCGAAATACTCAAAACGTGACCAGACATGTTCCTGAACAACCTGCTGTAGCTGACTCTGCTTTGAATGTCGCAGGGTTGGACTAGTTGATCATCAGAGATCCCTTCCAACCTCAACTATTCTGTAACTCAAATGGTGGGAGTTTGGGTGTGGCTTCTAGAAAAACAGCACGGTTTATAAAGCAAAAGGACCTCATCTTCAGGTGACAGTCCTCCTGTGTGTTCACACAGTGAGGGTACTTACAGTCAGGACTGAAGTTTTTAACCTTTCTTTGTTGCATATCTGGAATACGTGAGTGCAGAGTCCCTGCCATGATTCTGGGGCAGTATGATCTCATGAGATCCCTTCCGACCTGACTTTTCTGTGCTGATTGTTTTGGCTTTACTGTCCCCTGTGGCTGTAGGACACGGTAGCTGCCAAGCTGTCCATTTCCCTGCTGCGCCACACTGAGCTCCTCCCTGCAGACAAGGCTTTCTATGAAGCTGGGATAGCTGCCAAGGTAAGAGGTATCTGCCACCAGAGCAGCTAAGGAGGTGGAGGACCCTGGGCTGAGGGATTCTCAACTTTATCTTCCCCTAGCTGCCCCTAGCTGCACTGGTACACCAGTAGCCAGACACTGGCATTGGAGGCCTTTCCTCAAACAGCTTGCCAGCCTCTGCATTTTGTCATGGAATGGCAGTAGGTAGTGGGAGGGCATACCTGAGACTGCAGACCCAGCGGGTAGACCAGCGGCCATGTTATATTGCATGGCTCTGTTAGCGTAGATGCAAGACTCCTCACTGATCTGCCTTGCTCTGGGTCACCTAAGTGTTACCTCAATCCTGAGGCTACAGACTCTGACTGCCTGCCCAGACGCAATGACACATGGCAAGCACAGCAGCATGTTCTCACTGAATGACGCTGGCTGTGCAATAATGCCTGACTCCATCTTGTGGGACAGCCTGTGGCTAGTGGGCTGGTTGTCCTAGTGGTTGCCTGTGAAGCAGTCCTCAGGAATGGTGAGCAGGGTTGTGCATTCTCCTTCTCCATTACCTGTGCTGCAAGCGGGATGTTGTGGCACAAACAGAACCACATCCTTTCTAGCCATCACTCAGGCAGGAGAGTTGTGGCCATGAAGATAAGCTGCCTGGTCTCACTTGGGGTTTCTCTCTGTACTAGGCAGTCAACTGGGAGAACATGGCATTCATCTTCCTGAACCGCTTCCTGGACCTCTCAGATGTGCGTATAGTCTGCTGGAGGGAGGGCTATCATACTTGAAATGACAATGGGCTGTAGGGTGAAAACACACCCTCAACCTGGCCAGGGTACTCCTGAGGCTCAAATGTGGCAGGACGTTTGAGCTGGTGCCAATGGAGAACCCTGAACGCTGCTCAGTGTGTGTGCATCCACAGCACTGAGTACCCTAAAACTAGCTGTGGAAGGACTTGCCATGCAGGGCACCTGAGCAACCCTGACGCTGTCACTCTGGGTGTGCCAGTGCCATCATGCATTTATGTTGCAGCAAAGAGCAAGTTGGCCTAACAGTTTGGGCCTGTAATCTTCATGGCTGCAAGTGCTGTTACAGCTTTCAGGATGATCTCATCTGAGTTGTTCCAAGGGAACGAAAATTACCTGAGGGGTGGAGGGCATGGCCCAATGCTTTAGCCACTGTGATACAAGACTGAGGAGTCCCCATGCCAGTCATCTCCTTCCTTGAGTAGCAGATTGGTCACCAGAAAACACTAAACCCTAGGAAGCTGACAGACCTTACTGTTCCAGTCTTCCAAGTGCTGTCAGCAGCTGCTGGGAAATGTGCCATTCCCCCCTCCCCCCATTTCATCTTTCCCTTCGAGGCCACCTGACGAGTTTGAATAGTACAGTGTTTCAGAGACACACATCCTCTGACACTGCAGAGGATGGCCATAAATGCTGCCTCCCAGGAGGGCCCTGTCACCACAGCGCTAATAGATAGAGGCATCAATAATGCCATCCTCACAATGTAGATTGTACTGTCAACTCCAAGGATGGTATTGCCTAGTGCTCCACCATTTCTCCTTTCTCAGGCCATTGAAGAAGGGAACCTGGATTCTCTGGACCACTCCGATTTCCAGAGCACAGACATTCCCTTTGAAGTGCCACTTCCAGCCCAACAGCACGTGCCTGTGAGTGTCATCTGCCTTCTTCAGCTCCCATGAACAGTGATGCTGCTTCAGGACCCCCTCTGAAGAGGGACTGGGGCAAGGGTGGGACAGCACACACTACAAGAGATGGAAATGTACTCAGCACTGGCCTGGGCCCTGTGCCCCCACCCACGGCAAACACACATGCAGCCCCAGTACACGCATACACACTCTCTCTTTGGCATGCTCCCCTCCCACTATACAGGTGCTTGTGCACATATGCACTCACCCCCCTGCCCCCAAATACATACGTGCATATGTGCGTGCACATACTGCACACACACTTGTGTACTGCTCTCCCCAGTGTTGTCCCTAGTGCTGTGGAGCAGCAGCTGGGCTGTGGCACAGCATGCAATATCAGGCGGTGCCCTGGCCTCTGCCCTGCAGGAGGAGAAGCGGGAGGAGGTCAGGGACTGGGTGCTCACTATGTCCATGGACAAGCGGCTGGAGCAGGTGCTGCCACAGGACGAGCGCGACACATACGAAGCCTCACTGGTGGCAGCAAATACAGGGGTGCGCTCCCTGCCCTGTGTGCTTACAGGTAAGCTCCAGGCCAGTTCACACATATGCAAGGGAGTACATGGTGCCATGCAGGGAGTGGGAACATGGGGGGGGGGGGGAACGACGTCTGGGAGGGAGATCAGGCTGTGCTGCAAGATGAACAGGGAGACTGTGTGGCTCTGGGGACCAGTTCTGCTGGAGGAGATGGATGGACCCATTTTTATTGTGAGGGTGACTGAACACTGGAACAGGTTGCACAGAAGCAGTAGCATCTCCATACTTGGAAAGCCATCTGGACACGGTCCGGGGCAACCAGCTGTGGGTGGCCCTGCTTGGGCAGGGCAGGGCTGGACCGTATAGACCCCAGAGGTCCCTTGCAATCTAACCGTTCTGTGTTTTTATGATTCTATGACTGTTCAGTCTTGCACAGCACTGCCTAGGAGGCTGTCCAGCACTGACACACGTGCACATGCAGTGCCTGTCCCTGTTCTACAAAAGCTGTCTGTTCTGGCAAGTACTGTTGCCCACCACTTGCACACTTCAGACACTGAGGGGTTGCGGTGCAGGACTTACTTAGTGGGTCAGAGAAGGGCAGGGAGCAGAGGTAGCCACCAGCAACAGGCCTCTGGCTCCAAAGGTCAGGAGCAGGGTGCTATCGTTTCACATACTCACTTGGGTGTCCTTGCCAGAGGACAGCTCAGCCTTCATCTTCCTTTGATTCCACTACTGTGGGCACCCCCTTCCTTATTCTGGTCTCTAAAAACCAGAGTTGGCATTGTTCCCCTGCACTGTTCCATGGGAGCAGCTCTAGCCAGCTGGCAATGCAGAGAGGGAAGGGGTGCACAAGGTAGGGGTCTGCTGTGGCTCTCAGCTTGTTTCTGAAGGTGTCACTGTGTGACCAGGGTACCCTGTACTAAGAAACAAGATAGAGTTCAAGCGGCCAGGCCGGGAAGCCAACAAGGACACGTGGAACAAGTTCCTGATGGCTGTCAAGGTGAGCCAGGCACCCTGTGGGGCAGGGGACAGGCTGCAGGGTGTTCAACCCCCTCATGCCAACAACAAAACATTGTCCCACTGGGTGGAGATACACTGAACCAGGGTGGGTTTACTGTACCCTGCCTACATGCTGCTCGACGGGGATTAACCTCACTTACAGAGCTGGGGCAGACCCAGCCTTGCCTGTGCAGCTCTGTCAGCCCCCAGGGGTGCCCGTGGGCAGGGGGTGATGGCACTGCCTCCTTGCCAATGCCAAGGTCTCTTTCATTCTGCAGACATCCCACAGCCCTGCATGCCAAGATGTGCTCAAGTTCCTCAACCAGTGGTGTGGGGGACTCCCGAGCACCAGCTTCTCTTTCCAGTGAGCTGGATAGTGGCAGCTTTCAGTCCTGTTCTTCAGCACCCTCCACTTCCACTTCCAATAAACATGTCTCTCAACCCTGCTGTCCTGTTTATCAGGGGATGCTGAGGCCAGGAACACATGTAGCTGCCAGGGCACAGGACCGTAACCCACTACATGTGGCTCTTGGCCTCAACCTAGCTATGCTAAACATGCACCCTCCACCCTGATGGGTGACTGTCACTCTGGGACCATGTATCTGTCTACACCCCTGTGCCTGGTGGAGTGGGGGGACAAGCATGCAGATGGACTTACATACCAGCTGTGCTGTCCTTCCATCAGTGGGCTCAGCTCCCAGGAGCCAGCCACCCTGGGGAGCCACTTAGAGCAGGCAGTGTGAAAAGGAAATGTTTTATTTACTCAAGGAAACGAGAGGCTCACAACAAAAGGATTCTTCACCTTCCATTCCTTGGCCTGCCTGAGCACAGGTGCAGCAAGCTGACCCTGCCTGCTCTGCAGCAGGGCCATCAGGACCCAGGCCAGCCCTGGCTGTTGCCAGGCCCCAACACCTCTGGTCACCCCCATTGCTGTGTGTAAAAGACCAATGGAGACTTTAGTGTGCCAGGAAGGGCTTTGCAGCTTGGAGAGAGCAACCGGGGGCCATGGCACCTGCTAGGCAAAGGCTGCCTGATGACCTTGGGCAGCTTGTGTCTGGAACCTGCAGGGTTTGTCCCAGGTGGGGTGGTGAGGCTGGCGAGAGGGGGGGAAGGCACACCCCTCTCTGCTGCAGCCCACCCTACACATGCTTACACCAGGGGCAGGAGTACGGTGCAGGTGCAACTTCACCTTGCTGGATTGCAGCACTCCTGCAGCACCACCTGGGAGTGAAAAGGTATGCATGAATGCAGGACTGTGCTGCAGGGCCAGGCATCACGCTGATACCTCTGGCCAGTAGTTGTAGCAAGTGCTTGGAAAGAGATGTTTCAGGGGGCTGGTGTGGGCAGGGCCCTCTTGACAGTGGAGCCTGCCTGCTTACCCCCCCCCCAGGCATAGCCCACGCACTGCACTCACCTCTCCAGCTAGGCACAAGGCTCAGCCAGCCCCGTCAGGAGCTGCTGCATCTCACGTGGTGGCCCCTCCTTCACTGTGCTTGGCTCAGCCAGCTAGGGAGAAGAAAAAAAAAGAAAAGAAGATGTGGAGGGTCACAGGGACGTGTGAAGGGCTGGGCCAGGTTGGGGCGGGGGGGCAGGGGTGTTCACTCAGGACAGAACAGGCTTGGCTTTCAGAGGGATGAAGAGCGGGGTCCCTCTGCAACGACTCAAGATGAAGGGGTGCCAGTCCGTCACCAAGGCTGGCTAGAAGAGGTTCAGACTTGACACTCACCCTCCCATTGCTGCACAGCCCGTTTGTATGGGAACAAGGGCCCAGTAGAACCCAGCAGCTTCAAAATGCAGCAAAAAGGCAGCAATGGTGGGGCAGAGGAAGGGAGACCCGTCCGGACCGATGGGGCGTACCTGCTCTTTGCCGTAGCCACGTGCACAGGGCCCAATGCCCCGGAAGATCAGGGCCACCAAACAGCACCTGCCAGACAGCACGGCTTCTGCGGCCACCAGCACCATGGAGGGGAACCAGAGCGCCAGGGCCGTGTCCTGCAGAGCAGAGGGTCGGAGGTCCCTCAGGGAGCGTGGCTCGCTGCACCCAGCCTACCTACATGTGGCTGAGCAGAGGCTGTGCAGGCAGTGGGGAAGAGAAGGGGAGAGAAAGAAAGGGAATGGGAGGAAAAGTAAAAGGAAGAAAGGCAGAGAGAAGGTGGGCAAAAGAGAGAGGGGGAAAGAAGAAGCAGCAGCAGCAGAGACAGAAAGGGGGTGTGTGTGGCCCTGCAGACTCACATAGATGCGCGTGGTGTTGAAAGGACAGTCGTTGGTCGCTATGGCTGCACGGGCATCAGCAGGCAGTGCAGAGCTGTTGCAGCCGGTGACAAGGTGCATGCCCCGGCTGTGAATGGTGAGGGCGATGGCCAGCGCCAGGCCCACGCTGCACGTCGTGGACAGGAGGCAGTTCAACAGGGACATGCTCAGCAGGGTCCAATGCTGCAGACAGCAAGAAGAACACAAGCTGGGCGAAATGCCAGGGCTAGGCACTGCCACTGCGTGAGGCCAGGCACCCCGCACCTCCGCACAGCCACTCTGCAGGCTAGTGGGGGTGCTGGGAACCCCAGGGACGTTTGCACCAAGCAAGCACATGCTACCTCTTGCTCCTCCTAGTGCAGCTCAGCCCTGCACCCGGAGGAGGTTTTTCCACCTTTCGCTTCCTTCGCCTCTCCAGCGAGCCCAGTGCCACCAGACGGCCCCCTCCCACGGGCTCCTGCCCCTGGGGAGCCCCAGCGCAGCACAGGCCCAGCTCCGCTGAGAGCCGAGGACCCCACCAGCAGCAGCCTTGCCTCATGCAGGCCCACCCTCGTGAGCCCACAGCGGGATGCCTGACCCCGGCAGCAGCTTCGCCCACCAGCTGAAGCGTTTCTGCCCCACGGCGGTGCCCGCCCACCCACCCACCCACCCTGCCGGTGCTGCCGGTGCTGCCGGCGCTGAGCCAGGGCGGCAGGCGACACCCACAACCCCGCCAGCCGCCGAGGCGGAAGGAGCCGCCGGGGACAAGGTCCGAGGGAGCGGCGGCCAGCAGGGGCCGGGCCGGGCCGCGCCGCGGCCCCCGGCCCGCTCGGCTGCTGACCCCGACGCCCCGCACTCACCAGGGCCGCCCGGGACAGGTTGTGCGACACCAGGATGGCGACGATGCCCACGGCGACGCTCTGCAGGGAGAGACCCGCGCTCAACGCGCGCCTCGGGCAGGGCCGGCCCCCCCCCGCCCCGCTCCCGCGGCCCGGCCGCTCTCACCAGCAGCCCGGCGCCCACCGACACCACGTTGGCCACCGCGTACTCGGGGGTGACGGCGCGGCTGGCGCCGGCCACGTGCCGCAGGACCGAGCCGTGCACGATGGCGCCCAGCACCAGGCTGCCGTGGCCCAGCACGATGAGCCCCAGCCCGGCGCGCATCAGCCGCCGCGGCTCCGCCAGCGCCCGCGGCCCCGCCAGCGCCCGCGGCCCCCGCCGCCCCCCGGCCATGGCCGCCGCCGCCGCCGGACGAGCTGCCCGCAGCCGGCACCGCCCCGGGGCAGGGCAGGCCCGCCCCGCCCCGCCCCGTCCCCCCGGCCCGGAAAGAGGCAGCAGTCGCGTATTTACAAAACAGTTTATTAAAAATAGGAAACGATAGAAATGAGATGCAGGGGCGGCGCTGCGCCCAGCCCCGCGCAGGCGGGCGGAGCCGCGGGCTCAGCCCCGCCGAGCAGACCGGACCGGGACGGGACGGGGCCGCGGGGGACACACCCGCCGCCCCCCCCAGGCCGGCGGCGCCGGGCCCCGGGCTGCTCGCAGCGGCCCACGGTGCGCGGGGCCGGCGGGGGGGAGGGGGGGTGCGTGGGCTGGGCCCCAGGAGGCTGCAGGGGACACGTCCCCGCCTCAGCACAGCCTGCAGCCCTGCACCGCCAGGGCAGGCCGAAGCGCAGGGCTGAGCGGCTGTGCAAAACGAGTAAACAAAGTGCAGCCACGGGGGAGCACAAGAGGCAGGCGGAGCGCCAGGCAGGGGCTGGGGGAGCCCGGCCGGCCCCGGCTCCCTCGGCGCAGTAAGGAGGGTAGTGACTGGCGCCAGAGGCAGTTGCAGAAGGGGGGGCAGAGAGGGGGCAGGGCTTAGGGGCTGGCCCCTGCTTACCTTTAAATTAAAAAAAAAAAAAAAAAAAAAGAAAAGAAAAGAAAAAACCCAAAACATTTCTGTGCTGTGCAAAAGACACTTTGTACAATTCAAACAGAACAAACTCCATGCACATGAATGGGGCTACAGAACACCCCAAGCCAGGACCCGGCTCCGTGGCACCACCTGGCAAAATCCCAACAAAAACAGGGCTGGAAATAATACTGATGCGCAAAGTCCCCTTTAATAGGCGGGCAAGGAGGATTGTCGCTGAGCCCAGCCCCGGCACATGCAGGATGAGCTTCCAAGCACTGCAGCTGGGGTCTTGCTGATGCCCTACAGTGATGGACAGACACAGAAGGGGTCGCAGGCAACAAAGCCACGCTGGCCACCCGGGAGCTGAGGGGTGCTAAGATGACACAGTCACTGCCGTCAGGGCTCCATTCCGGGTGTAGTAGAACTTGCTGAATGCCTCTTCAAGTAAACAGGTAAGTCTGTTCTGGTCAGCCTGGGAAGAACAAGCTACAGTGAGGGGTAGGCTCAGTCTGTGCAAAGCCAAGAGCTTGGCTGAAGCCTGTCAGGGCACAGGGGCAGGGACGCATCTTATTTCTCCTACCTCCCCAGCTAGAAAAGGACTGATGTGGCATAAGCCATTTAAGTTTGAGGAAGGAATGCAGACCTATATCCCTACCTGAGCCCCAGGCCTGCTTACCTCACTGATGAATCCAAGTTGGACCAGTTCAGCTGCCAGCTCCTGGATGTTGTCATCTGCAACACAGGGAAAGGTGTAAGCCCCAGGTCTGAGTGTACTGCTAGCCCCAGTGCACCAGAGCATGGGAACAAAGGTACTTACTGGGCTGCAGGTCACAGCTCAAGTGTCGATTCAACTTGTCTTCCAGTTTCAGCAGCAGTGTTAACTGCAGGGTAGAGAAGTTCTCATGAAGGACTGCAGTCTGGCAGGTTGCCACAGGCTGTGGCCGCCACAGCCCGTCAGAAGCATACCCATTAATCCCCATCAGGATAGGAACCACCCCCTCCAGAGCCCTACAGGAGTCTAACCGAACCACCGCATCCAATTCCATTCCAAACCACAGCCAGCAGCACCATCCTGCAGAGGAATCCTGAATGTGTGGATGGGCCAAAAACATATGCCACATGCCAGGTCAGCCACAGGCACAGGCCTGGATCTGGCTTTGAGCCCCAAAGATGGCAGCTGCAGCAGCAGCAGGTCACACCAGGCACCAGCAGCACATCAGCGTGCTGGAGCCACGAGTTCTGCACAGCTGCCCTGGCACACCCCCACACAACATGCTCAGCCAGAAGATGGGAACATACATGGTGCTTCACTCCCTCCTCTACTGACTCAATGTTACACTGCATCAGCACCACCTGAAACAGAAGCAGAGACACCCTGTGACTGACTGCTGCTGTACAGCACGGCTGCCTGGGGAGGAACAGAGCTCCCATCTCTCACCTTGCGGGTCTCCACCTCAGCAGGCTCTGGAGTCGGGGTTTTCACTGATGGTGGAGCAATGGGAGATTTCACCACTACCTGCTGGGGCTGCTGGGGTCGCGGCATCCCAAAAGCTGTGAGTGGGTAGATACCATTCCTACAAGAAAGGAGCAGGGTGTGAGGTTATACCTCTCTGAAATTCTTCCAGTCTCACACACAGTTAAAGTTACCCTTTAAAAAAAACCACTCTTACCTTACATCCTCCAGGAACTTGTCCAGCTCCAATGCTGGAGATTGTGAGAAGCTGGGAAAAAAAAAAAAAAAAAAAAAAAGTACTGAGGTGAGAAGTCATCTAACAGAACCATCCACTCAAGTCTCTTCAGATGCAACTTCAAATCCCCATGTCCTAGACTACAGCTGTGTCAGTGGGCAGGACAGAGACAGCCAGCCAAAGGCAAGACAGACTCCAGTCTTCCTGTACAGGAAGCAACTATTCAAAGAAGCCAAGGATGAGGCAACATTTTAATTATGGCAAAACAGGTATCACCTCCCTGTAGAGAGTTGTCCAATGCAAACAATTATTTGGAAGCTAGCCCAGTAACACCATGTTCCTAGCAAGGTTTTTCCAAAGACATCTGTTATACCAGGCCCATGAAGCCTGTGTCCCATCTCCAGAAGAGCAAGGGCACTCACCACTGCAAAGGCAAGAACCTCTGCAGCAGCTGATGGCACAGTATGACCAGCCATGTCACTCCAGACCAGAAACTAGACCTCAGGATTTAATGTCCTGCCCAAATATTTCTCATTGGAGTTTGGGATACTTTTGTTGTCTAATTTCTTTCCCAGATTGCTTGTTCTGCTTGGTGGCTTCTCAATGTAGTGTCCCAGAGGAAGTCTTCCCCCCAAATTCATTGTTAATTCCCCAGCCTCTAAATCCATTGAACATCTTCCTTGCTGGTGGCTGATGAAGGATAGGATAGTAAGCACTGACAACCCCTCCCCTTTGTGCTGTAACTTGTCATATGTCTACTGCTCTTCCTCTTTCTCACCCTCAAGAACTTACAGTTCCTCCATGTGGTGACAATGATTTCCAGCCCCATGGTGAAGCCAGCTCTCTGATCTGCTCCAGGACTGTTCACAAAGGTTGCCACTTTGTACATGTACATTGTGCAGGCAACGTCTTTAGATATTTCACCCAACTACTGTTACCCTCTCTCCCATTATGTGGCACCTTGATACCATATTTGCCCTCATCTACAGCTGCACAGCAGTGAGTTTTCAACAAGCTGGAAATGGTCTTTTCCCACAGTGTTACTTCATAGCCTTCTCAGAGCAGCAGTTCTTTTTTCTCTAAAGCAAGCTATTAATTGTCTTTTACACAGCAAACAGAGTTACGAACACCAGAACAATCCACAGCGAATCCCTCACTTCTTTCTGGTTTTGACTAACAAGGAGACACAGGTTCTCCTACTTTACTAATTCCCCAGTAGAACACTTTCCTCATCACCTTAGTCAATTCAGCTTTTTGGTGCCCACTTGACCACAGCTTCTTTTAGACTGGTTGCAACAAAAACTTTGAACAGCCAGTCTTCCACAGTCTGTACCACTGTCTTAAGACTGCTTTGAAGAATTTCAGAGATCAGCCAGAGACTGCAAGCTGCTCACATCCTGCCATGACCCGCTCCCCAAGTGCTCTGCTGTTCCATCAGATCTGGTGTAGGCTGCACATCTGCCTCACTTCCCCAGACCACTCTCCAGCCCTTTTCAACACACAAATCATCCATCTGTTACTTTCCCATCCTCTAGTACAGTAGTAGTAGTAGTTTTCAGCAAAAATTTACCATTTTTTCTAGAAGCTCATTTTGCATGGCACATGATGCTAGCTGACATTTCAAGTCATTACTATGCTTTCGTTTTCATTTTCCAGAACCTCTGAGGTACTGCACTACCAAAAAGCAAGTTCCAGGCTGGCATATGCCTGATAGCAAATCCTCTGCAGACTGAAGTCCAATATGTGTAAAGAATCTCTCTTGCACAGCTTTGGCTATTCACTCTTTATCCTCTATTTTGAACCTTTAATTAACAAAAAACACTCCAAAGGGAATTCAATACTGTTATTTACTAGCGCTATGAAGATCAGAATGTCTGTTTTTAGAAAGGTCTATATGGCTCAAAGAGCTTCTCAAATGAACAGTGCTTTTTCTCCTTGTCATCTTGATTACTTTTGTTCAGTAGCCTGAGCATCCCTGAAGCACCCTGGTCTTCTCTGGAAATACAGGATTCACATCTTAGTCTTTTCAGCTAACCCTTCAACTAGTTGAGGTTTCGTTACCCAAAATTTAACATCACCTTTTTGACACTCTACTTGCTCCACAGATATTACGGTCACTTACTTAGAGGGCCATCTCTATAGTTTAAGTGGCTGCTGCATGTTACCGATAGCTGCCCAAAACAGCCTTTCCCTTTGCATACTGTAGAATAAGCTGCTCCGTTAAGAAAGCACTGAAGAACCATTTCTCCAATATGTTGGACTCCATTTGACTGGTGATTGGTCTAAGTCACTTCCCCAAACCGTTCAGCCAGGTTTTGCTAAGGACTGTTCCAACTACAGTGTGTTAATTTCCCACCCCTCTATCTGGGGAACAATTCACATCTTAGCTACATGGAATCTGTTCACAGAACATGGGTGCAAGGTCTTCTTCCACCCAGGAGTTACCTTCCACAGAATTTTTTGTGCCCAGAGAGTGACTGCTCCTTCACCAACAGCTCCGTTTTGTTTCCCAGTTAGTGGTGAAATACCAACACTAACTTGAAGGGAAGAGTCCCAGGCAGATCCTTCAGTGCTCACCCCAGTGCCCATGCATCTGAGCAGCCCCCTCCAAGCACACCACAGGGTACTCACATCATCTTGACTCCTTCCCTGTCCACATGATTAATCTCTGCCAACACTGCACTCATGTCAAGGTTTTTGGTCATTTCTTCTAAAGCATTTTCAGGAATCATATCTATTTAAAAAAAAAAAAAAGAAAAGAAAAAGAACAACTGCAATTCCTTTCCAACCTAAGAAAAGCAATAAAAACCCCAGAGCCTTTAGGCTGTTAAACTCCTGTGCCATTCAGCGCAGCCAGGGCACCATAGTCCTCCAGGCTCTGCAGTGACCGCAGCTCTGTTTCACAAGGCCCTGGTCCCTGCCTGTTAAATGCAGCATGAAGGTCTTGGTTTCCAAGATGCCAGCTGTACCGACACCTTAGTGAAGCTTTGCAGAACGTGAGATGTGCCACCCTGGGACCCCATACTCACGCTGATGTCCAACGATACAGTGAGCAGCCAGTAGCTTTAGTGATGGCACCTCAAACAACGCCTGATGAAAAAGGAGCTCCCGGGCAGTAG
This sequence comes from Buteo buteo, assembly GCF_964188355.1. Taxonomy (NCBI): domain Eukaryota; kingdom Metazoa; phylum Chordata; class Aves; order Accipitriformes; family Accipitridae; genus Buteo; species Buteo buteo. The sequence continues at coordinate 177,643 of NC_134187.1, forward strand.
GACGCTTGCCAGGGTCCTGTTCTAGACACTTCTGAATGAACTCCTGAAAGACAAAAATTGCCTGAGACCATGTGCAATACCAACACGTCTGCAGGGACACTGATCCCTCCTCACTCACCCTCTGCAAGGGGTCCTCCAGCAGCTGGATGGCACTGTTAATGGCCTCCTGGGGCACATAAGACGACTCTCCATTACCCTGTATTTCCAGCACCGCCATCTGCAAACACAAAGCAGCATATCAGACTTCACTGAGAATTAGTGACTACATTGAACAGAGTTCAAGGAGATCGCTGCCAAGTGTGAGATCATAACAGCCAAGTTGTTTGGTGCTATTTAAGGTCACAGTTCATGGAGGCAGAGAGAGAATGGCTGCCTCATTATGATAGTTTGTTTCTAGCACCCTAACAGATTGCCAGGGAGACCAGAAAACTATGCCAGCATCACCTTAGACAGTAAATATCTCCATTTTGAATCTCATGCTCCATTGGCCTGTACTTCTGCTTGATAATTCCCATCCTCTAATGAAGCAGTAACTGGATCACTGCCAGAATCTGACAGTGTCCCTCCTGGCTGTATGAATAGCACTGTATTACAGGCAGAAAAGCAAGCACACAACACCATCCAGAACTGGCTCCAGCCAACACATACACAAATTCCCAGCTAGGAAAGGCTGGCAAAAGATTCCAGAGAATGTCTTAAGAGTCAGCTCTTGTGTGTTTCCACAGTTCTCTTCCTGCTTCACTTATAGGGTGTATAGCATAGGTTGAGAATTCTTTGCATTGTCTCTTTCTGACCATTCTTCCCAGAAAATACTCCTACCAACAACTCCCATTTCTTAGACTTGGTCCTACTGATTGCAAGGACAGAGGAACCACTAAGCTACTAAGATCAGGTACATCAGACTTTCGCCTGACTGCAACCAGCACCTGTATCACATGGGGACAGGCTGGCCCAGAAAAGTTAAGGACCACCTCTGTCCTCCTCTCCAGATACCACAGGGAAAACAGGTACTCCCCAGAAGGGGAGTTTTGTTCTCCATGTACATTAAGTAGAGTTTGTAGCAGTGACTTCCCACCAGCCAGTGGGTTAGACTTCAGAACTGGCCAAGACCCGCAGAGTAATAAATTAAACATTAGGAATTTCAGAAAGAACTGCACATTACTGAGCTATTTGCTTCTTAGTAAGGCATTTAGGGGAACCTCCATAGGGATCCCTCCAAGGTAAAGTGTGTTTGGCTCAGAGAACAAAATGTACTTGTTACCAAGTTAACCTACCCATAACCACAGCATCTCCATATTCACTCTCTCTGTCCCATAGCCAAATTGTTCCACACTCACCTCCAGTGCACACATCCCAAAGGAGTAAATGTCCACAGCAGTGGTGACGTTGGCAACTTCTGTAACATAAAAATAACGCTCTATTAATCAGTCCATCCCTGCATTTAGCAGTACCAGCAGGACCACCTCTGTATCAGGCTGTGATAATCTTGCAGCCTTCTCTCCCTGCTCTGCTATCAAAAGACAGAGGAGTTTAAGTATTTAAGCAGGCAAATAACTCAAAACTGTTAATGTGACATCTGTCATGAGCTTGTAGCTGAAAACAAGACACAGAACAGCTTGGAAGCATTAGCAAGGCCAACAAAACCAGGCTTGCAGCTGTAGCCACACCATACCTCCATATTCTGGGGCAAAGAAGTGCAGGTTCTTCTGCTCCTCACGACAGGTCTTCACATGGTTGTTAATTGTGTCCGGTGCCACTAGAAGAAAGTCATGAATGCTTAGGATACAGGAAACTGTAGCCCATCCCCAACTAGATCCTATGGAACCCATGCAACTCCAGGGCCCTCTGGTGCCCAAAGGGGAAGCACAGTGGAGTTAAGTTGGCCCTTCATCAGTCCCCTCATCTCAGGTCACCTGTCCTGATATACTTCTCTATTGTTTCCTTGGCTGCAGATCAACTAAGGCAGCTTAGCATTACTCTCCAAGAGCAAACCTGGAGACCACAGCTTTTGCTGAATAGGAAGACAAGCTGGGAAGGACTCCCTGTTGAAGTGCGAGTCCTGAAAGCACTTAACTTACATCAGATCTATAGCATTTGTCACAAGCCACTCAACTATGACAGAAGCCCTAGGAACAGCCAGAGATGCCAAGATCACTGCAATTAGTCACCACCTCAGGGCTCTAGGAGAGGGACAGACCTACAAGGCAACTCTTCCACATATCAGCAGGGCACTGGTGCCAAAGTACCTCAAAAGTCAAGTAAATCTGCTGAATGAGGAGAGATGACCACACTGACAGCAAAGGCCTCCCAGCAGCCAGCACCCCCACAGCAAAAAAAAAAATAAAAAAAAAAAAAAAAAAAATCACAAACCACTCAGAGCTACAGGGAAGGAAGAACTCCCAGCCACAAGAACAACGAGCAGAACCCAAGTATGGACCCCCCATAAAAGATAAGCCTTCAGGACAGCCACCTCTGAAAAGACTGCAAACAACTCTCCAAAGCTAAGCAGCTGGCTCCTCCAGGGAAAAACACTGAAGTAGGCAGGGAGCACAGAGTCACCATCCCATCTGAAGCTTTACTTCCACCTTTGAACATGACTGGTCCCGCAGTCTCAGGCCCATCTCTCGCTTCGTCAACCTCCTGGACAATTGCAATTGGACCTGGTCTGTCTGCTACAATGTGGACTTACATTGGATGTGCCAAACCATGTGTATTTTTCCAGGTGTTCCTGGATTAGGGCAGGACACACCAAAGAGGATTCCTAGTTGGATGAGACTGGACTAGTTCCGAGCCTCAGAGGAAAGATGTTCTTTTGGGCTCTAGTCAGACAAGAAGGATCTTCCTTGGTAACTCAGTTCAACCTTGCTGTGTGGCACATACCAAATCATATTATCTTATCTGACTGTTGGAAACGGAGCTTGCGCCAATGGCCAGCAACTACCCCAACCAACCGTTCATCAGTAGTTTACTGCTTTTTGTTCTTGTGCTAGCTCTTATCTTGGGAGTGCAGTAAGATTACTCAATTCCTGGTGCTTATCTGTTTACAGACACCACCAGGTCCTCTCAGCTTCACAGCACTAAGCAAAGCAAGCTAAATTCTTTGTCTTCCTCTTAAGACCTGCTCTGCATTTTCTCAGTGACACCGACTGCTTTAGATGAGCTCTGGCCAGGGCCACGCACAATCACACCAATTCTCTCTACAGGGTACTCTGCCCCAACAATCGTAACAGTGCACACTAGGCAAGTGGGTCAGATTCCCCCCTTGAACAGGTCCTCCTCAGTTCCCTAATGATGAGCTCTGGACTTTTTTGCAGCTTTGTATTTTGCACTGCTGAGCGAATTCCAACTGGAGTTGTCCAGTCCTCTAATGTCTTCTTGTGCTTCTGGAAGATAGACCTACCTCAACATCGCACATTCCCCACATTTCTATTAACAGCCTCAACATTAATGAGATCAATGCCTGAGGGACTCCAAACCCCTCCAGCGGGGCCGCCCTTTTTCAGCTTCTACCCTGTCACCATGCCTCCAGCCAGTGCCTGACTCAGCATACAGCATGTATCACGCAAAGTTTGTCCAGCACAACAGGTTCTCATACTGGGCTTTCTAAAGAGGTTCCCAGACATTCACAGTGGAGAAGTCCTTTTAACTTGCTTTTGCCTATGGGCAGTATCTGCCTTAAGTAGCCTGCTGGGTATGTCTGGTCTATAGGTGGCTACTAAGAGAGGAGGGGCTATGTCAGGTCTTCTCCAGCAGCTGGATTTCCTCATCATTACTGCCCTTTCCTGTTTCCTTTCTGTAGATGTTTTAGCCAGGTTTAACAGTACCGCCCCCTCCCCCCTCCAAGTAATTTATTCTTTTCTACTCAAAAGAACAATTCACCACTGTAAAAACAAACAATAAATACTGTCAAATAAGGTTTTGCCTTCTTAAAAAAAACAAAAACACGCCCCCCCCACACACACACTGCCACTCATTACTTTCAGAACTTCTGCTGGAGCCTTGCAGGAACTAAAAATAATTTTGCCTAAATCTACAGTATACCACTGGTGGGCATGAGGGGTGGCAATAAGGACAGCTACAGCCCTGTGACAGGCCAGAGGCTGATCACATCCAGAAATGCAATACTGCTGCAGATGCACAGCCACCTGAATACTGTGAAGTTTGTGACCAAGAACAAATTTTTCCTCCAAGTGTCCAATACCATTAAGATTTTGGAATTCCCCTGAGGCCTAGGCTGTAATGCAATCACAGGGTCTCGCTGATCCCCAATGTGTTTGGTCCCTGTCTACAAGAACTATTACTTTGTCCCAGTTTATGCAGAACAGGGTATTTAAGACTTCAGAAACCCTTCTGCTCCAAAATATGAATTTCTTATTATTTTTTTTTCCAAATGGAATACTGGAAGTCTTAGTTCATGTATACTGCATACTGCACAATCAAACAGGTGTTTTTGTGAACCCTGCTAAACCTAACATCTATTGCATGCATGAGAGCCTCTGACTACCAGGAACTAACTAGACAATCTGGGGATATAAAATAAGACTTTTTATAAGTCTTCTATTCATTCTGCCTTTCCTATCACAGCACAATGGATTGTAGGAGTAAATAGAAACCCAAAACCCATCTTCAGCTATGCAGTTCTGTACAGTCAGAGGTCTGGCAACCACCACCAAGATCCTGCGTGTAGCTGAGCTGCTGGCAGGGCAACACCACTGTCCAGCCAGAGCCAGACCCCTGGAGAAGGGCAGAGGCACCAAGGCCTGCCCTGAGAGAAAGGCACTGTGTCAACAGTGACAGCATTGCAGAAATTCAGCACATGCCATCAAGTGTTGCACCAACATCCTCAGGCAGGAACTCTGGCACGGTACTACCCGGGACAACGCTATCCTGCCAAACGTGGAGCAGAATCAGTGAAGTATAAAGTCATCTTCCAAAAGATGTTTTGATTAGCTTCATTTTCCAATGTGTCTTTAAATACTGTTACTACTGCGTGTTGGATGGTAAGGGTCAGTTTGCTATCCAGCCATTCTGTCCTTTGCTCCTGGGCCCTGTTTAAGAACAGGGAAGAGGCAGTAATCAATCACAATTATCAACAGAAACTTTAGCCAGTGATGTAACATAGGCACTCCCATACCAGAAAGGCAAGTACAACGGAACCCTAGCCCAACCTCTATCTATAATGGCTGTCCGCCCCTCATTAAGGACTTGATAATAAGCTTCTCTGCATCCAGGTCCTATGGACATTTTGCAGTGGCACCAGAATTTCTGGAAAGAGCTGGGCTTGCACTGTCTGTGGGAACCTCCCAGTTGTAGGCAGTTTTGAATTTGCTGTTGTAGATCATCCAGGGACCCATCCCCTCTGATATTCTCTGGTCCTTGTGTCTCCAAACTTGCAGAATCCCACTGGAACTCCTCAACATGTTTTTCTATCACTGTTGCAGAGACTGACTCTGCAGCTGGGTTTGATTAGCCACACTTGGCAAGCCTTTTTCCTGTTCTAACAGTTTATATGACAGCCCACATGCAACTTGGCTGGAAGTCACATGCATAACCTTGCTCTGTTATTGCAAAGCTGAAGCAATGCAACAGTAGAGCAATGGCATAAGACTACCAGATTCTTCACTGTATGCCTTAGAGCTAAGCAGAGACAGCCTTGCCAGACACACATCTGTTCCATTCACCACTGTGACAGCAACGACCTTCTATTGAAGTCAACTCTGAAAAACTCACTGCAAGCATGTTAAACAAGGCAGGCAAAAGTGCTGTTACGCCTTGTGACAGTATTTTAGAAGCTGGGACAAGAAACTTTGGTTTTGGTCTGGTCTAGTCACTATTGTAGGTCCATCACCTTGGTGTGCAAGCCACTTAGAACAGATAGAGGCTCGAGAGGAGCTTCGCCTGAGCATACATTTAAAAACAAACTCTTAACTGTACAAGGTAAGAATACACACTTTAAGGTACCTCTGACACAAGGTCTTCTGACTGATTCGCACGTGATGGCTACCTGCCATCCACTACTATTTCTAGTGATGACTCTTAATTCTGTGAATGATCAGATGCATGAAGGCTAACGACAGTTATGTTAAGCAAGACAAACAATGAAGGTCAAAAAGAAAGCCAGATCACCAAAATTAACAACAAACACGCCTTTCTTAGCCACAGAGAAGACAACAGCAAGGGGCAGACTACAAGACATAGCACAACATGACTTATCAGTCTGTTAGGGAATTAGCAAAGCAAAGATGAATTTTAGAAAAGGATTCAGCCAAATATGGTGTCCGTGCAGGGCAGATGACAGGAAAAGACGTGAAGTACAGCAGAAGGTAGGACAAGCAACTTGCCTTTGGCAAGCTGAACTCAGTCTGACAGTAAAAGCATAAAGAGAAATAATCAGCATTACTACAGGAACATGCAGAGCTTGCTAGACTTCTCAAACCCTCAAGGACATGCTAGAGCAAAGAGCTCACCAGGGTAAAGAGACAGCTCATCAGAGTGCCTGTCAGTCAGTATGACTGTCAGCCAAGAACACCCTTGGTGGTATTACTTCCCAACTGTCACCCGTGGCAGGTTTTAGCAGAGATGCCCAATCACACAGTGACTTGCCCTTTTAAACACTACATGCTGCAGAAGACATTTTACTCTTGCGCTGTGTCCAATTCACACCCACCTTTGTTACGCATTCAAACTTCCACCTTGCAAGTAGGAAAGACAGTCTGCCCAACAGTCCTTCCTTTCCTCTTGAAGTAGTTATTGAACTGCTCAGTCTCTTGCAAATGCCTAAGCATTCTCCGAAGCAAGAGTGTATTACTTCACTCTTCTAGTAAAGTGCTCCAGTACACTGTACTCCAGATTTCAGCAGGCTTAGAAAGCAGAGGAAAACAAGGTAACAGCAAGAAGGATCAACAACTAACCTTTAAGATTAGCCCCAGGCTTGCTATGCAATCCAGCAACAGGGGACCTTACCTATGCTGCACTGTACCAGCACCACAGGGACCCCAAAATAATCAACTGAACGCAAGACCATCTGTTTGCAACTATAAAGGGATGGCCACAGGGCCAGAATAGGTATGAGGCCACATTATTATCCCCTGTACTCACATGCTCAAGACACTTTCACTGCTGCAGAAGGGTATAAGACTGCACAAACCAAGACATTTCACAGTTCACTTTATCTGCACACAAAGATGACAAATGCATTTTTATTAGGGAGGGCAAAGCCTAGAAAATAAGCAGCTAGGAAGCTATTGGAAACAAAAGGAAGCATACAGCCATTAAACAGAGTCAAACAGGAAGAGCAGTAGCAAATTTAAGTTTATCACAGAATACAAGCATCCTACAGCTCTGCAGATCTGTATCAGGGATTGTAAACAGTGTTTGCAAAGTTATTTGCAACACCAAGTCACCAGAAGCAAGAGAATTTCATTACTTTTAACAGTTGAATATCTAATGAGATGAAGGGGCAAAGAGGTTTGGTATATGAAAAGTTCACTACATACAGTTCCCACTGCCAGACAGCAGGGCCCCAGCTGCTTACATCTGTGTTCATTCTCGCCATATCCATTGACATTGCTTCTGAGTAGTATAACTAATCTCTGCTTAAAACATTGCCCATGTTTTACTTCAGAGAAAATACTGCTGAAGCAGAACCAGTGGTACTTGCAACAGAGAGCTGATATCATACAAAAATTCATGTACTTTGAGAGAGGTATCCGTCTCCACAGAAATTAATACAGAATCATAAAATCATGAGATGGCTCAGGTTGGAAGGGACCTCTGGAGGTCACCTTGTCCAACCCCCCTGTTCAAGCAGGGACACCCAGAGCCGGTTGCCCAGGACCATGTCCAGACGGCTTCTGAATAGCTCCAAGGACGGAGACTCGATCACCTCCCTGGGCAGCCTGTGCCTGTGTCACCCTCACACTGAAAAAAGTTTCCTGATGTTCCGAGGAAATCTCCCAGAGTCCACTTTGTGCCTGTTGCCTCTGGTCCTGTCACTGGGCACCACTGAGAAGAGCCTGGCTCCATCCTTTTGGCACCCTCTTGCAGGTATTTATAGACATGGAATAAATCCCCCTGAGCTTGCTCTGCTCCAGAGAGCAGTCCCAGCCCCCTCAGCCTTTCCCCATAGCAGATATGCTCCCATCCTTCAGCATCGTGGTAGCCCCTCACCAGACTCACTCCAATATGCCCATCTCTCTCATACTGGGGAGCCCAGTACTGAACCCAGCACTCCAGGGTGGCCTCACCAGCACCAAGCAGAGGGGAAGGATCCTCTCCCTTCACCTGCTGGCAATATTTTGCCTACACAGCCCAGGATATCATTAGCCTTCTTTGTGGCAAGGGCACATTGTTGGCTCATGTAAATATGAAGGCATACAAATGAACAATGGAAGGAAAACGATCATGCTGTATCAGATTTCTTATGAAGCAGTGGATGATATTTTTGTTTAAGTAAAAAAAACAGTCAGAGTTTTCAGAGTTTTAAACTGACATGTTTGACTACATCCATTACATGGAAGCAGAAAGTGCCAGTAGGCAGAGCAGGAAATGCAAGACCATAGACACAAGAACAGATAAAAAGGACCTCTAATATAAGTTCTTGTCAATCCTGGCTGGATGCAGGCTCTTAGGCAGGGACTTAGGAGCTTATTAGTACTTTATCTGAAGAGTTCATGATACAAACAGCTTCATTCCGAACAAAGTATGCAGGGAGATTTGAAATCTGCACACAAAACCAAGTTCTAAGTTCTAGACCAGAGGAATGAAGGTCCTACAGATCGGGCAAACCCCTGATGTGGGTTGCATCATCTGACTGCAATACAGTATTTATATAAAAAAAATGAAGGGGCAGCAGGACTGCTGTTCTTGCTCAGTTCTTTCACAACTGAAATGGCAGGGTATTAATAACTGCAGTAGCCTCACATCACAGCACAAGAGTTACACGCAGTCAGAAAAACAAGAAAAGACATTCACTGAAATGCTATGGACCAAGCCACTCCGGGGGAATCTTTTACTCCCAGAAGAAAGACATACACTGAAAAACAAAGTCCTCAGAAACATGACTATGAAAATTATTTTATGTTTTGAGCAGCTCTGCTTAACAGAAGTTTGGATTGAACCAGTATAAATGCATACTCAACTAAAATGCAATTAGGGTCCACAAGTTTGAGTACTTCAAGTTTAACTTCCCTGAATTTCAGACTTCACATCTCTGATTACCATCGTTTCACAACATGCTGAAGTGAAGCTGCACAGATGACCTTGGAAGACTTAATAAACAGAAAAGCTCACCCTCTGAAAGCAGAAGCTAGAGTGAAAACACTACTTGGCTCACATGCCTCAAGGCCTAAATCACAAAACTGTCTAGGTTGGAAGGGATGTCTTGAGAATATAGTTCAACGCCACTGCTCAAGCAAGGCCACCTAGAACAGGTTGCCCAGGACTGTGTGCAGTTCAGTTTTGAGTATCTGCAGGGAGAAAGACTCCACAACCTCTGTGGGCAACCTGTTCCAGTGTTTAACTACCCTCACAGTAAAAAAAAAAAAGGGTATTCTTGTATTAGATGGAACTTCATGTATTTCAATTTGTGCCCATCATCTCTTGTCCTGTCAGTGGGCACTATAGAGGCTGGCTCCCTCCTCTTCATTTGCTCCCATTAGGTATTTATACATATTGAAGTGATCCCCCTGAGCCTTCTCCTCTCCAGGCCAAACAGATTCAGCTCTCTCAGCCTCTCCTCACATGGACAGATGCTCCAGTCCCTTAATTGTCTTCATGGCCTTGTGCAGGACTCGCTCCAGTAAGTCCATACTTTTCTTGTACTGTGGAACTCAGATCTAGACACAGCACTCCAGATGTTGTATCACCAGCGCTAAGGAGAGAGGAAGGATCACTTCCCTCAATCTGCCAGCAGTGCTCTTCCTAACACAGCCTAAGATCCTGTTGGCCACCTTTGCTGTCAGGGTGCATTGCTGGCTCATGGTCAGCTTGCCGTCCTCCAGGACCCCAAGGTCCTGATCTGCAGAGCTCATTTCCAGAAGGTTAGCCCTGAGCATGTACTGGTATACAGGGATGTATACTTGCTAAGTTTGTATTCAAGTGATCTTTCAAGAACTGGCATGAAGGAGCCTTCTAAAATGCTAATGTTCCACATGCCTTCAATCAAAGGACCCCAAAAAGGAGTAGACATGCGCAACTGCCATACTAATACTCAAATGGGCAAATGAAGACCTGGATGACTATAAGACATCCCCGACACATCCTGGAAACCCACTTAAAGGCAGAGAAAAAACACAATCCAGCAAAGCTGAAGCAGCAGGCACCTTCAACACAACACAAAAAGAATAAATTTGACCACAGAAAAGGCAAGTTCTCATAATCTGGAGCACTAAACCAGGAAATTTAAACCTTTTTAGAAGATCCTATTTAATTGAAAACGACAACCAGTCTAGAAGATAGTTGTTTTCTGGTGTTTTCATGAATGAGATGACTCACAGCAGCACAAAGAAGGTATACTGAGCAAGGAAAGCAAGCACATGAAGCAAAAGCCAGCTTTTAAACCTTCTGCAAAATGAAAATGAGAGTTTATCACCATCACAGCATAGTAGGAGGTTCATCTGTTAAGTATGCATTCCACTTGGTGACTTGGCAACAAGGCCAAAGACACCAATTCTTACCTCTAAATCTGACTTTTTAAAAAAAAAAAAAACCAAAAAAAAACCAAACACCAACCAAAAAACAAACCATCAACATCCTTCCCCCAGGTGCACACACTAAATCATAACACACATTCAATCAGGTGTTAGCTGCCGTTTCAAAAACTAACCACAGCAATTAGAAGCCTACTGACTGTCACTTACCTATGACTGCTCCTCCCACCTTGAGGTGTGTGCTTATATACAAAATCAAGGCAGGTCTCTGGTAACCATTTTTGCCACTCTAGTAATCGTAACAGCAGCTAGATCATGAGATGCCTGACAATTTATTACAGTTAGAAATTAACCTCATGCTATTCCACCCAGTTTGTTCAAGAGAGTTTTTCAAGAACAATCTTCACTTTATGACAGGCTTTTACACTGGGAGTCTTAAAGACAACATAGACCAAGGTGAGACAAAGCCGAAAAAAAAAAAAAACCCAACCAAAAAAAACCCCTGCATACCACTTTGAACTTTCTGAAGCATTCTGGGCAAAAAAAGTTCCACTCAAAACTATTCATCTGCCAGACCTCATTCCCAGCAGCATCTGTAGTCAGAGATAAACCTTCTTCTCTGCTTGTGAAAGTCTGCCTTAGTTTTGCCAAGTTTCTAAGCAACTGAAAACGTTTGGCTTGGTAGAGGACGTGCTTGACTCTACACATAAAACTGTATGGCTAGAAGCAAAACTACATAAATTCATGTTAAATCTTCCTAAATGAACACCAACATGGGTGAAAAAGTTTTCCATTTTTATGATAGATTTTTCTATTTCTGCTGATTTCAACTGCCCATTATTTTTTCTCTAAACCACACTCACCTTAGTTAAAAAAAAAAAAAAAGCCAGATCCAAAATATCCTAGTAACCCCCATCTTATTTCTACATCACATGCTAAGTGTCTCAGGTGTCCGTTAAGGATATGAAAAACAGCATGACAAGTCTTTAAACATCAGGTAACAAAATCCAAGAGAGTGAAGTAATGACTAAAATAAGATTAGTCATGAAAGCATGTCACTCACAACCTTATTAGCAAAATGCTCAAGAGAAACAGGAGCCCTATACCCTACATTTAGTGTTTTCAAACCCAAATCACTGTTCAAGATCTAAGGATTAAACATTTTCTAGCTCTCTTATGAACAGTACATAGTGATATGACAGTACTGTTAAAATAAGTCCTCAAGAAACCAGCCAAGAAAGCTCAGTATTTCAAGGCTATCTGAGATACCACAGCATCTTCTTAAGCCTGGAGACCACTGGCTGAGGCCCTTCTTGTCTTGCTAGAATGAGGGTCTTTTGTTCTGCTCACAGTGGTGACTTGGTTTGAGAAATGGCTTGCTAGTCTTAAGCCTTGTTGCCATCAGCGTGATTGAACCCACACTGAAGCCCAGGCTTGGTCATGATCCCGCTCTGTGGGCTTGTTCCTGGACCACTCTGCTGCTGGTGTGACGCCTTGCTTCTTCCACCCCACAAAGGTAGCCTGCCACACGACTGCCACAGCCCAACTTGCCCAGCCTGCAGCACTCTGGTAAACAAGCCACCCCCAAGGAAATCTGCCATCCTAATGCCGCAAGCCCTGACTACATCAACTTCCCCTTCAGCTAGATTAAGATCCCAGATTTAGCTTTTTGAGGAGCCTCCACTCTGCTGGCGATGCAGAGCAGCACAGCACATCCTCCTCCTGCAAACACTAAGAAGGCACAGAGCCCATTTGGACAGGCCCTTCTCTTTCCACCACTTCCAGCTGACAGCTGGTAGGTTCCCAACTCAGTCAAAACAAACTCTAACCATCGAGAACAACCCTGATGGCAAAAAAATAAATAATTATTTTAAATGTAAATGCAGCATTCTATTTAATAGGGTTAAAAATTGCAGCACTCAAATCCTTCTCCAGCCCCCACCAGTCCAACTCCCTCCTCATATGCACAGGTCTCCCCAAAAACAGAGCTTTGTCTGGGGAAACAGAAATAGTAAACCTTACTTCACAATCAGGGACTCATTTGGGCAGGATGTCTCTCTGGCCATCAGGAGCCAGACACATTCACTGAAACATTCATCTTAAAACCAAAACATCTAAGGACTTAAAACTACAAGCAAGCAATTGGATAGCCAAGCACAAAGCAAAGGCTAGTCCAGGTTTGGTGCCCAGCCAAGTCTAGCAGAGCAGTAGCAGGAAAGAGCCTAATGTACGTGGAAAGTTCAGCTGGGAAGAGCTCAGAACAATGCATCCGCTTGGCTTGACATGCAGGAGCCAGCATGCACTAGGGCCCATGGACTAGCACACTCTAAGGACAAGGAGAGGAAGAGAACTAACAACCAGGAGACTTCACAAAGGGCAGTGCTCCCTCTCTGTAAGGCTTTGGCTGAGAGCACAAGGAACAGTTTACATCCCAGCACAGAACACAAGGTCTCAAAGTAGGATGCACCTAAGCCAAACAGTTTTACATAGCAGCCTTATAGCAAGGGAACACTGTATAAATAAATTAGAGAGAGTGTGTATGTTTGTGTGTGTTACAAATATAGATATACACACACACATATATAAATATATACGCACACACACACAAATAAAATAATGTACATTACATATATAGTGGTAATCACATCACAGGAGCGGAGAAGTTTGCTCACCATTAGCAAATATCCTATGAAAGACTGTTGGTAACAGAGCAGCCCGTAAGCGGGAAGTAAAACAAGATAGAAGTCAATGAGTTGATGAAACAGCAAGCACTTAACATTGATAGAGACAGCTAAGTCAGAATCATGGCAAAACATGGACAAGACTAAGAATCTGGCCCTGCCTCCAGCCACCTTTTAAAAATAAATTTATGTAAGGAACATTAGTGTTTCTAATTGACAACCAGACTAGGCAAGGGAGACAAGACACCTCTGAACAAGTAGAAGATTACAGCCAACTCTGAGGCTAAGAAGCTGGAAATTCTGTTCTTTCTGTGAGTGCCCTACAGTCCCTTAGCATCCCCTTCAGCAGACAACTACCTTTCTCCACATCCCAACAGCTTCTCCTGGGCATAGATCTTGGCATCAGAACCCATACTTACATACCTGGCCACATAATTTAATAGCAGAGTTAACTGGCGCCTTGGCCTGGAAGTGAAAAGAAGCTCTGGACAGACTGCAGTCAAATATATAAGGAATCCTAGAGGTCAGGTATGTTGAAGAAAGGAAAGCATATGCACCAGCTGAGTACCTGGAGGCACTATTTGGAAATATACTAGCACAACACTAAGCCTCCCCCTATGCTCTACTGGAAGTATCACTCAGCACATCCTAATACATTGGCATGTCTCAGGGGCACGAGAAGACATACAAGACACTCCAGTTTGAGGCCTCAGTTCTGTTGGGGCACTCCAAGAGCTGCCAAAAAGGATTTTTAATTCAAACCCATTGCTTCTTTCCACCTGTGACTGGTTCTTACACTCCCACTGCAAATTACAAGAAACACCTCCCAACATTGCTTAACACAAGCAAGCAGCAGCATTGAACACCCTGTCTAAACACACTGTTCTCCTTCACAGAGTACCTTTGACCTGTCACAGTAAAGCATCTCGCAACACACTCCCTTCACAGGTCCACTTGTTAGACAATACAGATAAGCACAGATGCAACATGCTGTTGCATGTGGATCCTGTGGAAGAGTACACAGAAAACAACTTGGACCTCTCACAAGAAATGTTTTCATCTGACCACAACAACAGAAAGCAGCTGGAACATCCTGCCTCTGGAAACACCAGTGGCAAGTTTAAGAACTGTAGGTGTCTTTCCCATCCTCATCACAAGTTCTCCAAAGTTCCCCACTCATTTGACACTCTTCCTCCTTAAATCTATTAACCCTGCACTTTATGGCACTAGGGGAAGAAAAAAAGTTAGTAAATTAATGGATTATGAATAGCTTGTGCATTTAAGCAGTATGAGAAATCCCTCTTTCTCACTCCCTTTTTTCTTCCACAGATGACCCCCAGCATATGAAGATTTCATCCCTCTTCCCAAAACTCAATGCAATAGTAGCAGCAACACCTTACTACTAAACCAATCTCTTTTCTTCCTGCAGTGCACAGGTGTCTCTAGGAAAAAAAAAAAAAAAAGACTGATCCAGAATTACATGCAGAACAAGAAAAACAGTGGTCAGTCCTTCTAGTGCATGGGCTTCTGCAATCTGAAGTAGCAGCAAGGAGTGATAGGCAAAAGGGCTGCTCCCACACCTAAACAGGTGTTACAGGAACAAGTACCAGCCATTTCCAATGCAACACAAGTCACAGGCACTACTCTTCTAGTACTTCCTCATCTAGCAGACAGAGGGATGTTTTGCAGAACACACTAGCAGCTTCCTCTCCCCAGAGTTTTGACCCCACATTCAGCAAGTATTCTCTTTTGCTTAAAGTAGAGGGAAGAGGAGCTTTCAGGAGCATAGCCCAGAATGGTGCTGGGGACAGAGACAGCATCAAAGAGCAGATCACAGTGCACTGAATAATTATCCCCCTTAAATCCATGAGAATTACTGCCCTGCTTCTTTTAGGTAAACACAGGAAAGTTTTCTGATACCAGCCAGCTGTAAGAAATAACTACATGAAGCAATAAACATGGACCTACCATTGTCAGTAATCCCAAAGCAACTGTTGCTCTAGGGCTCGAACATGAGAATAGCCTGTCTGGCTACTGCACAGTCAGCAGTACTAGAGAATCTCAAGATCGAATACAGTCAGCAGTTCTGATGACATGGTTTTGACTTTCCTAGTTGGGTGGGCACTACAGGAATAAGAATACATTCTGCAACACTGGCAACTTTAATTCCAGCCTGCACTGGAGCTATAGCTTTCACATCTGGAGGATTCCTCTTCTGACCACTAGTCCACTTGCACTCACTTCCTTTTTTACTTAAGAAAGGACAAGAATTGCCCAGATAAATCACTTCACTCCTGAACACAAGGTGAGCAAGGCAGCCTGCAACTGTGGAATAGAAGTTTGCTTAGGAACAACTGCAATTAAGCACTGCTCTTGCACAGTCATGCTCTCCAGCATGTGTCCTCTTCTTGCTGAGGATACAGTCGTTACAGCACACAGAGACCTGCTACTCTTTGGAAAAGCACATCAGTCTAATTGCATCTGACCCTCCCACCCTGCCCAACAGAAGCAAAGCTCTATGGAATAGGAGGGAGCAGGCAAAGTTATAACTCTGTTGAGGCAACTGTTTGTGACTCGCACTCAAGGAAGCCACCTTTCTTTTAGACAGCCTCTGAATGGCACCACTGGGAGTCCGAATACTCTTGAGAATGTCACACTTGCTGATCTGCAGAACCTCCCTCCAGTAAAAAGCCATGGCTCTAGATACCAACTTCAAGTGGTTTGTTTTTACAAACAAAGTCCTGGCTACCAATCAGAAAGAGTGCAGCTGTATAATACTTTTAAACTAAACTAGAAAGAGAAGGATCGCTTATGTACTTGAATCTACAACAGACTTCCCATAAGCAGCCTGAATTGAATGCCAGGGAGCCAGTTGTGTTTGCCAGCATACAGGTATCAGATGTACATAACCCCTGGAAATGTCTCCCACCTGAACAAAGTCAGGGAAAGATAATAAAGTAAACTCCATGATGTCATCAGCCTGTATGAAGAGCAAGTCACCAAGTTTACAGGCAGATAAAGAACTGAGTGTTCCTTCTGCCATGACCTAGTCTCCCTGGGTACAAGCATGTATCAGAGGTTTGTTATAGAGAACAGAGACCCCAATTCTGGAACAGAGAGACAACACAAGAGTTCTTTGATGGAAAGAAAAGCCACAGAGGTTTGCAGTTTATGAAGAGAGGCTATTTTTAGATGACAGGCGAAACAGAGCATTCTTTCCTGTATACTGTCAACATCAAACCAAGAATTCACACAGACAAAAGCCTACAGGACAGCAAGTGCACACTCCTCAGGTTTGAGAATACTTGCATAAGTTGGACAACAGATAGCAAAGCTGTCACTTGAAAGGTTATGTCAAGGCACAACATAATGCATCCTGACTGCAGACAGATTTTTTAGAGACATAAGAACAGCAAAGGTGAAAAAAACAGAGTATGCAAGGATACACTGTACTGCCAGAAAAATCACTACTTACTTATGAAATAAAACATTTCAGCACAGGGTGGCTGCCTGAACAGGGCATGTCTTTGCCAAACAGGCCCAAGGCAAACTAGCATCCTGAAGCCCAGGCCAAAGCAAGTGATGCTGGATGAGGATGCCAAGACAAGCAGCTTGCTGCAGCCAGAGTCTGTAAACTTGATTATACATGTTGGCTGCTACAAGAAGCACTCGTGGCCTCAGTGGACACAGCCCTCCAGACAGCTCTCAAAACTTCACAACACTGGGAAGAGAACTCTGTGTGTGTTAACATGAAAAAGATCACAGAGCAGATGAATCCAAGGATAACGTGCATATAAAACTTGAAAGCTTCAGCACCATTTCTTGGGTCAGTCCCTTGAGATCAAAAACTGAGGAACAGGGCTAACAAGGGAAACAGTATCCAGCATCAGTCCTCCCTGTGCCTGAAGGTGGTCCAACCAAAAGTGATTTCTACCAATCTCTGGCACAACTGATGTGGAGATGGAGGAACATGCATACATACATGCCTATCATGCCAGATAACCTTGAAAGGATTAGAGGCCTTTTTCTGTTTGAGCAGTTTGTCCCATAGGCAAGGGTCACCTCCAAAAAGCCTTACTTACCTGACCCAATTTTGATCAGTCCGTTGTGCTGAATGAAGATGGTGTCACAGGTCAGGTTACCATGGATGATTGGGGGATCACAGGAGTGGAGGTAGCTAGAGATTCAGAACAGAGCACTGGTCAGGAGACTACCAAGGCTGCAGCCAGGAATCCCTCCCTTCATCCCTTCCCTGTCTCAAGCAACATCAGAAGAGAACAGGAGGGCAAAGGGCATATGCCAGGGATTTACAATGGCAGGGAGGTAGAATTAAGTGACTGTACATCAGCCTCTAGGCTAGGAGAGAATCATGAAAACTAAGCAATTGTCTTTAACAAACAATCTCCAGAACATGGGGGGAAAAAGAAAGCTTTCTCTGATCAGTTCTGAAGAAACCCAGGGTACCGGGGTAAAGAAACTATTTCATCCATCCCAGTACTGCTAGGTGGGTGCTAAAAGGGTTCCAATTTTACACAAAAAATATCAGAGCCTTACTCTGGCCCTACTCGCAGGGCATCAAAAAAGCACTCAGTGCTGTATAAACATGATTGGTCATGTCTACCAGCAGGCACAAATAAAGCTTTTCAGTGCTTGAGGTCCCAGGTATATTTGAGGCTACCTGTTCTTGCGCCTCACTCTGCTTGATTTTATGTTAGCAGCCAGCACAAATAAGGACTGTCAGCTCCCAAAAGATTATTAGAATCCCAACTATTCATCAACAGCTATATTTAGCCAAATAGCAATAGAATTTTCTCTATGGAGTGGGAGTCATGCTCTGACATCTGGGTTTGTTGTTTTTTTCCAAGGCTGTTACTAGCTATACACCAACTCTGGCTCAGGTAGAGAAGAGTATTTAAAACCAAAACAAAAAAAAAACCAAAACACATTCTATTCAATTGACTTGCACTAAGATGGCTGCAGAAAATCTGCATCATGAAGAAAAGTATAGATCCACATACACTTCTAACAATATCACACCACAATAATTATGAATCCACTACATCCTACAGGGCTGCAGCCTGGCAAGACTAAGAAAATTTTCCTCACTCATCTCACATGGAATTTGATTTCTCTGAGACTTCTTTGCAACATCCTCTTGGCCACGGTTAGATCCAGGTTACAAAGTTGGATACTCTGGAGAGCTCCCTGATGCTCAACTCCCACACTCACTATTGTATCAGTCGCAACTGTCAGGATCCAAAACCTACATTGCACCTGTTTATTTTAGAGGCATCAATATTGTCTAACTGAAGACTCTGGGATTGTTATATAAAGTGCAGTTGACACTCTGCAGACTGTGACTGGGATAAGACTCAGGCTGGGTGACTGAAAGTGCTCTCCAGGCTCCATTCCATGAAGTTTGCTAACATTTGGCAGCATGTATGTTTACAGCTTTTAATATTCTAGCACAAAAGATGCTACACTTAAACAGATGGCTAGACCACAAGATCAGTAACTCGCATACCTGAGAGCAGAGAGGATCTGGGTACACCATCGCTTCCAGGCCTACAGACACAGGAGCAAAACCAATAAAAATCATTCAAGGAAGAGGAACCAGTTCATAGTTCTGTCATTCATAGCCTGTTCATATGAAGGAATATACACTCCATTCTGTGGCATCTTAGCTTTTACCCAGTACAGGTGTGTAGGAAGTAAGAAGAGGATCGGTACTCTCATGCTCAGTTTAGTTTCTACATATTCGTATGGGTCAAGAAACACACCTCCCCTCCTAACTCCTCTCATGCACAGATGCCTTCCCTCTCTCCTGTAAGCACACATGGAATGGACATGCCTGTCACACCATACATGTGAAGCTGCAGAACTGCTGGAAACAAAGCAAACAGCATAGAACAGCTGTCCAAAAGAACCTGCAACTAAACTAGTTTACAGTAATAAAAAGAAATTGCAGCCACATGTTATCACCAGGTTGCCTTCTCATCAGGATCCTCTGCTGAAAGAGCCTTCCAGAGGCTGACGGCACTAAGTGAATATATGAATATAGGCATACATGAAAAAAAGAGTTACCTTTTCATTCATCGTTTTGTGGTTTTTCTTTGTCTTCTTCAGGAACTGTTTCAAGCTCCCTGAAGACATATATTCAGTGATGAAGATCACCTGTAGGGGCAGTATGAGACATTACCCTCTGCTTCACTAATTACCTACAGAACATGCAGTGAGAAAACCCAACAGACTGTTTGTTTTACTTACCCTGGCCTTATTCTCCTTCACATCAGCCCAGTATTTGTGAAACTTCACAATGTTCAGATGTTCCAGCTGAATCAAGTTGTCAAACACCGCTTTAACTTTTTCCTTAACATCAGAGAGACAAACACATGTAACATCAGAGACCACATCAGCCCATATCTTACTTTCTTCTTGGGTCTTGGTCCCCTTAAACGACACTGTACACTTTAAGCTCCTATGCTAAGGACAAACAGCATCTGATTTCATTCCACACTGCACCTTAGCTGAGCATGGTTTGATCACCAAGACTAAATCAACACAAGAGCCCATGGAAATAGCACAATGACAGTTCTCTGTCACGTCTTCTGCACAGGCCAGGCTTAAGCTGAATTTGCTACATTTGAGCAGCACGGCCCTCCAGATCCAGCCAATAATCCACGTGAAAGGTCACCAGTATCTATAATCCCACCCTGGTGCAAGGTATGTTTCCCACATCTTGTTGGGAAACACATAGACTTACTTCCTGAAGCTTAAAGTTCTTCCGCTCAGAAAACTGAACCTCATTCCAAACAACTTCCACACCTTCCTCTGTATCCATGGCCAGGTAGGCACTATCGATCCCTGGGACATTGCGCTGATTCACCTGTATGGGAAGGATGGAGACAGATGTGAGTTCTAAGCCAGCAAGACCAGATCATTACCATGCATCCTTCATTTGAGTATTATGAACTTTACCCATTAACTTTTAATTCAATGAGCATTCCCGGACAGGATTGTGCACATATATTTCAGGAATGGTACATACCCAAATGTGAGTACATTGTAGGCTGCATAAGCAGCAAGACCTGGGCATATTCGAGGAAAAACTTCTTTTGCAGAAAGGCTGTTTTGTAGTATAAGCTGCCTTTTGGCAACAATACATTAGATTTTTATGTTTTATGATACCCGTAGTTCATTTAGCCACAAAAAAACCCCTCCAACCATACAAAAGGGATACAAAAAAAGTCTCAAGAACTCTGACATGACTTTCTGGAGAAATTTTCTGAAAGGTGATGAGACACAAAACTCAAGAGAGGAAACTGATACAAGCAGAGAGAAACAAAGATAAAGCTGCAAGTTGGGAATACACTTAGGAATTGATTACACAATTGAAACTGCTACAATAATTTCTTTGGTTAATAAATGCAAAATTTAACCCAGCACAAGTACATCCATACCTAATATTAAAGACATAGACAAGCACTAAGAAAGCAACAAGGTAAGAGGAGGGTACCTGACAAAGCAAAAGTTTAAAGCCTAGCATGAGAATGGCTAGGGCTGCGGAAGTACTTAATGCTAAAAGACCTGCAGAGATACAAGATGAACAACACTCCCAGCAGCAAAGTTCACCATAATACTGTTTTTCCTCAGATATGTAGCATCATCCAAAGATGTATATGGGTTCCTCTCTCCAACATCTAGAGCATCTTGCTGTTCTGTAATGCCTTTTACATGCTATTTCACAGGCATGCAGAAGTTATGGTCCAGTTATGGTTATAGTCCTACTGCACCAGGCAATGTGCAGTGATAAAACTGGATTCCTGTCTCAAAGTACTTACAGAAGAGAAGACAGAGGGTAGAATTTACCTTGTAATAGTCACCATCAACCACTACTATTCACATCAACTGGCCACGTACCCAGAATCACTTCAATTCCAGCTGATCCAATTCTCCCCTTGAGGTAAAAGTTAATACAGAGATCTGGCTCGCAAATTCAGACTCATCTTCCACTTACATCACCTCAAAGTCCTGGCCATTTCACAGCTTTTCCTACTCTTATGCCTCACCTCCTCTTCCCTCACCAGGGAGCCCATCAGCATCCCATTTGCTGGAAGCTTTTCACCATACATAAGTGCTTCCTCAAAAATCCCTTCCCCCTTGGCAGCCACTTTTACATGATCAAATTTACTCAATTTCAGTTACAGTGTTATGCTAATGAGAACTGATGCAAATGTTCTGCCACCCACAACAGTTAAATGAATTAAACACTATGCTATAGGAAATAACTACCGATAACACAATACCAACTAATAAGACTAAGAGAAAGAAACCAGTTTTTAATGGGCAGTGCTTTTAACTCTGGTAGACTAGGTACAGGCTCAAAGCATCTAGCTGACCATACTGAAATGCAAAAAACCTAAGGTTTGTATTTATAAAGAAACTCTGTTGTATGAGGTGGGTACCAAGAACAATTTGTAGGTCACGCTAACCATCAGCTGAACTTGAGGTCCTAATATAATGCATAATGACAAGGAGTAACACAGCAACAGAACATGTACAAATAAGAATTGAGAAAAGAAAGGAGTCCACTGAGGTAATAAATTTACTATTCTACAATATCAACTTTAAAAGTTTGCGTTATAAAAATGTGTTCATTGGATACTAAACTGAGAGTTGCTGCTGACTCTCTCAAGGGACAAGAGGCCTTGCAGAGGCCTCTAGATAGCTTGGAGCATTGGGAAATCATCAACAGCATGAAACTGAGCAAGAAAAAATGCTGGATTCTGCACCGGGGACAGAGTAATGCCAGGCACAAGCCTAAACTGGGAAAAGAGTGGCTGGAGAGCAGCCCTGCAGAAAGGGACCTGGCGGTGCTGGTCGGCAGCAGCGCAACAGGAGCCAGCAGTGTGCCCTGGCAGCCCAGAGGGCAAACCGCATCCTGGGGGGCATCAAACACAGAGTGAGCAGCCGGCCAAGAGAGGGGATCGTCCTGCTGTCTTCAGCGCTGGTACAGCCTCACCTCGAGTACTGTGTGCAGTGCTGGGCCCCACCGTTTGAGAAGGATGTTCACGTCCTCGAACGCCTCCAGAGGAGGGCAACGATGCTGGTGATAGGGCTGGAAGGCATGTCCCCTGAGGAGCGGCCAAGGACTCTGGGTTGGTCTGGTTTGGAGAGAAGGAGGCTGAGGGGCGACCCCTCTGCAGCTTCCTGAGGAGGGGACGTGGAGAGGGAGGTGCTGAGCTCTTCTCCCTGGGATCCAGGGACAGGACGCCTGGGAATGGTTGAAAGCTGCATTGGGGGAGGTTCAGACTTGATGTGAGGAAGCATTTCTTTGCCGAGAGGGTGTTCAAACCCTGGAACAGGCTTCCTGAAGAGGTGGTCAATGCCCCAAGCCTATCAGGGTTGAAGAGGCATTTGGGCAATGCCCTTAACAACGTGCTTTAACTTTTGGTCAGCCCTGAAGCGGTCAGGCAGTTGGGCCAGATGATCCTTGTAGGTCCCTGCCAGCTGAACTAGTCTATTCTACTCCATCAGTAGCTTGACAACTTAGACTGACAGCCAATCAACATAGGTTGGATTCTTTTTTATGATCTTCCAGGGGGATCCTAACAGGCCCAACAATATTATGAAATTGCAGACGACACACCAGAGTGATAAATGACTACAAGAACACTATAACTAGAGTGAAACAGACTGCTCTCTAAACTGAGCAGTAAACCACTGTGATAAAACCAGATGCAATGGGGTGACACAGGTAGGAATAAAGGATATAGGCCATCATAAAGACAGCCTGAGCTACAGAAAATAACTATTTAAAACAATCATAGAAGACAAGCAGCTTAACATGAACAATCCCATTCCCTTCCCACCACTTGCCTGCTGCATAACTGAGGGGTGAAATGTCCAAGATTTGATTTAAGGAGACGTTCAACATATTTATCATAAGAATTTGATTATATATATAAATATACACACACACACACACACACACCCAGGTCAGGCTTGCTATGTTTCATCATTAAAGAAAGCTGAAAGAATGAAGATAATTAAGGACAGAACATTTATTCTTTCAAATTTTAGTATAAAAAATATCCTGGGGATGACAGTAGCATGAGAACACCTAGTACAATTAATAAAGCTGAATGCCAAAAGGCTTTAAACAAGCCCCCAGCCAATAGAAAGGCAGGTATGTGTTAGTATTGCAGAGACAAGATAAAAGCCATGACTACCAACACCCAGTGCCCATGCATCCCTCCATATTCTCTTCCTTCATCATACTTGCTGCCTATTCAAAGGCCTTCTAGCTTTACTGGATTAATTAAGTCCTCAGGTACTGACAACTACTCAAAGTCCGCCCTGATAATACAGCCAGTGGATGTGGATTTATTGTATCTTCTCCCATTTCTGGGCAAGTTAACCAAATGTAAATAATTTCCATGACTCATAGACAATATTCCAGGGCACCAGATATGACCCAGGACACCAAACCCATCTGACATCACTGATGATAATCCTCAGTTCAAGAGGAGATTCAACAGCTTGGGCAGAAGAGTAAAAGGAGAAAAATGCAGACAACTGAAAAGGCAACAGCCAAATCACTGTTCCACGTCCCTCTCCATGCACAGCAAAGTGGAATCCTAAACCCTCATGAAAGCACATTCTGGCACTTGCCCTGTACCTTCCCAAGGGTTACAGCCAGCCATTGCCTCTGAGCAGCTATTAGTGATTGATGGATGGTTGCAAGCTTAACAGCTCACAGTTTAGAAGCAATGTGGCAGTTAACACTATTGTAAACAGAGGTAGCTGTAGGAATATAAATTTCAACTTCTCCATGAACCTGACTGAGCAAGAGGAAATAAAAATGGCATGTTCACAATGCTGCCTTCCATGCCTTGCCCTGAAGGGCAAGGAGTGCAACCAGCAAGGTACGTAGCCTGGTACACCCATGCCCTGAAGAGATGACAGAAATACTGTTCTCACCCTGAAGAGCGCTCAGGACTTGGGCATCAACATGGGATGAAGATGACGCAGGTTCTCTCCTCACTTTGCCCTAACTTCCTGCAAGCTTTCTCAAGTAATTTAAGACTGTTTTAACTTGTTAAATTTTCAGTGGTCTTTTATGACCCAGACCAAAGACAACAAGCTGCTCATGAACTATGCTAATGAAACAACAAAAGAAGAACGGCTCAAATAAAATACCCCGTGTTCCTAGAGATAATGTATTACTCTGAAGTGTTTCTTTCCCAGAAAGCCCACATAGACTAGGTAGCTTTTAAACTATGAGGGAAGAAGTTAAGTGAACTCAGTTAAGCATGAATTTCTGAAGTACAACAGAGGAAGCAGTTCCACAACCACAACAGATTTACAGCAGAAATACTAATGTAGCTCTTTGTTCATATAAACAAGAGGTAAGGAAACTCAGGAAGAATTTCAAGTGAATTTAATTAATTAAATGGGAGTGGGGGAAAGAGATTTAAATGCTGTTACTTCAAGGCATAACTTAGCTCTAAGGGAAAAAAGGGAAAGGCAGGTTATTCCAATTGTCCAATGCATATTTTTTCCATAGCTCTCAAACTTCTAGGTATCTATCACTGAAAGAACACCGTCTCTCCAAAAGTCTTTCTATAGTTCACATGATCTGACAATTAAAAAAAAAAAAAAAAAAACAAACCCCAAAACCAAACCAGCCTAAGCCACAAGTAACAGCAATGATTTACAATCAAGAAAAAAAAAAAACAAAACACCACAAAAAGTATAAAAATTGGAAAAAAAACCTAAATAATTAGAATATCAGTACAGAATGAAACTGCACATTGAAGAAAAGAAATCAGGAATGGCAGCACATTAGGCCAGACACAAAAAGCCAGGTATCTGGTTAAGAGTAGCATGAATATGTTAAAAAGTTACCCTGGTCACTTGTTTAGGCCAGAGAAAAAAGATCAAAGCTCTGCTCAACCAGCTTGGCAAAAGCTTGACAACAGAGATAATATACCTACAGAAGACAGTAGCTGGACCACAGAGAAACATTACTTCTCACCAAACTGTGAGGAAACAAAAAGTAGCATGTTTACCAACAGAAAGAGGAAACAAAAGCAGCTGTCTCGGAGATTTGAAGCTAATCTAGAGTGTAACAAAATCAAAGAACGCAAGATCCACTGCAGGCAAAGGGGTAAGGAGAAAATCCAAGCAGCAAGCCTACTTAATGTTTTTAATTAAACAGACAGCACTGGCCTTTGCAATTATACTCACAGTAGTAAAATGCTTGAAAGGTGTTAATTCAAAAAGAAAATTAAAATAACTAGCATAATATAACAAACTCAAGGAAAGGAAGGTATCAATTATTACCATGGCTATACAAACCAATTCATACAGCAATCAAAGGTATAAGGAAAAGAAAATCTGACTATCACCAATGCAACAGTTGTTTTTTTTTCCAGACAGCTACATGCTAAAACAAGTAATAAGATAAAATACATTAGCAGTAAGCTTGTCTATGTAACCAAACGAACAAATCTTGACCATTTAAATACAGAGTTAAAAGCCTTCCATGAGTTGGAGCTTGCCCTCACTTGTAATTTCACCAATGCAACAGCTCAGGAGATGCCCTCTTGAGAAACAAGTCAAAACCAGATGTACCTTTTAAGCACATATAGGCGGTGTCCCTGCCACCTCCCAGAGATTCCTGCCCCATGCTGGCCCACACAGCTGGACTGCAAAGGGCAGAGCACAGCTCAGAGCCAGGTCACTGTTCACAGAGCCCTGTTCCACCCTGTCTGCAAGAATGACAACTGTTCTGTAGAAAAGCAGTGAGTTTTGAATCAGAAGCTCTGGCTCTGCCACCTAAACATGAAAAAGCTAGAGCAGAATTCCACATATTCACAAGACATTAATTTTCTATCCAGAATGGGAGTATTTCAATTACACATTTTGTCTTCATTCTTGCTACTGCTGTAATCACAGTTTTAGAAGTTGTATTATTCCACCTTCTGCATTTTAAGAGTTGTTCACTCAACTCCAGGCAGAGCTGCAGAAGTCTGCCTGAACTAACAGGCAAAAAAAGTTACATTGAACTACTGTGGAAAGATATCTGGGTAAGGGCTATTCAAGGTAGAAGCAAGAACCACGTCAGTGATCAGAAGAACCACAACAGAGCAGGGAACCCAGACAGCCTAATCCATGATG
This sequence comes from Buteo buteo, assembly GCF_964188355.1. Taxonomy (NCBI): domain Eukaryota; kingdom Metazoa; phylum Chordata; class Aves; order Accipitriformes; family Accipitridae; genus Buteo; species Buteo buteo. The sequence goes on from NC_134187.1 coordinate 204,158, forward strand.
GATGAAACACTGAACTAAGGACTCCCAAGGCCACAAAGGTGAGCAAATAAGTCATTGTCCCTATAAGGAAAACCCACTGTAGGCAATTCAACAGGAGAAACCCCTGCAGCAGTATTACGCCAAGTGGACACGTTGCATACACGAATACAGGTCTTACAATAGGATGTCAGAGACAGGCAATTTTGGGATTGAACAAGAGTATTTGCGTACAATATTAATGGGATGTTCAAGGGAAGGGCTAAAAGCATGGAAAAAGAAGGATCAAGATGAGTTGCTAGCCAAGTCCTGCATCTGGTCACCGTTGCCTGAACTGTCATTTTGTTAAATTATTTTCCAAACTATTTTCTGTGCAACTGTGCTCCTTAGACTCTGTGTATGTGCACACACAAGCACACAGATCTGCTAGTGAACTTCAAGCCAGACTAGCCAGAAAGTTAGGACAAGAGGTCTTGGGGCCAGATTTTGCAGAGACAGGGAGTCTGGGAAACAGGTATTAGAGACACCCACGAAATGGGATTTTCCCTGAGCACTGATCCTTAGAAACAGGATACAGCTATTCATGTCACCCATGTTAACATGGGATGCTTGGAAAAGCTCCATGCTCCCTCCCATTTGTGCTAACCTATTTATTTCTGGCTGGCCATGCTTTTACAGTGTCTCTGTCTATCCGGATTTGCTATGCAGCCTCACTGCAGGCAGGACCTGGAGCCAGAGGCAGCAAGCAGCCTCTCCCCTCCACTGGCCCAGCAGTAAGTTTCTTCCCAAGCTTAAGCCTGGCTGTAACATATGACCCCCACCAAACAGACAGCAGCAATCACAATATTGGGATTGCTCCCCCGGGCCTCCCCATGCAGGTCTAAAGAGACAGACGTCTGACAAGGGGAAGGCTCTGGTGCTGGTAGAAAGCTGCATGGACCATGCTATTTTTAGAACAGCTCTGTAAAGAACACAGAGCAAACCCTATCCCTCGGTCACAGGCAGCTGGAGCATAACTAGCACCTCTAACCACCCAGGAAAGCTAGAAAAGCAGCAGGCAGCTGTCCTGGCTGCACCTGCTCCCCCACTGAAGCAGCACAAAGGCTGAGAAGCGATGCTGGCTGGGGCAGCACTAAGCAAGCTGCCAGCTGTCTGTTACAGTCAATAAGCAAGAACATAACGGGTCTGTAGACAACAGGCCCAAGACAAAGGCTCAATTCCGTCTACATCCTGCAGTGCCCCTCATCTCATTCAAGCACATCTCAAGGGTTCATTCCTTCCAGGAAGCCCCCAGATGAGCCGATAAAAATGTTAAAAGGCTGCACATACTCCCTCTTTTGAGTACCTTCCCAATGATCAAGTAAAATCATAAAAACTACAGCATGGCATTAATTTTCTCCACCAACTGGAAAAAAACAGGTCCACTGCCAAAGTCTGTCAAAAAGCTGGCAGCCCTCCTAGCACTAGTTTGCTTTGAGAATCTCTGCAACCCATCCTCTCTCTGGCAGCAGAATCCAAAGCTCAGAGCATCTCAAATGCCACCCTTCCAAGGAACAATGCCTCACTTTCCCACACACAGACACTCAGATGTGTGATAGGAAAAGAAAGACTGGTGCTTATCTTTTACTACCTCAGCAAGCTTCTTTCCAGTCACAACAGCAGCTAAGAAATCAGACTCAAGCATCACAGAATCCAAACACCCAGTCTACTGGCATTTTCTCTCCAAGAATCCTGTACTCTGTCTCCTTGAAGAAAGGTAAATCCAGAGGTGCAAAAGTCATCAACCAGCTCCAGATGAAAAATGATATGAGAAATTAAGACTTCCACTAGGAGTGAAAAGACAACAGAGAAGTGAAATAAAGATGCAGTAGACCCAGCATTTCATTTCATGTCTTTCTGGGTTCAGCTCCTCATAAACCACAGCTCCTTCCTTAACATTTGATAGCACTAGCATGTATCAAGAGCATCTGTTAGCTCGAGCACTAAAATTCAGCTGTAACATCCAGCCACCTAGCCATTAAGGGCTCCCTGAACCACCTCACCAAATGACTGCAAGGTCTTTCATAAGAAAAAGAGAAGCAAACCAATGGCAATGGTGCTGCATACACTAAATTTCTGAACTGCCAGCAACTGTATACAATGAAGAATAGCAAGACTGAACACTGAACTCGGATATACCCCCACGCATACTGCCTCAAATACTGCTCCTCAAGTTCTGCACCTGACCTAATACCCAGGTCCGCACACCACAGTAAAGGAAGCTATGAAGAGCTGCACCTTTCATCTAGTTTACCCGACAGTGGAAAATACTAGATAGGAAAACAAGAATTAATCAATGTAGCAATCACTGTAGCCACAGACACACTCATACACAAGAGATTTGTCTCCAGGGATGAGGCAAAAACGAACCTCTCAATCTCAGCAGCCACTGAAGTGGGGGTATAACATGGAAAGTGCTCCAGCAGCTGAACTTGCAAAAAAGTTAGTAATACCTGAAGCACAGAACAACAACCAGACAACTACAAGGTCATTTCTTTCTCAAGGGAGATCGTTGATGGCTAGCAAGAACTCAAACATCACCTTTCAGCCACCCCAGAAATCAGCCCCAAGATTTTGGAATCTGTAGGAAAGAAGTACAACCCCTGTGTATGCCATCCACACAGCACTGAGCGAGCCCAAGTTTCCAGTCAAGGGACTGAATGCAAGCAGGACTACACGAATTTTACAAGGTTCTCCTGCTCGTCTTGAGCAGCCTGACATATCCTCAGAGAAAGGGCAAAGGTATTTACACAGAGACTGGTACTCTTTCTCCCATTATCTCTCTTTTCTCCTTTAAGTGCCAGGCTTCACATCCTTGCAGTCTTGTGTGTCAGGGAACAAAGCAGCACTTGGCAAGAGCTGTACCACAACTGACTATACCTCACAAGGAGCCCGCAGAAGAGGAAGCCTAGCATACCCAAGTCTGCTCAGCCCTTTTCTCTCTCTTAACCATGACAGACATGCTCATACACGTTACCAAACCGGGAACCTGCTTGTTCCCACATCCACAATATGATACAGATTCACTCAATAGCACTAAAGGGGTTATTTACTAAGCATGTTACAAAGATGTCAACAAAGTATTTACAATAAAGTCTTGGCTTATGCAATCACACAGTGTTTTCCTATCCAGAAAAGGTATAGAAAGAAATCCAGTCAATAGACAGCTATTAAACACATGACAAACTACAGGACCGTCTAAGTCTGTGAATGGTTAAGTCTCTCCCACTAACAGATTTACTGGGTTGAAAATGAAAAAGATTCTGCTGCAGCAGAGCACAAGTTTTCCTACAATTATGTTGGGGCCACTTTTCTGCTTGATAGGTATAGCTCTCAGGGACAGTAGACACTGAGTCCGAACTCTCAGTTTCAGGTTTAATACCAGCCAGTGGCAGGAGTCTAAAAATGAACTGCAAGTGTGCCGCTGCAATCCATCTCTATTAAGAAGTTTCTATTCCTAGGAGGCATAGCAGATAATTCTGAAGATACTTGGACAACCCAAGAAAAATAAATTATGCACGCATGCTGACTGAAAGAAGAAAATGGGGTGTCACATGGCGACAGCAGAAAAAGAGGGTTTTGTCAGGCAGAAAAGCCAAAAGGGACCAAGGCAAGCACAAGCTTGGAGAGCCTGTCAGCCTCAGTCTCTCCCTCCTGTGACTCCCCTAACCTCATGCTGTGGGTCCTTTTTCTGTCTCTCTGCCACAAGACAAGATTCCCCTGCTAAAAGTTTATCTTCAGCTCCTTGCAGAGGCTAAAGCCTCACCTTTGTATATGTTAGGAGAGCAACCAGATGCGTGGATACAATGCATAGAGGGATTCAGCTCAGGCAGGAAAGCAATACAGTTTGCAACACACCAGGAGACCCACGATTGCAAAGTATACGCAGCAGCAGCAGCATGAGAAAGCAGATTGTCACAGTCCCTGTGGTGCTTAAGGACAGGAGAGAGATGCCTGAAAATGCCCAGGTTGGTTATACAGTGCAGGAAAGAGCAGAGTGATATCAAGTCTTCTCTTGTGTAAATTGTTCAACCAACAGAAAATAAGTATCCTATGGGACAAGCTACATTTACTCTCTCCCCTCCTAGCCATCTCAATCCGGCAGCAACTTCACCCTTCAGGTATATCAAAGCATGACCACATGCACTATTCATTAAACGTTCCACAAAGCAGTCAACTTTGGGGAAGGTAAGCGTTATCTAGTTAAAATAGGTTCTTAGTTAAAAATTTCACAGCAGCTTTTAAAATTAAATGACTACTCTGAACTTTCAGAGCAATTACACACTTTGCACTACAGAAGTTCCCTGCCTCTACGAAAAATTACCATCAATGAACTCAACACAACCCTTTCTTAGTTTAAGCAGGAATAGAGTAGTATATAGACTAGTTCAGCTGGCAGGGACCTACAAGGATCATCTGGCCCAACTGCCTGACCGCTTCAGGGCTGACCAAAAGTTAAAGCACGTTGTTAAGGGCATTGCCCAAATGCCTCTTCAACCCTGATAGGCTTGGGGCATTGACCACCTCTTCAGGAAGCCTGTTCCAGGGTTTGAACACCCTCTCGGCAAAGAAATGCTTCCTCACATCAAGTCTGAACCTCCCCCAATGCAGCTTTCAACCATTCCTAGGCGTCCTGTCCCTGGATCCCAGGGAGAAGAGCTCAGCACCTCCCTCTCCACGTCCCCTCCTCAGGAAGCTGCAGAGGGGTCGCCCCTCAGCCTCCTTCTCTCCAAACCAGACCAACCCAGAGTCCTTGGCCGCTCCTCAGGGGACATGCCTTCCAGCCCTATCACCAGCGTCATTGCCCTCCTCTTGGAGGCGTTCGAGGACGTGAACATCCTTCTCAAACGGTGGGGCCCAGCACTGCACACAGTACTCGAGGTGAGGCTGTACCAGCGCTGAAGACAGCGGGACGATCCCCTCTCTTGGCCGGCTGCTCAAGCTATGTGCAGTTTGCCCTCTGGGCTGCCAGGGCACACTGCTGGCTCCTGTTGCGCTGCTGCCGACCAGCACCGCCAGGTCCCTTTCTGCAGGGCTGCTCTCCAGCCACTCTTTTCCCAGTTTAGGCTTGTGCCCGGCATTATTTTCACCTTGTGAACCAATATATTTTAAGTTATATTAGTCAATATAGTTTATCCTAGGCTGCTGTAGCTAAAATATGACCAAGTAATTCACAATCCTGCCAACTCGACTGCATTAACAGCCGAAACTTTTTTCCTCCCCCCGCCTCCCCAGACAGCCTCTGCTGACTTGCTAACTTACTCTGGACACAAACCGAGCACCCTGAGCCTGATGCGCTAGCGAACGCCCCGCGTGCCTGAGAACCCAGCCGTCAGCCAGGGCTGCTGAGCTCCCCTGTGACTCGGGGGACTGCAGCGGAACAAAGACGGAGCCAGCGACGGGAGATGCGGGCAGAAGCCCCGCACAGAGGGGGCCCCCTCCCCCGGGGCCAGCGCCGAGAGCCGAACACCGGCGGAGCAGCCGCCGGCACGAGAGAGGGCGTCGCTGGGCGTGGCCAGGGCGGCGAGCAGCCTACGGGAGCTGGCGCCGGTGATGCAACGCTTCCCGCGCCCTGCCATTGGCGAGAGCAGCCGTCCTTCGCGGAGCCGCCCCGCCCGCCGCCTCCCGGCCCGGCCGGTGCCCGTCCCGCGGCCTTCCCCGGCCCCGGTGGCGCTGGCGGCGGGCGCGCCTGCGCCGGGGTGCTCGGGAGGGCGTGAGGACGGCTTCCCCCCGGCGGAGAAACGCGCCTGAGCGCCGCGGAGCCGGCAGCGGGCGAGCAGCGGGACTGGCACAGCCGCCGCAGGCCCCTCGGCCGCCCCGCAACCCTACCGTTCTGGTTTTGTACCCAGAAGCCGCCGCGGAGGCACCGGCGACCGGCAGACGTGCTCTGGCATCGCTGCGGCTTATTCTGCTGAAATCTGCTCCTTGACGGTAAATAGCCTGAGCACTCACACCCTTCCCGTTCACCAGGGCAGCCTGCTCCCTCGGACTCGTGGGACCCCTCTCTGCACAGCCCCTGCGCAATGCCACCTCTGTTCGAGGAACTTGATTACAAAGAGTCTGTAGCTATTAAAAAGTAGTGAAATAAAAAAAAAATAATAAAGTGAGGTTACTACATTTCCAAACACACATCCAAGTACGCAACTCAAAGCGAGCGGTAAAGAATGTAGCATCCAAGGAACACCAGACCACACGCAGCACATACAATCTTACTCTGCCTGCGATCACACGTGCTCTTTTCTCCCCAGATTATCACATTATGTTGCTTCCAAGGTGGCTGCCTAATTCAGCATCCCAAGAAGCTCCTGCCGAGATAAAGAATCAGGATTGCATCACCGGGCGGCACGTCCCTTTTCCATGGCGTAAGGCCTCCTCTCTGCAGAGAGGTAGCGAGTAAGAGCCTGTCCACATGGCTGCACCAACCGGAATAACCAGAGTCGATTGAGCCCTCACACTAGCAGCCCTGTACTGGGACACTGCTGGCACAGGAGACATTTTACTCTAGTATGCTAGGATGCTCAGAAAGTAAAGCTGTTGTTCCAAAATAAATTTCATGCTGGAACATCAGCAGTGGGAGAGTTTACTCCAAGGAACAGATCAGTCCAAAAGCTGAAGACAGCAAAAAGAGTATGATGTAATACAGGTAAAGTGAATGAATGCCACTCCACAAGCTTGAGTCTAATCAAGACACAAATTTACATGCAAAATTAAGAGACAAAACAGAATTTCACTGCATGATCACTACAAGCGTGTGTTTTTCATACACACATGAAACATAAGGCCCACGCACGGGCAACTGCAGCCGGTATCAGTCAGACACCGAATCAGCAGTTCCTGCGGGGAGGCGGTGCAACCTTGACGGATGAAGCCTCGAGAATCAGAGGCCCTGAGTTTACCCCAGGTCAGTCAACAATTTGTTTTGTGGCCTTCAACAGTCATTCCTCTACCTGTAAGGTGGAACAGAGCTCATATGTCTAGCATACAGAGGCAGCATGCCGTCAAATCAACCAGCCACTCTCGTTCTCAAGCCAGAAGACAGTATTTTAGCCATGCCAAAATTTTAAGGAGCTTCTTGTGTTTGGGCCTTAATTTGGCTGCAGATGGGAAAACTAAAATCCAAAGAAAATACTATACCCTAGTATAAAAAGCCTTACTTTTTATGTAGGAAAGTACAGAAAAGCCTGGAAGGAAATTTATCTTTCTGTGTCAAAGTGATCAGTATTAAATAAAACATATTGACACATAATACACAAACTGAACATCAGCTTTGTTCCCCAACATGTGCCAGTTCAGCACAGCTCACAGGAAAAAGCACTTCAGGTTATTGTAAGGAATATATTGTGGAGGATAGAATTAAAACTTCATACAGATACCTTCCCCATTGCAACCCAAACAGTACAGCTTCACCAGAAAAGGCACATTCTTACTACACCATGCTAGGATTTGGCTTATGTTAACAAAACCAAGACAGCTTTCCAGCAAACAAACATAAGGAGCTGCAGGGAATCCTTGACCTTACTTTGCCCTCCAAATTTACATCAAAATAAATAACTCTTTCACCACCACCCTAGTTTGAACTACTGTGTCTACAATAATGGATAAAGCAGAGGAACCTCTAGGCTCAGCCCTGACTTGGCTGAGAAAAGCTATATCAGCACTTGTGTCGCAGCATTGGAGTGAACATTCTCTGTCTTTCAGCAACTACCACAGCTATACAGCTTGCCCAGCCAGAGCAGGTTTCACTGAGCCAATATGAAGCAGAAACCAGTTTGTGGAGACAGCCCCCGATAAGATAAACAGACCACAGCAAAGAGCGGAAGGAGGGAGAGGTCCAGAACAGTAAGATCTGATCTACTTGCATCTTCACACAGGACAACGCTGATACACGCACTGAGAAGTGGATGCGAATAGGACAAGCCAAGAAACAAGTCTGCATGAACCGGCTATGCTTTACCCTAATTGAAGACTTCAAAGCAAACCAAAACCAAAGCATAATTCAAAGGCCAATGAGACCAGGTAACTGGCTGCCTCCATAGCAGGTACTGTTCACTTCACACTCCTGTCTAGTCACTGCTCTTCCTTATTCCCAGAGCAAAAGATCTGCAAAACGAGGAGTGCTGGAGACGCTCCTCACTCAGCACCGCACCAACAGCGGGCCCTGATGCCACCCGTACAGAAGAGCCTGCAGCACGACGAATGTGCAGGGAAAAAAGCACGCCGCGCTCTGGCCTCGACGTGCCCAAGCCCGAGGACAGACGGCCCCGCAGCTCGAGAAAGGCCGTCCACCTCCCTGCCGCCCGGGGAGCCTGACGGACCCTCGCCACTGGGGTCGGGCCGACCCGGGGACAGGTGGAAGGAGGACAGCCGGCGGGGCGGGACAAGAGGCCGCCCGGGTCCCACGCCCCGCCCGGCTCGGTCGGGGCTTCCCCGCGCATCCCAGCGTCCGGCCCCGGGAACCGGCCCCCAGCACTGACCTCCTCGCGCCTCTTTTGCCAGCGGCCGCAGGGCGACTCCTCGAGGATCTCGGACTCGTCCTCGCTCTCCTCCTCCTCCTCCTCCTCCGGGGGCGCCGCGGAAGTCACCGGCGCAGACACCGAAGTCATTCCCGGCCCAGACGACGCGGACTCGGGCTTTGAGTCGGAGCCGCCGCTCGGCACCTGCTTGGACTCGCCCTCCGACATGCTGCGGTCACACAACCTGCGGGCCAGAGGCGCGGGCCGTGAGGCGAGGCGAGGAGCTATGAGACTAGGCCACACCAGGCCCAGCGGGCCGGGCCGGACCGGGCCGCGCCCGCTGGGCCTGTCAGCCGCGACCGCGCCCCGGGCCTGTTGGCGGCGCCCGACCGAGGCGGTTCCGGCCCACAGCGGAGGACAGCATAGGGACGGGGGAGTGGGGTTGAGGGGGAAGCGCAGGGAACAGGGGGTGCCGCATACTTACCGGGCTCGCCCGGCACCTCCCGGTCCCCAAGCGCGTCGCTACTCCGCCGACGGGCCGCCGCCAACTGCCGCGCTGCGTAACGCGCCGTCTGGGGCGGGGCAACCCGCCCGGCGGCCAATCAGAGCCCAGGAGCGTGCCGTCAGCCTTCACGCATTGGCCGGTGGGCGGAGCTCCGGGGGTAATATAACACCATAGGGGGCGCCCGCGCGCTCCCTGCGTGAAACGCCGTGAAGTGGGGCGGGAAGGGCGGGGCGGCTTGGGCCCGTGCGATAGCCAATGAGAGCCCAAGAGAGGGGCCGTCAGCCTCTGCTGATTGGTCGGTGGGCGGGGCGGAGTTTCTATACGGTGTGGGGAGGGGGAGGGGCGCGCTGGGCCCCTCGCTGGGGTGGGAGAGGTGTGTCTCTGCCGGACGGGCGCAGAGCCGCCCCACGCCACAGGCAGGCGGTGGTACCGCCGGTCCCGAGTGCCCTGTTCCCCCCTTCCCGCCATATGATGAGCATGCTCGAAGCGCAGCTGTCGGGGGCGGCCACCCTCTCCGTCACCCCGGGGCGGCAGGGCGAGCTGGCCCCCGAAGGGCTGCCGCAGCCCCCCGAGTGCGGCTCGGCCCGCCCGGGGGTGCCCGCGGCCGGGGGACGGAGGGAGCTGCAGCGCAGCTCGCAGCCGGAGGCGGGCCGTGCCGGGCAGTCCCGGGCGGGCCGTGCGCCGCTGACAGGCCTGGGGGGGGGCAGCGGGGGGCGGCGGCCGAGCCCCGCGGGCCCGAAGGCGCCGAGCGGAGCGCGCTCCTGGCCCCCCTGCGCCGCGCTAGCCGCCGGACGCTCCTCTCTATGGTAGGCGCTTCCGGCCCCTGTGCCGCGGCCGCGCGAGCTTGAGCGCCGTCCCCCCCCGTGGCGACTCTATAGCCCGCGCTTCCGGCCGCGCGACTTCCGCTCGGCGGCCCGTTGGTGGGTGGTTCCGCCGCCCTCGTTGCCTCGCCGCCCGCGCTGGGCCGCCCGCGCCCGCCGCCGCCCGCTACGGTCCGGTCGCGCGCGGCCCGGCCGCCGCTCCCGCCGCCGCCCCTCCGCGCAGGGCCGCCGCGCCGCGGGCCGTGGTCCGCCGGCGGAGGCCGCCGCGGCGCCATGGGCGCCTACTTGTCGCAGCCCAACACGGTGAAGAGCTCGGGGGACGGGGCTGGGCTCGGGCCGCGCCCGCTCCACTTCGGCTTCAGCGCCATGCAGGGCTGGCGCGTCTCCATGGAGGTGAGCAGGGCACCGGGCTCGGGCCCCGGGGCGGAGGGGCCGGCGGCGCCGGGCGCGGGCTGCCGCGGAGCCCCCGGAGCTGCGGCTCCAGCTGCGAGCCTGGCGGCGAGGCTTCCTTCTCCCCGGCCCTTCCTCGGTGTCCTGCGGCGGCCCCGCCGGCGGCCACCGGAGGGACGAGGGGGAACGGGGGGGTGTGGTGGTCGGTCCCTCCCTCCCGCGGGCACCAGGCGCTGAGGCCGCGGTGCCCGCGCCGTCGGAGCGGGGAGGGGGCTGCCTCTCCCGGTGCTACCGTGGCCTCGCCGGAATGCCGGTAGGCTGTCGCTAGTCCCGGCTGCCGTGGTGACCCGCTGGGGAGGCACCTCGCTTCGTGGGGGCCCCACGCGGTTTCTCATCGGGGGCGCTCCCGGTACGCACAGCCCGGAGAAATCCCGGCGGGGAGTGAGAGACTTGAGCAAAAAAGTGGAGGAAAGGTCAGTTTAGTGCTTGGGATGAAGCACTGAGCGAAAGCAAATGAAAAACCCCCAGGCAAAAATCCCTGCTTTTCTTTCCAGGCAGAAATGAAGTGTCAGTCTCTCTCTCCGTGGTTTGGGTTTTTTTTCTCTAGGCAAATTTATTGGAGGAATTCTCATTGCTGCTCCCAGTCTCCTGTAGCCAGTCCTGCCTTTACCATCCTATCAGCTAGGCTCGTTATGGGACAAATTAATTATCGCAAGATAAATACCTGGCTGTGGGAGCCAGGTGTTTGCCCATGCTCCTCCTGGGGGCCGGGGGGCGGGCGGAACTACTTTGTAAAGGTGCTTGTATGAGGGCAATGTCGAGCTGCTGGGACTACTTTTCTGTCTGGCCAGCAGTTACTCATTCTTTGCATTTAACACCCTCCATGAGTACGATTAATCTGCTGGTTTATTTTCCCTTCCAGGCAGCTGGCAAACAGGCTAAATTAGATGAGGATTAATACTGGTCCCTCAAACCCCCAGGGTACATCTTCTCTGAACACAGTAAAGCAGCCTTCTTGTTTGTAGCCCTTTGGCTAGTTTGGAGAGGATGCCTCATTCAGACTGTCGGGGATTGATTTTTTGCAAATACGGTTTCATGAGCCATGCTATCAGATACTTTACTGCTACTGAAATGTTACAGCAGTTTTGCCGGTGACAAAACAGTGACCAGGTGTTTCCTCCTTTCTATGTGCATCAGAGCCCTCTGAAACTGTGAGCTCTAGTTTCCAGGGAAGAAGAGGCAGGAGAATTGGTGCTTGTGCTCTTAAGATACACTCAGAGTATGTGTGTGCTAAGCTGACTGTGACTGATAGTGTCTCAGCTGGTCCATCCTAGTGACCTCTGGAGGGGTGAAATGGTGGCACAGAGGCATTACTGGAACACTGAGGTGATGTGCAGTGTAATCTCTGCAAGGCGATTAGCTCATATGTAAGAAGCTGAATGCAGGCAGTGTTCTGGCATCCTTGGTGCACAGAGGCCAAAAGTGTTTTAAGGAGGCAGGCCTGGATGAGGGAGAGTAGAGAGTTGCCCCTATTTATGATGCTGGTAGGCTAAAATAGCCCTCCCACAGGTGGGACATTGGCTCCTAATTTCACTTATTTGAGGTCTGTTCTTGCTGCTGTTGACCTTTACAGAAATTGGATGAGGCCCAGAGCTTGCAGCTGTGTTTTCTGCACTAGCCAACATCGTTGGCTTATCTCCCTGTTGGCAGAAGGAATACTGAGGCCATTGGTGTAGACATGGTTTAGCTGTGTTATCACAAGAAATGAGAAGATGGCCGGAGCGCTTGTATTACAGGTTGAATCTGCTGCAAATTGCTTCCAAGTCTGTGATGGGTTAGAAACATGCATTGTTGCACATAGAGCTCAGCAGAAATTCTTTTGCATTTTCTTGCGTTCCAGGGCTGTGTTCTTCTCTGTGTCTTGTCTTGGTTTGTGGTTTTTCCTTTTCTTCATGTTTAATTGTACTTTTGCTCTTCTGTAAGGCTTGGAGAAAGTTCTGAGCAAATATTTACACTTATGGCTTTAGTTATGTTAGTGAAGCCAGTAAGAGTGTGTACAAGTGGTAGGACACAGGCATTTTTCGGTAGCAGAAATTTGTGTAAAGGAGTTGTCTGTTGTCTTTAACTTACATTTTAGGAGCCCTCAAGTGAGGTAGGTATACAGGGCCCTGAAGAAATACTATAATAAAAATCTGTTCTTAGTCCAGAGAGGTTGCTTTGTGAGTAAGGAAATGTTTGGGGCAGATGAGGGACCCAAAGGATAAGGATACCAAAAAAATAGCATTAGGTACTATGAGCAAATCAGAAAAGGGAAAAAGGTGAAGATGGCTTTGTGGTACAGAGAGGAGTGCTCTGGGATACAGGGAAAGGTGCAGGAGGCACTTTGGAAGTAGTTGGATGGGGACTCTCTGAGCTCTTTGGTGCTGTTCTGACCATATCTCCAAAATGAGACATCCAGCAACCCCTGTGTGCAGCTTCATTCCTGGGCTCAGAAAAAGAAGCCCTTGCTTCAAAAAATGCAAGAATTTGTCTCAAAATACAGAGATTTGTCAAATTAACTCTCAGTTTTAACTTGTTTGCTAATTACAACTGAATTTGATGTTTGATGTTTCAAACGTATTGTTTTTCAGTACTGCCATTGTAACCACTGCGTAGCTGGGGGACACCTAGAATCCCATCCTTGAGGGGAAGGCTAGATGGCAGAAAGCTGGCATCCAGGCTTTGTGAGCTCTTGCTCAGTCTGAAGAGCATGAGATCATGGTTACTTGGAGGACAATTGCTGCAGTGAGCTTACCAGGCCTGGAAGCAGGGATGGAGACTTGTAAATGACAGCCTTTTGTGCTGGCAGCACAAGGTGGTCTTAGTGGTCAGTCAGAAGCCCTCTGAACTGCTTGTAGTGTTGAAAATGCCAGGGACTTGAGTGTAGCATGGCTTGTGGAGCCACTGCCACTTATGCTAGGAGCAGTGTAGAGCAAGCCCTGTGCGCAGCATGGGAGCTGAACCGTCTCCCACCAACATGTGCTGGCCTTGTTTTTCTGCCCTCCTTGACTGCAACGCCCTGGTCCAGAGTCAGGACAAGTGGTGAGTGCTCTACAAATAGAGACGAGACCGTTTTTGCTGCCAATATTGGGTTTCCTCCCCAGCAGTATTTGTGTTACTTGCTCTAATTAAATTGCTGTTTAGTCACCTGGGACTTATCCCAGTTACTTTGTTGTGGTTTTGCTGTCTCAGTAGCTTCTGTAAATGCTCTGAAAAGTGAGCATAAAAATGTTGGTTCCTTGTTTATTCTTATTTTCATTCACTATCTCCAGTGAGCTCTCTGGTTAAATTTCCTACATTATAATTCAGAGTTGTTTTTTTCATTTTGAACCAAGATTGTGATTTGCCTGTTCAGATGCTGTTTTCATCACAGTGTCAGGAGTTTCATTGCACTAAGTCCTGCATAAACCCAGAACCTCTCTTTTTCTCTTTTCCTTAGCACTTGATAGAAATTGCAGGGGAATGGAGTTCTCTTCTTATAAGATTGTGGGACTCTGGAGGGCAAAAAGCTCTTATTCAAGGAGTCCTACAGTAAAAAAATAGAAGAGCTCAACAGTTGCTTGGCTGTGCAGCAAGTGTAGCTCTGTGTGTGTATAGAAATTTTGAGTTATGGCTGGGCAGTATGGACGCATCCGAATCTTTAAGCCAGCTGTCTTGGAGTAACCACAGTGTTTTGGGGCAACTGTAGCACATTGAACTTTAAGGTGATGAACTTGAGCCACAGCAGAGAGACTAGATCATGTTGTTTGAAGTATCACATGATTGTTCTTGAACAAAAGTATGTGGGATGTGGTCAGGCTGTAAGTTGGTAGGTTAGGGCTTGAACTTTAAGGAATGTTAGGAGATTAGTTGGGCAGGGGGAGGGATTTAAGAGAAAGATTCACTCTGTCCATCAGTTCTAGGCTTTGCATTGAAATAGCTGAGTTCTGTTTGCTTACCTGTAGGGTGAAAGAGGTTAGGCACCTGGCTGTAAAATCTGGGTGTTGCCACCTTCAAAGTCTTCTGTTCTTGAGAGACCTTGTGGAGACAAAGGTTGCTCAGCGTATATAGCTTATATGTTGTTGATCTTTCTAGTTTGGGAGCATGCACAGGGAAAGGCTGGACACAGTTTGATATTTAAGCCCAAAATGCCCCTAGGACACACCTTCCCTCTCATTTGGCCCCAGAGATTCTCAGAGTTTTTGGACAGTTGCAAGAACGAAGACTTATGTCTTACCTTAGGAAGTGATACCTGGGTTCATACTTTGGTTTTTGCACTGTTAGTTGACGAGTTACTTGTCCTTTGCTTCACTGATTAAAAGAGATTTGAGAAAGGCCAAGCTCTTTGCCTTGCTTGTCAGATAGCTGTGCCTCAGGCCAGCAGTGCCTTCCTGGAGCATCCCACATGGCAAGAAGAGCAGGAAGGAGCCTTTGTCCCAAGAGAAGGTTTTCCAGCCCAGTTGTTGTTCTCACTGGATGTGGTAATCCTGTGTCCTGCAAGGCTGCCTTTTATTGGGGTGTTCAGGTAGACAACTGCTGCTGTCTGTGACCATATTCATCAGGACAAGAAAGGCAAAGCTACGGCTGGTTGAAGGCGTGAGGTCAGGAGGCTCTGTGTTTGACCTTCTAGCTTTGTCAGTGCATCAGCATGGCTTTTCAGTTTGCATGGCTCTTGTTTGGCAAGAACTGTGGGAATGGCCAGACTCCATAGGTGAGTTGCATTTGTCTGTGTGTGGGAAGTTCTAGTGTATTGGTACCAGTATAACTTGTATTTTTGTAGTTATGCTGGGCTAGGCAGCGCTCAGCCTAGGTACCAGTTTGTGCAATAGAGCACAGCTTGCTGCCTCATGTTCTTTAAGGACTGTGAGCTTTAACAGTAACGCAGGCCTTACAAGTACCGTGAGCAGAGGGATTTGGTTCTGGCTTGAGCTTGGCCATATCTAGAATTGTTGTACTGAGGATCTGAAGGTCTTTCTGGTACAATCGCATGGTGTCAAGGCTGGGTTACTGCTCTAGCATAGAGCGCACCATAACGTTAAAAATCCATGTCCCCTCTTTGAAGATGAGTGCTCACCAGGTAAGCTTTTGAGAATATGAGAGGAGGCTTTCTTACTGTTCCTGCTCTCCCTCTGGATTTGAGAATCCCTGTGTCAGTGCCCATAGCCTCCCTGCTCCTTTCTCCCACTTCTCTGCGGGGTCTGGTACAATCCATGTCATTCCAGGTTTTTGCTCTCTCTTTCAGGATGCACACAACTGCATACCCGAGCTGGACAGTGAAACAGCCATGTTCTCAGTCTACGATGGACATGGAGGTAACTGCATCCACTGTGTTCTCTCCAGAGTCCTTCAGTGTGGCTCTTCTAGGCTGCTCAGTGGCTGCTGGGCCAAGCATCTATCTATCATTAGAAATTTGCTCCTTCTTGGGAAGCATTTTTTTTTTGATAGATATCATTGACTAAGGTTCTGAAAGTTTCTTAGGTTTTCTAGAAGGAACGTCGTGAGTTGATACGAAATTGAAATGAGATTTGCATTCTGTCTTCTAAATGTTTTAAGAATGGCTGTTTTCTTGGTGGATAAGCTAGACAGGATAATCACAGAAGAGTGGCAGTAAGAAAAACTACATGAGATTGAACCAAAGGTCTGACTCTAGTCAGTATGTTCTGGTAGTTGCCAGTACTGGTTGCCCAAGGAAAGAGTAAAAAAACAGAACAGGCAGATCCATTCCCTGACATACTGTCCCAGCTTCCATTCCCCACGTAAGGGCTCCCTGAGCTAGAGGTTACAGCCATTCGATCTTACAGACACGCTTGAGTCTTCTTGATGAACTGACTTCGTGAATTTGTCTAATTGCATTTTAAACCAGGTTTATATGTTTGGAGGTTATTTGCATAGGATGTTTTGTGTAGAACTGTATTTGAAAAAAGACTTTATCTGCTGCCTGATAATTTCACTGGAATATCCCCAACACTTACGAGAAATTAGTGAATAATCACTCCATTAGCACTTTTCACTTTCATAATTTTGGACTTCATGTCCTTTCTTCCAGTCAGAAGAGTCCTAGACTTGTCTCTGGTTGTACAGCTGAATCTGTACTATTTAATAACAGCAGCACCCATTTTGTGGCCCTGAGGTCATGTCCTGGTTTCGGCTGGGATAGAGTTAATTGTCTTCCTAGTAGCTGGTATGGTGTTATGTTTTGGATTTAGTATGAGAAGAATGTTGATAACACACTGATGTTTTCAGTTGTTGCTAAGTAGTGTTTATATTAAGTCAAGGATTTTTCAGCTTCTTATGCCCAGCCAGCAAGAAGGCTGGAGGGGCACAAGAAGTTGTGAGGGGACACAGCCAGGACAGCTGACCTAAACTGACCAAGAGAATATTCCATACCATGTGACATCATGCCCAATATATAAAGCGGGGGGGAGTTGGCCAGGGGTAGGGGGGGATTGCTGCTTGGGAACTAACTGGGCATCAGTCAGCAAGTGGTGAGCAATTGCATTGTGCATCACTTGGTTTGTATTCTTTTATCATTATTGTCATTTTATTATTATCATTATTATTTTCTGCCTTTCTGTTCTGTTGAAGTGTTCTTATCTCAACCCACAAGTTTTACTTTTTTTTTCCCTGATTCTCTCCCCTATCCCACTGAGGGGGGGGGGGGAAGTGAATGAGCAGCTGCATGGTGCTTAGTTGCTGGCTGGGGTTAAACCATGACAGCTCAGTTGGCACACTCTGGCCACACTGATGCTGTTAAACTGCCTTAGCGTTTAGCATAGTGTGGCTGCTTCCAAACTGGCTGTTGGACTCTGAGTGTGCTAACTAGCTTATGCCAAAATTGCACCATGGATCATTCTAGTAATTTTTAGCATAGGTGATAAAATGCCTGGGCCATGGAACTCATTAGGCTACTGGTGTTGGACGTAGCCACAGATTCCAAACATTATATTGTACCACAGCTGTGATTATATTTGTCCTTTTTTTTGTATGGACAGAATCTAATTCTGCGACATCCTTTTAGTTAGGCTGACTAGAACTGCCTATACCTTTCAAATTAGATATACCATGAATTTATTGTGACATAAGTGTTTTCTGCTTTGTTCTTGGTTCCTTTCCTAACAATTCCTAACAGCATGTTAGCTGTTTTGATACAAATAAACTGTAAGGTGACATTTTTAGAACTCTGTTCCCAGTTTCTTCCAGGTCTTTCCTTAAGTGGTGATAGATGGTTTTGAGTCCATCCAACATGAATATGGAGGTTGGTTGTCTTGTCTTTTGTTCATGTTCTTGTCTTTGTCAGTGAGGAATTTCATCTGCCAATATCACGTAAAAGTGCAAGATCCTGCTGTTAAATTTTGCAAGTTATCTTAGTTTTGATCGTTCTGAATGATCCATCACTTCTTACTGACCTCTTTTCCAGATTGTTTATGTAGATGTTGAACAACATAAGTCTTCAAAGAACTCTCCCAGTGGCTATCCTCTGTTTTGAAAACTGTCTGCTTCTATCAAACCTTACTTCTTTTCCCATGGCAGCTTAGCATGTAAAACACTTGATGATTTATTTGAAAGCTTTTTGAAAATCTATATGGAGTAGATCAACTAAACTGCCTATTTCCTCCTGCTCATTGAATCTTTGAAAAAACATTGACCAGTTTGTGACATTCTCTGTTGTATATTTAACCCCTGCCCGTCCTACCGTATGTATCCATGTATCTGCTAATTCTATTTATTACAATTTCTACTGTTTGCTGTGTTCACATACCAGATATGCTGGTCTATAGTGTTGTGAACCCATTTTCCACCACATTCTGAGGCTTTTCAATTTATTTTTTTGGTATGATATGTATGCCTTTCATTTCTCTGACAATGGAGCAGATTCAAGTGGAAGGTTACATACTGCAGTTTGTAATTTCTTGCTCTCATTTAGAACTGACTTATCTAATTCTGCCAATTTGTAAATAAGAGTTTAATGCCTTTTTTTGCAATAGTCCTTATTAAAACGGTCAGCCTGAGTAGGTAGCTGACTAGTAGCTCTTCAAAAGATGTCATCTCAGACTGAAGCATTTATCCTTTTAGCTTTATCCTTTTAGCTGTTTGTTTTAATCTCCTTCTAATAAGTGTCTTTATTGACAAATAGCTCCCCCTTTTTGGAGATCAACATATCATAGTGAGGTTTTCTTTTTGCTCCTACCAGGGTGTTTAATTTGAATACAGCAAGCCCTGTTGTAATTTTTTCCCAGTTTGTATGGAGAGCGATGGATCTCTCTTGCCCTGTTCTTGGTTGTTGTACTGGTTTTGGCTGGTTTGCTGGGTTTTGGATAGAGTTAATTTCCTTCATAGTAGCTAGTATGGGGCTATGATGTGGATTTGTGCTGAAAACAGTGTTGATAATTCAGGGATGTTTTTGTTATTGCTGAGCAGTGCTTACACAGGGTCAAGGCCTTTTCTGCTCCTATCACCCTGCCAGCAAGCAGGTTGGGGTACACAAGAAGTTGGGAGGGGACACAGCCAGGACAGCTGACCCCAACTGACCAAAGGGATATTCCAGACTGTTTGACATCATGCTCAGCAATAACACTAAGGGGAGGTTGGCAGGGGAGTACTGCTTGGGGACTGACTGGGCGTCGTTTGGTGCTGAGCAGTTATTTTCATTTGCATCTCTTGTCTTCCTTGGGTTTTATTTATCTCTCTTTTTATTTTCCTTTTCATTATAATATTATTAGTGGTGGTGGTGTTATTATTTCAATTATTAAACTGTTCTTACTTCAACCCATGAATTTTTTCACTTTTAGCCTTCTAACTCTCTTCCCCCCATCCTGCTGTGGGGGAGTGAGCAAGCAGCTGTGTGGTGCTTAGCTGCTGGCTGGGGTTAAACCATGACAGTCCTTTTTTGGTGCCCAATGTGGGGCCCGAAGGGTTTGAGATAACAACAGATTGACCAGAGTGTATTAGAAGGGATTTATATCTGTTAACAGTTGTGGGTCACAATATTGATTCATCTGTTCTCAGTATTAGTTTATCTGATTTGCGCCATGCTCTTTTTTTTGCTGTATATGTTAAAGATTGGTGTTGGCTTTTGCAGTTTGCTGTGCTCTATAGTGATTAGTGATGTTTTGCCTGGGAGATTTGTTATTAAAACACTGACCTTGAGCTTAATCTGGTATTTGGGCTCTGTACTGAAGCCATTACTGTACTTCGGGTACCATCTCTCATGGAGACAATTAACAATTGTACTTCTTCCTCTGAGAGGTTTTTTGTGGAGACAATACAGAATGGCACCTTCGCTACCTTCTCCTGTGATGTTTTCTCCCTTGTTACAATAACTTCTCATTAACTTGAACATCCTTGGGTACTTAAAATATTTCTATTGGTATTTCTTAGGAATATTGCTTCAGTTTTGTCTAGGGTTAACAAGCAGTTTAGGAATATGACCCAGGCTCCATGAGAGTATGGTTATGGGTGCCATGGCACGGCATCTGGGAGAGTATGGGCAGGTATCTAGAGAACTTCTCACCTCCAATGGTCTGGAACTTCACTCCCAAACAACTACAGAATCCTGATGAAGTGACAGAATGTTTGGGGGAAAAAAAAAAGGCTGTGGCTATTCCAAAGAGGCACAACTTACCACACTGTGCTGGGCCCTGGCCAGCGTTTACCAGCGCTGCTCAATATTATGCAGCACCCTCAGGGAGAAGAGAGGGAAAACATACCAACAGACACTATGGCTAAACCATATCAGCTGTCCCTATAACTAAAAAGAAACAATGGAAGCAGAAGTCAGCAAGTCAGCTTGTTTAGTAAGGGATGAAGAAGCTTCTCCTAAGACAGAGCAGGAGAAAGAATCAGAAGAGGCAGCCTGTTCTGCAGCAGAGCAGTCACAAGAACAGGAAGAGGAAGAGGCTGAAATCATAAATGAGACAGAAACCACCCTATCCCTAAGTAAGCTGCAAGATGTGCGAAAAGATTTTAGCCATCAACCAGGTGAGCTAATTCTCAGCTGGTTACTCTGATGCTGGGATATTGGGGCCAGTAGTCAGGAATTAAGAGGGTGAGGAAGCCCAGCAGCTGGGATCCCTTGCTGTGGATAAGGCCATTAACAAAGGGATTGGAAAAAAGGCAGGAGTCCTCAGTCTTTGGCAGTGACTCCTGTCAAGTGTGAAGGACAGGTATCCCTTCAGGGAGGAACTTGCAAATTCCCAGAGCAAATGGACCAACATTGAGGGAGGTATCCAGTGTCTGAGGGAATTAGCTGTGTTGGAGGTGATCTATAACAACATGGATGACACCCAGGCATCCAAAGACCTGGATGACATCTGGTGCACGTGATCCATGTGGCAAAAGTTTGTACGAAATGCACTGACGTCATACACCCACACCCTGGCGATGATGAGCTGAACAGACACGGAGGCACCAACTACAGATGAACTGGACAGGCAACTCCGAAAATACAAAGATAATCTCGCTTCTTGCATGTGGGCCTGTGTCTCAGATGTGGACAGACTGACCCAAAAAATGTCCGAGCAAGCAGAGAAGGATAGGTCTTCCTCACACACTCCAACCAAGGCCTCAGTTATTAAGAGTCAGCCTTTTTCTGTTCAAGAGAGAGGGTACCAGAGGTGTACACCATATGCAACCCTGTGGTTCTTCCTGCATGACCAGGGGTAAGACGTGAGGAAGTGGGATAGTGAATCTACCTGAAGACTAGAAACTTGGGTACAGGAACTGCAAGGAAAAACAACAGCCAAAAAGCATCCATCCAGGAAAATTACTGCTCCAGTGTCTGTTGGGCAGAGTAGAAAGGCTGATCATACTTTTGACCCTGATGAAGGGACTTCTGTTTTACAGTTACAAAAATCAAGTAATGAAGACTCAAACCAGGAACAGAGAGGCCCTGCCTTTGGCCAGGCAGAGGAAAGGGACAACTGAGTTTGCTGGACTGTGCAGATTCAGTGGCCTGGCACATCAGCCCCACAAGAGTATAAAACTCTAGTGGACACCAATGTACTCTAATGCTGTCAGATTACAAAGCGGTGGAATCTATCTGTATCTCTGGAGTGATAGGAGGATCCCAAGAACACTGTATGTGTTGGAGGCTGAGGTGAGCCTAACTGGGAATGAGTGGCAAAAGCATCCTATTGTGGCTGGTTCAGAGGCTCCATGTATCTTTGGCATAGAATACCTCAGGAGAGGGTACTTCAGAGACCCAAAAGGGTACTGATGAGCTTTTGGTATAGCTGCTTGAGTACGGAGAAGATTAAACAGCTGTCTAGCTTGCCTGGTCTCAGGGGACCCGTCTGTGGTAGGGTTGCCGTGGGTTAGTTAAAGAACAGCAGGTGCCAATTGCTATCATGACAGTGCACCAGCAACAATATCACACCAGTCGAGACTCCCTGGTTCCAATCCATAAGCTGATCAGCGACTGGAGAGCCAAGGAGTGATCAATAAGACTCATTCACCCTTTAACAGTCCCATATGGCCAGTGCAAAAATCTAACGGGAGAGTGGAGTCTAACAGTGGACTACTGAGGCCATGTAGCAGACATGCTGGAACTCCAGTATGAACTGGAGTCAAAACCCACCAAGTGGTATGCAACAATTTATATCGCCAATGTGTTTTTCTCGATCCCTCTGGCAGCAGAGTGCAGGCCACAGTTTGCTTTCACATGGAGGGGTACCCAGTACACCTGGAATTGACTGCCCCAGGGGTGGAAGCACAGTCCTACTGTTTTCATGGATTGATACAGACTGCACTGGAAGAAGGTGAAGCTCCCAAACACCTACAGTGTATTGATGACATCATTGTGTGGGACAGTGGAGAAGGGGAGAAGCATAATCCAGATTCCTTTGAAAGCTGGTTTTGCTATAAAACAAAGTAAGGTCAAAGGACCTGCACAGGAAATCTGGTTTTTAGGAATAAAATGGCAGGATGGGCATTGTCATATCCCAATGGATGTGATCAATAAAATAACAGCCATGTCTCCACCAACTAACAAAAAGAAACACAAGCTTTCTTAGGTGCCCTTGGTTTTTGGAGAATGCGTATTCCAGGTTATATTCTGATCGTAAGCCCTCTGTATCAAGTGACCGGAAGAAGAATGACTTTGAATGGAGTCCTGAGCAGCAGCAAGCCTTTGAACAAATTAAACAGGAGATAGTTTGTGCAGTAGCACTTGGGACAGCCTGGACAGGACAAGATGGAAAAATATGCTTTACACCTCAGCCAGGGCTAACGGCCACACCTGCCGAGAGACTCAAGGTCAACCTTGAGGGTTTTGGAGCCAGGGATATAGGGGATCTGAAGCCCGTTATGCTCCAACTGAAAAAGAAATATTAGCAGCATATGAAGGTATTCAAGCTGCTTCAGAAGTGGTTGGTACTGAAACATAGCTCCTTTTGGCACCTCAGTTGCCTGTGCTGGGCTGGATGTTCAAAGGGAGGGTCCCCTCTACACATCAGGCAACTGATGCTACATGGAGTAAGTGGGTCACACTGGTAATGTGACAGGCTCAAATGGGAAGCCCCAACTCCCTGGGAATCCTGGAAGTGATCATGGACTGGCCAGAGGGCTGAAACTTCAGAGCATCATCAGAGGAGGTGGCTTGTGCTGAAGAGGCCCCTCTGTGTAATAAATTATCAGAAAATGAAAAGCAATATGCCCTGTTTACAGATGGATCCTGTCGTATTGTGGGAAAACATCAAAGGTAGAAAGCTGCTGTGTGGAGTCCTACATGACAAGTTGCAGAAACTGTTGAAGGAGAAGGTGTATTGAGTTAGCTTGCAGAGGTGAAAGCCATCCAACTGGCTTTAGATATTGCGGAAA
This sequence comes from Buteo buteo, assembly GCF_964188355.1. Classification (NCBI taxonomy): domain Eukaryota; kingdom Metazoa; phylum Chordata; class Aves; order Accipitriformes; family Accipitridae; genus Buteo; species Buteo buteo. The sequence goes on from NC_134187.1 coordinate 227,176, forward strand.
CCACGACAATTGTCTTTGCCTTCTGATCTGCCTTAGCGTTTTGCCTCCCTGTCATTGTCTCAGGGTGGGAGTTGATACTCTGGTTTTAAAATTTTTCTTTTCCTGTTTTGGCATAGTATTCCAATCCATAGGGATTCTGTGATATTTGTTGTTAGCTAGTTTATTTGTTATTTGGCTCTAAGCTTTCTTTATTTAATATTCAAATGGTGTGTATGTATCTAAATACAGATCAAATCTTAGAGTGGGATCTACTTTCAGCCTTGTGAAGATGAGATGGGATGGGTTTGTGCATGTATATGCACTGAAAAAGATTTGATCTAGGAACCTGTATCTCTGGAGGCCTTTTTCTTGCCTAGGTTTCTGCCCTGAGGCTGCTGCCCATTCTTGTCTTCACATGTCATTTTCAAGCTTGCACTCCTGGAGGTAGAGAAATCATACTGCAGTGAGATTCCAGCTGAGTCTTGGGTACTCTGGAGCCAGCCTTGCCTGAAATGCCAAGATAAATTGACTTTGTTCCATATTTCATATGAATGTGACTCCTGCTTTTAAAACTGAATCAGATTTAGTTTTTGGCAGTGGCATCTAGCCATGCAGAAATATGCTCTGAGACCTGAACTTTCCCATGTATGCTTTCACCTTTCTGTGTGGTCTTTCAGACATCCTGAAAACCCCACGTGCTCTTTTGCAAAGAAAAGCGGTCTCTTTTTATAATTTTGTAGGAACATAAAAGTACGCACTCTGGAGAATCCTCCAGATACTTACTTTTTCACTGAATTCAGTGCTACATGTTACATGTTTTACTTTAGCCTCCTGAAGACCTTACTACTACTGCATCTGTGTCACATTAAGCAAAAAATGCAGCTCAGGCTTTGGCATTACTTAGCTGCATGCTGCTTTTCTAGAAAACATTAATAAAATGATTCATGGAGACTTTAAGAGTTTTACAGTGGGTTTCACACTGGATATGTGGAAGATGTGATCCTGGATTCATTGTTGGTTATGTATTATGGTTATAGCTGAGTAATTGTATTCTCTGAGTGTTTAGCCCCTGAAGGCTTTTGAAGTCCCCAACAGCTGAAGGCAATCCACACCCATGGGTACCAGGGCCTGCTTTTGTACCTCTGCTTTTGCTCTGTCCTGCTTCTCAGGGAAATGTGAAGAAGTGCAAATTGCATTTGGTAAGGTTTTCTTTTCCCTGCTGTCCTAAAACTGTCAGCGCCAGGACTCCTGTCACAGTTTAAAACACAACTTGGAGTGTGTAAAGCTTTGTCTTGAAGTTAAAAGCAACAGACTTCATTCCTCCCCCTGGGGAGATAGTCCTGTGGTCTTGCCCACCTTGGTGAGGGGAAGAGCCTGTGTGGCAGTTCGTCACACTTACCTTGCTGTGCTATATTGTACTCATGCACTCATCCTTCTCTTGCGTAAACAAAATTGTTTGTTTTCTGGGTGTTTGCATCTTTGGAAAATTCATTCCGTTTTACTGCTTTGCAGGTGAGTTTTATGCTTCAAATAGCTCTTCCCAACATTGGAGGGCAACCAGGACCATTTGCTGTAAGTCTGCTTAGGAAGCTCTGCAGCCCTGAGTATTTAATTCGTTGCTGATATGATTTTGAGGCTTTTAGTCACTTCTGATGCCCAGGTGAGCATGAGTGGTTTTGGGAATATTTTATCCCGGTGGATTGTCTGTTGGTTCTCTATACAGCCATAATAAGAGTGTAAATTTGTATGTATAACACAGTAACTGCAGAAGTGAGGGAAACTTGATTTTGAGCCAGTGGTGTAGTAGGTGAGGCACCATCGAAGAAAAGCAGCAAATGGCTGTAAAGGGAGTGGGGAAGTCTTTTGCTCTGAGATCCGTGTGGTGTGTCCACGAAGTCACCGTTATTCAGTTGCAGCTGGTGTCTTTTTGATAGTTGTTCTCCTCCCTAATTCTGTGCCACAGGCTAGGAGTATCATGGGCTGAATCCTTTGAACCCTAGTGGAACTGACAGGGAAGGACCTTGATGAAGAGCACCAAGCAGGACTGAGGTGTCTAAATGAGCTTTTGTAATTACCTGGCTCTTCAGCCCTGCTGCTGATGCCCTCAGAGGGAGGATGCTTGATATTTAATGAAGGTGAGACCTTGGTAAAATGTGGTGGGTAGTCTGATTTTGGCATAAATGTAACCAAATCCAGGTTTGTGTTACAGAATGAACTGAAAGGAGCCGTTAGTGTCCACCAGGTAATTATACTGATTGCACCCAGGCTAAACTGCAGAAAGGCTCCCTCACCACAGCTGGCCCTGGTACGCAGAGGCCACACAGTGTGCAGGTTAGGACCTGGAGAGAAGTAGAGCTTCTCTATTGTACTCCGACAAAGGCTTTGTCAGTGAGAAAAACCTGGTGGGTTTCTTGCTGCGACAGGTCCAGAAGTGCTAAGGTGGAATATTTTAGTACATCTGTCTGCATGTAGAAGATTAATTCCTTGAGCCAGTTCAGTTTCTCTGTCCACTGGCAGCAATGTGCTTTGAGTTACTGACTCAGCTTATAAAACGCATTAGATCTCACTGGGACTGCTGTGCAAGCAGCTAGACCTGAGGTCTGTGTGCTGGGCCAATAGCTGCCTCCTGTGCACCAAGGGGACACACACCTATTAGATTTGAGGACTTGTTTTCATGGATCATCTTCCACGGCCAGAGGACTCCAAAAGAGAACCTTGTTATTCTGGATCTTTTGGTTAAAACACTGTAAGTGAGCACCTTTGTATCCTTTGAGCAAAGGAGATGGAGTACCACAACAACCAGCTCTGCTCACAGACGGTGACCTGGTTTGAAGGTGAGCTGCAGCTGATGAAGAGAGAAGTCTAGGAGACTGGCAAAAGGGTCCTGTGTGAAGCCTCATCAATTTGCAGCAGAAACGTCTGTTGTGACATCTGTGCTGGAGCTGCCTGGGAAGCAGCAATGGTTTCGTGTCTTCTGTGGCACCTACAAACTCTCTTAGAGTAATTTGTCTTTGGGTAGCTGCAGTCAGGCACATCAGACATTCCTGGATCACTATTTAATCTCAGTGTCCCTGTTTCAAAGAAATGTCTTGTTTAACTGCCAAAGCTTTTCATATTGGGGCTTGTTTCCTGCTTCTGTGGTGACAGAGCAAGACCTTTCTCTATTGCATTGCTTTGCACGGTGCTGCCAGGCTTGTGGAAAGCATCTTCCTGCAGGCTGTGCTCCAGCCTCATGCCCTGCCTGCTTACAGGGGACATACTGGGGCCAAGGCTGCAAAGCTGTCAGTGGATTTCTCAGATCAAGCTACTTGTTGCTGTGAAGAAAATCCCTTGTCCCTAGCTGTAGCAGAATGATTGCAATGTTCAGTCATCTTTTCCATCTGGTGGGTGATCAGGTGTCCATGCTGGTATTATTAGATCTGTCAGCTGCTTCCAGTAGCACAGATTGCACAGACCTGCTGCCTCATCTGCAGACCCTGCTGGGCTGGGACAGGGGTGCCCTTTGGTCATTGTCTTCTCCCTTTCTGATCTCAGTAGGTAGCTATGGCCAGTCCTCTTCTGCCAGAACAGTTACCTGGTACAAGCGATGCAGGGTTTTACCCACCCCATTCCTGTTTGGGGTAAGACCATTGGGGAAGCCTCTGAAGAGCTGCAGGGCACAGCATGGCTTGTGTGCAGATGACACACCTGCATATCTATCGTACACTCTGGATGATGCAGTTCAGTGCCCCAGAGAGTGTCAAAATGAGATGAGTAAGAGATGTCAGCGCCATCATGCTGGTCAAGATTGGGCAGGCAAGAGTGATTCCAAGTTGGAAGAGAAACTGGAGGAGATTGCAGCTGCCCCCTGTGATGACCAGCAGTCGTGACAGCAGCCTGCTGGGCCTGTTTCTTGTCCTTGTAGTTTCTGATTTGGGATTTGATATTCCTGTAGTTTTCCTAGTTTTTCTACTCCTTGGACTGCTGAGGCACACTCAGTGCACCGCCTTGCTTAATGGTCAAGCCTGTACATGGGACTGCATCACTGGCATGTCTAGGTCTCGGCCAAGTCCTGGAACTCGCCTGGAACAGCTCTGCCCATGGAAGAGCCCTGTGTCCCTGCAGCAAACTGCCCCGTCTGCATTTGGGCCAGGCTGGTCTGCTTGATCCCAGTCCTGTGGGTGAGGATGTAGCAGCTGTCTGTGTTCTCTGCAAGTGCTTCAGGGCTACTGTTTCACGGCCTGCTAATTTACACTCTAAGTAAAAGCAGCCTAAATAAAAGGGCACACATAGTGTGCTCCTGGCCTGTTGTCCCAGAACCATCTCATAGAGCTTTTGGATCTGCTGCATGGTTTTCTGCTGTGGTCCAAGACCATGCGTGCATTTTCCTCGGTGGCTATACCTCTCTGAGCAGCCCCTGCTCACTTCCCCCAGTCCATCAAGTGATCTGGAAGACCTGTCACTGTCGTTATTCACCACTCCCTCTATCTACAACTTTCTCAGAAATTTTGTTTTATTTTGGCTTTTTGATAAAAATGTTACAGTATCATCTGGAGCCAGTCCTTCAGGACTACATATAAACACATCTTCCCACGTGATTTTTTCAGTTCTGTCTCATGACTGGTAGTTGGCAGTTCCTTAACCTATTCTGTATGTGCTGTCTTGAAAGTTTAACGTCTTAAGTAAAGTGCTGTCATATACATATATGTATATGTAAGTTTTATGTAATATTTTTTTTTATATATATATATGCACATTATATACCTTACCTGAATCTGTTATATCAGCATGCTTAGTTTTAGCCTAGTATCTTTAAGAGCAGAGGTTGAGTTGGATTGGCAAGACCTACTTCCGCAAGCCCATGATAATGGACATTAATTGTCTGTCCTTTTCATCGGAGATCCTGTAAGGTCCATCCAGTCTTTCATTTTTCTGCCAGGTCTGCGGTTGTCAGGTCACCTTGGTATTCCCTTTTAAGTTGTCATTAAAATGCTAGGGTCACTCCTATTTCTTAGATCACTTATTTTTCTGTGATCTTCCTTTTTTGTTTTTCCTCCCTCTTCCTCCCACTCTGCATTTTTGAGAGCATGGTCAGAATAGACCTCAGTCTCTTTGTTGTCTAGATCTGTAGCATTGAACTTCTTGCAGCACTATTTTAACAGCATCTGTTTTGCAAGGTTTCTGTTCTTTGTCAATGGCCACTTGATCCCTTTTCTGCAGGCACATTTGAAAAGTCCCTTGTCTGCTGTTTCTTTCTTTCTCCCAAATCTCACTACCTCTTCGCTTCCCACTATGTTCCCTCTGCCTCTCCTTTTGCTAAGCTGATGGCTAGCTCCTTCCCACCCTTCTCATACTTCCCCCTCGATTCCCCTGTTCCCCTTTCCTTCACAGAGCTTTGCTCCTGTGTGCATTACTTCTCGTCATGCCCGGCTACCTGCACAGCTTCTGTTTGGCTGGAAGAAAGGGAGGGAAGCTGGGATGTGCTAGCAGGGAGGTCAATAGTTGAGTGGCTGTTACAGCTCTGCTGTAAAAATTGTCCTTCTCTAGCCAGGAGGGAAGGAGCATGTGTGGCACTCTCACCTTACTTATAGCCATAGGAAAGCCAACAGTGTGCAGAGACGCTCCCGAGCACTATGCTCCACTCACTCATACTACTCCTGCTTCGCCCTGTCGTAGAGAATGGCTCATCCAGCACAATCTTAAGCACGGTCCTGGACCCTGCAGTACAACCCTCCACCTGCCTGTGGTCTGCCCTGCTCCCTCTCTGCCACTCTTCTGTGGCTGTCATTTACTTTGTTTCTCAGTTTCTAGTTCTAATTTTTCTTTCTCATGACCTGTGAGCCAGGTTCCTATGTCCTACATTGCTCTTTGCCTCTCGTATAAAAACCTAAATTACTAGACTGATCTCTTACAAGTTGCACTATTCTTTCTGGTCTCACTTGCTGAGCTGAACAACAGAAATTCACAATCCCTCCCTCTGTTTAATCTTCTTCCTCTCTTAATAGCACCTTCATGATCACAAAAAATGTGTCTTGTGCTCTGTTGCATACTTGACAGTACTACTGAGCTGTTGGAGTGGTTCTGGCTTTTAAAAATCTTTCAGCTGCTCTAGGAGTGGGTGTTTGGTTTGAGTTGTTGACCATCAGTCCAAGTGATCCTCTACTCTCGGCAGGCTGGTGTTCTGGTCACCATTCACTCATGCCGTGCACACACGCATGCCTTCCTCTACCAAGATGACTGCTCTGCCAATCAGGACCCTCATGTTCCTCAGAGGCTTATCTTAAGGCTGTGGCATCATATTTTCATTGGTCTAGAACACACACTGGAATACATAATGCTTTTTGTGCTGCTTGTTGTGTGTTGGTAGTGCTCTGAGAGAGAGTTCCCAGTGACCAAAAGCTTACCTTTTCCTCTGCTTGTTGTTTATCCCTGCGCTTACATATGAAAATAGAGCTTTCTAGGTAGGATGGGCCTAAACAGTTGACCGAAGTGCCAAAACAGGCCTAAGCTCCCTTTCAGGAAGCTTACAGCATCAGCCAAAGCTGGTGGGTAAGAGCTCATCGAGATTTGCCAGTGGTCATCAGCAAATCCTGCTGGGAGGTGTGAGTGAGATCCCCAGCAGTTTGTTGCTGCATGACTTTTCCACGTCTGGGTTAGTTCTGCTTTGTGTCCCAAGATTTGCCTCAGGAATTCAGTTGTTCAAGAGTGCATTTTGCTTCTGGGAGGACCAGCCTCTTTAAATTATTTCTGCTGTCTTTCAGGAGAAGAAGTTGCCCTGTACTGTGCCAAGTATCTTCCTGAGATAATCAAAGACCAGAAGGCCTATAAGGAAGGCAAATTGCAAAAGGTAAGAATCCAGATCTGCCTGGAAACAAGCAAGCACCAATGCAGATGTACCCAATACTTATGTGCAGGGCCCTGTTCCTCCAAGGTCTGTCTGCCATGTCTTCCATTTTAATTTCCCTTCCTTGTTTCTAGAAGTGTACACCAGGTGTTGAATGTATTTTCAAAGATAAACCTTCTTCTTTTTTCCAGCTTTTTTTTTTTTTTTTTTTTTTTTTTTTTTTTTTTTTTTTTTTAATTTTCAGACTCATTCCAGTCAAAGGTGTGGGCTGGTTCCTTGTATGGTTTTGGTGGGTTGTTTTTTGGGGGGTGGGGGTAGCTCTTATCAGAGGTGGGAGGTTAGTTCATGTCTTGCTTCCACCAAGTGATCCCTCTCTTGTAGTTCTCCCTCCTAGTACTAATGTCTGATCTGATGTTGGGTATCCTGCAGGTTGGTGCTGGGATCTGTAGCAGTGGGGGTGAGGGGAAGGCAGTCCCTCCAGAACTTCCATTTAAATCTAGACTGAGAATAGCCTACAAAGCAAATTTGAATCAGTTTGTGGCTCTTGCTTTAGGCTGAAACACCCAAGTATTGTGCTTTGCTGATCCCAAGCTGGCTGTGCTCGCTGACTTTAATAATCCTATCTGCTGAGTAGAGGAGCCTGCATGCTGAGCCATTCCGCACAGTGGCTTTGAATGCTATCCTGTCCCCCTGTGGGCTCCAGCAAGGCTTGCGACTCAGTGTCCCATAAGATCCTCCTAGAGAAGCTGTGGAAGTGTGGGCTGGATAAGCAGACAGTGAGGTGCATTGAAAACTAGCTGCGTGGCCAGGTGCAGAGGGTGGGGACCAGCAGTGCAAAGTCTAGCTGGAAGCCATTAACGACCGGTGTACCCCAGGGGTCAATACTGGGTCCAGTCCCATTTAACGTCTTCATTAATGATCTGGAGGATGGGGCAGAGTGTACCCTCAGCAAGTCTGTAGATGACACCGAGCTGGGAGGAGCAGCTGTACACCAGCAGGTCGTGCTGCTCTGTAGTGCAGAGGGATCTGGACAGGCTGGACAAATGGGCTGCCAGGAACCTCATGAAGTTCAGCAAGGGGAAGTGCAAAGTCCTGCCCCTGGGCAGGAACAACCCCAGAGCACCAGTACATGCTGGGGGCTGCCCGGCTGGAAAACAGCTCAGCAGAAAAGGCTCCAGGGGTCCTGGTGGGCACCAAGGTGGCCATGAACCAGCAACGTGCCCTGGCTGCAAAGGCAGCAAATGGCGTCCTGGGCTGCATTAGGCAAAGCGTTGCCAGTTGAGAGAGGTGATGATCCTTCCCCTCTGCTCAGTGCTGGTGAGGCCACCCCAGGAGAGCTGGGTTCAGTGCTGGGCTCCCCAGTACAAGAGGGACATGGACAGACTGGGAGAGGGTCCAGCGAGGGGCCACCACGATGCTGAAGGATGGAAGCATCTCTGCTGTGGGGAAAGGCTGAGGGGCCTGGGACTGCTCAGCCTGGAGCAGAGCAGGCTCAGGGGGATTGAATCCATGCCTACAAATACCTGCAGGGAGGGTGCCGAGAGGACAGAGCCAGGCTCTTCTCAGTGGTGCCCAGTATCATGACCAGAGGCAACAGGCACAAACTGGACCCTGGGAGGTTCCCTCTGAACATCAGGAAACACTTTTCAGTGTGAGGGTGACTGAGCACTGGCACAGGTTGCCCAGGGAGGTGACAGAGTCTCCATCCTTGGAGCTATTCAGAAGTTGTCTGGACACAGTCCTGGGGAACTGGCTCTGAGTGTCCCTCCTGGAGCAGGGTGTTGGATCAGGTAGACCCCAGAGGTCCCTGCCAGCCTCAGCCATTCTGTGATTCTGTACGGTGTGTGTTCTGGAAGAGACTTGATTACACAGCATGACATGCAGGCATCCTGTAAGGAAGATAAAACTGTGCATGCTCTCATGTCTGTGTTCACACATAGGCACTGGAAGATGCTTTCTTAGCCATAGATGCCAAGCTTACCACTGAGGAGGTGATTAAAGAGCTCTCTCAGATGGCTGGGCGACCCCAAGACGATGAAGATGAGAAGGAGAAAGTTGCTGATGAAGATGATGGTAAGTCAGATGCCACTGAATAGACAAGACTGCAGCTCCAGGACAGAGACTGAGAGCAGCTGGGCCAGGTCTCCTTTAGCAGGTTTTCTGTCCAAATTTGTCAGTTAAATTTCAGCTGGAGTTGAACTACCACCCCTCAGCACTGTTTATTGCTTTGGGCTGGTGCTAGGGGAATTCTGGTTCATTTGGTAGCTTAATCCTATGAATAATAAACCAGTCTGTCACAGTTTTACGTAGAGCTTCCTCTACGGGGTGCAGAGTTCTAGGATGTGTCAGAAACCTCTGAGCTGGGAAGTGGGCTAAGTTGTGAAGGTGGAACAATATGATGTCCAGTGCTTAGCTTTCCCAAGCTGGTGTCAAGACACCAGCTGTAGGTAGGATTGAAGTAGATTCTGGTCTCTTCAGCAATTCTTTTTCTCACAAAGAAGCAAGTGTGCAGCAAGCAGTTGGCAGACCATGAAGCCAGCTAGAAGGTGAATCCCAGGGTAGAATCCTGTGTTGCTCTCAGATGAATGTCTTGTGATTAGCCTTGAAGCAGATGTGAAGCAATATTGTCACCTTCAACGCTGCATGTTGGTCTGAAAATGCTGAATTTGTTGGCCCTCATTCTCCAGCTGACAGGGACAAAGTGGTGGGGATTTTTTTTGGTTGGTTGGGCTTGGTTTTTTTCTTTTTGTCCTGTATTTTCAGGAGTATTTGGGATATGGGTGTTTCTTTTCCTTTCAGGATTAACTAGCAAAGAAGATTATAACCAAGGGGATGTCAGTAGGGAAGCAGTGGTCATTGCCTCATAGTTTAGGGAAAGTCATCCTATTTTCTGTCTAGTGTCCCATGTGGGAGGTACTGCCTAAAGCTATTCTATCATCTGTTTGTAAGTGTTTAGATTACAGCTGTTTGGGATCCCTGTGGTGCTTAAGGCCCATGGAGCAACTGCTATAACAAAAACTTCTTGTTCCTGGTTGCAGTATTAACGAACAAATCTGCACATGAAAGTGGTCTATCTGCTTCCCCCGCAGCTTCAGATGCGCCTGCACTCGAGAAATATGAGGCTCTTTACCCTCCAACCTTACATCCAATTTAAACGCTCTGTGCTGCCTACAAGTCAGCCAGATAGCATCAGAGGCTGGAGGCACTAGGGTAACTTGCAGACTGCATGCATCAGCTGTGGTTAGAAGCCATTGCCCTTCCATTTGCATATTGTTCATCTGCGGCGCCTGGAAGCTGTGGGACGGTGCAGGCCTGGCTGCGTTTGTCTGTGCCTGCTAGTGAGCAGCCTGTTGAGCATAGCTGAAACCTGTCTGCAATAGCAACCTCCAGCCAGGGCAGCTCACTGCTGAACCCAGCGTGTGCTCCACAGCTGCTGCTATGGTGATGTACCCTGCTTTCTGACCCTCTTTGTCCTCACCCCCCTCCCCCTTTTCATTTTTAGTGGATAATGAGGAAGCTGCTCTTCTGCATGAAGAAGCCACAATGACCATTGAGGAGCTTCTCACACGTTATGGACAAAACTGCACCAAGAACCTCAAAAACAAGTCTTTAGCTCCAGCTGGGGAGAACGCTGCGGAGGGGACAGGCAAGCAGCATGATGGGGAGTCAAATATGAATGGAGAGGCTGACCCAGGGGAGCTTACCGACCACAAGGAGAGGAAGAATGGGAAGCCAGATGAAGAAATCACGGGTATTTCCTCCACCTCAGACAAAGCCAGCGCTGGAGGCAACAGCCCTGCTCTGCAGAAGCCTGAACTAGGCAAAGGTGACGAGGCCGTCACCTCTTCTACTGGGGAGGCCGGGCCCTCCTGCTCCTCTACGGGAAAGCCCCAGCGCACAACCAAATCCAAATTTTTTGAGGACAGTGAGGATGAGTCAGATGAGGTTGAGGAAGAGGAGGAAGACAGTGAGGTAGGAAACAGCACTGGGGCAGAGTGGCCTTCTGGCTGGGCAGAATGCGTTGCTTACTGTGGTACTTGAGCTACGAGCTTCTGGCTCATCCTGGGTGTGTCCTAGGAGTAGGTTTTTCAGACTGATACTGTGAGACCATCTCATGGGAGTGTTGGGAATTGTTTAGATAACCCTGACGGAAACATAACCTCATCTGTGCAGCGGCCCTAATAGATAGCCCTTGGTCTTGCTGCATGCGCCATCCCTCCATTCACTGTGTTAGTTGAAACTAGCTGCTCTGATTGTAGACATCAGGTGTGGGGGAAACATACCAGGTCATCTCACTCTTCTGGGGCAAACTTATCATCTGTCCCCAGGATGGAGGGACCAGCTGTCTGGGGAGGGCACTGAGAGTGTCCTGTGTGACTCCTGGTGGTATCTCATTTCTTGTAGGAATGCAGTGAAGATGAGGATGGTTACAGTAGTGAAGAGGCAGAGAATGAAGATGATGAAGATGACACTGAAGAAGCAGAGGAGGATGAGGATGAAGAGGAGGAAATGTTGTTACCAGGCATGGAGGGGAAAGAGGAGGTGCACACTCTGTTCTTGTGTTCTGCAGCATAGTGTGGAGCCAAGGGCACTTGGGGGCGGGGGGGGGGGGACACTCAGCAAGGAGTTATTTCTCTTCAGATGGGGATAAAACATCCCTTTTGTTCTCCTGAGGCTGAATACAGCTGCTGACAGCCTGACTTTATGCAAAAGGGTGAGGCACAGGGCATGGATCTGGGCAGCAGGTTGAGATCGGAAGAGGCTGACCCCACTGCTGGGTTTGCTGTGCTTAGAAACTGCTGGGGGAGTTGGTGTGGAAGGAGAGTACAGGACAGTAGCAGGACTGCTCTGCTGGCACTGCTTCTTCTGGGCAGAGGACTGCTCTTTGCCAGGCCAAGTCTGTGGCTCCTCAGGCCATGGCAGTGCTGGTGGATGGGCCAGGGACCCAGGATGTCAGGAAAAGGGGACTACAGCTTCCAAGGTGCCAACCTCTCTTTGGAGAGATGTCCTGGCTTGCAATGAGGCTTCTGCTTGAGCTGGGCTGTGGCTGGAATCAACACATTAGAGCTGAGGGTATAGCAGGACATGTTGAACACTGGAGAATCCTGAACCACTGATGCTTTGTGAGGCTGGAATGGAGGTATTGCTTGACCCTGCCTCTCAATGAACATGCTCCTGCTGTGTTTCACACTTCCCTCAGGCTTTTCTCCATTGTTCTGTGGGTGCTTATGGGAAGAAGGGGTGAGACACAGCACCTCAGGGTTTGGGACACTGCTGGGCTTGTGGTAGCTAGTGCTGGTTCCCTTACTGACCCGATACAGAGCAAGAGAATGGAGTCTCAGCATAATCATTTGTCTCTTGCAGCCTGGCTCTGACAGTGGAACAACTGCTGTCGTGGCGCTTATCCGGGGCAAGCAGCTGATTGTGGCTAATGCTGGAGACTCTCGGTGCGTGGTGTCAGAAGGTGGCAAAGCTGTCGACATGTCATATGACCACAAGCCAGAGGATGAGGTGGAGCTGGCCAGGATAAAGAACGCTGGCGGCAAGGTCACCATGGATGGGAGAGTGAATGGCGGTCTCAACCTCTCCAGAGCAATCGGTGAGCAAGACAGGGGTGAATGTTGGCATGCCTGGCCTCAGAATGCTGCGCCCAGGACATCCATGCTTCCAGGTAGTGAATAACGCTGAGATTGTACTAGGAAATACACAGAGAAAGGAAGAAAATAGCAGCAGCGGTGTGAGTGGAGAGTACTTGTGCAGAAGGACCCAAACCATTGAAATTATTATCCTAGTGTAAAGAGATAAAAACATATTTAGGATAGAAACCAGGATTTTGTTTATCTCGGGAGACACTAGCATTTCCACCAACTATTTTGCGGTGGCCCTAGAAGTGCCTTCCTAGGATGTAAGTCCAGATGCCAGTCAAAGCTGATAATCAGTTTTCTCAAGTGAGCTTTGGTTACTGAGGGTTTGGGAAGACCTGAATCCAGCAGCGTGATGTGGGCATTGCACTGAAATATCTGGCCCTGGATAGCCTGAGCTTCTGGAAAATGAGCATCTAGTGTTATCACAGCAAAGCCAAGCTAGTGCTGGGGTGAGCTGCAAATCCTGCTCCAAGACATGGGACAGCTTCTTTCATGAGCATTGCTGCAGGATCTCAGCTGGTGTTGTCAGGTGCTGTGTGCTGTTGGACTGGTGTTGCCCCAGGAATTGGGGAGGTGGCACTTGGTTTGGGGTGAAGAGATGTTGAACTGGCAAAAGGCACCTGTTTCCCCTTGTATGGCAACAGTGTGTTGGGCTCGCCAAAGCTGATGCCTTGAACATGTGGCAGATCTTTGTCTGATGCGCTCACAGCCTGATCGGCTCTGGTTGTGGGAGCACTGGCTCCGATTCTGCTGGGCTTGCCCTTTGGCAGGGCAGTGTTTCTCACTGTTCAGGGGCAGGCAGCACTGCCAGGGCCCACCCACAGAAAAAGTGATCTTCCTCTCCACTACAGGTGATCACTTCTACAAGCGAAACAAGAATCTGCCTCCAGAAGAACAGATGATCTCTGCCTTGCCCGACATCAAAGTGCTGACAATAAATGATGACCACGATTTCATGGTCATTGCCTGTGATGGAATCTGGTGAGTAGTGAGGGAGCAATTGTGTCTCTTGGGCATCACCGCTCCAGTGTTTCTGTGGAGCTGGGCCTTGGGAAGGCCCAAGGGCCCTGGGTGCTAATCAGACACTATGGTATGACTGCTCCCTCCACTTGCCCTTCTGACTGCTCCACTCTATGCAGGAATGTGATGAGCAGCCAGGAAGTGGTGGATTTCATCCAGTCCAAGATCACCCAAAAGGATGAGAATGGAGTCCTGAGGCCGCTCTCCTCCATTGTAGAAGAGGTAAGGTCCAGACCTTCACCATCCCTTCCGCACACAGTGTTTCTGCATCCCAGTTTGGTGCCTGACTGTGCCCTCCCTCTCCATCACACTGGTATGTTCAGCACTTGGGGTATCTGGCAGCATACGGGCTGCAACACTGGCTGGAACAGGAGCAGAGATGCCTCTGAATTGTGACTCAGTTCCTTTGGCACCCTTACCAGTGTTTCTGACCTCTAGGCTGCTGTCAAGCCAAAGGAGTTTCTGTCCACTTTCAGAAAACCAGGGCTGTTGAGGCTGTTTCTGTCCCTTGTCTGGTTGCAAATAGCATTTAAGCCCAGCCTGTGGCGTTCTGGCCTGGCAGCCCCTAAGCTGCTGTCAGTTGTAGAATGGGCCCAGTGTCTCAGGTTATTCACAGTGCCATGTCTGCGCTCTCTGCTAACCTGTCCTGTCCCGTCCCTCCTCAGCTGCTGGATCAGTGTTTGGCTCCAGACACCTCAGGGGATGGCACTGGCTGTGATAACATGACCTGCATCATTATCAGTTTCAAACCCCGTAATACACACCCACCTGCTGAAAGTGGGAAGCGGAAACTGGAGGACATGGCAGCACCAGCAGCACCAGCAGAAGAGAATGGCGGTGATAACAACAAGAAGGCCAAGCTGGAATAGCAGGCCTTGCACAGGGACTTTGCTGTGCGCTCACCAGACTCTTGTTTCTTAAACATGCTGAACTCAAGACTCCAAGGTCTTGTCCTTTTTTTAGCCTTAGCAGAGGCCTTGTTTGTCCGTGTCCTGGTTGGGGGGTGGGGGGCGGGTCTGGTTAGCAAGGGCATGTCGCACTGTTCATCTGTAACCATTCCAAAGAGGGAGCCGAGGGCAGAGCCGCGCGCGGGAGCAGCCACCAGCCACAGCACAGGAGCCTGCCACAGCTGGCAGCCTGTGAGCGCAGAGCCCTGTGGTTAGAAGAAGGATGTCCCCCCATTGTCTCCGTGTGGTTGTTGCCATTTCTGTGCCTGTGAATTTCTGTTCGGAGGGAAGAACTTTTTCACTGTTGAGGTTTTTTTAATCTGCACCCGATTATTTAAGGCCCTTTCTGTTTTTATTTGTGAAACAATCTGGCGGTGGTGCTGCTGCCACACCTCGTTCTGTTGTACACTTTCAATCAATACTTTTTTCAAACTAAAAGCCCGGAAAATGTAGCTGTGCTTTTGGTCCTTGGTTATTTCCTGGAGGTGGTGGGGGGTGAGCAAGGTGGGATGGGGAGGAGAATGTCTGGTGTCTCAGGGCACTGTGGGGGATGGGTCTGCAGCTCATGAGAAGCAGCTGGCTTCTGCCATGTGGTTGCAGAGCACCAACCCCTGCTGCAGTGCTTGGGCCTGCTGCCTCTCCATTACCTGGAGGTGGCTTAACTGAGGACAGTCTGTTGCACATAGAGCAGGAAACAAGTCTCTGGAGACAGTTTATGCCTGCTGAAGGGACAAGGGTACCAGTCACCCTCCTGAGCTAACTTGCCCGCAGTGTGCTGCACCCCATCTAGCTGCATGCTCTTTTCAAGGTGGGGCGAGAGGCAGCTCCTGTCTGGTGTGCTGGATGATGTAAAGCTTGTACAATATGTGTCAATACTGCAGCTGCTCCTGCAGGAGTGAAGTTCCTGGGCTATAAACCACTAATGGAAAGCTCAGTTGCTACTCCCTGCTGCTGTGCCCCTTCACCTTCCACCTGGCATGGTGGGGAGCACGGAGAAGCGCTGATGAGGTTTGCAGGCCAGGTCACCTGGCACAACTTCATCCAGCTGCTCTGGGGTTCCTGTTTCATGGCGGGGTGCCCCAACAATGCCTTGCGCTGCAAGTCTTCCCTCTTTGAAGATGTAGTCCACCTTCCTGGTCCTGGCCCGTTGTCTCGGCTTGTGCAGTTCAGTCAGCCCATGCCTTGCCAGCCTGGATGGGTGCATCTCGTGTCATCTTTGAGCCTCTTCCCTGGTGGCCCTGAGCTTAAGCCCCTCTGTCTAGTGGCTCTCCAGTGATGATGTGTCCAAACCTGAACTGTTTCGGTCCCTGAATCATGCAGGCTGGGCTCCTGTGGCCCTGCTTGGGGTTGGGAGTTCAGAGCCACAAACACCCACAGGCACTGCAGTCAGACTTGCTGCTCAGACTGACTGTTTCTGTGCACATAAACTTTCTGGATGAGCTGATGTGTTCCCTTGCTCCCTGAGCAGGAGAAGATTTTCCTTCCCAAGGAGGTTTTTTCCTTTGCAAAAGTGAGTTTCTTCACAGGGCATCTTTCATTCGCTGCCAGATGGGTTTGTCTCAGGATCATTCTGGCTAAGGGGCAGCTCAGTACTTGATGTTTCCTCCCTGCTATGAATGTGCTAGCCAAGTTGCCCCCAAATTTTGAATAAACAGACTGAATCGTCACAGGAATGAGCAGAATTATTTTCTCTAGTCCTAAAAGCATTTGTTATTTGTGCAGAAGGGTTAAATCCCAGTCCTGGATGGAATACCTGGAGCTGCAGTGCTCTGAGAGGCAGTTTCACTAGGTGGGGTTAAAAACACTTTGTCTGAATTGTCATGTGCCTGCTGTCTTTTTCCTGCTGCGAGGCATCAGTTTCAAGAGGGTTTGGTTTTAAACTTTCTTCTTGGTCATTAAAGAAAGTTTTTGATACAGGAGTTAGTATCAGTCTCTGTGGAGTCTGCTAAAATAGCTCTCATTAGTGGTGATCTCACATTAGTATTATGTACCGAGGTGTAACTGGGTTTAGACCATTTACTGTGTACTCTATTGATGTTTTATCATGCTAGTTTTTAATCGGAATGCTTTGTGGGTATGTCATGTGCCATATCAAAGGCCCTTATACCTACAGGTATTTTCATTAACCTACTGAAGCTGTTGAAAGAATAGAATCAGGAGTTTTGCTAAGCCTGCCCAGCAGGTTATGTGAGGACAGCTCATCTCCACAAATGCAAAGGAGCCAAGGAGCTGGGGGTCCTGGTGACCTCTTTGGGAGTCAGCTCAGACCTAGGGCTGCCTGGGATCCACAGGGGTCAGTGGGTGACACCCCTGGCAGCAACAGGGGCTCCTGCCCACAGGGCTTGTGACTCGCTGTGGATCTGGGTGCAGATGGGACTGCTAGGGGCTGTTTGTGGGGAGGGGGGGACTGGGGGCGGGGGGGGGGAGGAATGAGCATGGGAAAAGGACATAAAAGGGGCCAGCTGTGTGTTAAAAAAAAGGGGGGGGAGCACCACAAAGTGATCTTCTTTTCTAGATGTTTTCCTGGGTGTGTGGGCTCTTTCTGCTGCATGCAGGGGTGTGTGGGTCAGAGCATCAGCAAAGGGAGAGACCAGTGCGCCGGGGAGGGACATGTACCTCAATATGTACTCGCCAGCGAGTATCAAGCTGGACTTGATGGTGAGCAGGCAAAGAGGTTTGGGAGCCAGGTTTTGGTGTAGCCTGGGACAGATCCTGGAGAGACCAGAGGTCTGAGAGTTGGTTACTGAAGGCACTGGGAAGCCCAGGCTGTTAGGTGATGTGATAAGCTCAGCTGCAGACACAAAGGAGGTACAAAGAAACAAGGGCAGGAGGAGTAATTTGATTAATAACCTGACCCAGCTACTCCCAGGCCCATCAGAAGGGAAGCACCAGCCCCTCAAAGGCCAATGTCTAAAAAGCCAGAAGGACAAAGAGGTACAAGAGCAGGTGCGGGGACCCAAATCACAGACACCCATCCAGGCCCCTCCCAGGGCTGTCCCAGGAGAGCCATCAGCCCCGTGGTCCAGGCGTGAAACCCATCACCATGCCTCATTGGGAGCTCTCTGGATCACCTTGCGAGCACAGAAGGGTGGCTGCCTGGGGTGCAGGACACATTATGGGATGCAGGGAAAGAGCATTTGGGGATAGTGCAGGATTTATTACAGGATGTTCAGGGGAGGAACCAAAGGTGGGAAAAGGGAGGGATTTAGGAGATTTGGGGAGGAACAAGTGTGGGAAATAAAGGGATAAGGGGATAAAAGGGTTTATTTGCATGTAAGCAGAGACTAGGCAGTACCTGAGTCTTGGCCATGCCCTGTGCCTGATCATCACAGTCTGTCCTGTCACCATATCAAACCCCCACCTTCAACTATTTACTTTCCTCCATCTGAGTGCAGAGGAGGTGGGGGAGTGTCTGTGGTGCCAGCAATGCATGCACATATGAGCACTAGCAAAGGGCAGCTGTACCAGCTGTGCAGTAGGCAACGGGGCTTGGGAGCAAAGGGGTGAGTGGGTCTCTAAGGGCAGCTCTAGGTGCGAGAGCATGGGAGCAGGGGGCAAGGAGGTGGCTATGGGACCACAGGAGTCCTGGTTGGCTCTGGCTTTCAGCTATGGGACCAGGGAAGGGACCTGATGATTTCTGGCTGAGACAGGTGTCCTGGCAGCTGCACCCATCATGTGCTGGGGTCAGCGCCTCACACCAGTGTGGAGCATCATTTGACCATGCATGGCTGGGGAAGGGTGATGGTGTAGGCAGCACCTTCCCACCCCAATCAGTACAAGTCCCCACAACTGTGCAAGGTGCTGCTAGACTCTGCTAAACATTAAGCAGCTAAGTGTTCAGAAGCAGCTTTTTCTCCCAAGGATGCTGCAGTGGAGTCAGACTGGTCACAGGCAGGATCCCACTTGCCTGAGGCTGCACACCCCGTCTGGCTCAGGGTCCCCACCCACAGCTTGTGGCATTACTACATGGTGCCTCCATGCTGGCCTGGCTGCAGGATGGATTCCTGGTGGGGATCAGCACCCACAACTTCGAGCTGCTTGTCCCCAGAAGCTTGGGCACAGGGGCAGCCCAGGCAGCCCCCACCCCAACCCTGCAGCCTGTCCAAGGCATTCATCCAGGGCAGCCTCATTGCCCACAGGCAGGGTGGGAGGCCACAACCCCCTCCGTGCATGAAGGCACTAGGTTGGCCACCACTGCCTTGTCCTTGTCCACGCATAGAAATGGGCGCCCTGCAGCCCATGCCAGCATCCCACAGGGCATGGAGGGAAGCTGACGCAGGACGTGGCGTACCACAGCTATCTATGGTGGTGGCTAACCTGGCCCCCAGGAGTGCAGGGCTGTGTGGGGCCTGGTAATCCCAGTGCTACTGGGGAGGGGAGCAGCTGTGGGAGTCTGGGTGCTGCAGACAGCCTCGCTGCTGGTGCCTTCTCCAGCTGGGAGACGCTACCAGATCTTCGGCAGAGTTTTCTCTCCTGCTTTGGACTGGGTGCCCATCACAAGAAGGATCCAGGCGGGTCCCTGTCCTGCAGCACCCCATGTGCTAAAACATCACCCATAGCTTGCCCAGGGCACAGCCCTTCTCTCCGACAGCCCTGGGACCCCTTCACACACTGCTGGAGCAGCCAGGGGTGGGCAGGCAGGGACGCAGATATACAGACACAGGTCATCATAGTGAGACCTGTGTGCTCCCCAGCTCTTCCTGGCACAGTGCGCAGCCTCCCACCCTCAGGGGCTGCTCTGGGCCCCAGCTGCAGCTGTCCTGCACCACACTCGAGGTCTATCTGCTGAAAGCCACTTGCTGCCCCCAGGAAAGTAGATGGGGGCATGCAGGACCCATGGGTGCCACACACTGTGCACAAGGGGCTGGCCCAGCTGGGGCAAGGCTCAGCCCCTACCCAAGCTGCTCGGTTTGCTGCTGCTGGCTGAGGCTCTGCAGCAACATCCCACCCTCCCAGCCATGTGCTGTGCCGGTCCTGCACCTGCAGCGCTCAGTTTTCTGGGGGGTTTGCACAAGGGAATATCCCCACTCTTGCCCTGCTCCTTGGCCCTACTTGTACCCCACCTGCTTGGCCTCCTGCAGTAACCGTTGCGGGGGGGGGCGGGGGGGGGAGGAACACAGCACCGATCAGAGCCTGCTGTGATGGGGGCTGTGCCATCGGGGGGGGGGCTGTGCCGCAGGAGACAGACAGACCCTCAGAGAGCAGTTTTATTTCCCAGCGGTGCCAATGCTGAAGACTGCCTTCGGGAAAGGGGTGGATGGGGCTAGGCGCAGGCTGCAGGCAGCACTAAGCGCAGTCAGGGCCTGCCCAGCCTGGGGGATGGCCAGGACCCAGTTCATGGGGCTGGTGGTGCCCCACAGAGGGTGACCAGCTCTGCCACAGGAGAGCATGGGATCTTTGTGTCAGTGGCAGGTGGGGGCTCTGTGGATCGAGGGTCTCACCGCTCAGTGCTGCTCAGTCCCCCTCACTCTGCAGGGACACCCATGGTGCTGCACCTGTCACTGGTGCCTCCCAGGGAGTCCCCAGAGAGACTCTGCCCTGACAGCGCGCTGCACAGGCTCTGCTCCCGGGCAGGATGCGGCACTGCTTCGATCGACACTTCCACCTCGATGTTGATGCCTTCCCTGCAGACAAACGCAGGGCCTGAAGGCAGCAGCCCAAAGGGGGACATCACCACATCCCTTCCCGGTACAACGTGCGCGGGGAAGGCTGTTAGGAAGGGGATGCGCCAGACCGCTCTGCCTCCCCTGCAGAGCAGTCCCAGCTCACCTGTAGGACGTGTCCTGACCCTCGCTCAGCATGCTCCCCGCGAGCGCCACCGTGCTGGCTGATTGGCTGTCATGCTCCTTCCACACTGCCCCACGGCGCGGGCTATGGCTGCTGCTGGGGAAGGTGGTTGTGTCCAGGACTCCATCCTCACCTGGCCTGGGGCTGGGCAGCACCGACCACAGCTCATTCACTGGTGGAGAGAGAGATGGTGCTGAGCACCCTGTTTGCAAAGACCGCTCCCCGTCAGAGCGGGGAGCAGAACGGGCTACCAGGCACATGGCAGGGTGTGCAAACAAGCTGGTCCCAGGATGCCAGCCTGCAGCCTCCCCGCAGGGACAGAGGTGTGTGTGGCACCACTCGGGGCAGAACCGACGCGGGTCCACAGGGAGCCCCTGGCTCTGGAGATGTCACAGCCACAGAGACGTGAGGCAGGAACAGGGCCCGTGCAGCCCAACGAAGGGCACAGGCCAACGGACAGACAGCAGCGCAGGACTCACACTTGGTCAGGTTCTCCAGCTCCACCACGCCGAGATCCCTGGGTGGACTGCGGCCGCCCCCGCACCCCCAGCGGCTCCGACACAGCGACAGCACCACCACCCCGTAGACGTAGGTGAGCATCAGGGGCACACCGACTCCTGCAGGCAGACAGGCAGCTATTGCCTGACCCGCACCAGCAGCCCTCTGGGCGAAGCCCCAGTGCCCCAGGTCACAGACATCCCCCCCGAGAGACTCCGCTGCAGTGGCCCCCAGGCCTGAGCTCCACTCTCTCCAGCACATGGGCAGTGTCCTCAGCCCTGGCCCGGCACACTTACCCACAGTGACAGCTGTTATGATGGGGGACACAAAGAGAGAGAGGAGGACACTGCTGGTGACAGAGAGGCACTGCTGGCACCCCGACAGGCTGCTCCTCCGGCTCTGGCCCAGCACCTCGAGGAGAAGCAAGACAGGTGAAGGGCTCTGCAGAGATCTCGGCGCACAGCCTGCAGGGACAGGGCCTCTTCCCAGCCCTGGCAGAGCTCTAGCTGCAGCTACAGCTGCCCAGATACCCCCTCCATCTCCTCAGGTACAGGCAGCCATGACAGTGCTGCCACCACAGCTCAGGTGTCCCTGGAAAACAGCCCTGGACCCCCAGACCCCTTCCTCCTTTGCCCACCCCAACCCCCCACCTCTCCAGGCCAAGACCTCCCTCACTGGCGGAGAGTGCTGGGGTGGGCAGCGGAGAGGGTCCCCGCAAGGAGGGGCTGTGGGCAGTCAGGGGTGGCACAGGGACACGCTGTGGGCAGCGGGGAGCACTGCATGTCTGTCCAGGCCTGACGCCATGGGCTGCCAGGCTCAGCAGGGAGTGGGACCATGGGGACTCCGGGGCCCCCTGCCAGTACCTTCCTACCCATGTAGATGGGGATCCCAATGGTAATGACAGGGACAGCGATGCCCGCGACGAGGGAGATCACCATAGGCGCCCCCAGCACCATGCCCAGCTGCCACAGGATCTTCCGGGTCCGTGACCAAGGCCTCTTCCCCCAGAAGGTGCAGCCAGAGGGGCTGCGAGGACAGAGCAAGGCTGGGCCAATGGTCCCTGCGCAGGGGCAGGCAGACACCAGCACAGCCCGTTCTCGCGCTGGGGGGAGACCCATGGGCCCACTGGGGAAGCAGAAAGCCAGATTGCCCCATCCCAATCCCGAGCTCCAGCTGCCACCTGGGATCCCACCTGTTGGGTGCCGACAGCCAGGCCCAAGCCCTCAGCCCTGCCAGACCCAGCAGCGTAGACCACTCTGCTCCCACCCCGATCAGCCCCACGGCCCAGCCAGCCCCAAACCTGGCTGCGCATGGCCACGGCTCTTAGCAGGGCCTTGCTGCCCCCCATCCTAGCCCCACAGCTCCTGGCCCCAGCCCCAGCCCAGCATCACAGCACCCCCAGCTCAGCCCAGGGGCAGCTCCTGCAATCACCCCTCAGCTCCTGGCAGCCCCTCCACTCCAGCCCCCCCAGCACACCCCGTGCCCCCACAGCGCTGCACTGACCTGAGGAAGTGCACATCGGTGATCTCCTGCAGGCAGAGCCAGCAGAAGAGACAGCCACAGACCGTGCAGTTCATGCGGTTGCAGCTCCCATCATTGATCTTCATAATGAAAGCACTGCAGCGGGGACAGACCTTGATGTCCTCGGCCTCAGCTGATGGGGGGAAGGAGATGAGATGGGATGGGTGGGAGCAAGACAGGACAGTGCAGGTCCACCCCCACACCCTGTCCCAGGATTGCAGCCTGTCCCATGAGTGTCAGGGTTAGCCAGGCACAGCAAGGTCCCTCTCCACACCCCCCAGCTCGATCAGCACAGGGGCTACATGCCTCCACACCGAGGCAGCCAGTGGGGACCACTGGGTCCTGACTCCAGCATCCCTGCAGGCAGGAAAGTACAAAAAGGCATCTGACTGTGCTGCTCGGCTGTGCCAAAACCCTGCCCTGCTTGCTCCCACCCTGGGCCAGGGTCTCACCGTGGGCCAAGTCCTCCAGGTGGACCAGCTGTGCTGCAGGGCTGGCCAGGCTGGGGGCGGGTGGCACTGGTACACAAGGGCCGTCGGGGTGCCAGGGCTGCCGGCAGTGGTAGCAGAACTCGGTGCCACAGCCTTCACGCCCGCAGGTGAGGCGGGGACACTCGGCACAGCCATAGGCGATGACAGCATAGCTGTGGAGAGAAGGCGGTCAGTGTTGGGGGGGGCCAGCGGTGCCCACGGCCCTCCCTGCATCCCTGCACAGCACACAGCTGTTCTCCTCCCAGGCACGGCCAGGCCATGCAGTGGCAGGTCCCAGCTCCAGGCTGAGCAGAGCTGCAGCCCCTCCTCAGGAGAGCCAGGAGACACTCTCACCAGCTCAGACTGCAGCACAGCCTTCCCCATCCAGCACCCACAGTTCCCCTGGGGCCTCGCGGACTGACCCAGCATGGCCGAGAGCACCAGCCCTGGCAGAGACACACAGCTGCCCAGGCTCTGCAGCCGGTACAGGGATCAGGAGATCTCTCTGAGCAGGTACAACCCCACACAAGTCCAAGTCCCGAGGGGACTGAGCCTGGAAAAGGCTCACAGGACACAGGCACAGTCTGCTGCACGCCAGCTCCCTGGTGGGGAAGCCCATCGCCTCCACTGGTGCAGGAAGAGGGGACCCACACCACCCCCCTGCTCCCGGCTCTGCACAAAGGGCTGGACGGTCACCTGCAGTCGGGCGCCGGGCACCAGCGGGTGCCGGGGTCAGCCACCAGCAGCCGTCGCAGGAGGAACTCCTCGTACTTGTCACGGAGAGCGGGTTCGGCCAGGAGGTGGTGGACATCAGCAGGCTGGAGCGCAGCAGGGCAGTGCGGGCAGGCCACCTGCACGCGGCTCTCACTGACAGCAATGCGGAGGTACTGCTCCAGGCAGGCCCGGCACGAGCGGTGGTCACAGGAGGCCAGGGTGGGAAAGGCCTCAGGAGGCTGGGGCAGCAGGCACAGGGGACACTCCACCAGCTCCCCACCCTCGCCCAGGGGCAGCGTGATGCTCATCTCCTCAGGTTCCTCCAGCTCTGGCTCCAGTTCTGGTGATGTCTCCCTTCCGACAGCCTGCGGCTTCCGCCCAAAGAAGGCCAGGAGGCGGAGGGGCCCGGGCACCCGTGTGGGCCGCTCCATGGTGGCCCGTTGGGGCGGCAGCCAGCTGCTGGCAGGCTAGGGAGGGCAGCAGGGAGGTGCCAGCCCCAGCACAGCCCCCATGGCCAGGCTCCTACCTGGGCCTCAGAGCCGGCATCCTCTCCACAGGCAACAGCTGAACCATCTCCATCTGCAGTCAGCGCCGCTCAGCCTGTGAAGGAATCGCACGTGAGAGCGAGCTCTGGGCCCCAGGCATGGGAACAGACCCTTGACACCCATGAGACCCCACTACCATGCTGCCAACGGGCCTGCCACCCTGCCAGCTATTTGGAGGGAGCCCAGAGGAAAACTCGGGGCAAATCAAAACCACCATCACTCACTACTCCTCCTCAGGGTTAGCTCACAGGACGGCAGGGAACGTCTCACTGCCACAGAGAAAGTGCTTCCTCCACAAAGGTTGTATCCTGAACTGTCCCAGGAGGAGAGAGCTCCCCCATGCACCCTGCAACCCAAGGCAGCAGGACCTGAAGCCCCGTGGGGAGCGGTCACTTCTGAAGAGTGCTTCTCCACGTCCCAAGTGCTGCACTAAAACCTGCATCGCCCAAGCTGCTGCTGAGTTTGTAGAAGAGACAACCAACCAAGCCAAGGGACCCAAGAGCCAGTTAATTAAGTGACCAGGAGCCAGATGATTACAGGAGAGAGGAGGCAAATCTGTCAGTGTTCCCTTAGAGCTCATGAGTCTGAGGCCACACCATAATCCCTCCCAACAGCAGGGCCAGTCCCTCCACTGTTCTCCTTGCTCTTTCCTTATCTATACCCCAAAAAGTTGCACCCTATGCTTTACACCTCCACAGCATCGCTGCATGCCTCCACCTCTAACAGCCTCTGCTGGTTTTCTGGTTTGAGCACAGCTAGAAGAGCAGAAGCACTGGCACAGGAAGAGGCAAGTATTAGTGACAGCTCCGGTGAGACCAAGGAGTCCAATTACATCTGCTCTGCTGGGAACAAGTAAGGTGCTGCACTGTGCCACCCCGGGTGATAAAGCACGTTCGAGTGAGGTGGCAACTGAAGAGCTTGTGGAAACCGGGCTGAGACTGGATTTAAATGGTTGTTAGAGGGTGGGAGGTACTGCAGGAGGAGAGCAGGAAGGAACGTGCTCAAACATGGGGGAGGGCAGTGGGACCACTGCCTTGCATGACTGATGCCGTCACTGCAAACTCCACCTGGCAGAACAGCGGGAGCCAGCGCCTGAGCAGCAACAAAGGCTGCGCCGACACCATGGACATCAGCTGTCCGACCAGCGGGGCCAGCCGGCGAGGAGACACCCCGGGCCTGCACAGCTCCTGCACCGGGACTCCGACACCTTGACTAAATGGCCAGGGCTGCGCAACACAAGCGAAGAAGCACCGGCAGGGATCTAAGCGGCCCCATCCTCTGGCCCCGAGGTACCTGTCAGCGGGGAATCATTGCTGACGACACAGCATGCCCATCGCTCCCCTGGGACTGCCACAAAGTCCAACACATTTGACTCCCTCAAGGACCTGCAAATAAACAAAAACTATTTGTGAAGAGGCTCAGCAGCAGCTCACACAGCCAGAGTCGCTTGGACACATCACAGAGGTCTACTAATAGAGCCACAGAGAAGGCAGAACGAGTCCTGTAGATGGGGACCACATCCAGGCCATAGACCTAGGCATCAGAGAGGACGAGTACAAGGTACGGCTGAGCCAGAGGAGGGCTGCTGCCCCCAACACACACACAGCTGCACATCAGCCATCCCTGGAGATGGGCCAAACCACGGTGTGGCCAAACAAGTCCCCGAGCAGGGTAACCAGGGGCCCTTCTCCCCAAGAAGGACACAAAGCCCTGGATGTCCCCAGTCTGCACAACGCTGGGACACCGGAGACAGAAGCTGCAGGAAACCAACCCAAGCAGAGGGAAACGTGACAGCATGAGATGGCTGAGCTCCCCTGGGAGCAGAGGTGTGACTGGGCTGCACGAGAAGCTATCGTAGCATCCCCAGGGCCCAGCAGGCTCCTTGCCTGGCAGGGTCAGAGCACATCTGAGTGTCTGGGGTCCGAGCCACGCAAACTGGGGGAGATTTTCTGGAAAGGGGAGTTATGAACCACAGGGATGTGCCAAGTGAAATCAGGAGCTCCATCGCATGGGGGCCCATCGCCCACATGCACTCCTGGGAGAACCAGGCAATAGGGCTCAGCTCTGCAGTCCTTGAGAGAGCTGTGACCGTGGGGACAGGCCTGACAGAGGCAATGGCTGCAGAGGAGCCACGGCATGGCCACAGTGCCGCAACACTGGGGCCGCTCCTGAACTTGTTCTGCAGCTGCCTCTCCTCCCGTGCCTGGCTGTGGGGACCTGGGCTCCCCTTCCTCTGCAGCCAGTTCCCATGGGGGTCACCATGATCACGGAATAATGCAGGTGGAAAGGGACCTCAAGAGGTCTCCCGTCCACCTTCCCACCCAAATCAGGGTCAGCACTGTGGTTAAGGGCTTTATGCCAGCTGGGTCTTGAAAACCTCCAAGGACGAAGACCGTGCAACCTCTCTGGGCAACCTGATCCACGACTGGACTTGTTCCACTCCCCAGGACAGTACAAGGCAGCAGGATCCCGGTGGGCGTCTCCAAAGGATGGTTTCAGTCGCCCCTGGAGATCAGACCACGGGCAGGACTGCAAATCCACCCCCTGCACTCCCAAACGCCCCACATGCCTCACCCAGGCTGAGCAGATCTCAGCGCTGGAAGCACCAAGATGCTGAAAGACCGCAGCACTGCCAGTCACTGCTACCCACGCATCCTGCTGTGTGCCTGTTCCCCAACCTGTCTGCCCACCCTGCCCTCTCATTCCAGGGCAACGCGGGCTCCGGACCCACCCAGCCCCGCTCTGCCAGGAGCCTCCGGAGCTCTGCAAGCCCGTCAGTGCTGCAGGCAGCGAAGTTGTTTCAACCCTCCACCTCCAGCGGCTGGTCCCCAGCTCCCTCCCGCAGCTGCCTTAGCCGGACAACTTGCTCCTCCAGCCCTTCCCTCCGCACAAGGGGCTGCTGTCCCCGCGGCTCTGCGGGGCACGTTCCCGCTCCGATGCTGCGACCCCCCCGACCCCAGCAGCCGCCTGCCCGGGCCCCCCGCCCCGCCGAACGCTCTCCCCGGACAGGGGCACCTGCCCCCTTCCCCGCCGGCAAAGGCCCCGCTCCCGCTCCTCTCCAGTCGGGAGAGGCCGACGGCGTGCCGAGCGCGGGGACGGCCGGAGCCACCAGCGGGGCTGCGGGCACCGGCGCCGGTCCCGGGAGAGGACTCGCCGAGCTTTCCCCCTGGGCTCAGGGGCCCTCCGGCCGCCCACGGCGGGGCCATGCCCGGAGGGGCAGCGGGGGAAAGCGGCCCCGGGCCGCCCGCCGTGGGGCACAAAGATCCGTCGACACCCCCCACCCTCACCCCCGTGGCCCCCGCTCCCGGACCCCGCGGCCGCCCGTCCCGTCCCGCCCCGCTCCGCTCCTGCCCGCGGGGACCCGGCCCTGCCCTGCCCAGCCCCCGCTTGCCTCTCCTGCGGCGCGGCCTGGACCCCCCCCGCCGCCGCATCACCGGGGACGCCGGCGCGGTGCCGGGAGGGAAGCGGGAGGCGGCGGACCCTGTGCACGCTTCCGGGTGCCCGGGGCGCTTCCGGGGCACTGCGCCCGCTTCCGGCGCTGGCCCCGCCCCGCGGTGGCCGGAAGCGGAAGTGCCCGGTCGAGGCGGGGCGGCGGCGGCCGCCCCGGGCTGGCGGGGGCGGCTGGCGGGCCGCGGGCGGGCGGGCGGCGGGGCCGGGCCGGGGCCGGGGCCGGCCACGATGCCCCGGCGGAAGCAGAGCCACCCGCAGCCGGTGAAGGGTGAGTGCGCGGCGGGCCCGGGGGGCGGCGGCGGCGGTGGCGGCCCGGCGGTGACCCGCGGCGCTCGGTGTGTTGCAGCGGACGCCGAGGACGGCCCCGAGGAGACGGCGGGAGCGGCGCTGGTGCTGCCCGGCGACCTGCTGCTGGGCCGCGGCCTGGCCTTCGAGAAGGGACCGCCAGGTGCGTGCCGCCGTCCGGGCCCGGCAGCGGGGCCCTGCCGGGACGGCCGGTCCTGGGCGCCCCCCCCGCCCCGCCTTCGGGAGCGCCACCGGGCGGGGACGCGGCCCGGCCCTGCCGGTACCGGGCCCCGCTCTTGGCCCCATCCGGCAGCCGCCCTACCCGGGAGCGGTCCCGCCCGGCGACTGCTCCGTCCCCGGGCGCCTTCCCCCTCCCGGATCACCTCCCGCGGGGTGAGGCCCCGGCCCCCGCTGGTCTCTGCCCGCCCGGCACCGATTCCCGGTACTGAATGCCCCCCCACACCCCGAGCGCTCCCCCTTCCGTTAAGGCCCCCCCGCCTCCGTGGTGGCTTTGAGGCCGCAGGGACACCGGGGCTGGCAGGCTGCCCCATCGCAGGGCTCGTCCCTGGAGCTGTCCGCACCGCTCTGCCCAGGAGTCCCCGGTTCCCCCAAGCCTCTGGGGCGCGGCTTTGCTGCCCACCCGGGAGCTGGGGCCTTGTCCCTGCAGGGTCCTGCCCAACCACCACCCCTCAGCATCGCGTGGGGTGCGGGGAGCTGGACCGGGGCTGTCTCTCCACCAGCCTCTGCTCCCTGCCACTTGCCTGCCCTGCGGGCACCCCAGCCCCTCTGTGTGGCCAGCCGGTGCCCGCCCAGCCGGCGGCACACCAGGCTCCAGGTCAGCCCGCAGTGCGAGCAGCCAGAGAGGAGCAAACACTAGTCCAGCTCCATTAAGGTGCCTCACAAGGACCGGTGGGAGTATCACTCGCTGCCCTCGACAGCAAGCGGTGAATAACGTGGGAACATACTCAGTAGTGAGAGGAGGGGGGCACAGCCCGCCCGATCCCTGTGGCTCTGTCCCCTCACTGTCCACAAGGTCTGTGCTCCGGTCCGTGTCCTCAGCAGCCACGCTGGGCCATGCTGGCAGCTCCCACTCTCGTGCCGAGGCGTGGTCCCAGCTGCTTGGCAGATGGGGTTCTGCTTCGAGGGCTGCACTTCCCCACAGCCCATGCGCAGAGCCCAACACCAGGACAAAGCCCACCCAGCGGCTCTGGAAGCAGGACGCTGTGAGAGCTGAAAGCTGCTCTCTGCAGCAGACCTTCTGCTGTCAGAAATACCTTCCTTGCCACTCTCAGATGCCAGCCCCAGCTGGGGAGCGGGACCAGGCACTTCCGGGCCCACTGGGAAGGTCAGGACAGCCATCACTGGCCTTGTCCTCACCCCACGGGCCATGCTGTCCCACCTGGGCAGCACTGACATGGCCACGCTCAGGGCACAGTGCTCCAGGGATGCTGTGGCACTGCTGGACTGCAGGCCTGAGCTGAGGAGGCAAGACCCTCAGTGTGGGGGCTCAAGGTGTGGTCAAGGGTTCCCCTGGCAATAGCCAGACCCTCGCAGGATGCCCCTTTCTGACGTCTGCACTTCAGGCAGTGCTTGCGAGAGGGGACCGGAGGCTGGAGGGGCTGCCCTGTACTGCAGCCTGGGAGCAGCCTCACCCTTGCACCTGCCTGGGGCTCTGGGAGTTGGATGCAGCCAGGTGGGCAGCAGCGAAGGGGAGGGCCCAGGCTGCTTCTCAGGGCGGTGGGCCTCTGTTGGGTCTCAGGCTCCAAGGTCAGGCACAGCACAAGGGACAGCTGGGCACCGCTTGAGGCTGGTAGTGGCAAAGCTTTGGCTGCATGTCACTGCCCTTCCAGCCCCCAGCACCAGCCTGGGAGCACACCTGGGGCACCGGGCCAGCAGGCTCCACTCCTGTCATCCCTTCCTGGGGCTGCAGGAGGATGGGTCTGTGCCCAGCTGGGAAGCAGATGTGCCCTCTGAGAGGCTGGCACAGGCTTCCCCCCACCACCATGGGCCAGCGGCACTGTGTGGGGCTGGGGAAGGTCTGTTTTCCTGCATGATGGAGTGGGGCTGGTGTTTGAGCCCCGTGGTGTCGGCCATGGGAGTAGGACCAGCTGCCGTCCCCAGGGCTGGGGCAGTGGCAGAATGAGGGGGCCCGGAGCAAGGTTTTACAGGCACCCAGCCCTCCTGCCTGGGTCAGGCTGAGCTCAATGCCTTCCGCCTTCCCACCACTGCTGCTTCCTACCAGCTGGGCCCTGCAGTGCCCGCATGGATGCCTGACCCACCGCTGTGCCACCTTACTACCCACACGTCCTGGCGCCTGCCAGCCGCAGGGTGGAGGTGACAGGGTTTCCTGGGGCACCCAGGACAGACCCTGCAGCAGGGTGTCAGGGCAGGTTGTGGCCGTGGAGCTCCTCTCCCTGCTATGCACAGGGTGGTGGGCTCCTGCAGGCTGCCGGCTGCTGCTAGGGCAGGCGCAGCTGCCTGGCCCCTCCTGGCTGCAGTCCCCTCCTTGAGACAGGCCCTGCTGGGACTGGTGGCACAAGCGGAGGGGCTGTGCCTGGGCCAGCTGGGCTGACACCATCCCATCCCCACGGTCTTCTCAGCAGACACCCTGGTGGGGAAGATTGCCATCCCAGCATACGCGCTGAGCGACGACGACTGCTCCTCTGGCTACCAGCAGCTGAGCGTGGAGAGCGACCCTGAGGAGGGTGGGGAGCCCGGCCCCGCAGCGCTGCCCTGCCGCCAGTGCGGGCTGCAGCTGGCTGCCAGCCTGGGGCAGAGCTGCCTGCAGTGTGCCGGCACCGAGGGAGGCCGCAGCCAGCGCATCGTGTACTCCTGCCAGCTTTGCCCCTTCGCCTCCCACTACTCCAGCCACCTCAAGCGCCACATGAAGACACACAACGGGGAGAAGCCGTTCGCGTGCCCGCAGTGTGCCTACGCTTCTGCTCAGCTGGTGAACCTGACCCGACACCTGCGCACGCACACAGGGGAGAAGCCGTACCGCTGCACGTGCTGCAGCTTCGCCTGCAGCAGCCTGGGCAACCTCAAACGCCATGAACGGGTCCACAGCCAGGACAAGCCCTTCCAGTGCGCTGCCTGCGACTATCGCTGCAACCAGAGCCGCAATCTGAAACGGCACATGCTCAGCCACCGCCTGCCCGAAGGCGAGGGGCCACACCGGCGGGACAAAGACCCAGGTAAAGAGGGGGGGGTGTGGGGGACCCCCCACTGCACAGCCCTGGGGCTGGGGAATGGGCAAGGCGCACATTCTGCCATTGACCTGCACCAGCCCTGGTGCCATGTGCCACCAGCCTCAGCTGCGGCACCATCGCCCTGAGCCTGGGGCTCCTTGCAGAGCTGAGCCCTGCCAGCGCTGCGCTGTCCCTCTCACGGCCCTGTTTGTGTTTGTCTCGCAGAGCCGCTGTTGCCGGAGCTGAGCCTGCATGTGGGCAGTGGCAGCGGCCCCTTCCTGCCCGGCTGCGCTCGGCTGCGGGGCGAGGAGGCGGCCGCGCTGCCGGAGCTGCTCTTCCCCTTCACGTGCCGCATGTGTGGGCTGGTGCTGGACGACGGGTTCGCGCAGGATGAGGGCCTGGCCGAGCAGGTCTGCGGGCGCTGCAGCCTGGCAGTGCTGGGCACCGAGCCGGGCGCCAGTCCCCGCAAGGGCACTGGGGACAAAGGCTTTGCCTGCAGCCTCTGCCCCTTCGTCACCCACTACCCCAACCACTTGGCGCGGCACATGAAGACGCACAGTGGGGAGAAGCCATTTGCCTGCCCGCTCTGCCCCTATGCCTCCGCCCATCTCGACAACCTGAAGCGGCACCAGCGAGTGCACACGGGCGAGAAGCCCTACAAGTGCCAGCTCTGCGACTACGCCTGCGGCAATCTGGCCAACCTCAAGCGTCACGGGCGCATCCACTCGGGCGACAAGCCCTTCCAGTGCAGCCTCTGCAGCTACAGCTGCAACCAGAGCATGAACCTGAAGCGGCACATGCTGCGGCACACAGGCGAGAAGCCCTTCCAGTGCCGGGACTGCCCCTACACCACTGGTCACTGGGACAACTACAAGCGCCACCAGAAGATCCACGGCCACACGGCTGAGAACTGGGTGAACCCACGCAATGCCAAAGCCCTCCTGGCCCCTCCAGCCGTGGGCACGGCCCTGCCCTGAGACAGCACTTAGCCCGGCTGCCCTGCGTCGGGCCCGAGGTGCCTCAGCCCTGGGGCACCCCAGCCGCAGCCCCTGCCCTCCCTGGGGGAGGGACGGGAAGCAGACTCCAGGGGGGCTCAGGGTTGCCTTACGTAGGGCCCACGGGTGCGCCGGGGTCTCTAGCAGCCCTATCCTGCCCAGGCAGGGTGAAGCCACAACCGGCGGCTCGGGTGCCTGCCCCAGCAGCAGTGGTGCCATGCCCCCAGGCACCTCTGTGGGTAGGACCTGCCTGTCGGAGCCTTCCTCTGCCAGAGTTTGGGGAACAGGGGGGGAGGGGGGGAAACAGAACTGGTTCTATGGCTGTTGCCATGCCAGTCAGTGTAATTTATATTGTGTATAAAAGCATTAAACAGTCAGTTTTGTTATCTGCTATTCTCCCTGGGGGCCTTGTTCTGCTTCAGAAGAGGACGGTGCGGGGCTGACAAAGTGTGTGGGGAGGGGAGGAACAGCGGCCACCCCCCAACAGACAGCCCAGTACCAATCAGAATCCATTTTAATCATCATTGCAGTGTGTAAACATCAGTTACTGTCCATTAATGCTCTGGTCGGTCTGAGCAGCAGGAGATACGTGGTTACAAGCCTAGATTACGCTGGAGTCTATGAGCGGGTTAGAGAGGGGGCTCTGCGCAGAGCCCCCTGGAGACAGTTTACTGCAGTCTGTCTCTGAGCAGAAACCTAAACGCTAATTTGGCATTATGGAGCCTCACGAGGGCCACTTGGTGCCACCAGGCTGCTGCCGTCAAGCCACTGCCCCAGCCACCCAGGGCAGCTGGGCGCTTGGGCCAGGCCCTCCCGGCTGGGGAAGGGGCAGCTCTGCCCCCCACGCTGGGCCAGGCTCCGCGACACTGCTCCAGGGCTCGGCCTGGGCACGCTGCTCGGGTTGGGCTAGTGCCACCCTGGGAACAAGCCCTCTCCCAGCTGGAGCCAGCAGCAGGAGGAGTTCAGCTGCCCCCACCCCGAAGGCCAACGGTGGGCTGGGGGTGAGCTCCCCCGCCCAGGGGAGCAGGGGAAGGTGGATGTAGCAGGTGAGAGGCACGTTGATTGCAACCTGTCTGCAGGTCGTACATTCCTCAGCGAAGGCCCTCGGGCCGGTGCTGTCCGAGGAAGGGGGGCACTACAGATCTTCATCGCCAATGCCCTCAAAGGCGTAATTGCCATGGAAGTCGTTAGCGCCCACATCGTTAGCAGAGCTGGAGTGGCTGATCCCTCGCAGGCTGACAGAGGTGAGCTTGCTCTGTGGAGAGGGGAGACATTAGGGAGGACCCCCACTTCCCCCTGCTTAGTCCGAGGGTGATGGTGACAGTGCACCCACACGCAACTCACCGAGAGTTTGGCCATCGGCTCCCGGGAGGCATCAGGCGAGTCCTGGGGAGAGAGCACCATCAGGCAGCACTGAGGCAGCGGCACGCACCACCCACCCTTCATACCACCAGCCGTCTCCCTGCCCTCGGTGACCACCCACCTTCCTGGGCTGAGGCCAGGCTGCCCTCCCTTCCCTCCCCCAGGAAGTTTGGCTTCCCAGACTTAGTTTCTCTTCCCAGGGCTACAGGAGTGGGGCACTGCAGCCCTACTCTCCTCTGGGCTTGCCCCAGCCCTGCTAAAGGGACAGTGGCACCTCTGGGGGCCGTGGGCTCTGGTACCCAGCACACAGTGAAGCCCATGGTCACGCTTGTCTCCCCTACCAGGACCGCAGGGTCCCACTCACCAGCAGCGGGGGTGATTTCACAGCTTGCTGGCTGTCCGAGCGCCGCAGGGCCCCGTTCACCCGCCGGCGAAACATCTGCAGGGGAGGAGCTCAGCTCAGCCACAGGGTCCCCATGGGCAGCTCCAAAGGTTAAGATGGACCCTGGGGATCCTTCAGCTGGCCCCGTTCTGAGAGCAAACAGGGCGCAGCCTAGACCCCGGGGAGTCACAGGGGCAGGATGGGATCCTACCCCAGAGACAACATCCAGCCCAACCCTCACCTTGCGGATGCTGCCTCCAGACTTTTTCACCATCAGCTCGTCCACCATGGACTGCAGGCAGATGCTTAGCATGATGGCCTGCAAGGGAGAGGTGTCACGAGGCTCCACACGCCCCACAGCCTTCCCAACACACCATGCTGAGCCCAGACCGGCCCTCTCCCTCACAGCTGCCCCCTTGCTCCTGTCCTTGTCCACCACTGGCGTGGCACGCAGGCAGCCCTACCTGTGGACTAGTGATGGTGACCCACTGCAGCCGGTCTTTGCTCATTAGATACTCGAAAGCCAACTCCAGCTTCACCTCGGACTTCCCCGGGCTGCTCCCCGAGGGACCATTGCTCATCGGCACCTGCAAGGGCACGTGCTGAGGCTGGGAGCCTCCAGAGAGAAAGCGGACAGCTTCCCTGGCCCTTGTGCTGACAGAGGGCAGCCCCCAGCTGAGTGCTGGACACCCCGCCCAGCTCCCACTGGCCTTTCACCACTGCCAGGTCCCCTCACAGCGGTAGGCTCCTCTAACATCCTCGCACCGATGACCCCCTCAGCCCCAAAGCGCAGCTCACACCCTCCCCAGGCCAGCTGGGCTGGAAGCAGGCAACATAGCCAGCACCTTTCCCGGGGAGAGCTGCCAGACACCCCAGACCCCCCGCAGGCAAGTGGCACTCACCGAGGACGTGACTCGCCAGCACCGCATGCGCGTGACCTTGAAACTGCCTTCCTTGATCTGCTCACTCGGCAGCCGCACCTGGAAGTTGAGCTCGTTGTTGCCAGCACTGACGACGACGTGGCATCCCTTCTCAGGGAAGTCAGTGACGCAGGGGTCAAACTTGAGATAGCCGTAGTACTTCAGGGTCTGCGCCAGGCGGATGAACTGCAGGCAGAGCCAGGGAAGCTCAGCACAGACGGCCACCCTCCCACCGCGCCTCCCGGGCCAGGAACGAGCAACGAACTCAGCACCACACATTCACACGGGAGCAGTGCCAGTCCAGTGCTGGGACTGCTCCTGCCACAGCATCAAGCTGTCCCCTACCTCCTTCTTGGAGACTTTTTCCTGCAGGGACTTCAGCTGCCGGTGCTGTTCCTTGTTGACCAGGATCCATCCGTGCTCGATGTCCGACACCGTCTACCAAGAAGCAGAGGCTGGTGAGCAGCTGGGCCCAGAGCCACCCGAGATCCCGCACAGCCGTAGCTGATGTGCAGTGCCCCTCCTCAGCCGGCTGGGCCGCACCAACCCTCACCTGCGCATACAGCAAGTTTAACCCCACACGATGCTCCATTACATCGTCGTCATAGGAGGAGTCCCAGTAGCTAGAAGGGAACCACATGGGTCAACCTACTCCCCAGCTCCTAGCATCGATGGGGAGAAAAACACCCCCCATACTGGGACAAGGTGCTGGGCTGGCTCTCTGGCCAGCTCCCCCGGTAGCCATCAGTTGCCATGCCCCGGTCCCCCTCTCAAGCAGCTGCCAGAGGCAGGAAGGGCTGTGTTGGGGAAAGCAGAATCAGGGGCCAAGCCCAGCAGGGCAGCCTGGCCCCCAGTGTCATGGCTGAGGATGCCCAGGTGTGTTCCCGGGGGCCAAAGCACCATGCAGGTGGCGATGGCAGGAGGGGAAGGGTCCCTCTGCAGAGCAGGGAGCCCCAGACACCACCCCACCGCTCCAGCAGTCACTGCCCCTCCAGCCCTGCCGCTCACCTCTTCCGCAGGATGATCCTGAACTCAGGGTTGTGCAGACTGGTGACGGACACATACGGCAGCTCAAACTCCTGCAGCTTCCGCACGACTGCAGGGAAACAGCAGCTCAGCAGCAGCTCGGGGCAGCGGGAGCCCACCAGACCACTGCCAGCCAGGATGCCCTGAGGGAGCCCACTGGATCCCCCCTCACCCAGGGCAGGGCCATCTGGTCCAGAGATTCCACCACAGCCCTCATGGGGCTCCTCATGCTCTACTCACAGGAGAAAGCTCCGTCCTTGGTCTCTCTCACTAGGAAGAGGCTGAAGTAGCCAACCAGGTCATCTGGCAGATCCAGCTTGGAAGCCACGGCCTGGGAGTGAGAGCAGGAGGTCACCACTTCCCGCAGAGAGGCAGCACTTCTATGTCCTTACCCCAGGATCCAGCCTGTGTGCGTTCTGGGGCCTCCCAACAGCAGGAAGGCAGCACCTCTGCTGTGCTGGTGGCCAGGACAGGGGGGGCAAGCAGACAAGCGGGGCCTGGGGGATCACCACCACCATGAAAGAGCTGAGGGCCTCCCAACATCAGTCTGGGCCCAAAGAGGGGCACGAGCACATCGGCACACCCTTTTCAGCTCCACTGCTCTTCAGCCCCCCCAAGACAACCCTGCTCTCGGGTAGGGAGGCAGCAGGGAGGGCCAGGGTGCTGCCAGGCTGAGAGAACTCCTGCACATGTGGGAAACCACAGAACTCATCAGGAGGAGCTGGTCCCACCCAGCACAAGAGCTTTGGCACCTCAAGGACATCCTCTGTCTGGTCCGAGGTAAGGATGGTGACCTTGACCTTCTGACCGTTGGAAAGCAGCACTTCCAGCACCACCTCCTCTGTGGGTATCTGCTGTGTCTCCTGGAGAGAGAAACGGGATCGGCACCCCAGCCCCTCTACTGCCGACCACCCTCGCGCTGCTCAGACTGCCCTGCAGTCTGAGGGCCCCGGCACGCGCTGCCCAGCCCCGGCGGTCAGCACTCACCCCCGTGCAGGCTGCCCCAGCAGCCCACCACATCCAGCGGCTCCTGCCCCCTCACCTGCTGGGCCTTGCGCAGGAAGCTGTTGAAGGTCTCGCTGCCTCCCAGCGTCGGGTCCTGCCGCACTGGGGGTGGAAGACGAGCAAGGGGTCAGACGTTACGCGGGAAGGGGCAGGGACCCACGCCAATGCCCAGCCACTCTGCAGCCCCTCAGAGTTTGCACCCAGACTAAGCGTGCGCTGTGCGTAGGGTGTGCACATGGGCAGCTATGGACCGCCCGCAGGTGGGGGGTGCCAGTGTAGGGAAGGGGAAGGGGCTGGGATGGAGGAGCTGACATCCAGTGAGCAAGGCCAGCTAATACCAGAGCAAGACTGGGAGCATCAAGACAAGCCACTTCAAATGGAGCGGTGTTGGGAGGAAGATGCGAGCAGTGCCCCAACACCCCGAGCGACCAAGCGGGGGGCAGCCGGCCCTGAGCCGCAGCACGGGGCAGACCCAGCTTACCAGCCTGCATGTATTTCTCCAGCTGTTCCCGTCGCTGCTCTACCTCTGCCGGGGTGAGTGTGAAGATCTTCTTTGGGGGAAAGGCTGGGACCACGTTGGTGCCATACTCTTTCCTTAACTGGGAAGAGAGCAGAGTGCTGCGAGAGCCTCCAGGGAGATGGTGGCTGCTCCGACCCCCCACCCCAGCTGAATTCCAGGGCCCCGGCAAGGGAAGCAGAGAGCTCGCCAGTGTTCCTCATCCAAATGGACAGCCAGCAGTTCGCAAGAACCCAGCTGGGACGTCACAGAGCAGGAGAGGAAGCCTGCACCCGATGCCAAGGAGCAGGAAATGACACCCTGGCCAGCCCCGCGGGCAGCACTGGGCAGCACACGCCTACCCGCAGCCAGCGCAGCGCCCGATGCTCAGGCTCTCTGGCAGCGCACAGTGCCTTCCTGCAGCACCCAATGGCAGCTCACAGGGCCCAGCACCCTGCCCGCCAGCAGCGCAGCGGGCACCGCTGGGCACGGCTGCCTACCTGCTCGTGCAGCCCCAGGAGCTGGCTGTAGCGCACTCGGCAGTGCAACACCCCGTTCACATGGATGTTGTAGGCCTGCAGGGAGAGACATCAGTCAGATCCCAGCACCCGCCGGATGGAAGGGCCTCAGGGCCTGCCCAGCTCCGGGCACACAGGCCACCCCAGGGAGAAGCCCCTGCAGGCCCCAGCCCCGCCACAGCCCAGGAAGAGGCGATGCTCCCGAGGACCCCGCCAAGGGGCAGATGGGGCACCCCCAGCCCTCCCCTCCTGCCAGCAGAGCTCAGCTCCTGCCCCAGGAAGCACTGGGACCCACCTGGCACCCTCGCATGCCCCGTGCTGGGCTGGGCACCACTGCGGGAGCTGGGCTTGCCTTGTAGGCACTGGCCCCAGCCTGGAGGCACCGATCCCAGCGGCCACCTGGACCCGCTCCAGGCGCTGCCCCAGAGCACACAGCTCCGCAGCACCTCCCTTGCGGGGCTGGGGCCCTCTCCAGCTCTTGGGGGCAGCAGCCCCAGCAGCCCAGAGAGGGGCAGGGCCCACACGCCCCGAGGCTGCCCACGGAGGCCAACGCATGGGACAAGAAGCCCCAGGCAGGCACAGCCACAGCCCCCACCACAGCCAGGACCAGCGGGGGCTGCTGTGGGCAGTCAAGGGCTACGCATTAGCAAGTGAGGACGGGTCAAACACCCAGGCCTCGCACAGATAAGTACAGTAACAGCACTGAAAGGTTTCTCTGTGCTGCTCCTCTGAAGACATCTCAGCACTGGTGCAGAGCTGCGGCCCAGTGGACATGGTCAAAACCGCTAAGGATGTACAAGGGCATCCAAGAGATGTGTGTGATAGACACCAGGAAGGCATAACCCTGCAGCTGCCAAGCCATGAGGAGAGCATGGAGCCACGCTGCAGGCCTATGGACACGGGTGTCCCCAAGTCAGCGGGAGAGGACACCCCTCCCTGCAGTAGGAAGAGGCAGCAGCCAGCAGCTGCTCTCCATCCTGCAGGCCCCACAACACATTGGGAGGAGTGAGCACAGCAATGCGGTGGCCAGCACAGCAACCTGAGCTGCACTCAGGCCAGCAGAGCAGGAGCCTGGCATCCAGCCACAGAGAGCTGCATGGCCGGGATGTCCCCACCGCCGAAGGCTGTGGGCCTGGGCTCACCCCACCACTTCCTGGGGTGCATGGCCACAGCCAGCCTTCGCCATGGGGCAGGGGGTTCCTTCCTCGTGCACTGCCTGCCCACCCTGGGACCACCACAACATGCCCCAGCACTACTGGGACGCTGGTTGCTTGAAAACGTTAAGGTTTGCTGCAGAGAGCCCAGCAGGATGTGCCCCCATCCCAACCCCAGGACATGCCCCCCGGGGCCAGGGGAGAGGCTAGGACCCCTCTGGGATAGCTCTACCCCAGCCAGCACCAGCCCAGCTGGGGCTCCCCTGTCCCACAGCTCGGAGGAAGCCCTACAGAGTCAGGGAGGTGACTGCCCCTGCTGCAGGGGATCCCAGGGAGCTTGTCCCTGGCTGCTGCCCCCCACCCCGGTGCCCCCTCTGCCCTCCACCCCCACCCTGGCTCAGCTCCCCACTGACACCGCAGGCAAGGCTACAGCTGCACAGCACACAGGGCCCAGCAACTCCATGCCACAGCTCCCAGGCACCTTGTCCCAGGCAGCACCCTCCCAGGGGACAGTGCTGTCCCCTCTGTGCCGAAGCAGGTACTACCATACCCAGAACAGTGTTTGGGAGGACAGGACTGCACCGTGGGGGCTGGGGACATGCCTCCAGCCGCGATCACAGCGCAGGCAGGTACCTCCCATGGCTGTTTTGCTCACTGGAAGCCCCAAGTGTCCTCCTGCCCCTGAAAGCTGGGGCTGATCGGGGTCAGCGGAGGCACCTGTCCAGGCCACGCTGCCCTTGCACATGCTAGAGCTCACACTGGCTTCTCACACCATCTTCCAACCCAAAGGCGACAGCCCTGCTGCTCAGGGTCCCTGCAGAGGGCCCAGGAGACTACGACAGATGGCCGGGTGGCCCAGGCAGCACTCACGCCTGCCCAGCCCCACGCTGGCAGGGCTCTCCGCGGGGTCACCAGCTCCTGCCCAGACCCAGGGCTGCAAACAAGCTCTCCTCTGACACCCGGGAAGAGGTCTTCCCCCACCCAAGGAGCCATCGCAATGCCCGAGGGCAAAGTGCAGGGGTAGGCACAAGGCCAAACGCCTCGGGTGCAACTTGCTCCTCCGGCCCTTGTGCAACTGCAGCTGCCTGTGGATCCCTTCACAGCCCTTCCCGCGGCTCACAACTGCCGTCCGTGTCCCTGACACGCCGCCTCATGCTGGGGGGACTCCAGAGAGAGAGATCTCGGCAAAGGGGGCAAGCGAAGGGTCCCCACGGTAACGGGCGTGGAGGAGACGGTGGGGCCGCGGAGCCCCTCTGGAGCCACCTGCCCTCATCCCGAACTGGGAGCAGGGGGGAGCGCAGGCCTAGACCCAGCTGCAGTCCAGGGGGCTCTGCCCGCCGCAGCCTGCAGTGAGACCCCGCTGCGCGGGCAGCGCTACGGCCGCTGGCCCCGCCGGGGAGAGGGGTCTCGGCCCCCGGGGGAGCCGGTGGGCCGCCGCCCCCCCCAGCAGCAGCAGCGTTCCTCCAGGCAGCCCGGGGACCCGCTCCTGGAGGATCTGCCAAGCCGGAGGGCGTTCACGGCGCGCCGAGGAAAACAGGAAGCCAGGACGGATGGACGGGCTGGCGGGGGCAGGATGAGCCGGGCCCCGGGGTCGGGATGGGACGGGACGGGACGGGACGGGGCCCCTGCCGGCAGCGCATCGGGCCAGCCGCCCCCCCCGCCCCCGCGCGGGGCAGGGTCCAGGCACCCTCCGAGCGGCGCCCGCGGGGCCGCACCCCAGGGACACCCACCCCCCCTTCCCCGCGGCCCGCCGGGGGCCGGCCTGGGCCGCAGGGCCCGGCCACGGGGCGCAAGGGCAGCGCGGCCCGACGGCCGCCCGGGCCGGGAGCGGGTCGCCGGCTGGGGACGGCGGCCGCGCCGGCCGAGGACTGCCCGCCTCGCCCGGTCCCGGCCGGCACGGGCCGCCGCCGGGGGTGCGGGCCCGCACGGCCCCCACCGGGCAGGGCGCGGACAGCGCCACTGCCCCGGGACGGCGGCCCCGGCCCCGCTGAGCGCTCGCCGCCGCGGGGCCCGCCGGAACCGGGCCGCGCCGCCCGCGCCCCGCCGGACAGCTCCGCTCACGCTCCGGCCCCGCTCACCACGTAGGCGGCGCCGCCGTCGCCGGCGCGGGTCTCGGTCTCGGGGATGGAGAAGTGCATGGCGGGGCCGGGGCCGGGGCCGGGGCCGGGGCCGGGTCGCGCGCCCCCGCTACCTGCCGCGCGCCGCCATGTCGGGCCGGGCGCTCCCCGGCACCGCCCCG
Source organism: Buteo buteo (assembly GCF_964188355.1). Classification (NCBI taxonomy): domain Eukaryota; kingdom Metazoa; phylum Chordata; class Aves; order Accipitriformes; family Accipitridae; genus Buteo; species Buteo buteo. The sequence continues at coordinate 268,145 of NC_134187.1, forward strand.
CGGGGGCCCCCGCGATGGCGCGGCCGGCGGAACCGCCCGCCGGGGCCGGGCGGGCCGCGCGCCCCGCCCCGCTCCGCCCCGCCCCTCTCCGCCCCGCTCTACCGCCCGCGGGCCCGGCGCCGGGTCGCCGCACGGCCGTCCCGGTGACACCCCACCCCCACCCCCCACCCCGGCTCAGGAGCCCGCCGCAGCCCCGGGTCAGCCCCGCGCCTAGTGCCTGGCAACGTCCCGGCGACAGCCAGCGGGGCCGCAGCCCTGCCCCGCCGCCCCCGGTGCTGAGCGCGGGCCCGCAGCGGGACGGGCCCCGGCGGCGGGGAGCCCGGGGCGGCGGGGAGCCCGGGGCGGGGGGGAGCAGGGCCCGGGGGGAGCAGGGCCCGGGGCGCTGGGCCGGCAGGCCGCCCGCAAGCGGGCGGGGAGGGCCCGGGGCTCCCGACGGCTCTCCCGACGGCGCTGGGAGCGGGCGGAGCGGGGAGGGACGCCCTGGGAACCGGCTACGGAGTGGCGTCACCTCGCGGCACGCGGCGGGCCGGTGACGCCACGGCACGTCACGCAGAGCCGGCGGGCGGCACCCCCCTCCGGCCGGCAGGGGGCGCTGTGGGCGGCCGGGCAGGCGCCATGGCGGAGCGTGCGGCGCCGGGCGGTGAGTGCCGGGCCGGAACCCCGGGCCGGCGGTGGGCGGCGGGGCCCCGCTCCCCCCCCCGCCGCTCCGCACCCACCCAGCCTCCCCCCGCCGGCCTCTCCCCGTTCCCCGCGGCCGGTGCCGGCCGGGCCCAGCTCCGCTCCCGGCCCCTCTCACGCGTCTTCTCGTTCCAGGTGCGGGTCCCGAAGCCGCCGCGCCGGTGCCGGCGGGACCGCAGGTGAGCAGGGCCGGGGACCGGCGTGGGGCTGGGGGCTGGGCCGGGGGCCGGCGTGGGGGCCGGGGGCTGCCCGACGCTCTGTGCCCGCAGGCCCCGGAGCTCTCCCGGGAGGAGAAGCTGCAGCTGCGGAAGGAGAAGAAGCAGCAGAAGAAGAAGAAGAGGAGCGAGAAGGGGCCGGCGGCCGAGCCCCCGGAGCTGGGGACGCCCTCCGACCCAGGGCAGCCGCGGGGTGAGGACCTCCTAATCCCCGAGGCGGCCCCTGAGCCTGGAGAGCCACGCAGCAGACCTCCCCAACAGAGGCAGCCCTGTGGGGAGGCCCCCGGTGGTCTCGCCGGCTGGGAATGCCCTCAGGCTGGAACAGCCCTGAGCCGGGAACGTCCTCCGGTTAGGGGAGGCCACGGTGGGACCTCCGGCATGTCCCACCTCTCTGCACCTGAGTCCTCCTGGTCCTCGCTACCTCGCGTGCCTGCGTTCTTGCAGGGTCCGAGATGTAGAGAGGCCAGTCCCCTCCCCACCTGAATGCGGGGCAGGTGAAGTGCTGGAGAATGTGGGGCTAAGTCCCACCTGCTCCTCCAAAGGCAGACCCTTGCACAGAGGAGGGTCTCCCTGCCACGGGCTGCCCCATGTACTGGGCTACATCTCCTGGTGATGGAGGCTGGGCACAGACTTCCCCCTTCTGTCTCCTGTAGTAGCTGCTCACCCCACGTCCCCCCCAGCCTTGGCCGATGGCCCCAACGACAGCGAGAAGCCCACAGGGGGCAAGAGCAAAGCTGAGCTGCGAGCAGAGCGCCGCGCCAAACAGGAGGCTGAGCGGGCCCAGAAGCAGGCGAAGAAAGCAGAGCTGAGCCAGGCAGCCACAGCAGCCAAGCCCAGGCTGACCCCCACTGAACCTCAATCCGGTAAAGCTGTCATCACCACAGGGTGCAGAGGGTGAGCAGGGAGGGAGGTGTCTGGAGTGGGTGTCAGTTGCCTGCGGGAGTTGCCTGTCCGGTCCTTCCATGGTGCCCTGGGCGCTGCCCTGCCATGGATTTCCTGAGTCTTGGGGCAGCGTGGCTGGGCTGGGGGCTGCACCAGGGCAGTACCACCTCACACCACCCTCCCAACTATCCTCACAGTGGTAAAGCGGCTGCCGGAGCATGTGCAGGTGGATGACCCTGCTGCCCAGAGGAAACTGGCCAAGAAGCTGGAGCGGCAGCAGGTAGGAGGAGGGCTGGGTAACAGGCTTCATGCTTCAGGGCAGTCACGCTGTGGGGGTGTGTGGTGGGGGTCAGGCTGCATGTATGGTGGGACTAGGGCCTGCTCTCTGCTGGGCAGAGGGGACCTCTGGTGTGCCACGAGTGAGTGCTGGTGTGATTGGTGGCGCTGGAGTGAGCAGGACTGTATGGCCACCTTGGGTAAGCCATCATCAACGCTGTTCGGCTACAGGTACCTCTGAGGCAGGACTATGGCACCAAGGTCAACCTGTTCTCCCACTTGCACCAGTATAGCCGGAAGAAGCCACTGACACAGCAGATGAGGTATGTGGCCTCCCCAGCCCAGGCCCCTGGCAATCATATGGCTCTGCTTCGGCTGGCCTGGCTACAAAATGGCTGTAGTGAAGGGGTATCCTGGTCCTGCTTGTGGGATAGGCTTGCTGGAGTGGCGGGGTACCCCTTTGCTTGCTTTGAGGAGCAGCAGCAGGGGCAGTGGGATATCCTCCCTAATGGGTGAGGAGAGCTGCCCTTGGGCAGTGCAGGGCCACAGGAGAAGGGCTGCAGCGTTAGCCTGAGTCCTCAGATCACAGAGCAAGTAGGGGCTGACTGGCAGTCTCTCGGGTTGTTTGGCTGGGGGCCTGGCAATGATTTGGTTGTTCCTGGGCTGTAGAGGGCCAGTGCTGACTACTGTCTCACGTTTGTCTCTGCAGCATCCCCTCCACAGTAATTCACCCGGCTGTGGTGCGCCTTGGCCTCCAGTACTCCCAGGGCATCATCAATGGCTCCAATGCCCGTTGCATTGCCCTGCTGGAAGTCTTCAAACAGGTATGCAAGCAGCTACCCATGCCAACCAGGCAGCAGGGGCGTTGCACCAGGCACAGGCATCTCTTCCAGTTCCCTGACTACTGAGGCTATATCTGTGCTCAGTCATCTTCAGCCTCTTCCTTCTGACCATGCCCAGGGCTGGGCCCTGCTGACATCCTGTTCTGGTGCTGCCACTGCAGACTTGAGTTCCTGGAGCATCCCTTTGCCCTCCCCCCGTGAAAGCATGTCAAGCTGTGCAGTACACACTCGTGCCTGGTCTGCAGACTTTTGGGCGAGGGTGGTCATGTGCTGTGCCTGGCCAGAAGTGGCAGGTGCACTGAGCTCATGCTCTTTTCCTTCTTTCTCAGCTGATCCGGGATTACTCAACTCCCCCCAACGAGGAGCTGTCGCGGGACCTAGTGGCCAAGCTGAAGCCACACATCAGGTGAGGGCTCATGATGCTGGAACAGAGTGACTGAAGCCCCACTGAGTGTGGTCTGTCAGTCACTTCTCTGGGTTGGTGTCCACCCAAATTTGGGCTGACTTTCCTGGGGCTCTGGGTTCTGCCTCCCTGACCACCATCCCCAGCCCAGCTGTACCCTTCCTATTCCTGTCCCTGCCCTCTGGTTGCTCTGGAGCTAAGCCCGTTTCTCCTCTGCAGCTTCCTGAACCAGTGCCGGCCCCTTTCAGCCAGCATGGGCAATGCCATTAAGTTCCTCAAGAAGGAGATTTCATGCCTACCTGACACCCTGAGAGAGGAGGAGGTGAGTGGCCTCACGTGAGCAGCAGGCTCCAGCCCTCTGGCTGCAGGCACCGGGGTGGAGGGACAGCCCTGGCACAGGCTGAGCAGGGAGAGGTGGTAGGATGCAGACTGGGAGCAGTGCTGCAGAGAAGCTAGAAGACTGCTGGCCATAAGTGTTGCCAGCCGCTGCTTGAGCAGGGACTGCAGCCAGACCTACTCCCCCTCTGCCAGCAGGCACAGCCCAGTGGGAGCCAAAGGGGCCAGGGTGCACCGCAGGAAATGCTGGGCTGTTAGTGTCACTGGGCTGGTAGGACTGGAGCTTGTCAGGAGCAGGGACGTAAAATGAGAGAAGCTACAACAGGCGCATGTGGTCTCAGTGAAGGCAGCCCTGCACCGCAGGCCTGGCCAGCAACCAGCATTGCACCTGCATGAAGTGACTCTTGGATGGCTGAAGGACTTGCAGGCTGGTCCAGCTGGTGCTGTGCACTGCAGGAAGGCCACAAAGGCCACACAGCTGGGCCTGCCCACCAGGACTGCCTATGAGCATTGTTTGACAGCATCAGTAAAGTCACGGATGAAGAATAATGTGTTTTTTCAATGCTCAGCTATATCCCATGCAAAAAGCTCCACAGGAGCCCATTGGCTGTGGAGGAAGGAGCAGGGTGGTGGCATACATCAGGAGCTGGCTGCGAGAGCCCCTGAGGCAGTGTGGCTAGTGGGCTGAGAGGAGTCGGGCCCGAGAGTCTGAGGTGCGGGGGTGACAATGGGCAGAGCTGGGGAGGTCCTAATGGCAGCTTGAACACATGGTGAGGCACTGTGGTCTGCTGGGAGGCTTGTGCTGGGACAGGAGTGGCCCTGTGTGTCCTGCAGAGCCCCTGTCCCAGGGGAAGGTGCCATTCCACAAACAGGCTGGCTGGGAGCAGGGCAGGGCTCCATGCTTGCAGGCAGAGCTGAGCCCGCAGTCCTGCCAGGCTGCAAGGAACAACAGTGTCTGTGGTATGGCAAGGCCATGCTGTACATGATGGCACTGTCTCCCCAGGCAAAGGAGAAGCTGCAAGACACTATTGACAAATATCTGCGGGAGAAGATTCTTTTGGCAGCTGAAGCCATTTCAAGGTCTGCCTTTGAGAAGATAAATGACAAGGATGTGATCCTGGTGTATGGATGGTAAGAGGACAGCCAGGCCAGTGGATGGAGAAAGGAAACAGAGCAGTTGAGTGAATACGGGAAGCCCTTGCAAAAGCAGTTTTTCAAAGGTGGGAAAGTCAGTGTTGCCCAAGGGGGAGGGAAGGGTTGTGGCTCTGGGTCCAGCAACTAGAAATAAAACAAGCAGGGAGGGGGCAGTCAGGGGGTGCCAGCCAGAACTTGGATGTGGTGGGGAGCTGGTAAATAAAGGCACAAGGGAGAAGTTTATGACCAGCGGGGCAGGACAGAACAGTGGATGTATGAGAGTGTCAGGACAGAGCAGAGCACGGCCCTGAGATCAGCACTTGCTAATGACTTGGGAGTATTGTTAGTGCTTTAGAAAAAACAGAGAGCTCATTAGGACTCTTGTCCCATCCTGGGAGACAGGCAGGCTGATGAGCTCGCATCATGAGGTGGTGACAAAGCACTTTCTGCCTGGCAGCCGCCGAGGGGAGTGCTAAACCATGTCTGCGGAGCACAGAGGATGGTGTTGGCACGCCTGGCTGTGAGCAGGCATCCCTGGAGGGCCCCGCTGCAGAGGGCTGTGTCCTGTTGATGTTTCCGATTTCTCTGCATGCTGGGACAGGCTAGATGCTAGAAGCACTGGAGGCCTCAGGCTCATTAGAGGAATGAACAGCAGGGTCTGATCAAGTAGCCTTATACCAGCCTATACTGATTAATGTAGTTGCGTTAGCGCCTCAAACTCAGTTTGTGAATGCCTGAGCTGGCAATGCCTGCCATTTCGACTAACCCTGACTCCCAGACCCGCCGGGCTATAGTGTTACAGCAGTGGGCAACGCCTTGACTGGACCAGGAAGTGCCTGACGGAGGCCTAAAGTCATTGCTGTCAGTGAAGCCTGTACCGAAGGCTTGTCCATGAGACTTTGCTGTTCCTGTTCAGGGCTCAGCACTGTCCTCCGTTTGTATGTGTCCAGAGTTAAGTGTTTCAAGAAATCCAGATTCACCGCTTCTTCAATACGGGGCACTTACAGAGCAGCCATGGTTGCTTACTGGCATTTTAAACAAACCGCAGCAAAGTCAAATGTCAGGAAGCAAAAATATGGAAGCTTGTTCTTCCTTCTAGGGACTGTGTCCCAGAAAGTAGAAGTGGGAGAAGGAGCCAGAGACTGTGGTGCAAAACAGTCTAGATGTGAGATGTGATGTGCTTGCTGGGTGATGGGTGGAGGAAGGAGCAGGGGCAGGAGGCCAGTGTGGGCCTGGAGCGTTATAAGAAGGAAACTTGGAGAGGACGTCCCTCCCTGTGGTCACGGACAGGTGGAAGTTGGTGCTGCTTCCAGAGAGGGCTGAGACATCCCTTTTCCCAGGGCGTGATTCTCTGTGCACAGACGGGGAGAGGGGGCCCTGGAAGCGAGCGTAGCAGGAGGATGTCTGGAAGGGGCAGCACTTGTAACAGCAAGGGTGGACATCAGCTCTGCCTGGACTCATCTCCAAGCAGCACTAGCCCATCAGGGTCTTGCTGGGAGCTTGACGACTGCCCTGTGTAAGAGAGACATTGCTCTATTTGGGCTGGACGTGCCTGGGGACCTGCCGTGGCAGCTGGTGCCTGGCAGTGCCTGCTCTGCTGCAGCTGCTGCTGTCAGGTGCCTGTCAGGGCTGTCCCCTGGGCGAGATCCCATGCTAATGCTCATAAAACCTCCTGCCTGGCCGGCACCTGATGAGTCCTACACTGGAGCCAGTGCCAAGGGAAATCTTCTGGCACTGGGCTGTGTTTCTTGGCGATGCTGTCAGCAAGCAGCGTCAGTGCAGGCTGTCCGTGTGCCGGGTGAGAGCCTGGCATGGCAGGATGGGGCAGCCTCCTAATTGGTGTCTGTCAGCTCTTCCCTTGTGAACCGCACGCTGTGCGACGCCCACGTGAAGAAGGGCCGGGCCTTCCGTGTGATCGTGGTGGACAGCCGGCCACGGCTGGAAGGCCGGGAGACGCTGCGCCGGCTGGTGCGTAAGGGCATTCACTGCACATATGTGATGATCAATGCCATTTCCTACGTGCTGCCTGAGGTGAGGAGTGGAGTGGGGCTGTGCCAGGGGGCAGTGGTGGACATGGGGGAGGCTGCAGCATGATAAAAGGTGCCAACGGATCCCCGCACTTCCCTGACAGGTGTCCAAAGTGCTGCTGGGAGCCCACGCACTCCTGGCCAACGGCTCTGTTATGTCCCGGGTGGGGACATCCCAGATAGCACTGGTCTCCAAGGCCTACAATGTGCCTGTCCTGGTGTGCTGCGAGACCTACAAGTTCTGCGAGCGAGTGCAGACAGACTCTTTTGTCTCCAACGAGCTGGGTATGGCTTCTGTTCCCTTCCTCCCACCTGGGACCTGCTCCCTCTTCCCTCTGCTGGCCAGGACAGGCCGGTCCACCCTGCCATTCCCCTTCCTGGGCGAGGGGCCACCGCTCACGGGAAGGATGGCTTGGCAGGCAGCAGCAGTGTTGTGTGCTCCCAGGGCAGGACAGAGAGGTGCTGTCCCTCTCCCTGATCCTGCCGGCTGCTCCTCTCTCTGCAGATGACCCCGATGACCTGATTGTGCTCCGGAAAGGCCAGGCCCAGCTGGGTGGCTGGGCAGAGAACAAGTCCTTGCGCCTCCTCAACCTGGTCTATGATGTGACACCACCTGACCTGGTGGATCTGGTCATCACAGACTTGGGCATGATCCCCTGCACGTCGGTGCCTGTCGTCCTGCGTGTCAAGAACGTGGATCAGTAGTAGGGGCAGCTGCATGGACACTAATAAACCAGGCCCCACAATACATCTTGTCTGCCTCCTGTGGTGTGGCAGGAGCCCTGGCACCCTGTGTCACCACAGGCTTAGTTCTGCACCTTCCTTGGGCCTGCTGGCACTTCTGCCCAGGTCTGCCCAGCCCCTCTCCTCCTACTCCAGGCTGCAGTGGGGAAGGATCTTCCCTGTCCCTGGGCCCCTCCCCTGAAAGCTAGGAGAAATGGTGACACTATGGTGACTGTGGCCCCTGGCTCACACCTCCTCTGGCTGTGGTTCTGGCATCTGCTTGAGTTGGGCTTGTGTGGGAGAGCCTGGCACCTCTGACCCTGCAGCACTGTGGGGGTCCCCAGGGTTGCTCCCAGCACAAGCTCCTCCTGCAAGAGGGGCCCTGTGCAGGGTCCAGCCTGAGCAGAAGCCGAGGGCTCTGGCATGGGGAAGGGGATGTCCTCCCTTGTTCTGCTGTAGTAAAATTGGTGCTCATCCCAGCTGCTGGCAGGGATTCCTGTGGGCTGTCTGTGCCCCCCCGCCCCCCCCCCCCCGACACCTGTCACTGTAGCGCCCTGTATGTTCCCAGCTTGGAAGGGGGGAGCAGGGAAGAGAGGGCAGGGTACCCGTTTTTCTGGCCTCTGACCAAGAAGGGGTCTTTTTATACACTGGTCTCACCTGTCGTTGCTTCTTTGTGCAGAGCCGAGGTTGGGGGGGGAGCCGTGTGGCCCCAGCCCCGCCTGGGAGCAGAGTGAGGAAGGCCAGGCACTAACGGGGCTCCAGGGCTAGTGCTGGGCTGTGGGCAGGGGCACAGCAGGTCCCTCTGTCTTCCCTACTTCCAGCTGTGCTGCCGGTCGCTGCCCCCGGGTGCGTTAGGAGACGCGGACGGGGCCGGGAGAGCAGCTCCCTCCCTGCCGGGTGCTCCCGGCAACAGCCCCCCCGCTCCCGGCCCGGGGAGCCCCGAGCCGAGGCCTTCCCATGGGGGAACAGGGCCGGCGACGGGCAGTACCTCGCCGGGCTCTCGGCTCCGGCCGGGGCGGTGTGGCCCATGACGAACGCAGGCCCCTGCTACTCCACAGCCAGGGAACGGAAGATGCGCCGGGACGACGGGGACAGGGCCCACACTCGCCCCAGCATGGCTCCCCCCAACCCGCCGGGGGCCGCCAGGGGCGGGGCCATGCAGATCGCCCCGCTGCCAGCAGAGCCTCTCCGGGCCGCCAGGGGCGGAGCCTTGCGGGACGGGGGCGGGGACATGCAGATCAGGAACGGCGCGGGATGGCGGGACGTATCACCGTGACAAGAAGACGCCGGTCACGGGCGTCGCAGGAGCTGCGTGGGCGCCGCGCGACGGGCAGAAGTGGGGTTTAGAGTGAGAGGTGTGCGCGGGTGTGGCGTGGGAGTGCGGGCGCGTGTGTCCGTGTGTTGGGAGTAGGTGGTGGTGCGTGCGGCGTTGTCGGGTGTGTTGGAAGGCATACTTACCTGGCAGGGGAGACACCATGATCAGGCAGGTGGTTTTCCCAGGGCGAGGCTCATCCCCTGCACTCCGGGTGTGCTGACCCCTGCGATTTCCCCAAATGCGGGAAACTCGACTGCATAATTTGTGGTAGTGGGGGACTGCGTTCGCGCTCTCCCCTGGTTTCAAAGTGCGAAAAACAGATGGAGATTGGAGGTACCACCTTTTGCACTGAGGATTGAGAAGGCGGGGGAAGATAGTTCAACGCAGGGCGCGTCTGTGGAGGAGGCGGGGCAAGCGCCGCATCTTCCCCGGCAGCGATTGCCTGGCATCTCGGCGGTGGGCGGAGCAGGAGCGGGGAGAGCAGGTGCCGGGCCGGGGCGCAGCGGTTCCCGCAGCGCTATCGGAACACAAGATATTTCCCTGCCCACGAGCATCGCGTCCGCTTCCTGACGCGATGGCTCCAGCGCGGCTGCTTGCGCCCGGTCCCAAGGTCCCACGGCGGGGCCTTTCCGCGCACCGGATGCCCATCGGCCCCGCCGGTGCCAGCAGCGAGAGCAGTCCCGTCATTTCACCCCCCCGCCTCGAGCACCATGCCCAGGGGTCGCGGGGGAAGGGCGGAGCGCGGACGGCAGAGGCCCCTGCAGCTGGAGACCGGAGCGCGGCTAGACCCGAGCTCGGCCAGCGGCGTGCAGAACAGTCAACAGCGGCAGCGCATGAGAATAAAAGAAAGGAGCTATAGCCTTTGTATCGCAAACTTTCATCTGTTTTTCGCACTTTGAAAACCAGGGGAGAGCGCGAACGCAGTCCCCCACTACCACAAATTATGCAGTCGAGTTTCCCGCATTTGGGGAAATCGCAGGGGTCAGCACACCCGGAGTGCAGGGGATGAGCCTCGCCCTGGGAAAACCACCTGCCTGATCATGGTGTCTCCCCTGCCAGGTAAGTATGCCTTCCAACACACCCGACAACGCCGCACGCACCACCACCTACTCCCAACACACGGACACACGCGCCCGCACTCCCACGCCACACCCGCGCACACCTCTCACTCTAAACCCCACTTCTGCCCGTCGCGCGGCGCCCACGCAGCTCCTGCGACGCCCGTGACCGGCGTCTTCTTGTCACGGTGATACGTCCCGCCATCCCGCGCCGTTCCTGATCTGCATGTCCCCGCCCCCGTCCCGCAAGGCTCCGCCCCTGGCGGCCCAGCCGGTGGCGGCGCGCTCTGCGTGGCCCCGCCCACAGCCCGGCCGGGCTCCTTCCAGGGTCGGAACTCCCAAACGCGGAAGACCCGGCAGAAGGGCGGAAAATGGGGAACCGGTGGGAAATGGGGAACCGGCGGGAAATGGGGAACCGGCGGGAAATGGGGAACCGGCGGGGAACGGCCGCCGTGTCCAGGGATTTGCACCTGCCGGAGCCGAGCAGCAGAGCCAGCGTTGCCGAGGAAGGGGGACTTTTGAGGGACAAATGTCGCTCCCCCCAAACGCGGCACTGGGGGAAACGTCCATCCCTGTGGCTCCTGCCCCTGGACCGTCGGGCACGTCCGTGGCTGGGCAGGATGGCGCAGGGTCAGCCGCTCCGACCAGAGGTGGCACGAGGGGTCCTGACCCGCAGAGAGGATCTCTTGCTCTTTCCTCCCCAGGGAGCTGGGTCCCTTCTAGGGACCTTAAAAGCCTCTGCCCTTGAGAATGATGATGATCCAGGCAGAGGGACAGGATGGGGACAGGTTCAGTGCCATCCTGCAGGACCCCCAACCCCCTGAACTGAAGCACTGAAGGCAGCTGGGGTGGGGAAGGGGCCAGAGGGAACCCAGTCGGGACAGCTGACCCCAGGGATGTTGCACACCGTGTGCTGTCCTGCTCAGGGATAAAAGGGTAGGATGGGATAGGGCAGGGTCCCCTTCCCAGCTGGAAGGGACCTACAAGGATCATCTGGTCCAACCGCCTGACTGCTTCAAGGCTGACCAAAAGTCAAAGCACATTGTTAAGGGCATTGCCCAAATGCCTCTTCAACCCTGACAGGGTTGGGGCATTGACCAACTCTCCAGGAAGCCTGTTCCAGGGTTTGAACACCCTCTTCGTAAAGAAATGCTTCCTCACATCAAGTCTGAACCTCCCCCAATGCAGCTTTCAACCATTCCCAGGCGTCCTGTCCCTGGATCCCAGGGAGAAGAGCTCAGCACCTCCCTCTCCACGTCCCCTCCTCAGGAAGCTGCAGAGGGGTCGCCCCTCAGCCTCCTTCTCTCCAAACCAGACCAACCCAGAGTCCTTGGCCGCTCCTCAGAGGACATGCCTTCCAGCCCCATCACCAGCGCCGTTGCCCTCCTCTGGAGGTGTTCAAGGACCTGAACATCCTTCTCAAACGGTGGGGCCCAGCACTGCACACAGTACTCGAGGTGAGGCCGCACCAGCGCTGAAGACAGCGGGACGATCCCCTCTCTTGGCCGGCTGCTCACGCTATGTGCAGTTTGCCCTCTGGGCTGCCAGGGCACACTGCTGGCTCCTGTTGCGCTGCTGCCGACCAGCACCGCCAGGTCCCTTTCTGCAGGGCTGCTCTCCAGCCACTCCTCTCCCAGTTTAGACTTGTGCCTGGCATTACTCTGTCCCCGGTGCAGAATCCGGCATTTGTTTTTGCTCAGTTTCATGCTATTGATGATTTCCCAATGCTCCAAGCTATCTAGAGGCCTCTGCAAGGCCTCTTGTCCCTCAAGAGAGTCAGCAGCACCTTCCAGTTTGGTGTCATCAGCAAACTTCCTAATGGTGCATTCAACTCCTGGATCCAGATCATTGATAAATATATTGAACAGAACTGGCCCTAGGATTGAGCCCTGAGGAACACTGCTGGTGACTGGTCACCAGCCTGCTGTAGCCCCATTCGCTGCAGCCCTTTGAGCCCTGCCGTCCAGCCTGTGCTTCACCCAGTGCACCGTGAAAAAGCTGGACAGCTTGTCCAGACAGGTCCTGGGAGGGACAGTATCAAAAGCCTTACTGAAATCCAGAAGAACTACCTCCATCGCCTTCCCTTCACCCCCTGGGTGGGTGACCTTATCATAGAAGGATATCAAATTAGTTCAACAGGACTTTCCCTTCAGGAACCCATGCTGACTATGCCTGATGATTGCATTGTTCTTTAAAAGCCTTGCCATAGCACCCAGGATGATCTTCCCCGAAATTTTTCCAGGAACTGAGGTTAGACTAAGGTCTGTGTTTTCCTGGATCTTCCCTCATGCCCTTCTTGTCAATTGGAACAGCACTGGCCAGCTTCCAGTCAGCAGGGACCTCCCCAGACCTTCGGTAGCTGACCGAGGGGATCCTGCCAAAACTTCCACCAGCTCCTTCAGCCCTCTGGGGCGAATCCCACCAGGCCCCATGGACTTGTGAATGTTCAGCTGATGCAGCTGGTCCCTGACAATTTCCATGTCCACAAATGGAAAGTCACTGCTCCTTCAGCTGTGCTCGTCCGACTCAGGGGACCAGGCAGCCCCAGGTCTATCACTATTATTAAAGGCTGAGGCACAAAAAGCATCAGCTGCCTCTGCCTTTTCTTCATCGCTATTAGTCAGATGACCACCTTTAGCAAGTGTCGGTCCACAGCGCTTTCCTTAGACCTCCTCTTGCTATTAATGCACTTAAAGAAGCCCTCCCTGTCTGACACAGTGTCAGCCAGCGTCAACTCCAGCTGAGCTTTGGCCAGTCGTGTTTTCTCCCTACACATGTGAACCATGGCTCTGTAACCCTCCCAACAAGCCTGACTTTGCCTCCAGAGATGGGCCCGTGTCTTCTTCCTCCCAAGCTCCACAAGGAGGTCCCCAGTCAGCCCGGCCAGTCTCCTGCTTGACCTGGGACTCCCTGGGACTGCCACTCCCGGGCTTTTCAAGGCGGCTCCCAAAAAGTGCCCTGCTCCCAGAGAGCCCTGCAACCTCACAGGCAGATTCCCTGGGGACGCTGCTCAGGGGCTCCCCAAGCAGCTTGGGGTTTGCTTTACTGAAGCCCTGGGCAGCCGCTCTGGGGTCCTTTGTGTCCTCACTCCCGAAACTCAAAACCTGATCGTTTTCGGGTCCCTGTGGCCCGGACAGCACCCCCCCCGCCCCCTCCCCGTCTCCCCAAGCCCTTCTGAGCACACGGGGGGGCCGAGAGGGCCGTTCCCACCGGCTCCCGGGACGCTTCTCACCGGGACTCATCGTCACCAGAGCCACCGCCGGGACTTCCCTGAGCCGGTGGTCACAGCTGCCGCGGGAGGGGGGTGGGTGCTGCGGGTGGCGCCGTTCCGGCCTCCCGGCGGCGGTGAGGCGAGCCCCGGTGCCCGCAGACCGGAGCGGCTCTCGGTCCGGGCCGGCCGCTGGCAGGGGGGCGCGGGGCAGCAGCCCCCGGCAGCAGCGCAGCGGGAGCGAAGACGCTGCGGACAGGAGACAGCGGTCAGCGTGCTGCTCGTTATTTACCGCTACCGATGTTGGAGATGGAGCGGAGGCCCCGCCCCCACCCCGCTCCTCCGGGGACCGCCGCGTCCCGCCCCGGCCCGCCCGCCGGCAGAGCCTCTCCGGGCCGCCAGGGGTGGAGCCTTGCGGGACGGGGGCGGGGACATGCAGATCAGGAACGGCGCGGGAAGGCGGAAGATCCCCGTTACACGAAGACGCCGGGCGTCACAGGAGCTGCGTGGGCGCCGCGTGGCGGGCAGAAGTGGGGTTTAGAGTGAGAGGTGTGCGCGGGTGTGGCGTGGGAGTGCGGGCGCGTGTGTCCGTGTGTTGGGAGTAGGTGGTGGTGCGTGCGGCGTTGTCGGGTGTGTTGGAAGGCATACTTACCTGGCAGGGGAGACACCATGATCAGGCAGGTGGTTTTCCCAGGGCGAGGCTCATCCCCTGCACTCCGGGTGTGCTGACCCCTGCGATTTCCCCAAATGCGGGAAACTCGACTGCATAATTTGTGGTAGTGGGGGACTGCGTTCGCGCTCTCCCCTGGTTTCAAAGTGCGAAAAACAGATGGAGATTGGAGGTGCGATTCCCTTCTTATTGATAGCCCTGTCTCATCGGCTGTTGCTGTTCTTAACTGTTCCGCACGCCGCTGGCCGAGCTCGGGTCTAGCCGCGCTCCGGTCTCCAGCTGCAGGGGCCTCTGCCGTCCGCGCTCCGCCCTTCCCCCGCGGCCTCGCTTTCGGGCCCCCGGTCGCTGCAGGCGACGGAGCCGCCGCGCCCTCTCCCCGCCCGCCGCTGCGCCCCCGCCTGCCGGGCGGCCGGTGAACCAGGTGTGCTGCGGTGAAGCCACCGCGTGTCGCCCCGCTGTCGCCCTACCCCGCCCTGCTGCGGGGGCTGGCCCGGCCCGGCCCCGCCCCGGATCCTCCCGCCGCCGCCGCCACCGCTGCGCTTGCATGCGCCTGGCTCGGTAGCCGCCGCGGAGCCGCCGGAGCGCACGTGGAGCCGCCATGGGCTGCCTGGTACTGCAGGACGGGTCGGTACTGCGCGGCCGCCTCTTCGGGGCCGCCGGGGCCGCCGCCGCCGGTGAAGTCGGTGAGTGCGGCCGGGCGGGGCCGGACCGGGAGCAGGTCCGGGGCGGCGGCGGATGTCGGGGGGCGGCCCGAGCCCGGCGAGCGTCGCCAGCAGGGGAGGGGACCGGTACGGGGACACCCCCCCCCCACTCTGCTCGGCGCCCTGCCGTGGGACAGGAGCGGGGGCTGACTCGGGGCGCTGGCGGCGGGGGGGTTTCGGCCGCGCCCGGGGCTCGGATGCCTCTGCCGGCGGGACGCGGGGCGGCCGGGACGTTCCGTCCCAGCCGTCCCCAGCCCCTCTCCCTGCGCTCGCAGTCTTCCAGACCGGCATGGTGGGCTACCCCGAGGCCCTCACCGACCCCTCCTACAAGGCGCAGATCCTGGTGCTCACCTACCCGCTCGTCGGAAACTACGGGGTCCCCCGGGACGAGACCGACCCCTTCGGCCTCAGCAGGGTGAGAGGGGGGCCAGGCAGCGGTGCGTGGGGCAGCGTGTCCCTGCAGCGGGTGGAACTGCCCGAGGCAGCCGCCCGGCGCGTGGCAGGGTGGGACGGCGCAGGGTGCCAGGGCGGGGGAGCGGCGGTCACCGGGGCGGCACGCGGCAGCGGGCGGAGGTTTGACCCCGGTGCCGCAGGGCCCAGAGCCAGCAGCGGGGCCCAGGGTGTTCCAGCCTGCCGTGCTGCCAGGAGGGGACCCGGGCTGGGCAGGGTGGGGGGGAGACCCCCGTGCAGTGCGATTGGGGTGTCCTCGCAGCGCAGGGGTAGCGGAGCCGTGTGTCTGTCCTCGCCGGGGCTCTGTTGCAGGACGGGGGTCCCAGCTGCCCGCTCAAGGCCCCAGACCCCTCCCAGCCCTGCAGCCTCCGTGCTGCCTGTCCCAGGGCCACCCCTGCCTCCAGGGCAGAGTCCAGGCCCCGCTGCCGCAGTGCTGTCGGGCCTCCCCGTGCTGACCCTTGGGGGTCTGTCCCGCCCAGCCCTGTCCCACGCTGGCAGGCCAGGAGCCCTCGGCCCTGCGCTTGCTGTCAGCAGCCCTCTCTGGGCTGGGGGCGTGCGGGTCTCTGCTGTGGCCCCTGCAGGCCCTGCTCCTGGGAACCAGAGCCCCCGTCCCATGCGACAGGACACACTGGCATGTTTGGGGCTCCCCAGCGAGGCTGTGGCTGGAGGGAGCGGTGCTTTCCCGTGTGCCGGTTTGTGTTGCGGCTGTGCTGAGCTTGAGGGGTCCTGTGGCATGGGCTGTGCTGGCCCCTGGGCAGAGGGCTGCTGTCCAGAAGCCCTGGGGGCCTGGGCACCCCATCCTGGGGCTCCCAGGGCCGGGGGCTCACCTGGACCAAGCCTCAACCTCACAGATCTGGGGGTGGGGTGGGGTGAGGTGGGGGTAGTGACAGCCTGACATGCCGTGTGGGGTGGCAGTGGGAGCTGGTCCTGTGCCCTGTGGGCCAGGGATGGGGTCCTTGTCCCATGGGGCTCCCCTAGCCCTGGGCTGTAGCCGCCCTACCGTGCCCCGTGGGGATGACCAGGCCGGGCACCTGAGGGGCACGCAGGTCTTCTCCTGGGCTGGTGACCCCATGCCCAGCCATGCTCACCCCCCGCCTCCCCAGTGGTTCGAGTCCAGCAAGATCCACGTGGCTGCGCTGGTGGTGGGCGAGTGCTCGGAGACCCCCAGCCACTGGAGTGCGTCCCGCTCCCTCGACCAGTGGCTAAAGGAGCAGAACATCCCCGGGCTGGAAGGTGGGACTGGGGACACCATGGGGTCAGGTGTGGGCTGGGAGCTGGGGGTGGCTGTGTGGCAGATGGGAGCTGTGGCTAAGGGGCAGTATGTTCTGGACTAGACCTGTCTCTGTTGGGATTCGCCCCCAGGGGGTTGACCTGGTGTTGGCGGTTGGGGGTGATAATGTTGCTGGGGCACAGGGTCCTGCTCAGGGTGGAACAGGGCTGTGGGGTCATGTCTCATGGCTGTCCGCAGGCGTGGATACTCGGGCCCTAACGAAGAAGATCCGTGAGAAGGGGACGCTGCTGGGGAAGCTGGTGCCAGATGGGACCCCTGAGAAGAGCCTTGCCTTTGAAGACCCCAACAAGCGGCACCTGGTACAGGAGGTGTCGCTGAAGGTGGGGCTGGGGGCATGGGTGGGGATGGCAGGGGGGCAGCTGGGGCTGCGGAGTTCCTTGCTGTGGAGCGCTGGCCCTAGGCTGGGGGGGCCAGGGCAATCCACGCTCACCCCTCCCGCAGACACCCTGCGTGTTCAACCCCGGTGGGTCACTGCGCATCACGGCAGTTGACTGCGGCCTCAAGTACAACCAGGTGCGGTGCCTGTGCGAGCGGGGGGCGGCTGTCACCGTGGTACCCTGGGACCATCCACTGGACACTGCAGGTGGGGTGGCAGCAGCCGGGGACATCCCAGGGCCCTGCCGGGGGGTGGGGAGACGGGGTCTGGAGCAGGGGCTGTCTCCTTGGCTGGTGCTGGGGGAAGTGGGGAACCGTGTCCTGCTCTGTGCCATGGGGTCGAGGAGCCTTGATGTCGTCCTTCCTGGATGCTCTGGGGCTCGGGGCCCTTGGTGTGACACTACAGGGATGGGGGGAGCATGGGCTCGGGGTGCCTTGCTGTGATTGGGATGGGGGGGGCTCTGGACTGTGGTGTCAGGGTGCCCGCATGTGACACTGCATGGGGGGCTATGGGGTGGGCTGTGGGACTGGGGGGCCCTTGCTGCCACTGGGATGGGTGTTATGGGGTCAGATCACCTCAGTGTGACCCTGCTGGGGTGTCAGGGGGCCTGTGGGCTCACGGTGCCTCGCTGCTGGTAGCTGGGGGGCCCTGCTGTGCCCCTGGGGGGCCTTGGGGAGGCTGGGGGGCCCCTCTGTGACCTTTGGGGGCTGGGGGGCCCCACTCTGACCCTGCTGCTGTCTTGACACAGACTTTGATGGGCTGTTCATCAGCAACGGCCCCGGGGACCCGCAGCTCTGCCAGGAGACAGTGTCCAACCTGCGACGGGTGCTGGACGCACCCCAGCCCAAACCCATCTTTGGGATCTGCCTGGGGCACCAGCTGCTCTCCCTGGCCCTCGGCGCCCGCACGTACAAGATGAAGTGAGTGGGGGTCTGGGGTCTGGGTCACTGCGGGGTCCCGGCTGCCTGGGCCTGCCTGACGCCTGTCCTGCTGCCCCAGGTATGGGAACCGCGGGCACAACCAGCCATGCCTGCATGAGGACACACGGCGCTGCTTCATCACAGCACAGAACCACGGCTTCGCAGTGGAGGTGGGCAGCCTGCCACCTGGCTGGGCCCCGCTCTTCACCAACGCCAACGATGGCTCCAACGAGGGCCTTGTCCATGAGCACAAGCCCTTTTTCAGGTGGGTGTGGGGCTGTGGCTAGGGGGGCCAGGGGGGCATGGGGCCGTGCCCTGCCTGACCCCCTCCACAGCGTCCAGTTTCACCCTGAGCACCGTGCCGGCCCCACGGACCTGGAGGGGCTCTTCGACGTCTTCATGGAGGTGGTGCGGGACCTGCAGAGCAGAGACGGCAGTGCCCGGACGGGTGGGTGCGGGGCAGGAAGGGGCAGATGGGGCTGTGGGACTGGGACCGTGTGTGGGGCTGTGGGGCCAGGGCTGTGCGCAGGGGTGCATGTGGCCCCGGTTCCAGAGTGTCCCATCCCTCCACCAGTGCGGGAGCGCCTGCGGGACTGGCTGAGCTATGACGAGGTGCCGGTGGGGGGTCAGGATGCGGCCCGGCCCCGCAAGGTGCTGATCCTGGGCTCCGGTGGCCTCTCCATTGGGCAGGCAGGCGAGTTTGACTACTCAGGCTCACAGGTGAGAGCCCACCCCTGGGACGCGGGGGGCAGTGGGGGTCCCTGGGGGGGTGGGGACCCGGGGCTGTCTGCTATGATCCCTCTGCTCCTTGTAAGGCCATCAAAGCACTGAAGGAGGAGAACATCCAGACGGTGCTGATCAACCCCAACATCGCCACGGTGCAGACCTCCAAGGGGCTGGCAGACAAGGTCTATTTCCTCCCCATCACCCCGGAGTATGTCACCCAGGTGAGCGCCCCGGGGAGCCAGCTGGGAGGGGGTGGTTTGGGAGGCACAGGGCTGGGAGGGCTGGGGGCTGTCTGGAGAGTAAGAGGGTGCCTGGGGGGCTGCCTGGGGGACTGTGGGGTGGTGGAGGTGCTGATACATGGGGGCTGGGGGATGGTGGAGGGGTACTGGGGGGGGCAGCACAGGCACGGTGGCAGCTGGAGGGCGAGGGTGCATTCTGCGGGGCCGCCGTGGGTCCCTGCCCCACTGCCCCGTGCTCCCCAGGTGATCCGGAACGAGCGCCCCGATGGGGTGCTGCTGACCTTCGGGGGGCAGACAGCCCTCAACTGCGGCGTGGAGCTCACCAAGGCAGGCGTGCTGGAGCGGTACCACGTGCGGGTGCTGGGCACCCCTGTCACTTCCATCGAGATGACAGAGGATCGCAAGGTCTTTGTGGAGAAGATGGAGGAGATCGGGGAGCACGTGGCACCCAGCGAGGCCGCTGCCTCCCTGGAGCAGGTCCAGGAGTGGGATGGGGGGTGGTCGTGGGGCAGGACAGGGGGGCAGCTCCCGGGCAGGGTGCTGTCCTCCCTGCTCCCATCGTGACTCTGTTGCTCTCCACAGGCGCAGGCAGCAGCAGAGTCACTGGGGTACCCAGTGCTGGTGCGCTCTGCCTATGCCCTCGGGGGTCTGGGCTCTGGCTTCGCCAACAACCGGGAGGAACTGGTGGCACTGGTGAGCCAGGCCTTCACCCACACCTCCCAGGTCCTGGTGGACAAGTCCCTGAAGGGCTGGAAGGAGATCGAGTATGAGGTGGTGCGGGACGCTTACAACAACTGTGTCACGGTACGGGATGGGGGAGGCCCCCCCAGGCCTGCTGGGGGGGAATTGATGGAGGAGTTGGGTGCTGGGGGGGCGTGGGGTCAGGGGCTCCTGCTGGACCCTGTCCCCAGGGAGGGCTCCCCAGCCCCTCCTGTGGTGCCAGCACGGCTGCTGTGTGCCACCGGGAGCTGTGCCCCTTGACGCCCTGTGCTGGGTGGGGGCTGCAACACGTGGGGTGTCCCGGGGGCTCGTGTTCAAGCCCAGGCTGTGCAGGGAAGCCCCCGTCGGTCCCCAGAGCAATGGAGCAGGTGGTGGGAGGCAGGAGGGACCCCCCTGGGGCAGCAGCAGCCAGAACCATATGCAGGCAGTGTGTGGGGTGGTCGGGAGCCCAGCAGCCTGCGGTGACCCCCCCTGCTGCCAGGTATGCAACATGGAGAACCTGGACCCACTGGGGATCCACACGGGCGAGTCCATCGTGGTGGCACCCAGCCAGACCCTTAACGACACCGAGTACTTCATGCTGCGGCGCACAGCTGTGAAGGTGGTGCAGCACCTGGGCATTGTGGGCGAGTGCAACATCCAGTTTGCCCTGAACCCCGAGTCAGAGCAGGTGACCGCTGCCCTTCCCCAGCCTGGCTGCCCTCATGTTTGGCCCCCGTCGCTATTTGTGCTCTCCACATGCTAGCAGCCCTGCGGTGCCAGCCGAGCACCAGGCCCCAGGGAGCCGCATGGCTGGCACCTGGCCTCGTGCCATGGGGGCCACGTCCCGTGCCACCCCACTAACCCTGCCCGCCTGCTGCCTGCAGTACTACATCATTGAGGTGAACGCCCGGCTCTCCCGCAGCTCGGCCCTGGCCAGCAAGGCCACCGGCTACCCCCTGGCCTATGTGGCTGCCAAGCTGGCCCTGGGCATCCCCCTGCCCCTCCTCAGGTAACAGCACCGCTGCAATGCGGGACGGGGTGCTGCCCCAGCCAGCTTCACACCCCCCGCTTTGGGACAGCCCTGGCCGCTGACGCCCTGTCCTCTCCCCAGGAACTCTGTCACCAACTCCACCACGGCCAACTTTGAGCCCAGCCTGGACTACTGCGTGGTGAAGATTCCGCGCTGGGACCTCAGCAAGTTCCTGCGCGTCAGCACCAAGATTGGCAGCTCCATGAAGAGCGTGGGTGAGCGTGGGGCAGGCGGGCAGCACAGGTGGGCAGCATGGCGGGCGCAGTGTCTGGCCGCTCATGGTCCCATCCGCAGGGGAGGTCATGGCCATTGGGAGGAACTTTGAGGAGGCTTTCCAGAAGGCGCTGAGGATGGTGGACGAGAACTGCGTGGGCTTTGACCACACTGTGAAGCTGGCCTCAGATGTGGTGAGCTCCAGGGCTTGGGAAGGCATGGGAGGGTCTGGGGCAGAGCGCAGTCCTGGGGAGGAGGCAGCTGTCTACCCCCCACCTGGCCCCACTCAACCCCCTGGCCCGGCAGGAGCTGGAGACGCCGACAGACAAGCGGATCTTTGTGCTGGCAGCAGCGCTGCGGGACGGCTACTCCATCGAGCGGCTCTACAAGCTGACCAAGATCGACCGCTGGTTCCTGCACAAGATGAAGAACATCACAGACCACGCGGTGCTGCTGGAGTCCTACCGTGAGGAGCAGAGCACCATGCCGCCCGCTGTGCTCAAGCGGGCCAAGCAGCTTGGCTTCTCTGACAAGCAGGTGGCCCTGGCCGTGCTCAGGTAATGTGGGGAGGGGGTGGCCCTGCTCTGTGCCCTGGCCTGCATCCTGGCGCTCACCCTGCCCCTCACAGCACCGAGCTGGCTGTGCGGAAGATGCGGCGTGACCTGAAGATCCTGCCGGTGGTGAAGCAGATTGACACCGTGGCAGCGGAATGGCCGGCCCAAACCAACTACCTGTACCTGACCTACAATGGCACCGAGCACGACCTGGCCTTCCGCGAGCCCCACGTCATGGTCATCGGCTCCGGCGTCTACCGCATTGGCAGCAGTGTTGAGTTCGACTGGTGTGCTGTTGGCTGCATCCAGGAGCTCCGCAAGGTTGGCTAGACCCTGACACCCTGCGGGGTTGGTCGGTCAGGCATCCCTGGTCAGAGGATGGAGCTGGAGAGGAGTGGGGGCCTCTTGGCCTCACCTCGTCCCACTCCCCTGGCAGATGGGCTTCAAGACGATCATGGTGAACTACAACCCCGAGACAGTGAGCACTGACTATGACATGTGCGACCGCCTCTACTTTGATGAGATCTCCTTTGAGGTGACTGGGAGTGGGGACCTTGCCCACTGTGGGGCTGAGGCAGGGTGAGGGCTGCCGTGGCCCCTGTCCCAGCCATCCCCCCGCCCCACACAATGTCGCAGGTGGTGATGGACATCTACGAGCTGGAGAATCCTGAGGGTGTGATCCTGTCCATGGGTGGGCAGCTGCCCAACAACATCGCCATGGCCCTGCACCGGCAGCAATGCCGCATCCTGGGCACCTCCCCGGAGGCTATCGACTCAGCTGAGAACCGCTTCAAGTTCTCCCGCCTGCTTGACTCCATTGGCATCAGCCAGCCCCTCTGGAAGGAGCTCTCTGACATGGAGGTGGGGGGCTAATGAGGGTGATGGGGCTGCCCTCGGGGGGACCAGCCCTCGGCAAGTCCTCTGAGGGTGCCATCTCTCCCCCAGTCGGCCAAGCACTTCTGCTGCAAGGTGGGGTACCCCTGCGTCGTGCGCCCCTCCTACGTGCTGAGCGGCGCTGCCATGAATGTGGCCTACTCGGATAGTGACCTGGAGAAGTTCCTGAGCAATGCCGTGGCCGTGTCCAAGGAGCAGCCCGTCGTCATCTCAAAGTTCATCCAGGAGGCCAAGGTCCATCCAGGAAGCTGCTCCAGCCCCCGGGCACCCCTGCTCCCCACAAGAGCCTGGTCCCCTGCCTTGGTGCTGGTGCCGGGCTGTGACTGTATTCCTGCTCACAGGAGATCGATGTGGATGCGGTGGCCTGCGACGGTGTGGTGGTGGCCATCGCCATCTCGGAGCATGTGGAGAACGCCGGGGTGCACTCGGGTGATGCCACGCTGGTGACACCACCCCAGGACATCACCCCTAAGACACTGGAGCGCATCAAGGCCATCGTCCACGCCGTTGGGCAGGAGCTGCAGGTCACGGGGCCCTTCAACCTGCAGCTCATTGCCAAGGTACCTCGGCCGGGGGGGGTTGCACCAGCTGGTGTGGTGCCATGTGGGAGGATACCTTTCAGGCCAACACGAGCCTCATGCTGTCCCCTCTTCCCCAGGATGACCAGCTGAAGGTGATCGAGTGCAACGTCCGGGTCTCCCGCTCCTTTCCCTTTGTCTCCAAGACCCTGGGGGTGGACCTGGTGGCTCTGGCTAGCCAAGTGATCATGGGAGAGGACGTGGAGCCTGTGGGTCTAATGACAGGCACGGGCATCGTTGGTGTCAAGGTGGGGGCTGCAGGGGCTGGGCTGGGGCACATGGCTGGGCTGGGGTGTGTAGCTGGTCAGCCTTTGAGACCACCCCTGCCCCCAGGTGCCCCAGTTCTCCTTTTCACGCCTGGCGGGCGCTGATGTGGTGCTGGGTGTGGAGATGACCAGCACAGGCGAGGTGGCCTGCTTTGGGGAGAACCGCTGTGAGGCTTACCTGAAGGCCATGCTCAGCACTGGCTTCAAGATCCCCAAGAAGAACATCCTGCTGACCATCGGCAGCTACAAGGTGCGTGGGGCCGGGGCGGGGGCTGGGGCAGGGGCCAGGCCCCCCCCTCCAGCCTCTGATTGTCCCCGGGGTTGTTGCAGAACAAGAGTGAGCTGCTGCCCACGGTGCGGACCCTGGAGAGCCTTGGCTACAAGCTGTATGCCAGCCTCGGCACCGCCGACTTCTACACTGAGCACGGCATCAAGGTTGGGGCCGGGGGTCCGGCAGGGGCTGGGGGCACCCTTGGGGGAGTCATGGGGCCCTGATGGGTGTCACTGCTGGCAGGTGATGGCCGTGGACTGGCACTTCGAGGAGGCGGATGGCAGTGAGGCCGGTGCCCGGGAGACCCAGCGGAGCATCCTGGACTACCTGGCTGAGAACCACTTTGAGATGGTCATCAACCTCTCAATGCGCAACTCAGGGGGCCGCCGGCTCTCCTCCTTTGTCACCAAGGGGTACCGCACCCGGCGCCTGGCCGTCGACTACTCTGTGCCGCTCATCATCGACATCAAGTGCACTAAGCTCTTTGTGGAGGTGGGCTGGCATGCGTGGGATGTGGGTGCAGGTGAAGGGAGCAAAGCAGGGGCTGGGGTAGGAAAGTCCTGTTGTGGATACTGTGGGGTGGGCGCCGTACATGGGTATTGTTGTGGGAGGGTCGTTTTTGGGGTGCCACTCAGGCAGACATCCTCATCCTGGCCCCATTCCTGAACCCTGGCCCCACATGCCCCTGCAAGATGGGTCCTGCCTCATGGCTGCTGTCTCTGCAGGCGCTGGGCCAGATTGGGGCAGCCCCCCCGCTGAAGATGCACGTGGACTGCATGACATCCCAGAAACTCATCCGTCTGCCAGGTAGGGAGTGCTGGGGCCTCCCAGGGTGCAGCACGGAGCTGAGGCAGTGCCGGAGGCCAAGCTGGCCACATCCGAGGGCACTGTGGGGAAAGGAGACGTTTCCCTGCGCTGCCAGGGTGTCCAGTGTTCCCCGTGGCCGGGGGCTGCCTGTGCTGACGCTGCCCCGCTCCCCAGGCCTGATCGACGTCCATGTCCACCTCCGTGAGCCGGGCGGCACTCACAAGGAGGACTTTGCATCCGGCACAGCAGCCGCCCTGGCTGGGGGTGTCACCATGGTGTGCGCCATGCCCAACACCAACCCTGCCGTCACCGACGCCACCTCCTTTGCCCTGGCGCAGAAGGTGAGGGGCTGCCACTGCCCGGCCCCATGGTCGCGTTCCCTCCCCGGGCACTGCGGTGCCAGCTGTGGTGCGCCCGCTGCTCACGGGAGGGCTGGCCCTGGCCCGGCACCCACCGCCTCTCCCCCCTGCAGCTGGCTGAGGCTGGGGCCCGCTGTGACTTCGCCCTTTTCCTGGGGGCTTCCTCGGAGAACGCCAGCTCGCTGGGCCCCCTGGCCGGGGCTGCTGCCGGGCTTAAGATGTACCTGAACGACACCTTCTCCAGCCTGCGGATGGATGACGTGTCACTGTGGATGGAGGTGAGCCGCTGCGGGCAGGGGCTGACGTGGGGCTGGAGCCGGCTCCTGGCGCCAGTGCCCACCAGCCCCGTACCCGCCCCCAGCACTTTGAGCAGTGGCCGCGGCACCTGCCCGTCGTGGCGCATGCGGAGCGGCAGACGATGGCCGCTGTCCTGATGGTGGCCCAGCTGTACCAGCGTCCTGTGCACATCTGCCACGTGGCCCGCAGGGAGGAGGTGAGCATCAGGGGACAGGGACACGGTGGAGGGACTGTGGGCCCCAGCAATGGGGTGCAGGGCTGTTTGGGGGCCCCCTCTCACCGCGGCTCCTCCAGATCGTCCTCATCAAGGCAGCCAAGCAGAAAGGAATCCTGGTGACGTGCGAGGTAGCCCCACACCACCTCTTCTTGTGCCGGGATGACCTGGGGCGCCTTGGGGAGGGCCGAGCAGCTGTGCGGCCAGCACTGGGCACCCGCCAGGATGTGGAGGCGCTCTGGGAGAACATGGACACCATCGACTGCTTCGCCACAGACCATGGTGAGCCCTGGGGGATGGCAGCTGTGGGGCGGAAGCATGGGCTGGGGGCAGCAGCAGGTCCCACAGTAACCAGCCCTGTCCTGCAGCCCCCCACACGCTGGAGGAGAAGCAGGGGCAGGAGCCGCCCCCCGGCTACCCCGGCCTGGAGACAATGCTGCCGCTGCTGCTGACGGCTGTCTCGGAGGGGCGGCTCACCGTGGAGGACATCGTCCAGCGCCTCTACGAGAACCCCCGCAAGATCTTCGGGCTGCCGGCGCAGGAGGACACCTACGTGGAGGTAGGTCCCTGCCCACCCAGCCCAGATCTGGCCCCAGCCTTGCTGCCTCTGACCCGCTGTCCTGGCAGGTGGACCTGGAGCATGAGTGGATCATCCCCAGCCGCACGGCCTTCTCCAAGGCCCGCTGGACGCCCTTCGAGGGCATGAAGGTGAAGGGGACGGTGCGGAGGGTGGTCCTGCGTGGGGAGGTCGCCTACATCGATGGGCAGGTAAGGCCCTGGGTACCCTTCCCCCTGTATCTAGCGGTCCCCTCCCAGCACTGGCGTCCCCCAGCACTGACGCCATCGCCCCCGTGGCTGCAGGTGCTGGTGCCCCCTGGCTACGGGCAGGACGTGAAGAAATGGCCCTCGGGAGCTGTGCTGGCACCACACGCAGCTCCTGCCAAGGAGAGCACGAAGGTACCGGGGTGCGTGGGGCTGGCAGGGTGGGGGTCCTTGCCCTGTCCTGCCCTGGCTTCACCTCAGTCTCTCATTGCAGACCCCTGAGCGGCCCCGGCACGTCGTGGCAGCCGGCGAGACACTGCGCGGCCGAGCCTCCAGCCCCCGCCGGGCCGGCCCCGCGGGCGAGGGACGCTTCCACCTCCCGCCCCGCATCCACCGGGCCTCCGACCCTGGGCTGCCAGGTAGGGGGGCGGGTGGCGTGGCATGGTGGAGCGTGGTGGGCGGGCGGCAGGGCAGTGAGCGTGCCGCCCCAGGGCCGGGTCTGGGGCCGCGGCTGGGCGGCCCCGCTGACGCCGGCCCTTGTGTCCCGTTCAGCGTTCCGGAGGCTGGGAGCTGTGCACCGCCCGGGCACCCGAGGCACTGGTAATGTCAGGGGGGGACTCACTCAGACAATGAGACGCGGCCGTACTAATGGCACTAACCGCAGCCGATGAGTGCATCCCCTCCCCCAGGTGCCACGCTGGCCTCGGGCTGCCCGCTCTGCCCCGGCACGGGCCCCTTTCTGCACCGTGTGAAGGGGCCGGGCACCATGGGACAAGGCATGGCTGTGCCTGCCTGCCCCCCTCCTGCCCCAGCCCGCGCGGCACCTCGGGGACCCCTCGCCTGCCAGTGTGATTTGGGTTGCGTCCGATCGGGTTTTGTGGGGCGCGTGGGGAGAGGGGCACAACACCACGCTGGGGCTTGGCCCACCCCGTCTCTGGGTGGATATGGCCCTGGTGTTGGGCCCCATGGTGCTTTTGCCCGGTGCGGCCAAATGCCGGGAGGGCTGTGCCACACCGGCGGCACCCTGGGAGAGCGGGGCCCAGGGTGCCGTAGCTGCCTGCACCCTCTAACGCCACTGCTCCCCTCTCCCACCCCAGCTGAGGACGCTCGTGAAAAGGCCGGCAGGAAGGCGGTGGAAGCAGGTGAGTGCTACAGGGGTCCAGGGGCCCATGGCGGTTGGGCTGGGTTACGCGGCACCACTCCTGCAGGCTGACTGACTGGCTGCTCTTGGTGCTGCAGATCCAGCTGTGATCCAGGACAGCTACGTCTACCCGCTGGGCCCTCTCCCACGCCAGGCATCCCCCCAGGGCGCACCCCACTTCCAGACCTCCCAGACCTCCCCGCTGCTGCACCCCCTCGTTGGCCAGCATGTCCTCTCTGTCCAGCACTTCTCCAAGGACCAGGTGCCTGGGCTGGCAGTGGGTGCTGGGGCTGTGGGCACCCAGATGGTTACGGGGGGTGCGGTGACTTGTGCGCGTCAGCCAAGTCTTGGTGCCGTGCATGCCCCGGCTGAGCCGCCTCTGCCCACAGATGTCACATCTGTTCAACGTGGCACACACCCTGCGCATGCTGGTGCAGAAGGAGCGGAGCCTGGACATCCTCAAGGTGAGCTGGACATGGGGCAGCTGCCTGGCACCCCGCGTGAGACTGTGGGAGCCCTGTGCCAGGCATGAGTGCCCCTGGGCTCCCCAAGGTGACAGTGTGGCCTCCGCAGGGCAAGGTGATGGCATCCATGTTCTACGAGGCGAGCACGCGGACCAGCAGCTCCTTTGCAGCAGCCATGAGCCGGCTGGGTGGCTCTGTCCTGTCCTTCTCGGAGGCCACCTCGTCAGTGCAGAAGGGCGAGTCACTGGCCGACTCCGTGCAGACCATGTGCTGCTACGCCGACGTGCTGGTGCTGCGGCACCCCCAGCCCGGCGCTGTTGAGGTGAGAGGGGTTGGTGGGGCCATCTCCTGCCTGTGGGGGGCTGGGGGGCGGCTGTGTCCCACCCTGAAGGTGTCGGGGGTTGCTGCTGCGATGGCGGGGATGATGACCTGCACTTTGGGGCAGGGCCGTGTTCCCCAGCAGGGCAGGCTGGGCAGGTGTCAGGAGCAGGAGCCAGGTCCTGCCCCCGGCGGGGGGCTGGTGGGGGCTGTGGTCCTGCCTGTGCTCAGCCCTGCCTGTGCACCCAGCTGGCTGCCAAGCACTGTCGCAAGCCCGTGATCAACGCTGGCGATGGGGTGGGGGAGCACCCCACGCAGGCGCTGCTGGACATCTTCACCATCCGTGAGGAGCTGGGTACCGTCAACGGCATGACGGTAAGGCGCTGGGGGGTGGGGGGGCACGGCCACGGCCACCCATACCATGGTGCTGTGGGGATGAATGGCCTTGTCTGGGGCCGGGGGGGCTGTTGGGGCCCCATGGCACTGTGTCAGGCTGACCGCTCTCCCCAGATCACCATGGTGGGCGACCTGAAGCACGGGCGCACGGTGCACTCCCTGGCCCGCCTGCTCACCCAGTACCGCGTCAACCTGCGCTACGTGACCCCACCTGGCCTCCACATGCCCCCCGACATCACCAGCTTCGTGGCCTCCAAGGGCATCAAGCAGGTGAGCAGGCAGGGTGAGGTGGCCAGGGTCTCCCATCGTTGCCTCCCCCGGCCCCGCTGACATTGTCTCCCCAGGAGGAGTTTGGGAGCATTGAGGAGGCGCTGCCGGACACCGACGTGCTCTACATGACCCGCATCCAGAAGGAGCGCTTCCGCCTGGCAGAGGAGTACGAGGCTGTGAGTAGGGGGTGGCGGGAGGGGACCCCGGGTCTTGCCCTGGTGTGGGGGCAGCAGCCTCCTGCCCTCCGCGGGGTGAGAGCTGCCCTGCCTGGAGCTCAGGGCTCTGTGTTACCCCCCGCCCCCCCCGCAGTGCTTCGGGCAGTTCATCCTCACGCCCCACATCATGACCCGGGCCAAGGAGAAGATGGTGGTGATGCACCCCCTGCCCCGTGTCAACGAGATCAGGTGGGGATGGGGGGGGCTGCAGGGTTGGGGAGGGGGCCGGAGGGTGCATGGGGGGTGTCTCAGGGTGCTGGGGGGGCTGCAGTGTGCTGGGTGGGGTTCAGGGGCAGGGGGTCCCTCATTCCCCACGGAGGGGGCATCTGTCATTCCCTGGGGAGGGCGGTCTGTGCCCCATGGGCGGGGTCTGGGGGTCTTTGCCCCACGGGGGGGGGGATATCTGTGCTGGGGGTCCCTGCTGGGCTCTCGGGGAGGGGGTGGTCAGGGCTCCCGGGGGCGGTGCCCGCGGCTGACGTCACTTCCGCAGCGTGGAGGTGGACTCGGACCCGCGCGCCGCGTACTTCCGGCAGGCGGAGAACGGGATGTACATTCGGATGGCGCTGCTGGCCACCGTCCTGGGCCGCTACTGAGCCAATAAACCGCGTCACTCTGCCGCGCCCGGGCGTCATCGTGCCGCGCCGTCATCGCGCCGCGCCGGGCGGGCCATGGCGGGGCTGTGGAGGGGCTGCCGGCGGCTGCTGGCGCGGTCGCCCGGTGCTGCACAGGCGCTCACCGCCGGTAAGGGCCGCGGCCGGGGCGGGCCCCGGCCCCCCCCTGCAGCTGGGCACCCTGTGTGCCCCCGCCCCCGGGGCACAGCCCCTCACCGCGGTAACTTGGGGCCCCATTGTCACCCCCGGGGGGAAGCAGGGCAGGAGCCCCACAAGCGGGGGGGGGGGGGGGGGGGCGGTTTCCCAGTGCCTAAGCGTTCCGTCTTTAGGGGGGAGGAGGTGGTACTGTTCTCCCAGGCTCAGCGGGGAGCAGGGCCCCCCGAGGGTCCCACTGGGTGGAGGGCTCGGGCCCACTCTGGGCTCAGGAGATCTGTGTCGGGGACCCCGTGCTGGAGCCGGAGGGGTAACAGGAGGCTCTAAAGAGGTGCGGCCCTGGAGCAACCTCCCACAGCTCCAGGACTCACCCCAAAACCCGGGGGGGAGGCTGCTTTGGGTGCCCTCCTCCCCCTTGGGCAGGAATGGATTCTGGGACATGGCACTGGGGGGTTCAGCGGGCTGCAGCCAGCGCAGCATGGGGCCAAGCCTCCCCCACGTGGGCTGCCAGTGCTCGGGGATGAAGGCCTTCGCTTCAGTCGGGTGCAGAGGTCCTGCCTGGGGCTAGCCCCTGCCCCCAAAAGGTTCCTGGGGCCCTGCATGGGGTGATTTAATCTCCCTAACAGCCTTGCTGTTTGCAGGGCTGGGAGGTGCCATAAATCTGCCCCAGCGCTGGCAGGTGACTCTGCGTGCCCTGAGGACGCTCTCCCTGTGCGGGCAGGGGTGCTTCTGCCTGCGCTGGCCCAGGGCCTGCAGACCTGAGCAACAGCCAGCTCTGCCACCCAGCTGTCCACCCCACCCCTGCGGGGCTGAGGCTCGTTGTCAGGAGAGCCCATCCTGCCTGTGCTGCATGTGCACAGAGCCGTGCAGGGGTGTGCGTGGCCTGGGCTGGCCAAGAGCAGGGTCCTGGTGTACTCCCCTCTTCATCTCCTGCTTGTGGCCTTCCCTGCTGCCACTGCTCCCCCACCTGCTGTGCTGCTCGCAAGTAACCAGCCCAGCATGCTGGAAAAGCACAACTGTGGGGTCTGGGGCTGTCCTGCTGTGCCGAGGAGCTGGCATTGGAGCGAGGGGGCTCAGCTCGGCGTGCAGCTGCTGGCCCTCCTCCCTGCTGCCCATGGGGATGACGGCACATTGCCCTGCCTGCCAGGCTGCTTGGGTCCTGCCAGGCCACCTCACTGTTTTCACTGGTATTTTTATCTGATTTGATGGAGTCTGTTGCCTGGCACCTGCTGCACTGTGCACTGCTGGGCTGCGCATCCCTGTCGGTTCCTGGAGCGAAGCCAAGATGGAGCTGGGAGGGCTGCCCAGGACCAGCCCCTGCCCTCACCTTCCCCAGCAGCCCCTGCCCACTGGTGTGGCAGGCTTGGTGCAGCCCGCAGCCCCAGGCTGGCTCTGGACTCCAGCTCTACCTCTTGCTTCTTCATGTCAGAGCTAGCCCTGCCATGCTCCGGTTCCCCGGGGCCCTGGCCGGACTGGTGAACACTGGGCTGTGCCCATGGGGGTACACAGCCGCCCGGCACAGCCGCTCTCAGTGGCCAAGTGCTGGATGCGGCTCCTGTGGCCGAGAAGAGGCTCTGCCGTTGGGCCTGGATGTCTCCCTGCCTGTGTGTGAGGCCGTGACAGTGGGAACATGGCTGTTCCTCAGGGGCAGCGCTGCTGGAGGCCAAGCTTTCCTCTTCTTGTACCTTCAGCAAGTAATTCCTCCATCCAAGGCAGGGCTCAGTCTCTCACTGCTGGCCGTGCTGTTGTCCATGCAGAGGAGGCAGGCTCTCCTGGGCCCTGTGCTAGGCAGCTATAGGAGGGCTGGGCAGATTCCAGCCCTGCTTTCGCTTGCTGCTCGCAGACCCACTGGTGCTGCTGTTCCCCTGGTGCTGCTGTTCCCCTGGTGCTGCCATTTCCCTGGGCAGAGCAGAGCTGCCAGTTGGGGCCAGGCCAGGGAGGTTTTCTGGCAGTTGGCTGTGCCTGGTGTGTCCAGCCACACTCGCCTGCCGAATCCCTGTCCCGCCTGGTGGCGAGAGCTGTGGGGTCGGGCAGGGCTTTGCCTCCTGCATCCCAGGCCCCGGGCCAGGATGCCAGCAGGGCCTGGGCACAGTGGGCAGCAGCACGTGCCCGCGGCAGTGACCTAGCTGTCCCTGCCTGCGGAGAGCAGCCCCGTGCTCCTGTGGTGGCAGCGCAGCCTCCAGCTGCCAGCCGGCGAGGTCCGTGGGGGCTGTAGACAGTGTGGCCTACTTAGGCTTGGGCCCGTTTCAAAGTCCTCTGGCCATGGGAGCAGCAGCCTGTGGGATCAGCCAGGCACCCCCCGGCTCCCAGTCTCAACCTGGCCAGCGGCCCTGTGCTGCCCGCTGCCTCCTGCCTGACCGTGGCACCGCTCTGCACCAAGCGGATAAGAAAGTGCCTCCCCGCAGCTCGTGCGGCCGCAAGCTGGGGTGCCCTCGCCCTTCTTACCGGCTGTGTCCGGTGCTCCTGTGTGGGCATGGTGCTGCCGTGTCCCTCGTCTCTTCCCAGTCTGGGCAGGATGCAATGGCGGCAGCAGGGCCTGTCAGAGCTGTGGGGTCCGCCGGGGGCCAGTTCCTGTGTTTGTGGTGTGGGGTGCAGCTGGGGACTCCAGCCCCATGCAGGAGCTGCAGCAGGACCATGCTGGTGTCACCCTGGGCAGGCGTGGTGTGGGTGGTGAGCGGCACTGGTGCCAGCCTGGGCAAGCGAAGTCATTGCAAGGGGATCGATCCGGCTGTGCTCCCGGACCCGGGCAGGGGTGCGCAGACAGGCCTGTCCCCCCGGCAGCGCTGGTGTTGCTTCATCACCACCGGGCACTGCGCCCAGAGTCTTCGGCACTAAATGAGTAACACCGGTGCTGCCGGCTGCGGTTTCTCAATGAGGGCCATGCAGAGGGAGCCTGCCTGTGCCTAGTGGGAAGGTTGCCCGCGGGAAGCAGGCGGCCAGCAGGCAGCCAGCGCTTCTGCCATGCTGGCCTGGGGTCCCTTGCCTGTCGCCACCCCCTGCCCCTGCACTGCTGGGGCCCGTGGGCTGGCAGGGGTGTGGTAGCTCTGTCCGGGGACAGAGCCTCAGCCCCTGGGGGCTGCATTAGTCTGGGGTGGGAGATGGAGCCAGCTGCAGCCCTGCTTCACGTGGCTGGGGCGACGGGCTAGGGAGCTGGGCCCCCCGTGCCTCTCCCCTTGTGCATGTGGGCTGAGGACGGTGCCTGCAGGAAGGCACAATCCGGCTGCGGACACCAGGGAGGCAGCAGGCATGCTCCCCTGCCGCAGCCTGGGGTCTGCGGCCCTTTGGCTGGGACCTGCTTCCCACAGCACTGCTGGGGGCTGTTGCAGAGAGACCGATGGCCCTGGGAGGGAGTGGGGGACGGGTGCTGCTGGGGACGTACCTAAGGCTCTGCTACTCCTTGTCCACGGGAAATCGCTCATGGAGACCCTCCGGGCAGGGCTGCCAGGAGGAGGGGGGATGCTGGGGCTGCCACTCCCCAGGATGACAGCTTGCTAGATTCAAGGTTTCCAAGAGCAGAGCAGAATCGCAGTGGGGCTGGAGACCTGCCTGGGAACCGTCCTGGGAAGAGCAGGGAGAATAAGCAGGGAGCCCATAAAGGCCAGGGGAAGGAGCACTGGGCCAGCCGAGTTGCGTCGAAGAGGTCAAGAGTGTAGGATGGAGCGGGAGCTGCCAAGGGCCCAGCTGAGCGGCACCCTGTGGGGGACGTGCACAGCAGAAGGTCCTTCACACTGATATGGAAACAAGACAAGGAGTTGTGCCAGCGGCCAGGCAGTGGCGAGGAGCCGGGGCCAGCCCTGGCACCCGGCAAGTCTCACCTGCCTGTCCTGGCTGCTGGTGGCGGCACAGGCAGAGAGTGGCTTTCCAAGGAAGGGGATCATAGTCAGCAGAGTTTGTACGGTGCTCAGGGAGCGGTTTTGGGGAGCGCAAGGCCTGGGCTCAGGAGAGGCTGCGGCAGGGAGCACGGGTGGCCGGCAGTGCAGGCAGCAGCTGGGTGGGCTCTGCCCCAAAAGTCCTGGGCACCGCAGGCCCCAGGTGACAGATCAGCTCGGTGTCAGGGGTGCGGGGAGACAGTGCAGCCAGGCATTGTTTCGGCCAGAGATGCTGCATCGTCCTGAGGCACTTGGCTGCTGCAGGAGGGCCTGTGCTGTGGGCCGGGTGCGGGCAGGCTTGGTGCAGGGTGGCGAGGGAGCTGCGCGCCGGGACGGATCCTGCGGGGCCAGCGCAGGCTCAGGCCTTCCCAGGGGCAGCGGGGACGCAGGCAGAGGCAGCTCTTGGGCAGGACCCGGCTGTCAGTAGGGCTCTGGGCGGCTCTCACCCTTCCCCAGCGTGCAGCGGCCGCCTGAGCAGGCTGTGCTGGTCGCAGGGGCTCTCATGGGAGCTGGCGACGTGATTGCGCAGCAGCTGGTGGAGCGGCGGGGGCTGCGTGGGCACCACGGCCCCCGGACCCTGAAGATGATGGCGATCGGCTTCTGCTTTGTGGTGAGTGCCAGTGCGCGGTGAGCACCCGGGCCCTGCCCTGTCCTCACAGCACACGTGTCGTGGGGTGGGACAGAGGGCTGTTTCAGCAGAGTGAGGCTATGGTGGCTGGGTGTGAGCTGGGCCGTCCCGGTTCCACCTCCAGCAGCCACGGGCAGAGCTGGGTCCCCTCAAGGAGGAGCACCCTGTCCCTGTGCCCGGCTGCAGCTGTGGGCACCCTCAGCTGCGCTGCAGGGCAGGATGGGGATGGCAGCTTCTGTCCACGCAGCCTGGGCACCCGTGCCCGTCCCTGCTGCCGGTGCCAGCCCCTGGGGAGGTTTCACTTGGCAGGAAGGTGATTCCGCACCCAAGGATGCAAATGTGCTTTGCTCTGCTGTGCGTGGCGAGGCTGGATCCTGACCCATCAGCTCCTGTGCACCAGCAGGGCTGTGTTGGGCCCAGCGCCCTGCACTGGGGGCTCGGGCAGGGAGGGCCCTGGGCAGTGCTGGCACAGCCGCCATCCCCCTGCCGCGGAGCCCTCCCTGGTGTGTCAGGCGTGAAGCCCTGCAGCTGCCCCGCTGGAGCAGGCCCCTGGCTGCCCCATCCTGGTGCTGGTGTTGCCTGGCAGAGGGCTCTGGGGGGGCGGGCGCTGGGCACAGCAGTGCAGGACTCCCGGGGAGGGGAGGCAGGACAGGCCCTGGTCCCTGTGTTCCAGGGCCAGGGCAGAGCCCTTTAAGCAGGTCTGGAGACCCACCAGCCCTGACACCCCATGGCCTGGGAGAGTGGGATGCTGCCCCTCACCAGCTGGCACCTGCAGGGCCCTGTTGTGGGCGGCTGGTACAAGATCCTGGATCAGCTCATCCTGGGGACCACAAAAGTCGTGGCCGTGAAGAAGATGGTCCTGGACCAGGTCAGTGCCACGTGAGTGAGGGTGCCCGCACGGGACTGGTACAGCAGGACGGGGTGGTAGGTGCAGCCGTGTGTCCGTGGGCAGGTTTCCATCCCACTCCCAGAGCCCCAGCTCGGGGCAGTGGGTGCTGAGCAGGGGATGGTGCCCAGGACCTGCTCCATGGAGTCGCTGGGCTGCAGCACACAGCCCCTGGGGCATCAGGCAGCTCAGCTCAGCCCTGCAGCCCAGAGCGTCTCTGCAGAGCGCACCAG
The DNA here is from genome assembly GCF_964188355.1 of Buteo buteo. NCBI lineage: Eukaryota > Metazoa > Chordata > Aves > Accipitriformes > Accipitridae > Buteo > Buteo buteo. The sequence goes on from NC_134187.1 coordinate 302,746, forward strand.
CCCAGCCGGCTGTGCTCAGGCGACCCGTGGGGATCTGTGAGGATCCATGCTTTACGCCTGCTGCAGCTCTCCTAAGGCTGTTGAGAGCTGCTGTCTCCCTTCTCTGAAGCAGAGCATGGGAGGCTGGCAAGTGCTGTGCACCACTGCGGAGGGTGGTTCCTGAGGACAGAGACCCCAGTGCTGCCCTGGCTCCTGCCCTCCTCCTGAGGCCGGGGCCAGCTCCGACACGGTGGAGGACTGGGGCAGAGAGGATTGCAGAGGAGCCACCCTTGGCCTGCTCTTGGACCCTTCTAGAGGCTCAATGGTGGTGCCTGTCCCTCAGTATGGCTCTGTGCTGGGGAGTAGCCCCAGGGCATCGGGCAAGCTGGGCCTGCACCCCTGCGCTTCGCCGTGCATTCCCCTCGCCCCGTGCTGCAGGCCCAGCTCCAGGCACCATAGGCTCCCCAGCATTGGGCCCCGACTCCTCTCTTGCAGGGGGCCTTTGCGCCGTGTTTCCTTGGCTGCTTCCTCGCTATCACGGGGGCAATGAACGGTCTGTCGGTGGAGGAGAACTGGTCCAAGATCCAGCAGGTACGTGCTGCTTCCCCAGGATGGCATGGGGCTGTCGGCAGCCAGGGCACCTTGGCAGCCCCTGCTAGTGCACCAGCGCTGCCGGCTGCTCCTGTTTGTGGTCATGCCTGTGTCCCCGCGCAGCCCCCTCCCAGCACCGACTGCATGCCCCCAGCTCTGCCATCACTCTCCAGTCCTTAGCCTGGCCTGCAGCTCCTGCAGCTCCCCCGGGACCCCAAGCACAGAGCTGGCTCTGCAGGTGCCCCACGGTCGGGGTGGGGAGGCGTCCACCCCACTGCTGCAGGGCATGGAGCAGCTCTCTGCCTGGCCGGGGCCTGGGGGTGCACGGGGGCGGTCCTGCTGGGCTCAACGCTGTGTGCCAGGGCACTGGGGGCATCAGATGCCTGGTGCTGCCGGTCCTCCCGGTGCTGGTGTCGGGGCTGCTCCCCGTGGCACAGCTCTCTGGGGTCCCACCTGAGGTGGGGCAGCCGGGTGCCTGGTGCCATCAGGCTGCCTGTGCGCCATCTGGCCCCTCTCCTGGCTGCATCTCCAGAGCCATTACCGAGATGGCTCCTATTAGCAGCAATTGCTGGAAACCAGCACGAAAGCTGAGTCAGCGTGTCCAGAGGGTGAGTCACTGGGGAGCGAGTGGCCACCCGCCACAGATGAGGTGCACCGGGGGTGGTCACCTGGCTGCCCGGGGGATGCGCAGCACCAGCGCTTGCACACCAATGGCTGCCGGAGCTGTGTGTGAAGGGCCCCAGCCCAGCCGGGCCATCTGCCCCCGGGCTGTGAGCTGGGGGTGTTGCCCAGCCACGCCATCAGCTCCTGCCCCAGGCTGGAGCTCTGCCTAGGGTGCCATTGCCCAGAGCCGATTCCTCTGCATGGGTGCACCCGCCCCACCAGGCACCAGCCAGCTGCCCACCAGGTTGCGAGTATGTGCCAGCAGAGACCTGTCCTGCCCTGGAGCGCAGGGAGCAAATCCTGGGGAGGACTGAGTTACCTGTTCTTTCTCCTGGCTTTGTGAGAGCAGCAGCAGCCAGTGCCTGAGGTGTTTTGAGACACCTCAGAGGCACATGTAGGCTGGCCCTTGGCATGGGGCTCCCATCTGTCTCAGCTGCATCTTGACAAGGTCATGCCATGTATCTTGCCTTGCCTTCCCCAAGGGAACTCACCCAGGCCTGGGCATGATTGTGGGTGATTCCTGGCTCCTGGCTGGTGCCCTGCCCTGGGAGGGAGCTGGGCTGGGGGCCACCTTCACCCCTGGCTTGGGGCACATCCGTCTCTCCCCACGCAGAGGAAGCGTCAGCAGAGCATCCATCACCCCTGTGCCCGCTCTCCACATTGTGGGCTGCCAGCCAGCACCGGGAGCAGGCCAGGCTCCTGGCTGAGTCACGGCCAGGCTGGATGAGGGACTTGTCGTGCTGCCATGGGGCAGGGCTGCGGCACAGCCGCAGGTGCAGCATGAGGACAAGGCAGCACGTCGGGGTTCTGGGGCGGCTGCCCCGGCTCAGTGCCCCTCTCCGTCCCTGCCCCACGGTGCCTGGGAGGAGGCTTGGGGGATGTAGGGCCAGACAGGAGCTCGCAGCCTGCGCCAGGGAGAGGAGCTGACTGCCCCTGCCTTGCCTGCTCTGCCTGAGTCTGCTGCCAGCACCCCAGCTCACTGCCAGCCACGCTGGTGGCAGGAAGGGCTCTTGGTGGGGACGGAGCAGTCGTGGCAGTCCTCTCCCTGCCACCCCGCACTTGCCCCACATGGGCACAGCTCTGGGAAGGGTGCAGGCAGGGGCTGCAGTGGCCCTGTGCCCAGCTGGAGCGGGCGTGGAGTCGGGGGGATTGTGGCAGGGGACAGTGACCCTCTGCATGCTCCCAGCTCCTGCCTGCAGCCCAGCCTGCCTCTACCTCGGGTCACAGGCATCTCTTTGGAGATGCTCCTGCGCCGCTCCTGCCAATGCTGGGGCCTCCCGGGGGCTGTGCAAACGGCCGCCCCTGCCAGGGCCATGGGTAGCCGTGTGGCAGGGCTGGACACCCGGGGCGGCTGGGTGGCAGCAGGGCTGCACTGTGTGCTCATGGTCTCCCTTCTCTCCCAGGACTACACGGATGCCCTGCTGACCAACTACTGCGTAAGTGCTGGTGGGGTCCGCGCCCCTCCCTGTCCCGGTGCCGGTGCCGTGCTGGCTGTGCCCCCGGCTGGGGTGGCCAGGCTGAGCTCCTCTGCACCCCTGTCCCCCACCTCGGGGGGCTGCCGTGGGCTCTGTTGGACACCCTGAATGCCTAGGCAGAGGTGGGCACGGGGAAGGAGTGCCAGCAGGGCCCCTTCACCGCCATCTCCTTCTCTGCCCAGATCTGGCCACCAGTGCAAATCGCAAACTTCTACTTCGTGCCCCTGAAGCACAGGTAGTAATGCAGCCATGGCCCCGGCTCCCAGGCTCCTGGAGCCTGCGGCTGTGGACCCCGTCCCGTCTGTCCCCAGGCTGGCCGTCGTCCAGTGTGTTGCCATCGTCTGGAACTGCTACCTCTCCTGGAAAGCAAATCGGATGTGAGGTGGAAGCTGTGTCCCCTCCCTGCCTCCCCTGCCTGCGTGCTGCCTGAGTCTGCCCCATCTCCAAAGCCCTTGGAACAGGCGCCTGTGGCTGTGGATGGGGCTGGGATATGCAGGGCACAGGCAGCAGCCATCCTGCTCTCTCCTTGGGGGACCCCATCGCCTGCAGCTACGGCCCTCACTGTTCCAGGGACACAAAGGAGAAGATGGGGCCGTGTCCACCCCGAGATGAGCCAGTGCCTGCGGCAGCTCTGTGTCCGGCAGCTCTGCTCCCTGACACGCTTCTCCGTCCATGCTCACTCCTCTGCCCAGCCCCTGGCCCCACAGATGGGGTGTTCCTGCCCCAGGCATTGCTCTGTCCTTCCCTGGTGGCAGATTGGGGGGGGGGGGGCGAGAAGCCAGAGTGGTGCTGGGCCGGTGCCAGTGCAGGCCCAGGGCTGGCAGTGCCATGGGTTGGGCACTGCCCTGCTCGGAGCTGGGGTCAGTGCTGCTGAGGGGCTGCCCCGTCCCAGGCTGCCTGCCCCATGCTTGCAGCACCTGCTGCCGCAGGCCAGGTGTGCTCCCCCTAAAAATGGGGTTTGCTGTAGCTCTGCTGCGGACGGTTGGAACACCCAATAAACAGCATTTTTCACTCTTGATTCTCGTGACGCTCGAGCTTGTGGCCCTCCATCCTGCACCAGGGCCTGTGCGGAAGCAGTTTCAGATGGATCATTCCTGTGCTTGCAGAACTGCTGGCAGCCCTCCTGTCCCCTTGCTGGGGTGGGGACCCAGTGCTGCTATCCCAGCCGGCAGACAGGCTAGCGGGGCCTGGGGGCAGATCGACAGCTCTGCTCTCTGCCTCTTCGAGGAGCTGAGTGCGTGGCCGTGGTGCCGGCATCGTGCATGGGGCTGGGGCACTGCGGTGCTAAGCTGTGCAAGTTGACGGGGGTGGGCTACCCAGCTGAGGGGAGGGGGGGTCTGGCAGAGGGTGGATGGTGGCTTAGGGGTCACCAGGTCCCACGGTGGCTGTTCCTTGGGGTGTGATGGTGCCTACACTGCTGCTGCATGGTGGGACAGGGTGAGCTGTACCCAGGGGGCACAGGTGCTGGGTGCACGATCCTCCTGGGGCTCCCAGCATGCTCCATGCAGGGCTGTGCATCAAAGAGGAGGATGCAGGAAGAGATGAGGTGAGCTGAGGGCTGGAGCTGGCCTGTGATGGGGCTGCATCTGCCTATGCATTGTCTGAGACAAGTCTGCCTGTCCTGCCTGCAAGGAGTCCCATGATGCTGCTGCCTGCCTGCAATTGCTGCCCTGTGGAGACATGCATCCAGGCTCATCCTACTCAGACAGCGAGCAGACACAATCTGGCTCATGCAGGGCCCTGCCCATCCGGACCAGGGTCTCCAGGGCAGAGCTGGTGGGACCACGGTGGTTGAACTCACCCAGGACCCTGAGCCCTGGTCCCCTCGGCTGTGCTGCCACAGTCCCAAGCAGCTGGACAGAGCTATCCCTGTGTGCTGCCAGCACCAGTCTGGGTTCTGCCAACCAGCCGCCACCGTTGTGGCACTCTCTGAGGGGGATGCATCCTCCTCCCTCCCTCCAGCCCGCATGGAGCCTGCTCCACGCTGAGCTTGCACACCCACCCTGAGGCTGGTTCCTACCAGCCAGGCAGGGGCTGGCCCTGGGTGTAGGTGCAGTTCCAGGCAGATGGGTGCAATTCAAAGCATGGGCGAGCCGAGACCTGCACCGGCCAGACCCTGGTGCACCCGGCCGGGGATGGAGCCACAGAGCCCACCTGGCTGCCCGGCTCTCCGCACCCAAGGGACGGGAAGGGGCTGCAGCTACAGCCACCTGACAGCACAGCGGAGCAGCACTCAGCTGCAGGGCTGGGGACATGTGATGGGGCCGTGTGGGGACGGCACGGGGGCTGGGGCCAGCCTGGCCTCGGGCACCATGTGGGGCTGCAGGGCTTGGCCCAGGCTCTCCCCAGCTCATGGGGTGGGTGCTGCTGGCTGGAGGCTGTGGATGGCAGGAGTTTGAAGCCCTGACGTACTGAGCCTCTCACAGCTCCATTCAGGGGTGCAGAAGGCCCTGGTGTGTTGGCAGCAAGCAAGCTGTGAGTGTGGCACAAGCCAGGCACTTGTCCACAGGAGCAGCCAGCCCCACGGCACAGGGGCTGCCAGGGCTCAGGGGCTTGAGCCCAGCCCCTGCTGAGGGCTCTGCCCTAGAGCCGCAGGGAGGTGACGCCAGGTGCCAGCCTTCATGCTGGATCCACGTCACAGGTGCCTGGCACCGTGTGCTGCCTCGCTGCTGGCAGGGCTGTGCCCCACCACCTCTGTGCATCCCGGTGTGGGATGCACTGTGCGAGGGGCCGGGCTGAGCCTCTGTCCCCACGCTCTGCCTAACAAATGCTGGCACCGTGGAAAGAGCCCGCTCCGGGCCCGTCTTGGCACCTGCACCAGCATCGGTGCTGGGTGTCAGCTCGGCTCCCATCCGCCCGCAGACAGAGGCACGGGGCTGCCAGGCAGGGCCGCAGTGCTGCCAGGGAGGGTCTGCAAGCAGGCCCACCAGCAGCTACCTCACCTTTTGGCAGCAGTGGCCGGTGCCCCGGGCTGGAACATCCTGCATGCAGCACAGCACTGTCGGCTCCGGTGCCTTCACTCTATGAGTCACGGAATTTGGCTGGTGGTGCCTAGCTGCTGCTCGGGGCTGTCTGCAGCACTCGGCGGTTTGACCGGGGCACCATGAACTCTGCCCGAGGCACGGTGCCTCCAGGCCCTGCCACAGCCAGGTCGTGTATGCCCCACCCGTGACCATCCTGTGCCAGCGGGTGCTGCTGGCCGGGGTTCCCCCCACTCCCCGCTCCCCGAGACGGCCCCGCTGCCGCGGCTGGTGCCTGCCCAGGACGTCGCTGCTCGACGCGGCCGCCGGGCCCGGTCTCACCCGGAGGGTCCCACGCCGGGGAGCCGCGGGTCAGCCCGCTCGCCCGTCCCGGCGCAGCTCAGCGGCGCACAGGGCTCGGGCAGGGAGGGGCGGAACGGGCCGCCCGTCCGCCGGTGCCCCGGCCCGCGCTCTCCCGGCGGGTCCTGGCCCTTCAGCACCGCGGACAGCGGCACCGCTGGCACCGGAGCCGGGCCCGGGCGGCGCTCGGTGAACGGGGCCGGGGCCGGGAGGGGGCTGCCGGCGCTGGGAGGTGGAGCGGGGCGAGCCGGGGGTGCCGGGGGGAGCTGGGGGAGCGGGGGGCAGCACGGCCGGCGGCTCCCGGCCCAGGGCACCTGCCGGCACCGGCCGCGCCGCGCCCCTCCGGGTGGGCGACGGAACGGAACGGAACGGGGGTCGCGGCCCCGGAGACCGGGGAGAACGGGGCTCGCCCCACCGCCCCACCGCCCCGTCGTCCCGTCGTCCCGCCGCCCCACCGCCCCGCCGTCCCGCAGCCCCACCGCCCCGCCGTCCCGGCGCTCGCTCCCGCTGCCCGGTACCCCGCTCCCCGCCGCCGTCCCGGTGCCCCTCCCGCCCCCGCCCCCCGCCGGTCGGTGCGTGCCCGGCGCTGACGTCAGCCCGAGCTCCGGGACCTATATAACCACCGGCCGCGCCGCCGGCTCAGCTCCCGCGGGACGGATCGCGCTCCGCTCCACCGCCGGCGCACCGGCAGGGCACAGGGGACAGCGCACCGGGTACGGGACGGTGCCTGGGTTACGGGGCGGCGCACGGGACGGGGGCGGCACACCGGGCAGCGCCGGTGCGGGGGACCGGGGAGGGCGCAGCGCGTACGGGACGGTGCGGGCGGGCCGGGGAGGGGGCTCCGCGCCCGGGACGGTTCCCCTCTCGCTGCCGGGTACGCCCTTCCCCTCGCGTCCCCCCGGCCCCCCGGCGCCGCCCCGGTCTTTCCCCGCTGGCGCTGAGCCCCCGGCTCCGCAGGTGCGGACGGAGCCGAGGATGCGGCGGGCGCTGCTCACCCTCCTGCTGCTGCTCGCCCGCCCGCCGCCCGCCGCCGCCCGCCCCGCGCGCCCCGACGGCTCCGTCCCGGCGGCCGCGGCCGGGGCCGAGGCCCGGGACAGCCCGCTCTGGCCGCCGCTGGCGCCGCCGGCCCCGGAGCCGTGGCGGGCGCGGCGGGACGAGCCGCCGCTCTCCATCGACCTCACCTTCCACCTCCTGCGGCACCTCCTGCTGCTCGCCCGCGCCCAGAGCCAGCGCGCCCGCGCCGACAGCAACCGCCTCATCCTCGACGCCGTCGGGCGCTGAGCGCCGTCCCGGGCCCCCCGGGACCGCGCCGGGGTCCAGCCACCGCCTCAGCCTCCGCGCCGTGGGCCGCTCGGCGCCGCACCGGCAAACTCACCGACGCCTGCACGGGCGCCGACACCGGCACCGGGCTGCACCCGCCTCGCTCTCGGCGCTGGGGCAAGGGGGCGCGGTACCGGCCCCAGGACGGCCCCGCACCGATTTTGTAATAAAACGTGGTGGAAACCCGAGGCGTGAGCAAATGCGGGGGGGGCGGTGGGGGTCACCGGGAACGGGGGGATGGGATGAGCAGAGCTGGGCCGGGGCCGTGCGGGAGCATCTGGGTGGGCAGCACTGAGCACACTGGGGCTGGGGCCGGGGCCGGGGCGGCGTGTGGCCCTGGGGTGGGGGGTCTCTGTGAGGGAAGGAGCTCCCAGCCCCTGAGGCGAGGAGGCAGCCGTGGGTGTGGTGGGAAGCGAAGGGCACAGATCAATGGAACGGTGGGCGCCTCGCTGCTGGCGAGCAGGGCACAGGGGTGCTGCACCCACACGCAGGCAGCCGGGGATGCGAGCGGGGGCAATGAGAGCAACATGAGTGGCACACCACCCCCCAGAGCTGCTGTCAGAGCACCGCAGCAGGGTGGGACGGCTTGCAGGGCTGGGGACAACGGACACAGGCCTTTCAGAAGGGGCATGGCCACCTTGTGCAGGGGCACTTCGGGGTGGGGGGGGCTTCTCTGTGGGGGACACGGTGCTGCTGAACGCTGCGGGGTCAGGACTGGAGCAGAGGGCAGGGAGGGGGACACTGTGGTGGGGTGTCTTTCAGATCCCTGATCAAGAGAACATGGATGAAGCCTTCCTGAGACAGCTGGAGGAGGTTCAGCTTCCTCAACCTCCCTGATACCTGCTAGAAGGGCAGCACAGAAGGAGTGGAGCGGGGGGGTGTCGGGGAGTGTCTGGGGATGTGATGACAGCAGCAGCAGACGTCAGCACCCAGAGGGCAGGCAGGAACACAGGCAGCAGGGTGCAGGCCCTGGATTTCAAGGGCGCCAGTTTTGGTGACCTGGTAGGTGGGGTCTGGCAGGAGGCAGTGATGAAGGATGAAGGAGCTGAGGAAAGCTGAGAGGCCTTTGAGGACGAGCTCAAGAGTGGTCACAGGATGGCTGAGGCTGGAAGGGGCCTCAGGAGAGCTCCCACTCCAACCCCCTGCTCAGGGCAGGGGCAGCTGGAGCTGGTTGCTCAAGGCCATGTCCAGCTGGACTTTGAAAGAGGAAGGTCCATCTGGCCATGAGGAACTTGGAACTGGAATACTGTGCTGGCAAGAAAGACCATACTGGAACACATTCCCCGGAGCATCTCCCTCCTTGAAGATACTCAAAATCCAACTGGACCCAGACCACTGGTTCCAGCTGACCCTGCCTGAGCAGGGGCTGGGACCAGGGGTGCTCCAGAGGCCATTTCCCATGCTGTGCATCTGTGGATAGCTTCATGGCTGGAGGTCCCACAATCTCTTGGACCAGCCTGGTCCAGGCACACTGTTTAATCAGCCTCACCATAAAAAAGGGTTTTTTTCTGAGAAAAAAAAAAAAAACTTTGGAAAAAAGTTTCAGTGGAATCTCCCGTGTTTCAGTTTGTGCTCATTGCCTCTGGTCTTAACACTGGGCACCACTGGGAAGAGCCTGGCTCTGTCTTCTTTCCCTCCCATCAGGCATGTGTTCACATGGATTCAATCCCGCTGAGCCTTCGCTGCTCCAGGCTGAGCAGTCCCAGCTCCTCCTCATGCAGCAGATGCTCCAGCCCCTGCAGTATCTCTGTGGCCCTTCCCTGGACTCCAGAAGTCGCATCCTCCTCGCACCAGGGAGCCCTGACCGGGCCAGGACTCTGCATCCACGACCTCTCCATGCTGCATGGAGGGGAGGGCTCGTCCCCCACAGCCTGGGATGCTGTCGGCCCCCTCTGCTGGGAGGGCACATTGCTGCTTCCTCTTCAGCTTGGTGTCACCACAGAGAGCTTTTTTTTTTTTCTGTTTCCCTTCATGTCCCTCAACAAGTTCAGCTCAACAGGGCCCCCAGAGCCGAGCAGTAATGCTCAGCACACTCACAGGCTCCCAGGTCAGTGCCTGCAGGGATGTGCAGCAGAGCTGCCCACCAGGACCAGGGAGAGACATGGTTGTACCAGGGGGTTGGCCTGGAGACACTGGGAACCCATGGTGGAGATCCATCGGGGGGGGGCACAAACAGACAGAGCGGACAGATGACAAAGTAGGGATTTAAAAACATCACCTGGGTGTGCAGGGAGGGTCAGGCAGCCAGAGATAGCCAGGGCTGGGACATGCAAGGTTAAGGAGAGCGTTCACCCCACCTTGGGCAGTTGGAGGCTGCCCAAGGGACAGACTGGGGCTGGGGAGGGCAGGAATGAGTGACAAGCACCTGGAGATGGGGCTGAAGGAAGAAAACTACCCGAAATAGAGGAGAACCAAGCTGGGGCTCTCCTGAGATACCTCAACCCCCAGAAGTGGCACCCAAGAATGCCCAGGGGCTGCCGAGGTCCTTGTGAGCCCCTCTCTGTCATCTCTGGAAGGTGATGGGGACAAGGGGACATCCCTGAGGGGTGGAGAAGGGCAAATGTTGCATCCCCAAATGGCTAGTGCAGGGATGGAGAGACCACACAGCCTCACCTCAGTCTCCAGGGACCATGTGAGCCCTCTTGGGACACATTTCTGGCCCATGAAGGAGCAGACGGTGACCTGGAGCAGCAAGGCTGGGGCTGCAGGGTCAATCCAAGCCCCCCCAGCCACATTGCCTCTGCCATAAGCGATGGCTTGGGGACACAGGAGAGCAGAGACACTGCTTAGCCCATCCTAGGCTGATGCTGAGCATGTGTGCCTGCACTGGGATGTGGGGTCTGGTACGTGGACACAGCTGGGTGCAGTGGGTGGCTTGGGGGCCCGTGCTCTGCCAGGGGCTGGTGGTGAGTGGGCGCCGCAGGGCACTGCACCAGTGTCACCTGCTGTCAGGGAAGCTGGGCAGCACTTGCCCAAGTTTATAGGTAACACCAAATCCGCAGGGACCAGTCACTCTGCTCGCGGGCAGAGCTGCCACCGGTGGGACCAAGCCAAGCTGGAGGAAGGGCCCAGTGGGGACCTTACACAAAGGCAAAGTCCTGCCCCTGGGAAGGAAGAGCCCCTGGCAGCCATGCAGCTGGAGCCCACATCTACAGTGGGAGTGAGTTTGGCATGAGACCATGAGGCGGGATCTGTGCCGGGCCATGTCCTGTGGGGGGGGACCTGTGGTGCCATGTCCCATAGAGAGGGATGGTGATGCCATGTCCCGTCCCACAGACAGGGCTCTCCCGGGGCACCTGCAGTGTCACTATAGTGGGCTCAGCTGCAGCATTACTCCCTCTTGCCCACTTCCCTGCTCCAAGCAGGTCTCACGCTGGGGTTAGCTGGAGCTGCCCTGGCCTCCCCAGACCCATTTTAAGGGTTGCTGTGCTCTTGGGAGAAGTTTTTCCTGGTATCTGATGGGAATGTCCTCTGCCCCAGCTTGTGTCACCAGCTCCTGTGCTGTTCCTGTGCCCCAGGGGCAGTCTGGCTCCAACTCCCTGCACCCCGGGAGGTAGCTGAGGGGTTTTCTCTTCCCCCAGCTGCACAAGCCTGGCTCCTGTCCCCACTGCATCCCCTGCCCAGCTGCGTGTCTCTGCCTGTTTGCTCGCAGGGACCCAGACTGGGCCAGGAACCAGATGGTAGCAGGGGAAGGGTCCTGCTGGCACAGCCCAGGCACAGGGGTCTCCTTGGCTGCCAGGGCACCCCCGGCCTCCCAAGCAACCCTCCCCCAGGGCCCAGCTGCTGTCCCAGCCCTGTGTTCACCAGGACCTGCCATGCACCGGCACTTCGCTTCCCCCTTTTCCATGGGCCCATCCTCCAGGATCCTGCACCCCAGCCAGTTTGGTGGCCCCAGGCTTGCTGTGGGGTGCCCAGGTCCGCTGGGTACTGGGGGTCTCAGAGAGGCCCAGCAGCCAGACCTTGCTGAGCCCCAGCGGGGGCGGGGGGGTGGCAGCGGGGGGACACCCCTGCGGTGCCCCCGTCTCAGGGGACCTCCCCAGCCCCAGCCTCGGCCCCACGAAGAGCCCCTTGCCACGTGCATCATCTGCTGCATCAGCCGTGACGCCACGGCGGCGCGGGACAAGGCGGGTGACGCAGCCGGCACTGCCGCGGCCCTCCCGGGGGGCCCGGCCAGCGGGACGGGGAGCGCGAGCCCCGACCTGGCGCTGATCGTGGCGCTCCCGGCTGTGTACTCAGCCAGCTCATCCCAGTACTGTTTGCTCGGTGCACCCAGGGGACGGTGCTGCCGAGACTGCGTCCAGCCCAGCAGGGGGGCTGGCAGAGCTGGGGGGGCCGGATGCAGTTCCTCGCCCCCAGGCAGAGGCTGCAGGCAGGGGGGCAGAGCCCCACTTGCAGGGTCCGAGGCGCGACGCTCCCAGCCGCAATCCTGCCCTGGGCTGCCAGGGCCAAGCTGCGCCCGGGGGGCCCTGGGGATGCAGCCCCTCGTGTGGGGTCCTGGGGGCACTGCTGGGGTGGCGGGGCTGGGGCCCAGCTCAGTGGGGTGGGGGCTGCGCCCGGGCTGGACCCCGTGGAGCCAGTGCAGAGCCGGGGGGGCAGGCAGCTCCCTTGTCCACCCCACACACCACACCAGAGACAACATCCTCACACACAATTTAATGTCAGAGTGGAGCAACTCCAGCATTTGTGGAACTACAGCAGCAGGGCCGGAGCTCAGTGAGGGGTGCCAGGGACAGTGATGAGCTGGCGGGTGCCGATGCTGCCCCATGGCACCAGCTCAGTGCTGGCCTGTGTGGGAAACAGGCCTCAGCACCGTGCGGTGGGGACCCCGGGACCCCTGGCCCAGCTCCCTGGGGGGGCCCCGAGGGGTGACTCCTCCCACTCACATCCCCATCTGTCCCCAGGAGGTGCCTCCTCTGCCCCACGGCACCCCTTGGCCTGCCCCCCTCCCTGTCCCCATCCCCCCCCCCGCCACCTCAGTCCCAGTGAGGGTCTCACCATGGGGAGAGCTCGCTGGCTTCTGCCTCGGCCCCACATCTGCAGAGGGAAAGCAGGTGACAAGATGGAGACAGGGACGCCCTGGCACACTGCAGGACCCGTGCAGCCACACAGACACATTGCTGGGCACGGCACAGCACACAACCCCTGCCAGGGGCACAGCAGCCCCTGACCACCCCCGCAGCCCTGTAGCCAAGCAAAGCAGCCCGGCATGGCATGGTGTGACATGGCACAAGACGGTGGGGACTCACCCTCTGTGGCCTCGGGTGCCTCCAGGCTGTCCAGCCGGTCCTCATCTGCAGCGGCCTCGCTGCCGTCCCCAGGTCCATCTGCCTCATCCTCGCCCAGCGGCTCTGTGGGGCGGGGGGACAGGTCAGCCGGGGCCCTCCCTCCCCATGGGGTGGGCAGCCCAGCATGGGAGCCTGGCCCTGGGCAGTGCTGAGGGGCCACACGGACCCATTCCTGTGCACAAGGGGATGCATCCCCACACAGGGCATGAGGTGGTGGTGGGCTCTGCCTGTCTGAGGGCTGGGTGCCCCGGGCAGGCCCACGTGCCCCCTGGGCATGGCAGCGCTTGTCACAGCACCAGCACCTGTCTGGAACTCAATGGTCCTCAGCATCTCTGCCACATAGTCCACGTTGATGGAGAAATGGTCCATGTTCTCGTAGCCGGGCTCCGGGCGGCTGCTCATCGACACTTTGGACATGTCTGTGATCCTGCAGGGCAGGCAGACCCCCCGGGGAGCTGCCAGGGTCCAACACCCATGGGGCCCCCGCGTCCCCAGCCATGGCCCTGCAGGGCCAGCCACAGCCATGCCTCCCACCCTGTCCCTGCCCCTGTGCCCCCCCCAACTCTGCCACAGCCCCCTGTGCCCCCCACCCTGCCCCTGTCTTCTGTGCCCCCATGTCCACTCACTTTTTCAGGAGCTCCTTGGAGTGCTGTGGAGGAAAGCAGGGGGTCAGTGTCTCACTGGAGCAATGGGAGCTGGGACCCCAGGAGCCGGATGTCACCCCTGCCACAGCCCCACCCCAGCACATCCCAGGGGCAGCCCCAGATCCTCTGGAGTGACCACAACCTCCCTGCACAGCCCTGTGGGGCAATCCCAGCCCCCACAGGGACCCGTGGCCCCATCACACAGCCCTGGGGCAGTTCCAGACCCCTTGGAGGGGAGGGTCCTGGGCCCCTGCACCCCTGCCCGCACAGACCTGCAGGTACACGGCCATCTGGGGCTCCTCCATGGCCTGGATGGCCGACTCCACCAGCTTGGAGGAGGCCTCCAGGTGGTCGCCGTACTGGCGGATGAGGCCCCGCACGCGCTGCACCTTCGCCTCCTGCTCCCGTGCGATGCTCTGCAGCAGCTCCTTTTTCCGCTCCTCCAGGATGCTGTACAGTGAGTCGAAGCGCAGCCCCAGGTGCTGCTTCTGCCGCCGGCCGTTATCCTGCAGGACCGTGGGGCTCAAGGACTGCCCCGGTCCTGCCATGTCCCCACCATGGGCATGACCCCAGGGCTGTATGCGGTACCCAGGGACACCCCTCGGCGCCCACCTCGATGGTGCGGCAGATCTCCTCCATCTGGGTGATGATGGCCTGGATCCGGTCATTCCCCGCCACCAGCATGGCAATGCCGTCGCTGAGCTCGCTCTGGGACAGGACAGGATGGGAAGGGCGTGAGGGCCGGCTGGGCGGGCAGCCCCCAGGCCCTCGCTGGCCCCCCCAGGGCCACCCACCTTCTGGCGCTGGTAGACGGCGGGCAGCGGCGCGACCTCGCAGTCCTTGTGCGCCCCGAAGACCTTGCAGAGGGAGCAGGTGGGCGCCTCGCAGCGCAGGCAGTAGATGTTGATCCGCTCGTCCTCGTGCTCCTCGCACATGAGGTGCTGCTCGGCCTTGGCGTGCAGGGGCCTGCGGGGGGCGGGGGGCCGGGCACCGCTGCCCACCGGTGGGCCCTGGCCCCCAGGGACACCCCCGGCTCCAGGGACACCCCCTGGCCCCGTCACCCCCCCACGGTCCGGGTGGGGTCCCCCCCCCAGCCAGCCCTGCGCCTGCAGCCCTCCCACCCCCGCTCGCCGTGGGCTCCCTTTCACCCACTGGGCTCGCTCCCCCGTGGGGTCCCCAGGGCCCCCGTGGGCTCCCCGCACCTGGCCGACTCCTGCTTGTAGATGTCGATGATGTTCTCCACCAGCAGGTTCCGCTGCAGCCCGTACACCCCGTGCCGGTCCAGCACCACCTCGTGGCGGCACGACGGGCACCGGAACCGGCCGCCCGACGGCACCGCGCTGGAGCCCCGCGACTGCCACAGCGGGTTGGAGGCCTGGGGGGGGCGGCGGGTCAGGCTCTGCCGCCGGGAGCGAGACCCCGCGGGCCCCGGCCCCCTCCCCAACCCGGCTGTGTGCCCCGCACCCCCCGCGCGGCCACGGTCACGGACACGGACACGGATGCGAGCGCGGACACAGGCACGGGCACGGGCACGGCCCCCGGCGCACCGACGCGACCGGGCCGTCCCCGCCGGACCGGGAACGGCCCCGAGCGCGGCCCGGCCGGGGGTCCCGGCAGCTCGGCCCCGGGGCCTGGGTCGGACCCAGCGCCCACCCCCCCCCCGCCCACCGCCGCTGCCGGGGTCCGGTCCGGGCGCACCTGGAAGACGTCGTTGGCGCACTTTCGGCAGAGGTTGTGCTGGCAGGGCAGGATGACCACGGGCTTGGTGAACATCTCCAGGCAGATGGGGCAGATGAGCTGCTTCTCCAGGCTCTCCATGTTCCGCGCCTCCGCCAGCAGCGGCTTCAGCCCCACCGCGAAGTTCATCGCCGCGGTCCCGGCCCGGCCCGGCCCGGCTCTGCCCAGCGCGGCCCCGCTCCGGCTCCGGCCCCGGCCCCGGCTCCGGCCGCCCGGTGCCCGCTCTGCCCCGGCCCCGCTGAGCGCGGCGCTAATTTTAGCCGCCCCCGCCCCGCCGGGGCCGCCGCAGCTGTCGGCGGCGTCGGGTGACACTGAGTCACGGCGCCGCGGAGGGGGCCCACCGGCGCGGCTGGCCCCACGCACCGGCCTGGCTGACCGCCAGGGACCGGCTGACCCACCGGGACCGGCTGACCCCCGGGGACAGGCTGAGCTGCAGGGACCGGCTGACCCCTGGGGACCAGCTGACCCGTGGGACTGGCTACCTCCTGGGATCTGCAGCCCGGGCAGCCTCAGGGAGGTGGCTCGAGGAGCGGGGGCTGAGCCACAGCCCCCCCCCGGGCAGGCCTCCCCACTGTTCCCACCCTACCCCAACCCAGGCCTGAGCCCTTGGCCTGGGCAGAGCCCCGCTCCCCCAGGATGAGCAGCGCTGCTCCCCAGGGGCTCCGCAGGCCTCCCCTGCCACCTCCCACCCAGGGAGGACAAGAGAATGGTGACCCGTCCCACTGGACCCCGGGCAGCAGGGGCAGGCTGGCAGGGGGTCTGCAGAGCTGGGAGGGTGTAGGACCCGCAGGACCCAGTGGGGCTGGGTGCAGGCCAGGGTCCCCCAAACAACAGCGTGGAAGGGTGCCCAGAAGGGCCAGTGCCAGGAACACTCCTGTCCCACCGCTCGCCCTGACACTCCAGCTATATTTAGGGCATGAGACAGAGCCCGTGCAGCTACGGGCAGAGGCTGCTGCTTGTGGGAGTGGGAGGGAAAGGCAAATGGCTCACTGCGTCCCCCTTGCCCCTCTCCCCCTTGGGATGGGGCGGCACCATCTAGCCCAGGCCCTCAGCCAGGCCACAGCTCCCAGGAGAGCAGGGCAGGAGCTGGGCAGCCTGGCCAGGCAGCTGGCAGACCTGCCCGAGCGGGAGCAGGGCTCCGGGGCAGCACAGCGCAGCAGGACCTACACCCCAGTTGCTGAGACATGCAGTGGAACGAGCTCCAGGGCCAGGGGAGCTGCTCCCAAGCCACGCCACCGCGGCATCACTGCTCCTGCCCAGAACGGCCATCTCCCACAGGGCCAGGGACAGTCCCTGCACATGCCCCAGCGGGACCAGGGTGCCTGGCCAGGCTGCTGCTGCCCTATGTACCGTGGCAGTGAGGAGGGGGAAAAGCACAGCCCCGTGGGAGCCATCACTGCCTGGGGGGGAACAGAGTTGTCCCAGGAAAGTGACAGGAGACAGAGCGACGTTCACCCCCACGAGAAAGCACCCCATCAAGCTGCACTTGGGACACAACCCACCTACTCCACACTCAACTCAGCCCACCACCCCCATGGGACCCAAGGCCACAGCCCCCCCACCCAGGACAGGGCAGGGCCAGGCAGAGGCACATCCCACCGCAGAGTGTTCAGGCAGCCCCTGCCGAGAGAGACCACACAGACACACACACCCCTCCTGTCGTCCTTTAATGGTACCCATAAAACCTATCCAAACCCAAGGAAAGGGCCTGTATGGGTCCCAGCCCTGCAGGGAGCCTGCCAGCAGCAGCAAGAGTGGGCTGCAGCCAGTGCCCCGGGCCCATGGCAGGGCAGAAAGGAAGGGGGTACAGAAGGTGGCACCCCAACCCCATGAGCAGCGTTTGGCACCCAGCACCCATCAGGAGGGTCCCCATGAGGGCAGGTAGCGGGCTCAGCCCAGGTTACAGTGCTAACGGTCTTGGATATGCTCGGCTACCTCTCATAAGCTACGGAGCCTGGCCTGGAGAGGTCTCTGCTCGTGGCTGCTCAGGCCAGCTGCCAGTGCCTGGGGCCAGGCGGAGGCACAGCAGCAGGCGAGGCACTGGGGATGGGGCACAGCAGCATGGGCTCCAGGCCACTTCCGCCACCAGTACTGGGAGACAGGAGCATCACTCTGAAGCTCGAGCAGGGGCAGAAGAGCCTCTGCGTTGATGCTGGCCAAATTAACCTGAGATTCTAGCCACCCTGGGGCTGGAAAGCCACCATGGGTGGTGTGACCGGGGTCCCGGAAAGTGACAGTGCCGAAGGAGGATCCCTGCCCCGATTCCTGGGGGAGCCGGTGGGACTGAGACCAGCCTCAGGCATCAGTCCTAGTGCTGACAGCTGGCAAGGGCTCCGTGCTGGCAGGCGGGGGCTGTGCCACAACAGGTATCTGTGGATCTGGAAAAGAATAGCTGCAGATCAGCAGCTCAGTCCTGTCCAGTGGTGCTGGCGAGCAGGTATCTGGGACGTCCCACAGGAAGGCTCCCACAGACCAAGGCTCCCAAACCTCTAGTCAGCACACACCCATGCAGTAGTAGCCCCCACCCCACGGAAACCTGCAGAAGTCACCCAGTGGCAGTCCCCCTAGACATGAATATGGCCAGTGCCCAGGGAACGAAGCCAGCCTGGAGCACAGCTGCTCTCCCCACACTCCACGTCCCAGAGGGCACGGACCCAAGTGTCTCTCAGCCGCAGACCTGTGCAGGGGCTTCAGGGGGCCCTCACCCAGGGCAAATGAGGAAGGAGATGGCCTGTGCAGTGGTTCCCTCTATCACTGTCGCCAGCCCCGGTCTGGACAGGAGACACCGAGGGCTGGCTGTTAAGCAAGAGCTGCAGCTAAGTCCGATCTGAGCCTCAAGCCAGAGCTCCATTGCCCACGTGAGATGAGGTGGGGGGAGCTCCCCTGCTGTCCCACACAAGACAAAGCCAGGTGGTCTCAGACACTGGGGCTCGAGACGGAGACAGCCTGCCCGACTCACCGCTGTCCTCTGCGTGCATCTGCTCCTCCAGGTCCTTGGGGTCAACGTACTTGTAGGACTCGTCCTCCTTTGGCGGGCAGCACGTCCCGCAGCAGAAGAAGCAGCAACAGCAGCAGCAGCAGCAGGTGAGAGCGCTGCAGCACAGAGCCAGGGCCTGCGGAGGAAGGGACGGCAGCCCCCGTGAGACCACCCGCGCCCCGCTAGCGGCCAGGCCGCCATCATGGCGTCAGACGGGCCGAGCAGGGCCGCGACGGCGGCAGGGCAGGGCTCACCTGGAACCACCACTTGGACATGAGGAAGTAGTGCTTGACGGCATCGTCGCCGAACTGCTCGGCCACGTAGAGCCCCAGGGAGCCGTACTGGTCGTAGAGACGGCGCTTGTCCTCGTCGCTCAGCGTGGCGTGGGCGCTGTTGATCTCCTTGAAGCGCTCGGCCGCCGCCGGGTCATCGGGGTTCTTGTCCGGGTGGTACTTGAGCGCCAGCCTCCTGCGGGGCACGGCGGGCGGGGTGGGCGCCGGACGGGCCCCGCACCCCTGCCTGTCCGCCCCCCCCCCCGCCCGCGGCCTCACCCCTCGCACCGCCTCGGCCCCGCGACGGCCCCCGCCGCCCCCGGCCCGTGCCCCGCCGTACCGGTAGGCCTTCTTGATCTCCTCGGGGGAGCTGCCCTTCTGCAGGCCCAGGACGCGGTAGAGGCTCTCCCCGACCCGGGACAGCTTCCGCTGCGGCCGCCCGGGCTCCGCCATGGCGCCCGCGCCCCGCGGAGGCGGACGGAGGCACCGACCGCCCCCGGCCCGGCCCGGCCCTGCCCCGCGCCCGCCGCCGCTTCCGCCCGCGCCCGCCGCCGCTCTGCGCAGGCGCCGGCCCCGCGGCCCCGGGCGGCCCCGGTACGCGGTGGCGGCCCCGTCGGTCACGCAGCCCCGGCACAGGGACGACACCCGCCCCCCCGCGCACAAGGCGACACCCCCGGCACACAGCCTGTCTCCCCTGGCACGCAGTGACACCCCTGTCCACACCCCACCAATGACACCCCCGTCACACCCCCCAGCACCCCCGGCATGCAGTGACACCCCTATCGCACACCCCTCCGCAGTGACACCCCCATCACACCCCCCAGCACGCAGCGACACCCCTGTCACCCCCAACCACCCCACACACAGGGACACCCAGATCACCACCACCCCCAGTGACACCCCCATCATGCAGTGACACCCCTATTGCCCACCACCACCACCAGTGACACCCCTATCACACAGCCCTGCACCTGGTGACACCCCCATCAGACCCCCGGCCCACCGTGACACCCCCGCGGTGGGGCAGCACCCCCTGCCCGTCCCCGCGTGCCCAGCCCCAGCACGAGGCGGCAGGCAGGAGGCGTCAGCCCGGGGGGTCGCGCTGCTCCTTTATTGGGGTACAAAACAAAGGCAGCCGGGGCAGCGGGGAGGGGGCAGCGCCCCGGGGCTGGGGGCACAGCAGGGCCTCTTCAGCCAGCAAAGGTGGGGGGGGGGTATACGGGCCAGGCCGCCAACCCCCGGGCCCTGCTCTGGCACCGTTCCTGCTCCAGGCGAGGCCGCTGCTGCCCTCTCAAAGAACCTGAGCAACATGAGCGGTGGCAGCTGGGGCTGGTCAGACCACCACCCCACCAGCCCCCCCTCGCCGCCCCTAGGACGCCAGGCTCCAGGATGGTCCCAGGGGCTGGGACACCACCGGGAGAACGTTTGAATATCAAACCCTCCCACCGGCGCGGGGACCGAAGGCAGCCCCTGCCCTCCCGGCGCCACCGGCCAGCCCAGAGCCTGCACGGGGCTGGCCGGGGACAGGGAGGCAATGGAGTGTCAGATCAGTGGGGACAAGGTGGTTCCTTGAGGACATCCCCAATCCCTGATGTTTTTCAAGTAGCTGGCCTGCCCCGCAGGAGAGCCAAGGTAGGCAGCTGCTCAAAATAAATACAAATAAATACAGATTCCAGCAAGGGAGCTTGCCCGGCACCCAGCCAGGGCCCAGAGGAAGCCTTAAGGGGACCAGACCCCATCCCCCTCCTCCCCAGGGAAGAGGGTGACCAGCCCATCTGGCACAGGCCGCAGGGAGACCACCTCTCCCTCCCGCAGGCATGGCCGGCCTGGGGTGCAGAGGCAGGTCTCCAGAGGTGAGGAGCACGCCCCCTCTCCCCACGGGCCGAGGAGGTGCCATCCCTCCCTCCCTTCTCGTAGGGGAGGATCAGGCCCGCAAGGGGCTGCTCCTGCTGGGCGGAGGGAGAGGCTGGCAGCGAGGGGCTCGTCCTGCGGGGCAGAAGAGCCAGGGGCTGGCAGCGCCATGCTGCGGGGAAGTGGGCACAGGCTGGCAGCTCAGAGCCCCTCCTGGGGGCAGGGGGCCGGCCCTGTAGCCAGCCTGGCTGGTGGCCTTGTGGCCAGCCAGCTCAGCAGTCCATTCCGTCGCTCTCACACCAGGCAGAGGGGCCGTCAGTGCCGAAGTATCTGTCCCCAAAGTTACCTGAAGGATGAGGGGACAGAGTGAGGCGATGGCAGCACTGGCCCCGTCACAATTCCAACCACACCCCGGGCTCCCTCAGCATGGCTGCGGGGCACCCCACCAGGCTGCCGGGGCGAGGGGCTGGGGGCCCGGCCTGTGAGGCACAGCACACCCTTGTCTGCCCTCACCGATGCCCGGGATGATGTGGAACTCCTCATTGATCCTCTTGTCCACAGCAGTGGTGATGATGCGGACGCGGGGAAAGGCGTAGGCCACGGAGTGCACCCCCATCTCTGCCATCAGCAGCGAGAGCAGGAAGATCCTGTCCTCCTGCACGTCGTGATCCTGCAGGACGCAGAGCCGTGAGAGCCCGGCTGGTGCCAGGAGGGCCACACACCCCCACCTCACACCCTGCCGCCCCTGGTCTCTCACCAGCAGGACGCGCACTGCCATCATGGCCGCGGCTCCCGTGGACACAGTGCTGTCCATGAGGATGACGTAGTCCTCGCTGATCTCCTTGGGAAGGCGCAGGTAGTGGAGCTGAGGAGGGAAGGAGAGGTGGTCACCCATCCCGCAGTGCCAGCGGGGTCCGCGCCGGGGCAGCAGGCGACGCTCACCTCGGGCTCCCCCGTGTCGTGGTTGGTCTGGATCAGGATCTTGCCCAGGCGGATGTCCTTGCACACAGCAGTAAGGGCCTGCTCCATGGTCTCCCCTGCTCGCAGGATGGACACGCCTGTGATCTGGGCAAGGGACGAGAACACATTTGCTGCCATTGTACAGGGAAAGCAGCCGCTCCCATGGGCTCCTGAGGCTCCGGCACTGTGGGAGAGGGGAACGAGCCCTGCCGAGCAGCTCGTCAGCACAGGGACGGTCCCCAGGAGCCACCAGGTTTTCCCAGTTTGTGCCAACCCGAGATGGGGCAGCCACGTGCTTGTGGGGAGAAAGGGGCCAGGACGTCTCACCCTCTGCCTGTGGAACCGCTTTCCTTCGTACATTGTCCCCTGGGGAGTCTCCACAGTGACCGACTGCAGAAAGGGGAGGAGAAGGGACTGTGGACAAAGCTGGGTCCTCGCATGGCCTGGGGGCTCAGGAGGGGGAGACATGGCTGTGGCCACACCCGAGGAGCAGTCGCTCACCTTCAGTGGCAGGAAGGAGAGGGCATGTTCAATCAACAGCCTCATCAGGCGCTTAGAGTAGAAGATGAATTCATCCCTGGTTGTGTCCTTGTTCCTGTTAAGGGAGGACACCAGTGTGAGATCAGAGCAGAGTCCCTGCTCCACCCCACAGATGCAAATGGGGCTCCAGAGGAAGGCTGGCACGAACAGAGAGCAGTCTGTGGAAACCTCGACGCTCTCAGGGAGGAGACACAGTTAGTGATCATTGATGTTTCAGGGCTTGCTGAAGACCTAGGGTGTTGTCTAGAAGGGACCACATGGTCAAGAAATATGTTCAGTTCCCCTGGAAGGGGGACATAAAGCCTGCAGCAGATCATGCAGATCAGATAAAGTGAAAGGATGCCATGCAATGCTGCTCAGTCCTCTTCGGGACACTGGGGACAGTTCAGACCTGACTCTGCATGGTGGGCTAGCTAGACTAGCAAAGTGAATAAAACCAATGGCAAAAAGGAGGGATAAGCGAGCATAACATCAGCAGCCTGGTGTAGATGTACATCCTGACCCTGAATAGAGATGAGGCAGGTGCCTGAGAAGCAAGTGTGGAGGTGCAGCACTACTCGCTCCGAGCATGACCTCTAATTGCTGCTGAATCTCTGCTGGAGGATTTGCAGGGCTGGAGATTTAGGACGTAACTGCTGACTACGTGGAAAGAGCCAGGAGAAAAATGGGGGGTGGGAGCAGCAGAACGTCAGCAGCACCATCGGTTCTTGGGGCAACAGAAACTCAGGAGCAAGCAGCAAGTGTTTTGCTTGGGCCCTGTCAGGGGAGCACAAGGCGGAATGTGAGCATGCCCAGGACGGACCACGGCACAGCAGGACAGCCAGCTCCTGGAGCACCTCAATGTGGAAGAGACCAGACCACACCACAACCAAGAGCAGCTGGGTTACCTGGGTTACCGGTAATGGGAAAACGTCTGACATGTTCTCAACTCCTCTCCATTTATGTACCAAGTTAGAGATAAACTACTGCCAGGAATCAGACAGACTTTGAAATACCTGGCATTATCTCACCACAACACTGAAGTGCTGAGGGCAGTAAGAAATAAAATAAATAAAAACCACAATAAAACCACAATGGGATTGTAATTCACAGGAAACCTCCCCTTTTCCCTCAGGAGGAGTAAAGCCAACTGTACATGCACACATGCTAATCCCAGCGCCAGGGGTAGAGGGGGAAAGAGGCTGGCTTTTCTTATTGGGAGCGTTTTGACCATCAGCACACATATATGTTGTAGTCCAACTCATTCATCACACAAAAGAAACGGCTGCACAAAACCTTGTGTTTCATGCAACACACGGTTCTCAAAGCACAGTAACACAAGCGTGTACAGTACTTCGTTAATGACAGGCAGGACTGTCCCAGTCCCACATTACTCAGAGGGTATTTTCAGGTGAGCAGAACAGCTCCTCCACCAGCACTGTCAGTGTCAAGTTCCTGAAGGCAAAGTACCTACAGCAAGGGGTCACTCAGCAGGAAAAGGAGGAGAATCTGAGATGTGCTTGTCTTTTAAAACGTGACCGTGAAGAATCCACCAATGTCCATCTATACCTCTCACAGTCTCCGGCTGCTTTGGCAAAAGAGTAAGTAGCAGGTTGTAACTTAAGTGCCATTTTACTGGAGAACCATCACGAACAAGCTTCTGGCTCCCTGGCTGAACAGTAACCAAGAGGCAGACTGACACCAAAGGACTATGGTTAATAAGACGCAGCTGAAATCGTGCCTAAAGCAGTGCAGCCTCCGTATACCCCTAGTATCTTCTGGAGAACGTAAGGAACAAAGGAACCCTACAGACATTTGCCAGTTTCCAGATGGAAGAGGTGGAACTGGCAACAGTCCAGAAGAGGCAGAAGGATACTGAATATTTTTACGCTGTATTTTAAGACATCATCTGCCACTTCTCACATCTCACCACGATGACAGACAGCCCAGCCAACAGTGCTCAGGAGAAGGATAAACAGTCGCTACTATTCTGAGACATTTTTGCAGCCAGACCTGGGTAGCTCGCACCCGAGAGCTCCGCAGTGACCAGAAAACCCAACTAACATGGACATTTCCAACAAGCCTGGGGACAGCAGGGTGCTCCCAGAGAAGTCAGAAAATCAGTTCTGGTCTAGAAGACAACAGGCACCTGCCTACAGCTCTTCAGCGTGAGCTGTCGGCACGCACGCTCCCCCACGGGTGGGCTTCACCCACACGCTCACCCACGGCAGCTTTGGAAGCCCCCGGTACCACCTGAGCTCCAGGCGCACAAGCCCAGCACCAGCCCTGCCTCCACGGGTGGTCTCTCCCAGCCAGCCACCCCTGACAAGCCCCACACTGGCCCTGCTGGCCCCAGAGCTGCTCTGCCACAGACAGAGGCAGTTGGCCGCCCCGGCCAGCCCCTGACCTTGGTGGGACAGGGCCATCGGTGCTCCTGCAGAGGCAGGTTCCTCTGCAGCCTCCAAAAGGCACCCCAGGGACGGAGGAGTATCCTCAGTCCCTGCGCTGTGAAGGCCCCAGTGTGCCTCTCTTTTCATGCAGGGGCAAAGACAACCAAGAAATTTCTCCTTACTCAGGGGACAAGCAACTCCCAATGACACAAGGGGGAAGGGGTGCTGCGAGGGAGGGCAGCCCTGACATCCCCTAGCAGCAGCAGAGGACCCTCCCCACAGCGACCAGAGAGTGGGATCGCTCCAGCAGTGCCTCCATGCCGAGAGCACTCCCAAAGGGGACACCGCCGTCCACACACCAGGCCCGCTCACCCCACTGCATCACACCACGGGCTCGGACCCTCCTGCCATTGCCCAGACGAAGCCTGAGAGCATGCACTGCTCCAGGCGCTGCCCACCCCCTCAGCAGAGGCGGGAGCCGAGCCACAGGCAGCATGCACACCCCCGCAAGCCAGGGCACAGCAGCACTGCAGCCAGCAGCTCCTGAGGACCTCAGTCTTCCCTGGTCCTCTCAGCCGGAAGGCACTGGGTGGCCTGACAGGGACCAGCAAGCATCTGGCTGGGAGCCTGAACACGGTGTCGGCTTAGCTCACGAACAGGAGCGTCCAAGGCTGAAAGGCAGCAATCACATTTCAGGCCCCCAGGAAACTTGAGCATGGACAGGTTTCATGTCTGAACCACCCTCTCTAGCATTGGCAACTTCCCGGCATGCAGGGAGCTCCTCGTTCTGCCCCTCACTGAAGCACCAACAGCCACATGCTTCTCAAGGGCAGCTCTACCGCAGGACAACGTGTCCTGCCAGAGTACAAAGTCCAAAGACTCAGGCCAGAGCAAATTTGCTAAGAGAGGCAGGTGACCCACACCACCCACAGGCTGCGCCGCAGGGTATGTCCCAGAGCCTTTCCATGAGCATGGATGGGCAAAGATGGAAGCAGTGGAAAGGAAATGCTGTTCTCCTGTGGCAGGGAGAGTTTGAGATGCTTCAGGGCTGTTGGGGGGCAGAAAGGACTGTTCAGGTGCTGCAGAGTCCTGACAGGTGGCACCAGACCTTGGCTATCTGGACCTGATACCAAAGCATCTTCTACGTTGGAAGATATGACTCATACCCCTATTACACTGTCCATCCTCAGCCTGATCATGAATGAAATCATTCAGCTATTCTAGTGTAGGACTATTTTTCAGTTTCTGTCTCTCCACAATAACAGAAAATTGCTCTGGAAACCACTTCTCCCTGAGATGCCAAGCCTGAATTTGCCATGACTATACTCAGTGAGATGCTCATCTGCTGCCACAACATAATCTTCCAGGAGGGCCCTCATAGACAGAAGGCTGAAGCACAGAAGAGCCTCCAGTGTTGAACAACAAACAGGGAAACGACGTTGGCCGGCAGCAGCCTGGCAAGCTGAGATCAACAGGCTGTCTCCAAGGGAGCTGCACTGGGAAAAGCAGGATGGAAAAAGGGAGGCTGGAGGGAAATCCTGGTTCACAGCTCTCTGATGCATCCACAGACCTCAGGTTTGGTGTGCCAAGGCACTCTGAAAGGCAGTACTGGTGGGAGCACCAGCACTCCATGAGGGCTGCCACTACAGAAAGGGGCTGATGGCACTGTGGCAGCCAGAATGAAGATGAGAGATCAAATATGCCAAGACACAGTAACTTCATGCATGGAGGTGTGGGAAGCTTGGCAGAAGGCATGCATTCAATCCCCAGCCAGTCTGGACCTCCCCAGGGAGCCCAAGAGAATGTCAGCAAGCAGGGAGAAGTGCCTCTGGAGCAGAGGGAAGCCCAGAGGGTCACGCGTGAGGACGATTAACAGTTCCACACCATGCTGAAGTCACGCAGAAGCAAATGAGCGCTGCCAAGTATCACCTACAAGCACCAGAAATACAAGCTGCCTTGCTGTCACCAAATACGGGAACTTTTTACCAGAAGAGTTCCTCAGCTTAGAGATCTTAGTAACAGCACTGCCTCAGCTTTTCTTGCTTTCTTGGGCTGCAGCAGGATTTGAGGGGGTGGCTGACAGGCCAAGTCAACGCCCCGCATAAATGTGGTATTTTTCATTTACCATCTGGAAGAGGCAAAGTCCGCCTTCCTGCAGCCCTGCCGCTCACACCGGCTGGCTCCAGAAGCACAGCACCACTACTGTAACTCGAGATCAGCAGCCCTGCTGGACTCCAACCACAGCCTGCATGGGTTTGATCCCCTCCCTCCCTCGGGTAACTGAACAAACTCCTAAGTCTAAGCAGATTAAGGTTATTAGACGCTTGTGGCATAGTGGAGGCACAACAGGCCATTCCCAGCAAGGCAAAAGGACACAGACTTCAAGGAGGAAGATAGGAACAGCAGCTACAGATGAGAGAGGATTCAGTGCCTGCCTGCAGCGCTGTCCCTTCCGGACAAGGGCTGGTCAAACCTGGCCCTTGGCACTGCTAACGGATCAGCCCAGGCTCACGTTCGTCTGAGAGCAGCACAGACCAGCGTTATGCTGTTGGCTCTCCTGAGGGAACAGGAGGAGCCGCAGGTAAAAAGTCCATGCCAGAGCCTGCAAACAGGAAGGCTGGAGACTGGGCGGGCTGCCGCACAAAGGCTTGCATTATTCTTTCCCTACATAACCCTGGGATAAGGGAAAAATGCTCCTTTACAGGCAAACAACATTCAGCCTCTGGAGGTGCTGTTCCCCCAGGATCTTGCTTTGACCTTCATCTACCATTGAGCACACAGACGGCGGATGAGCTAGAGAAATCAGCTCAGGCCATGAAGAAGCCGCTGCCAGATCACTGGAGCAAGAAGACACTGGAGGGACAAGGCAATACCTGCTCTAAAGTTCCCTTAGCTGGACCTGAACTCAGAACTACTAGAAGTCCACAGCCTAAGGCTGACGTATGTGGGCTTCAGACGCTGGCACAGGACTGCCTGGTGCACATGCAGTGCTACATCTGGTGAGGCACATCGCCTGGCTTTTTACTGCTGTGAACTACCTTTGGAGCCTGCACTTCGACAGGGAGGAGCCTGGAGAAGGAACACCTTGCTTCCTACAAGGAGATGCACAGCCTGCATGTGGTCGTGAGGTTACATTCTCCAAACAAACACATGGGTGCTGGTGGCCAGCCAGAGCATGAGCAGGCGCAGGAGCCCTGCTGAGGTCGGCTTCCCCATCCTCTTTTACAACCCAGCGACAGAAATGCACACAGAGGCTGCAAGCTCCTGCAACTGCAGTAACAAGGAATGTGTTAGTGGTCCCACAGGATTCGCCTCTTGACCGTACACTAACGGTACAGTCACCTGGAAAAAAGGAGCATCGGTGGGAAATGAAAAGATCAAGTGAGCAGCAGCCATGGAAGCATCAGCCTGGGTCTCTTCTGTAAGCTGTCTCTAAAACCAAGTGCCTCAGGAGAGGCAGCAAGGGCACCTACCCCATGCCACCAGCTACTACGCCTGCACTCCAGCTAGGAAAGAGCTAACCAGTCTCATCTCATCGTAAGAGCCTGCCCATGGCTCAAAAGTTGCCCCAGAGCAGATCTGCCAAGGTCTCGTCACCAAAAAAGCGTCTGTAGGCCAGAGCCAGCTCTGTTCAGCAGTTCTGCTCCAAGAAAACACCTACGTCTGAAGCCCTAAAAGCAGAGGAGTGAAAACTCACACCAGGTTTTGTAGTGTGATCCTACAGAACAGCCCTTCTGTGAGAAGGAAATCCCGAAGGAGGCAGGGACCTACCTTATGATGGTGTGCATGCCTCGCACCTGCGGTGTGTTCTCCAGGACACTCAGCGTCTTCGGCAGGGGTTGCCCTTGGTGGGCAGAAGCCAGAGCTGCCCTGTAACAAGGAAGCAGTGATCAGAGCTGCACAGCACACAGAGCCGCCGCACTGGACTCCCTCAGAGTAGGACATGGCCACCGGCCGAAGGAAGGCTCCTCCTGGAGCACCTGCCACACAGGCTGGACACCAGAAAGTGCTTGGCCTTCCTGTCCTGATCCCCAGGAAAGCCCCACATCTGGTACCAGGTATGAGATCCCAAAGCAGTTCCACCCTGTAAAACTGGGGCAAACCTCCCCAGACCACAAATCCAGCTGTCAGCAGCCTCCGCACACATGAGCTTCTGCCAGCACTGGGGGAGCAGGAGCATTGCATGGGCAAGACCTTGCTACGTACCCTGGGACAGGGCTGCCTGGGTTGCACTGAGGTACAACGACTGTCCCATTGAGGCTGACGACATGAAGTCCCAGAGAACAGGGACTGTCGAGGACACTTTTCCCATAGGAGGGAGCATCCTGGGGCAATCCCACACTCAGGGCAGGAACCATGCTCCAGAAAGGGACAGGAGCAGCACAGGGAGCCAGTCACACAAGCCAAGCATAGCTGCTGTGGGACAGGTCATACAGGAGCCCGCAGTGAGACAAGCCCCAAGAAGCTGCTTGCAGGATAGCCACCTCAACAGTTGAGGAAGAGCAGCTACGCTCAGGCATCTCAGCAAAGCTTTGGCCAGCAGGGACAGAGAACAGGCAGGACTGGGAGAAGAGTGGGTGCTGGCAGCCCTCACCCCCAGCTCAGGAACCGACCCCTCTGCAGCTGGCAGGGTCCCCACGTACCTGACAGTGATCTCGCGCTGGGTGGTAGAGCAGAGTCATCCAGCATGGCAAAAGGGGAAAGAAAGGACATCCAGTCACTGCACCAGCCAGCCACAGCCACCCAAGGGCAGCCCCGGTCCAGCTCCCACCCCTTCTCCTGGGGCTGAACGAAGAACAAGAAAAACTCCACTGGGCACAGCCGGGAGGCAAGGGCGGGCTGCTGGGGCACAGCCAGGGGCCAGCGAGGTGGGGACAGCTGAGATCACGAAGAGCTGACTGGGACCGAGGGGGATAGCAGGCGATTGAGGCCAGGCCAGACCGTAAATGCCAGGCACCCCTGCCGGGGCAGGCGCTGTGCCCAGCCCCCTCTCCATTGCCCCAGCCCCCATGTCGCAGCTCAGTCTGCCCCAAGAGCTACACTAAGACCTTTTGTAAAGAGAGAGGCAACACTGAGAGCCTCTGGGTGCTCCAGGAGCAGAGGGCTATGAGCAGCCTCAACCTCCTCTCTGCACACAGAGTGCCCCATCCTCCTCGCCCACACTAGCAGCAATCAATCAGCCCACACCTCACCTTCTCCAGCTGGCTGTGCACGTGCTGCACAATGAGGTCCAGGGCCACAAAGTTTTCCCCACCTGACGGGAGAGCAGAGAAGCTGAGTCAGACACACGCTGACCCAAGCCCATCCCAGGACACCCGCTCCCAATGCTCAGGTTGAATCTGGCAAACACAGTGCAGTCTCACCTCTGGGCACCACGATGTCAGCGACCTGCACAGTGGGCTCAATGTACTGCTCGAAGGCTGGCTTCACAAACTTGTTGTATTGCTTGATGACACCCACAATGTCGCGCCCACGTTCCATGATGTCGCGTTGCAGCCGACGCACGAGCCGGATGTCAGAGTCCGTGTCCACAAACACTTTCATGTCCAGGAGCTGGAAAACTGGGAGGGGTGAGCACCCCCTATGTAGTCCCCCGTCAGACCTGCCTCGTTCCCCTCGCACACAGCCCAGCCAGCTCCGACCCCTGCAACAATAGCACCCAGCGCTGCCTCCCCTGAAGCCTCTGACACAGAGGTGCTCTGAGAACAAGCGGTGGAGGACCTCTCCCCCTCCACAGCCCCCAGCCATCACCCGGCCCCAGCGGCACCGAGGGCTGGGCCAGGACAGCACCCATCCCACCCACAGCACACCACCGCACATCTCCCACGCCACGCACCGAGATGGGCCATCAGCCACATCAGGCAGCGATACCTTCAGCAACTCCTTGTTTGCAAAAGCCAGTATCCCTTCAAACACGATGACATTGGCCCCGTACACCGTTTTCTGCGGGCAGATAAGAGCCGTACTCATCCTGCTGCCTTGCGCACACTGCAGCAACACCAACACTCGGCACAGCGCTTCAACGCCTGACCCATGCCGGGCTCTCACCACCCATGGGCAGGATTCCCATCCTGCATCACCCAACCTTCAAGGGCCCTTTTTCTTACCCTTGCACTTGATAACCCAGCCCTGCACTGACCCAGAACCCAGACCCTTGCTCCAAAACCCCAAACCTCTGCCCAACGCCTTCTCCCCGAGCCCCCATCCCCCCTGCACTCCTCCACGCTCTGCACTGCAGCCTCTCCTTGAACTCTGCGCTGGCCCCTCTTTCCACGTCCACCTCCGTGTCTCCATGCTCCCTCCCTGCCTCTACACCCCCAGTCTCCCTAGAATGACCCTCCCGCACTTGATGGCCTCCAGATGCTCCCTCCCTTTGCCTTCCCACAGCCTCCGTGCTCCCTACCCCTGCTTCACAGGCGTCCCCCCCTTCCCGGAGGCTCTCCCCACGGCGCCCGGCCTGCCTCCCCTCCGAGGCCCCAGCCTGGCTTCCCTGCGGCACCCACCCACTCGCGGCGGCGGCTGTGTGTGGTGAAGTCGTAGACCGGCACTTTCACGCTCTTGCCCTTCTTGAGCTTGCGGAGGACGCTGACGAGCAGCTCGAAGTCGAAGGCGTCAGGGTGGTCGAAGTTGTAGTCGCTGCGGGCTGCCAGCGCCTGCTGCCCCTCATCCAGCACCTGCGGGCACCGCAGCCACTCAGCGCCGCGCCAGCCCCGCGGGCACCGTCACCACCGCACCGGCCCCGCCGGCCCTCACCTTGTAGAAGGAGTCCATGGAGAGCAGCACAACCCAGGGCACATCCAGCGCCTCTATGATCCGCGTTGCCACCGTCGTCTTGCCCGAGGCGCTGCCGCCGCACAGGCCTGCGGGTGGGGGCACGGCCCCGGCTCCATCACTCCCCGGCCCCACTTCCAGCCCCGGCCCCGGTCCCGTCGCTGCCCCGGCCACGGCTCAGGGCCCGGCCCCGTCGCTTCCCCGGTCCCAGCTCCAGCCCCAGCCCCGGCCCCGGCTCCATCCCTTCCCCGGCCCCGGCCCCGGCCCCAGCCGCGGCCCGCCGCTCACCGATGACGAAGGCCTCGTCCACGGGCGCGCCGGTCTCGCTGTACCAGGGCGGCCGCCCGGCCGTGTAGATGGTCCGCTTGCTGGTGCGCAGCAGCGGCGGCTCCGGTTTGCACTGGCTGGCGGTCCGGCGCCGCGGGGACGGCGCCAGCGGCAGCCGGCTCAGCAGCGAGCCCAGCGGGCCGGGGCCGGGGCCGGGGCCGGGGCCGCGCTCGGGGCCCGCCGCGCCCCACGCGCCGCGCCGCTCCCCCGCGCCCGCCGCCGCCGCCGCCATCTCCCCGCGCCGCCACGGGCCGGACCGGTCGGGACGGGCCGCGGGGGCTGCCGGGACGGGCCGCGGCCGCACACGGCTCCCGGCGGCCCCCGCGGCCCCGCCCCGCCCCGCCGCCCCACGCCAGCCCCGCCGCCCCACGCCAGCCCCGCCCCGGGCCCGCGCCCCACGCGCGGCGGCCCCTCGGGCGGCGGGGGCGGCTGCTGCGCCGGGCCCCGTGGGCCGCCCGGGAGGCGGGACAGGCGGGCCACGGCCTCCGCCGGGGTGACCGGGCCCCCTCCCCGGCACCGCCCCTCCCGCGGCCCCGTGCCCGGCAGCCGCGGACCGGTGGGAGCCGGGCCCCACTGGGGTCCCCCCGTCCAGCCCCCCGCCCCGGCCGGGCCACCCGGAGCCGCCGCCCAGGACCACGACCAGAGTCTCCAGGGACAGAGACCCCCCCACCGCCCTGGGCAGCCTGTGCCAGTGTCACCCTCACACTGAGGAGTGTGCCCCGGGGGGCCAGAGAGACCCTCCCAGGGTCCGGTTTGTGCCTGTTGCCTCTGGTCACGATACTGGGCACCACTGGAAGAGCCTGGCTCTGTCCTCTCGGCACCCTCCCTGCAGGTATTTGTAGGCATGGATTCAATCCCCCTGAGCCTGCTCTGCTCCAGGCTGAGCAGTCCCAGGCCCCTCAGCCTTTCCCCACAGCAGAGATGCTTCCATCCTTCAGCATCGTGGTGGCCCCTCGCTGGACCCTCTCCCAGTCTGTCCATGTCCCTCTTGTACTGGGGAGCCCAGCACTGAACCCAGCTCTCCTGGGGTGGCCTCACCAGCACTGAGCAGAGGGGAAGGATCATCACCTCTCTCAACTGGCAACGCTTTGCCTAATGCAGCCCAGGACGCCATTTGCTGCCTTTGCAGCCAGGGCACGTTGCTGGTTCATGGCCACCTTGGTGCCCACCAGGACCCCTGGAGCCTTTTCTGCTGAGCTGTTTTCCAGCCGGGCAGCCCCCAGCATGTACTGGTGCTCTGGGGTTGTTCCTGCCCAGGGGCAGGACTTTGCACTTCCCCTTGCTGAACTTCATGAGGTTCCTGGCAGCCCATTTGTCCAGCCTGTCCAGATCCCTCTGCACTACAGAGCAGCACGACCTGCTGGTGTACAGCTGCTCCTCCCAGCTCGGTGTCATCTACAGACTTGCTGAGGGTACACTCTGCCCCATCCTCCAGATCATTAATGAAGACGTTAAATGGGACTGGACCCAGTATTGACCCCTGGGGTACACCGGTCGTTAATGGCTTCCAGCTAGACTTTGCACTGCTGGTCCCCACCCTCTGCACCTGGCCACGCAGCTAGTTTTCAATGCACCTCACTGTCTGCTGATCCAGCCCACACTTCCACAGCTTCTCTAGGAGGATCTATGGGGACACAGAGTCACAAACCTTGCTGGAGTCCGGGCAGACAATATCCACTGTGCTCCCCCCGTCTACCAGGCCTGTCATTTCACCACAGAAGGTGGTCGGGTTGGTCAGGCACGACCTCCTCTTGCTGAAGTCACGCTGATTCCTCCAGATGACTTTCTTGTCCTTCACATGCTTAGAAATGGTTCCCAGGAGTAATTGTCTCATCACCTTCCCAGGGATGGAGATGAGGCCGACCCCCGGTACCCAAAGAGCCCCCCCATTTGAAAGCAGCCTCCCTTGCATTAACAGTTCCCACGCGTCCAAACAGTCCCCCCATACCCGAGCAGCCCCCCTGTATGCAAGCAGGTCCCCTACAACCAAGCAGCCTCCTGGACCCGATCGCCCCCCCCATCAGTCCCCCCCCGGGGCTCCCAGCACAGCCCCGGCAACCCCGGCACAGCTGGGTCTGCCGCCCAGCGCTTCCCCTGGGCCTCGGGGGGGGCCGAGCGGCTCCGGCCCCACGCAGTCTCGGCTGGACCCGCGGGGTCACCCCCCCCACTCCCCACCCCGTGCCTTTGGCTGGTGTCTCAGTGGGTCCTCCCCGGCCGCCCCCCGCCCCCGCCGGTGCCCGGGACGGTGGCACCGCCGGGCGGGAGCTCTCAGCTCCGGGGAAGGGCCGCGCTGCCGGCGCTCCTCCGGGGCAGAGCCGGGGACCCCGGGGGGTGCCGGCACCTCCCGACCCCCCCGGGCCGGCCCCGCTCTCCCGCGCGTGGCCTGGGAGAGGGGCGGGGCCAGGCGGCGGGGCCGGAGCCCGAGCCCCCGCTCCGTTCTCCCTCCGGCCTATGGGTCTGTGTGGGCGGGGCCGCCGCGGGCGGGGGGGCGGGGCCGCGGTAGGGGGCGGGGCCGCGGCGGTCCCGGCGGCGGGTGCCCGCGGTGCTGCTCGCCCCCGGCATGGAGCCCCCGACCGGCACCGAGAGCGCCCGCCTGGTCAGCCCGCGGGCCGTCCGCGCCGACGGCAGCCTGCGCCTCAAGAGGTACCGCCGGCACCGGCACCCCATCGCCCCGGCACCTCCATCACCGGCACCCCATCGCCCCGGCACCCTCAGCACCTCCATCACGGCATTCCCATCGCCCCGGCACCCCATCACCCTTGGCACCCCTGGCACCGCCACCCCCGGCACCCCATCGCTCCCTGCTAGCACCATCCCCCCAGTGCCCCCGGCGACCCCTGGCACCACCACCTCCATCATCCCCTGCATCTGCAGCCCCCGATCCCCCCCGCACCCGCACTGCCGGCACTGGCTCCCCCATCACCCTCGGCATCTCCATCACCCCCCACCGCCCCCGGCTCCCCCGGCCTGCCCGGTACCCGCACCCCCCGGCACTGGCGCCCCCGGCACCCCCCGGCAGCGCCAGCTCCCCCCCCCCCCCGGACCCGCAAGCCCCCGCACGTCCAGCACTGCCCAGCTCCCACGCGTCCCACTCCCCCGACAGCGGCACCCCCCCCGGCACGTCCCTAACCACCCCCAGCCCCCGCGCCTTCACCCATCTGTCACGGACATCAGCACCTCCGCAGACCCCGAGCCAGCCCCGACCGGCCGTGCACCGGCACCCTCGCCCCCTGACACCGGCACCCGTCCCCTCCCTGGTACCGGCACCTCCGTTCAAGCGGAACCAGCACCCCCACCCGTGCAGTAGCCCCGCTCCCCCCGTCCGACTGGTACCGGCGCCCAAACGTCACCCACCCGCACCGGTGCCGTCCATCCATCACCTCCCCGCCCCGGTACAGTCCATTCGTCACCTCCCCGCCCCGGTACCGTCTATCCCCTCTCCCGCACTGGTGCCCCACGCATCAGCGCCCTGCGCCCCGGCACCGGCCCCCCGCCCGCCCCCCGCCTCCGCCGCCCCGCTTCCCACGCCTCACGTCCCCGTACCGGCGCCCGGTCCGGCAGCCCGGCCCCAGACGCGACACCCCGGTCCCACCGGCGCCTCCGCCGCAGGCACCGGCTCCCGCACCGCCACCGGCCCCGTTACCCCCCCCGCCCCCGTCTGGGCTCCCCTCGGGGCCGCCACGCAGCCGGGGGGAGGCGGCCGGGGCCGGGTCGCCCCCCGAGCATTCCCCCGACCCCACCGGGAGCTCCGCGCCGCCTCCCGCAGCCGCCGCCGGGCCCGTGGCTGCCCGTCCCGACGGGGGCGCTCGGTCGCCGCGGGCCCGGCTCCCCCATACCCTGCCGGTGCCCCGCCGGCGGCCCGGCCGCGGACCCCAGTGCGGCAGCGGGACCTGCCAGCGGGCCGGGGCCGGAGCGCAGCCCGCGGGGACCGCAGCCACCGGCTTTGTTGCCGGCGGTGGCGGGGACGGGGGCGGCGGGGCTCGGCCAGGCACACAGCATGGCCACCCGGGACTGAGCTGGGGAACCCTGCCGGTGTCGCCCGGGACGGGGACGGGAGGGGCGATGCCGTGTGCCCAGTGCTCTCCAGTGGCCCGGCCAGCAGGAGCCCCGGGCAGCTGGGCCAGACTGTGGCTACCAGGATCCCCGGGCATGCTGGGCAGGAGCACCGGGAGCCAGTGTGGCTGGCAGTGACCCCCCGCCCCCAGTCTGTTTGCAGGCTCCCAGGACCCCCTGGCACCGACAATGCCCCCGGCTCTGGCTCCCCACTGCTGCTGCAGCCCCCCAGTCCCCAGCCCTGGCCGGGGCAGGCTCCAGGCCCGCCGGCAGCTGAGCGTCGCCTGCACCATCTGCTGCGTCTTCATGGTCGGGGAGGTGATAGGTAACGGCGGGATGGGGACGGGGATGGGGACAGGGGGCTGCCGGGGCAGGGGGTGCCAGCTGCTCTGCAACTGCAGGCGGGTACCTGGCGCACAGCCTGGCCATCATGACGGATGCAGCCCACCTGCTGACGGACGTGGGCAGCATGTCCGTCAGCCTCTTCTCCCTCTGGGTCTCCACCCGCCCGCCCACCAAGACCATGAGCTATGGCTGGCACCGCTCAGGTGAGCTTGGGGTGGGGCTCGGCTCCACGGGAGCCCCCCAGCCAGGCTGGGCACTGACAGCTGCTGTCTCGCAGAGACGCTGGGTGCGCTGGCCTCTGTCCTCTCCATCTGGGTTGTGACCGGGGCCCTTGTCTACCTGGCGGCCGCCCGCATTGTCAGCAACGACTACGAGATTGAGGCGCGAGCCATGCTGGCTACATCCGCCAGCGCCGTTGGCGTCAACCTGGTGTATGTCCCACACAGGGCTATGCACACCTGCAGCCCCCCACACAGCCCCAGCCTGAGCCCTGGCCTCCTCTCCCACACCCCTGCCCCATGTGTGCCCCTGGTACCCCAAGACCCCTAGCCCTGGCCCCAGGTCACCTGTCCCTGTGCATCAGCCTCATGTCCCCAAGCACTTCCTCCCCCCCCCATTCCCTGTCCCCCATACGTTCCCAGCTTCCAGCCCGTGTACGTACAACCTCTGGGGCCACATCCCCTGGCCACCCCCCAAGCAGCACCCCCTCAGCCCTGCCCCCATGCCCAGCCTGAGCCCTGGCACGTGCCTCAGGCTTGAATCCCTGCCCCGGCCCCATGTGCCTCCCTGCAGTGCTGTGGCTGCCCTGTCCCTGCTCTGCTTCCAGCCCTGCCCCATGGTGGGACTCTGCCCTACACCTCTCTACCCTCCTGGGGCCTGGGTGTGCCTGCCTGTGCCCCCTTTGCCTGCACTGCCTGGCACTGCTGCCAGCGTGCAGTTCCAGGCAGGGCCAGCGAGACCCCTGCACCCTGCCGGGCACAGCGCTGAGCCACCCCTGCTCTCCCCAGCATGGCCTACATCCTGCATCAGTCCCCCGCCGGCCACGGCCACAGCCACGGTGCAGGGGGCTACGAGCAGCTGGAGAGCACTGGGGGCTGCCCACCTGGCCATGCCACCCTGCCTGGCAGCACCAGTGTCCGCGCGGCCTTCGTCCACGTGGTGGGTGACCTGCTGCAGAGCGTTGGCGTCCTCGTGGCTGCCACCATCATCTACTTCAAGGTGCCTGGGCTGGACTCCCCTCTGCTGCCCATGGGAACAACTCCCTCAGCCCTGTGCAGGGTGCCGTGGGGCAATGGGGCCCTGGCATCCCCACACCTGGGTGCCCAGCTTGGCTCTGCCCCCCCAGCCTCACACAGATCCTGCTCTCTGCAGCCCCAGTGCAAGATCGCAGACCCCATCAGCACCCTCTTCTTCTCGGTCTTCGTCCTCGGCTCCACCTTCACCATCCTCAGGGATGTCTTCAGAGTCCTCATGGAAGGTGAGTGATGGGTGAGGAAGGCGCAGGACCACGGGCGCGGGGGGCTGGCGGGGCGGCACAGGAGCTCCTTGGGGCTGCAGCTGCCACAGCCGCTTCCCCATGCGGCAGCTCACCCCCTCGCAACCCCTGCTCCCCACCCAGGCACAACCCATCCCACCCCTATGTCTTTCCCTTGCCCCCCTGAGCCCCCCCAGCCCATCCTCTCTGCCCCAGGCAACAGCCCCATGGTGAGAGGCTGCCTCACCCCGGCACCCCCATCCCCAGCCTGGGGAAGCCCCCACACCTGGCTGCTCCCACCACAAGCCCTGACCTTGACAGGGGCCAGGGCTGGGGCTGGCCCCTCCGTGACCGGGCATTGCTGGCAGGGACGCCGCGGGGCCTCGAGTTCGACGCGGTGAAGGAGGTGCTGCTGGGGGTGAGCGGGGTGAAGGGCGCCCACGACCTGCACCTCTGGGCCCTGACGCTGAGCCACCATGCCGTGTCGGTGCACGTGGCTGTCGGTAAGTGTTCCCACACACGGCCCAGCCAGCGCACGCAGCCCCCAGGGCACGGCCGGGGGGCCCGCCAGCTGCCCGTACACGGGGGCTGAGCCACGCTGCCCCGCCATCCCCAGAGGCCAGCGCCGACCCCGAGACAGTGCTGCGGGAAGCCAGCACCCAGCTGCAGAGCAAGTTCGGCTTTGCCTCATGCACGGTGCAGGTGGAGCGGTACCAGGAGGAGATGGCAGCCTGCCAGCACTGCCAGGATCCCCGTGCCTGAGACCCTCGTCCGCTGTGGAGCTGGGTCAGGCCTGGCCCTAGCCCCCCCACCCTGCAGGCGAGCGGGAGCTGCCCCTGGAGCAGGGGGTGCGGTGCAGGAGCAGGGGCAGGGGCAGTCCTTGGGCTCCTGTGCCTGTGCTGCACCCACCCCGCTGCTGCAGAGCCCTGGGGTGGTCCCGGTGGGGGGGGGGACACAGACACACACACACACAGCCTGGCCCCTGCAGCACAGGGACTGCCCCATGAGCCTCCACCCCCAGGTGCCTGGGCCTGCCACAGCCCCAGGCCTGCTGGGACCAGCCCCAAAGGAGGAGGGGGGATCCTGCCCCACACACGTCCCCCCACGGAGCCCTGTTGTCCCCTGCAGGAGAGGGGACAGGAGGGAGCCTCTGCAGCTGCTCAAGGGCGCAGGGAAGGGAGGAGAGGAGCCCAGACCCAGCCTTGGCCCCAGACGCCCCCGTTCCCCCATGGCCATGGGGGCTGCCCCACAGCCCCCACGGCCATGGGCTTGCTGCTGCCCGGGCTGCAGGGGGGCCCGTGGGAGCTGCTGCTGCTGCACCCACCCGGGAGCAGGGAGACAGAGCGGCCAGAGCCCAGAGCTCAGCCCTGAGTGCCGGCTTCCCTGGCTTTGCTCCCTGCTGCCCGGCCCAGGCCCGGGCCAGATCCTGCCGTGCTTTGGCCTGATCCATTCCCACCCTCGTGAGTCCGTGTCTGTTGCACCCATGGAGTGTGTGTCTGTCCACGTCTTTGTGCAAGGAGTCCAGCGGGCAGTGCCAGAGCCTGCAGCCGCCAATAAACTTGTTGGAGAGCAGCAGCAGCGGTGCCGGCAGCCAGGAGGGGAGTGGGGAGGGGGGACGGCCCCGTCCCCCTGTGAGGGGCAGAGTGCGGCCAGAGCTGGGCCCCAGGGCAGCACCGAGATGGTGACCCCAGGCACCGGCGCCTGTGGACCCGCGCCAGCACCACAACCAGCCTTTACAAAACAAACCACATTTACTGCACAGCTGAACACAGGCTCAATGTGAGCAACTTCAGAGCTCCTGGCACCCCTGCCAGCCCCATCTGCCCTGCCCAGGACAAGGCTGACCCCCACAGCGCCCCTGCCTGCACCTGCACGGGGAGGGGGCAGCCGGCAACGCGGGGCGGGAGGCAAGAGCAAGCACAGCCCCACACAGGTGGGGGCCTACGGGTGCTTCCCCAGCGTCAGGCCCCAAGACCCACAGCTCAACCCAGGGACACGCACCGGTCCCACTGCCCCCCACCCCCGCACCAGCTCAGACCAAACAGCGCAAAAAGATCCTTCTGGGCCCGGAGCACGATCCCAGGTGAACAGCCAGGAGCAGCCGTCCCGCCCCTGAGGTAGGGGCCCAGAGGGTAAGAAGCACCTTGAGGGGGCACACAGCCCCGCCGGACAGCACAGCCTGCCCCCAGCCCAAGCTCCTGCCCGGGGCGAGCACGTCTGGCAGCAGCACGAGGGATCCACCACGCTACTCTGCCAGCAGCAGGGACGGCTCGGCGGGGCTGGGGCTGCCGGGCTCGTCCCCATAAAGGTTGCTGAAGCGGGCACGACACTCCGGCAGCAGCTGGCGGCCCACGCCGGAGGCCAGTCCCACCAGGCAGTGCGCCCGAACGATGCCTGCCTGCCCACCCGAGACCAGCCAGCCGTGCGAGTCCAGGTTGGGGCTGAAGCGCACCTGTGGGAGGAGAAGGGGGTCAGGAGGGGAGGGGGCCAAGGCACTGGGACCCCAGCACCCAGGAAGCAGCGTGGGTAGCGGGGCAGAGGCAGACCCTACCTGCAGCAGCCGCGGCCTCCTGCCTGCACCCTCCTGGGCTGCGCGCGGGGCTGCGGGCTCAGCACAGCCCTCTCACCTTGTGCAGGGACTCCAGCTGCAGGCGGTCGAGGCTCAGCTCTGCCTTCACCTCCTGCGTGTGCATCCTGCGCATGGGCTCCCGGCTGGGGAAGTTCTTAAAGCTGCGCTGTGAAGCGGTGGCACTGCGGTGGGCTGCGTGCCCGGGGCAGGAGCGCTGCATTCACAGCGGCCCTGACGGCACCAGGATCACAGCAGGGGCAGGTGCTGCTTGGCCAGGGGACACAGGTCGCCCGCAGGGTCACCCGCCAAACAGCCATGGCAAAGGGCAGCAGGAGCCAAACCCCAGGGAGGGCCTGGGTAGGGCAGCCAGAGCGCGGCAGACCCCAACCCACCTCCCTGGTGCCTCCCCAGCAGCTCTGACCCACAGACTCGCTCCCTCTCTCTAGGGGAGAAGCATGGCACTGGTGCCGCACGCCAACACCTCCAAACACAGCCCGGCACACCAGGCCGCAGGGGCCCAGGCAGGCTGTGACCCCCCAGGCTGCCTCCCAGGGCTGGGCACTCCAGACTGCTGCCACAGCCAGGACACCGAGCACGCTGCTCTGCCCGGGGCTGATGCCCACAGCCATGCCCCCCACCACCCTGTGCCCAGGGAACCAGGGGCTCCCTGCCTGGGGGACCCCGGCCCAGGCTGGCAAGGCAGCCAGGCCCAGGCTTCACGGAGGCCGGGCAGCCCATCCCCGTGCTCTCAGGACAGCCAGCCTGGACTCCACCGGAGGTGAGGGGCTGCCACGTCAGAGCAGCATCTCCTTGTCCTGCAGCTCCCACTGCCCAGCCACAACACCAGAGGCCCCAGCCCTGCTCCCATGGGTCCCACTCACGGTCAGGACCACCCAGCCCCAGGCCTGCCCGCCGTCCTCTCCTACCAGGTCTGTGTCCCGGAATCGGATGTAGCTCTTGGTCACCATCTCGCTGTAGAGCCTGGTCTTCGGCAGCACCTGCTCACCGCCCTCCGACCCAGCAGGGCTGCAGGGCAGCAGGTCGGCTTTGTAGACCGGCTGTGGGCAAGATGGGGCTCAGAGCAGTGCAGGGGGTCCATCTGCTCCTCTGCAGACAGGGCCCACCAGGGACTGAGTGGGGCTGGGGGCAGGGGAGAGGAAGGAGGTGCTACCATAAGGGCAGGGGACAAAAAGGGCCAGGCGTGCCCCATGTATAAGCCTAACCCCAAAGGTCCCATGCCCACAGCCGAGGCTGCTGCCACTGCCCTTCCCCACCACGCAGCCCCTGGCCGGGCGGGAAGGGCATGACACATGCACACGCATGACGTGTGCGCACACACACGTGTGTTGGGGGGAGCAGAGGCCCTGAGGCTGGCTCAAGACGCTCTTCCAGCGACCCAGGAACACAACTCCCACCCTCCCCAGCCCCACGCGTGTTGCGGATGGGCCCTGCTGAGCACGACAGCCTCTTACAAATCTGCGGTCTGAGGACCGCTTGACGTTGAGGGGATTGACGGCCAGGTCAGGCAGCACCGCAGCCACCAGCTCGCCGGTGATGTCTCCTGCAGCCACTGTGTTCAGCCAGTCCGAGCCAGATATGCTCTACAGGAACAGACAGCTCTAGGGCGCGGGGTCCCAATGGGCTCCCCACCACCCCCAGCCGGGCTGCAGCACCACAGACCCCAACCCCTGGGCACCACCCTCTGCCCCCCACCCTGGGAGGGCCGGGCTCGGAAGCGCAGCCAGCTTGGACACAGGCAGGGACACCACTTCACATGGCTGCCACGGTCCCTCACCCGAGGGGCAGAGGGTGACCCCAAGAGCCAGGGCCTCACACAGCCAGGTGGCATCACCCCCACCCGCCGCTGTGGGACCCAGCTGGTCCTGGGTTTGGTGCAGGTGCCCACCCCTCTGACATGGCCCCCAGGACAGAACTGCCCTGCACCAGCCTCTTACCCATACAGTCCCCTTGCGAGGGGCCACAAAATAAGCCTTGAAGCCCAAGTACCCGGCATCAATGTAGTGGATCCCACAGAGACCGTAACTGCAACAGAAAGGGAACAGATGAGGACAGAACTCTGCACTGCTGCTCCGAGACTGGGAGAGCCAAGCATCAGCCCACCTCCCCAGAGACCCCAGGACCCAGGCGGATGGAGGGGGGCTGTCCTTGCCCTAGCAGCGTGTCACAGCATCACGAGGCAGCTCAGGGCAGCTCCCGAAGGCTGAGAACACACCAAGACCCCAGAACCCTTCTGCCAACTTGTGTCAGCCTGGCGCCACGCAGGAGCCCCACTGGCCAGCCCAGCTCAGATGCCTCATCCTTCCCC
Organism: Buteo buteo; assembly: GCF_964188355.1. Classification (NCBI taxonomy): domain Eukaryota; kingdom Metazoa; phylum Chordata; class Aves; order Accipitriformes; family Accipitridae; genus Buteo; species Buteo buteo. The sequence goes on from NC_134187.1 coordinate 344,594, forward strand.
TTGCCCACCTTGCTTGTGCCCCAGGATGATGCGGCTGAGGGGATGGCAACACTGCACAGCTGTGGTGTGACCCAGCATGAGCAGAGTCTGCCCTCACCACGGCACAGCCGCATGCTCCCAGGGAAGGAGAGACCAGAGGGACCCCATGGAGTAAGACCAGACCCCAGCAGTGGGGCTGGCCCTGGGCACAGAGAGGGCACCACAGTGGTCCCAACACTCACGAGGCATAGCAGTTGTCCTGGGCCACAGTGACCCCATTGTAAGGCAGCAGCCAGGCCACCTCTGTGCTGAGGAACCGCTTGATGCTGTTGATGGGCTCGTACAGCCGCCGCAGGTCCCAGAACTTGATCTTACGGTCGCTCCCTGCCGTGACCAGGAAGTTGCTGAGAACCAGGAGAAAGGCAGCACTGAGACCCCAGAGCAGAGCCGTGCCCCGTCCCTGCTGCAGGGACAACATGTCCCACAGCACAGCACTGCTCCCACAGGCAGTGGTTCAACCCCCTCTCACCCCGAAAAGCCCAACCCAACCTCTTCGATGCCTCAGAGGGCCAAGTGCCAGCAGCAAGTCCTCTTAAGCCCATCTCAGCAAAGGACCCTCATCTGCAGGAGTGAGCCCGCTCTCCCAGTCAGTGCCTGCACCAGCACCAGTTCCCCAGCCCTCACCTGTCGGCCTTGCACCACTCGATGCTCCGGACCGCGTGGTCGTGGGCTAGAAAGCACCGGAAAGGGTAGAGCTTGAGGGAGCCATCAGGCTGGCGCACACACTGCAGCAGGGACTTGGTGAGCAGGTTCCAGACAGCCACAGTACCTGTGGGAGGAGACCCATCCCCATGAGGAGCTGCCTCAGCAGCTGCCCCGCAACTGTACCAGCAGCGCAGAGGACACCCAGTACTGCAGCGTGGGATCCAAGGCAGCACAGGGCTGGGGGACAGGCAGTGGCACAGGCAGAGGCTGCTGGAGCTGCGAGGTACAGTGGCCAAGCCAGGGCTGGAGCTGGGGCTAAGAGCAGGACAGGATGGCTCGGGTACAGCAAGTCCTGGCAGCACAGCACAGAGCTGTGGATTGCCTGAAGCCAGACACAAAACTACATCCAGCCAAGTCAGCTAGATGTGGATTAAGCCAGAGCCACGTCCTGGAGCCACCAGGTATGTGAGGGTGCCTACAGCCCGCCCATGATAAGCCGTCCCCCTGTCCCAGGGACAGGCAGAGAGGTTCCTGCACAGTGCCTTCCACTTGCTGCTGCTCATGACGATGCTGCCCCTGTACCTCACCCTCAGGGTCCCCCACTCCCTGCCCCAGGCCGAGGCTGAAGGAGCAGAAAGCTCTGTGTGCGTCTCTGCCTGCTGCAGGGCAAGGGCTGCTCCCCAAAGGCTCTGCTGTGGGATGCAGGTGGGGGACTCACCGTCATAAAAACCAGCTGCAAGGTGGTGATGGGGCTTGCATGGCATCCAGGAGAGGCTGAAGCACTGGCCGCACTCGGACGCATTCCCCGCCTGGATAGAGCCCACCTGGAGTGTGGCAATACACTGGACCTGGAGGCCAAAAGACAGACATCAGTCACAGCCCCATGCTGGTGCCATCCACGTCCCAAGAGCTGGGGACACCCAGGTTTGGCAGCATGGCTCTACTGTGCCACCCCAAACACCCTGGGGCTGGCGAGCTCTGCAGGCGTCCTGACTCCTGCCCCAGCTCTCCCACCTGCACCAGCCAGGAGGCTCGCTGGGTGCCAGCCCCGATGGGGGACCACAGTGGTAGAGAACACTGACCTTGCAGATAACGTGCTTGTGGAAGGACCCATCTAGAAGAGAGCAGAGGAGGGTCAGGACAGGCACCAGCTCTCATAGAAGCTCCCTGCGGTAGGAGCCCGGAGCCTGGCTCACTGCTCCCCGCGGCCCTGGCCAGGGCTCCCAGTCCCTGTGTGCCACCCGTCCGGACCAGCGTCCCCACCACAGCCGACAAACGGCAGGCGAGCACACCCAGCAGCAGAAAACAGAGCATAAAGAGCAGCAAATCCAAGATCAGGCAAGTAGCAAGACCTCCAGGAGCTGGACCTTCCTCTGCTGGAGGAAGCGGCACCTCGAAAGGCGCCACAGGCAGAGATGGGACAGGGGTGACACTCCCCCCACACCAGCCATCTTCACCCCACCACGACCAGCTGCCTGCCTTGATAGAAGACGTCTTCACCAAACTCAAGGGGACTCAGTGGCACACAGGGGCCAGACCAGATCATGACCGCCCTGGGCATGAAAGGAGCAGCCGTGCAGGACAGACTGCTCTGCTAGGCAAAGGCAGCCAAGCTGGCCAGGGCAGCCAGTGATGGGGCCTGGAGCAGCCCGGGCAGCCACTCCTGGGGAGGGCAGACTGTGCAGAGACCCCTGTGCCCAAACGGCTCAGGATGAGGTACCCACAGGACACCCCACGCACCAGCTTTGTCCACCAGAGAATCTCCCCCGCCAGTGACACACGACACGAGTGCTGTGGGGCCCCTGTCCCGCACCTCTTGGGCCGTAAGGGCCCCCCAGTCCCCCAGCGCAGGCCTGTCCTCAGGCACAGTGAGCACCAGACAAGCACGTCTGCACCCCAGAGCGTGACAGCCGCAGGCGGAGGCAGTGTTGTACAGAGATACGGAGGAGCCATGCATCTTCTCTGGCACCTCCATGATAGCCAGGACACGGCATGGAGAGCAGCCCTGGGCTCTCTCAGGCAGAAACACCAGGCGTGGGTACCCGGAGCCCCAGAGAGAGCCAGCACAGCCACGCCGACCCAGCAGCTCCCAGCAGGGCCTCAGTGCGCCGCAGTCTGGCACTGATCCTGCGGCTGCAAACCGGCACCCCCAGCCCGGCTGCGAGGCACAAGGACAGTACGTGCAGCTGCAGCCAGGCTGACGCTACGTGACAGGACCCGGCCTGTCCGCAGGAGCTTTGCAGGCTGGGGAAGGATCCGCGCCTGCCGCAAGCTCCCCACGTGGGGGCTGCGGCAGCCAGCGCAAACCACCCGGAGCCGGCACTCCGACAGGGGGGCGGGAAAGGCAGCGCCAGCGGCCAGCGCGGGGCTGGCGCAGGCGTCAGCGCGACGTGCTGATGGGGACCGGCACCCACGCTCGGGTGCGGGGAACCCATTTCCCATTGTCAGCCACGGACGTGCAAGCTGTCGGCCACGGCTGAGCGACCACGAGCAGCACGCACAGGTCATCAATCTCGCGCGGCTCCCAACGGATGAGACTATTACAAGCACCATTAGCCCAGACCGGCCGAGCGCTCAGAGCCCCAGATCCCTGCTGTGATAAACAGCTCGAGCTGGGCTGGAATAAGCAGCTCTGCCACAACAGGACACACTCCCAGTAGCAAGCAGGGAGGTGGGTAAAGGCTCGGGAACACACTACCACAGCTACACTTTGCCCTGCAACCCCATTCCAGTCACAGCAACACTGCTGAGAGCACCCAGCTTCAGGCAGGGCTGCCCAGGAGCCATGTCCCGGCTGGGCTGCCGCAGCATCCCCGAGACTGAACCTGCCTCTGAGTCAGCAGCACCTTGACATCCTCTGACATCAAAAAGCAGCCTCGCTCCTCCCCGCTGTCCCTCTCTCACTACACAAAGCTCCCGGGCAGGGCGATGCTGGCCTGGGCACTGTCCCGCTGCATCTGGCGAGCAGGGTCTGCCCCACGGCAGTGCCCCAGCCCAGCCCCCTTGGCACAGCAGGCCCCCTCGCATGTGGGCAGAGGGGCCCCAGCCCCAGGGCTCGCACACCGCCCACCCCGGCACGGTGGGACGAGGGCCAGGACACCCCTGCCCGGTGGCGCGGCTCTTCCTACCTTTTACCTGGGTTCTCTTGGAGCGCTGCAGGGCCCCGGGGTGCGGGAGGGAGTACAGCACCACCTTGCCATCCGAGAAGGCCACGGCCAGCAAGCCCAGCCGGCTCATCTGCGGGTGCTGCAGAATGACACACAGGCTCAGCCCCAGGGTCACCATCTCCCGCCGGGGAAGGCAGGGCTTTAGTGAGGGCATGGACTTAAGAGCCCCGGGGGAAACAAAGGCGGCCCCCCCAGGGCCTGGGCAGCCCTTCTGGCAGCACACTCACCTTCCTGGCAGTGGTGGGCGGCTCCCAGGCACCGCTGGGGCAGAACTTCATGTCCCAGACGCAGCCATGGTCAGCAGCGACGGCATAGGCCAGCCCGGCTTTGTCGGCAGAGCTGCAGGCACGGGTTGAGCCATGAAGAACGCAAGAGCTGGTGCCCAGCAGCTCCAGCGTACACCAGCAGTGAAGCTAGCTACGAGCACAGCCCCCATGAGGTTCAGGCCATGGCTGGCAGCTCTGGGAGAGGACGAACCTCACCACCCTCTCAGTCATGGAGGGACAAGAGGTAGGGGCCCTGCCCCATCCCTGGGAGCCGGGCAGCCCCCAGCACCTTCCCCGGGGGGGCCGTTCCCCAGGCCAGGCCACTCACCCCTGCTCCTGCTGCAGTGTGCCCAGGCCCCAGAGCTGCAGGAGTGCAGGGCCCCCATGGAGCCCGGCCACACTGTGTGTCTCCTCCATGCTCCCATGGCAGTAGAGGGCCACGTACTGAGAGGCCGCTGAGCCTTCTGGGGATGGGCACCACTCCATCGCCCACACAGGGCCGCCCACGAAGAAGGACACGTCCAGGCGCTCCTCATGGGGCTGCAGCGAGTTGAACCTGCCAGCAGGGAAGCAGGTAAGGGCATAAGGCAAGAGCAGCATCACCGCGGAGCGGGAACACATGAGCCGGGCAGGGCAGCACCCAGCTGGCACAGAGCCCTGGCACAGGGCCGGGCAGCGGTGGGACCCCAGGGCATGCTGCACAGGCTGGCTGCTCAGACCACCGTCACTCCTGCGGCCCTGGGGTGGCCACCCGGCCCCTGGACCTGCCAGGGCCACAGCCCTGGGGGTTACTGCCTGTCCCAGGCACAACACCCATCACCCCAGCAGTGCCCCGGGGCAGCCCGCCACGGACCTGTTTACCCTGTACAAGACACCATCGTCTTCGATGCCCTCCCGCTGGATGGAGAAGAGGGGAGACTTCTCCTCTGCCGGCAGGTACGGGGCAGCTTCGCTGGGGAGGCAGAAGAAAGTGAGAGGACATTTCCCCACCTGCCCCTCATCCAGTCACCTCCCCAGCACAGCACCATGCCCCAGCACCCATCCCAGCCTCTGCACAGCCCAGCATGTCCTGCTGGCGGCTACCCTGATGGCTACTAAGACTCCATGGCCAAATCCATGAGACCCACTGTCCTGGTTTCAGCTGGGATAGAGTTAACTTACTTTCTAGTAGCTGGTATAGTGTTATGTTTCAGATTTAGTATGAGAGGAATGTTGCTAACGCACTGAAGTTTTCAGTTGTTGCTAAGTAGTGTTTATACTAACTCAAGGATTTTTCAGCTTCTCGTGCCCAGCCAGCAAGAAGGCTGGGGGGGGGCACAAGAAGTTGTGAGGGGACACAGCTAGGACAGCTGACCCAAGCTGGCCAAAGGCCTATTCCATACCACATGATGTCATGTCTAGTATATAAACTGTGGGGAGTTGGTCTGGGGGGTATTGCTGCTCAGGAACTAACTGGGCATCCGCCAGCAAGTGGTGAGCAATTGCATTGTGCATCATTTGTTTGGTATATTCTAATCCTTTTACTATTACTGCTATTTGATTATTGTTATTATTATTTTCTTCTTTTCTGCTCTGTTAAACTGTTTTTATCTCAACCTATGAGTTTTACCTTTTTTTTTCTATTCTCTCCCATCCCACCGGCTGTGTGGTGCTTAGTTGCTGGCTGGGGTTAAACCACAACATCCACAAAGCCCACGACAAGAAAGCCCCATCCTTTCTGCTGGGGCCTGACCCCACCAGAGGGGTGTGGGAGTACAGCACCCACCACGCCCTCGCTCTCCCCCAGCCCCGATGGCTGGGACCACCTGCTGTCCCTGCTCCAGCTCACCCCGAACATTGCCAGGACCTGCCCCATCACGCAGCCTGAGTGCAGGCAGTGCCTGTGCTGCGTGTCCCTCCCAGCCCCTCTCCCTTCCTACGCTGCTCCGACAGTACCTTTCAGAGAGACATGTCCACTTGTGTGCCAAAGGAATCCAGTCGGGAAACTCCCACTGCGAGTACTTCTGATCTCGCCTGCAGCAGATGTGCCAGACCTCAGCGACAGCTCCACTTCCCAGCCCGGGCCCTGTCTGCAGCACAGGCAGCCCCCTGCCCCTGCACCCTGCCTGCAGCACAGGCATCCCCACACCGAGGGCTCTCAGCCCCTGCCCTTCCCCGCACCCCCGGCTTGGCCCAGCCACTCCACCGCCCGAACGCCGACACTCCCGATGGCACACGCTCCTTTCTCATCACGCCTGTGATAGCGAGGGTCCCCAGGGCACCAACAGCCACCGCTCCCTGTAGCCCAGCCTGAACCCCCCAGCACCTCCTCAAGCCCCCACTCACAGGCTGCAGGTGAGGCTGGAGCACTTCTCCACTGGGGCCATGATGGAGTTGTGGAAGCCATTGGGAGCGAGGCCTCGGCACTGGGGCTTGGACCTCTGGGCACAAGAGCAGACTCAGAGCAGGGCCCGGCCAAAGGGTCCAGCCCGGCTTGCCCCTGCCTGCCCAAATGTTCCCATGAGCCCCTGGGGGGACCCGCCTGTCCTAAAAGGCACCAATGCAGGACACAAGCACAGAGCTCTCCCCCAGCCCCAGCAGCAGCAGCCACCAAGACCATGTCACGTTTGGCTAAAGATACAAAGTCCCGTCCTGGGGACTTCCACATACTACAGCACAGCCTCCAGGACCCTGCCTTTACCTCCCATCAGCTTCAGCAGCAGCCCAAGACCCCTGCACCCTCTCCCAGGAGTACCTGTCACCCTGTCCCTATCCACCCTCACTCGGAGCTGCCGCTGCCCGCAGTTAAGCCGCAAGAGCTCATGCCCAGATTCACGGCTGATGGGCACTGTGCCATCCCTGACCAAGTACTGCTTCAGGGCTGTCCTGCCCCAAACAGCCGGGGGTGGATACACCACAGGACAGCTCAGACACTTTGTGTTGTTCATGCCGGGCCAAAGGTAAGAAGCGGCCAAGGCAGAGACCTTCCCCTTACCCCTGAAGACGACATCCTCCCACCGTGTCCTCGGACCACCTCCAGCTCTGGCTCTGACACCTCACTGAGTGGCGCGTCACTCCCCTCCTCCTCCTCCGCCTGCAGCAACACCTCCTTTGAGGGCACGAAGTCAGCATCTCGCGCAGGATCATCACTATCTGTTTCCTCCTCCTTTCTTCTCCGGCTCCGACGCTTCTTCTGGATACGCTCAGGGTCTGGCTCCTGGGCACCCTCGGTGGGAGCCGGAGGCTGGTACACAGACGTCAGCTCCTCTGCCAGCTCCTGCAGGTACAGCAAAGCCCTGGGACACCAAAGGCATTGCCCAAGGTGAGCAGAGGGACCGCAGAGGGACCAGGCAGATGCAACCCTCCAGCTCATGGTCTGGGCGAGCAATTTGCTCCAGCCCTGCCCAGCTGGGCTGCAGCAAAGTCCGTCTGGATGCACTGCCAGGCTCCAGGCCAGCCACTCAGACAGCCAGCATCCCCTGCCCCTCCCCAGGGAATGCCAGCCTCCCTGGGTCTCTGACAGCAGGCAGGGGAACGCATCCAGCAGGCAGAGCAGCGTATGGCCCTTTGCCAGCCACGAGGCAGCAAAGCCACAGATCTTCCCACGAGCGCCCTCAGCAAAGGGAGTTCCCGCACTGGGCACCCTGCTGCAGGCGCTGCGCCCTCCCTCTGCGCAGCAGAGCGAGGGAACCGGGGCGCTGCAACCCTGCCAGCTCTGCCCCTGAAAACCCAGGGCTCCTCGCACAGGCACTCAGAGAGCACAGGCACAGCCTGAGCTGCCTTCGGAGGCCCCAGAGCACACGGGCTCCCCCGAGGACTCCCCTTTATGCAGTGCATGGCTCGCACAGCCTGTTCTGCTCCCCACCAGACAAAGCCTCTTCCTGGCTTTGTCAGGAACCAAGGAAACCTCTTCCCCACTGCCGTCAAACACCCGCCACATGCAAGCTCATCTACAGACCCTGCTGTTCCCCACACCCCCACGCTCCTGGGTCAAATCACTCTCCTAAAGTGGGAAAAGATCGCTCCATGGGGAACCAGTCTGTCCCACTGATGTGGGACAAAGTCCTTCAGGAAAGATACCAAGCCCCCCCCCAGGCAAGACACAGGTCTCAAGGAACCACTCTGAGAGCGGTATCTGGCTGTCCTTGCAATCTCCCTGCAGCACTCGCCTCCAGACCCCCGCATCTGCTGCCCCTGCTTACACTTTGGCTGCCCGTCTCTTGGGGCGCCCGCCGGGGGTGGTCTCCAGGCCTTCTGCCGCCTCGCTGCTCCCCAGCATCTTCTGCACACAGATGGGCTCTGGGGTCGGGCACTCCAGGTCCTGAGACAGCTTCAGCAGCAGCATCTCAGTCTTGGACTTCCGCCCGCGCTTCCCAGGTGCCTTCGGGGGCGGCACAGACCCATTCTCAGATGTCCTCGAGGGCTCGCCGCACCCCTCGGTCTCCACAGGGGCTGGGCCATTGGGGTCACTAGGACTGCTCTTTGGTTTTTGGTTCCGGACAGTTTTTTTCTGGGACTTGGTAGCTTCTACTCCCTCCTCAGAGTGGTCCAAAGCGTCCAGATCTCTGAGCGGCGACAGTTCCCCTGCCCAAAATCAACAGCCAGAGTTAGCACGAAAACACAACAGGGCTCTCCCACCACCTCTCGGCACAGCGATCCAGCGGGCTGCCGCCACCCAGCCCCCCGGCCGGGAGGGACGTACGGACACAGGGTCGGACACCTATACCCGGGCAACGTTTCAAACACGCTGACGGGAGCGGCGAGTCCGGCTCAGCTCCAGGCCGAGGCGAGCAAAGCCGGAGGCTCGGAGCAGCGACAGGAAAGCAAGCGGCATCTCCAGCCCCGGCCGCTCCCTCCGCCTGCCCCACGCAGCACGGAGGACCGGGTAATCCCGCCGGGGCACGACGCGGTGCCCCGGGGAGCGACCCCCCGCCCAGCACCGCCGCGATCCCTCCCGCAGCGGCGGGCACGGCCCCGGGGCACCGCCCGTCCCCGGTACGTACGGAGCTCTCCCTCCCGTGCCCGGCTGCGACTCCGGCTGCGCCCGGTGGTCACCGATCCCCGTCCCGAACGACCCCGGCGGCTCCGCTCCCGGCAGCGCGGCCCGCGGGCGGCGCTGGACGCCATCCGGGCGGGATCCCGACGGGCTCCCGGAGCCGCCGCCGCCCCGTTGCGGGCCGCGCCGCCAGCACGGAACCGGAGGCGGAAGTCGCAGCGCGGCGGTGGCGCGGGGGGATGGCGTCACGTCGGTAACGTCATTACCGAAACGTTCCACGCCCTCCCCAGCCACGTGGCTGCGCCCTAACCGCAAGTGGCTCTGCGTCCCGCCGGCACCCCCGGAGGCGCACGGAGACGCGATCGCCTCTCTCCCCGCACAGCCGCACACGTCCACGCGTGAAAAAGAGGTGTCTGGACAGGACAGTGCGGGGTCAGCGGGCGGGAGGCTCCGCCAGACACCCCAAACTGAGGGAACAGCTGGCGTGGGGTAGAACGGGACGGGACGGGGACGTGTGAGGTGATACAGCACAATATGACAGAGCAATGACACCAATTAGGCGTCTCCCCGCGACCGCGAAGAGCAATGAGCACAGGCCCATCTCTTGGAACCAGGACTGGATTGACTGCGGGTACTTAACTCATGAGTAAAACACGCTATGAAAGTAATATTTCCGTTACTTCTTTGTAGTTCGTTGTATCCAGAGTCTATTTTTGGTTACCACAAAACCAGGGGAGAGCGCGAACGCAGTCCCCCACTACCACAAATTATGCAGTCGAGTTTCCCGCATTTGGGGAAATCGCAGGGGTCAGCACACCCGGAGTGCAGGGGATGAGCCTCGCCCTGGGAAAACCACCTGCCTGATCATGGTGTCTCCCCTGCCAGGTAAGTATGCCTGCTCTCCCGCCCGGCAACGCCGCACGCACCACCACCTACTCCCAACACACGGACACACGCGCCCGCACTCCCACGCCACACCCGCGCACACCTCTCACTCTAAACCCCACTTCTGCCCGTCGCGCGGCGCCCACGCAGCTCCTGCGACGCCCGTGGCCGGCGTCTTCTTGTCACGGTGATACGTCCCGCCATCCCGCGCCCTGCCTGATCTGCATGGACACGCCCCGCGTCCCGCAAAGCCCCGCCCCTGGCGGCCCGGAGCGGCTCTGCCGCCGCCGGCGCGATCTGCGTGCCTCCGCTCCCGGCCGCGGGTCGGCTGGCGTCCGTCTGTCCCTGTCCCCGGGCGGCCACCGCGGAGCCGACGCTCCCCACAGGCCTCACAGGCCCCAGCGCCGCTGTCAGGCTCAGCTGCTCCCGCGCTGGCACCGGCTGCGTGTGGCGCAGGCAACATTTGCCTCCTGCAGCTGTCCCGCACCTCCACCGTCACCGTGGCCCAGCACAGGTCACCGAGCGTGGCTCGCGGTGGATGACCCTCTGCCAGCTGGCGTGGCACACCTGCATCGTCCCATCGGGCCCTGGCACTCGTGTGCATCTGGGCTGCTGCAGCGCTCCCTGCCCTGATCCCCGTCCCAGGGGACACCGTCCCTGCTCCAGCCTTTCCCCGGTCTCGGGGTGCCGGGACCCCAAAGCCCGGGATGACGCCTCTGCCACCTCCGGTGTCACCAGGTCCGCCGCGTACAGCACCCTGCCCGCGCTCTCCGGCACCCCTGGCCGCTCGGCTCCCGCGGGGCTTCACCTCGCCCGGCCTGGTCCCCGGGGCCAGGACGCGCCTGTTGTCCCCGGTCACCCTCCCGGCTGCGGCCTCGGCACGCTCCCCGCGGCGCCCGAGCTTCGCCGGTGACCCGCTGGCCGTCCCCGCGGCGCTCCCGACGCTGTGGCCTGGGTTGGAGGGACGGTGCCCCGAGTGCTGTCACGACTATCGCCGAGGCGGCGGGCGCGGTCGGGGCCACCTCCGCGGGCGGCCGGGGAGGGGCGGGGGAAGCGCTCCCCGAGGCCGCCCGGTGGCGCTGCCCTGCGCGCGTGACCCGGGGCGGGGCCTTGGGGACAGGGGCGTGGCTTCGCAGATCGCGCCGCGGCGGCAGAGCCGCTCCCGGTCGGCGGAGGCGTGTTCATGCAGATCAGGCAGGGCGCGGGATGGCGGGACGTATCACCGTGACAAGAAGACGCCGGCCACGGGCGTCGCAGGAGCTGCGTGGGCGCCGCGCGACGGGCAGAAGTGGGGTTTAGAGTGAGAGGTGTGCGCGGGTGTGGCGTGGGAGTGCGGGCGCGTGTGTCCGTGTGTTGGGAGTAGGTGGTGGTGCGTGCGGCGTTGCCGGGCGGGAGAGCAGGCATACTTACCTGGCAGGGGAGACACCATGATCAGGCAGGTGGTTTTCCCAGGGCGAGGCTCATCCTCTGCACTCCGGGTGTGCTGACCCCTGCGATTTCCCCAAATGCGGGAAACTCGACTGCATAATTTGTGGTAGTGGGGGACTGCGTTCGCGCTCTCCCCTGATTTCGCGGTAATAAAAATAGACAGAAATTCGAAGAACCCGGTGTGTTTGAGGTGGCCGTTCCTATATCCCTCTCTGCATTCAGTTTTTGTTGTGACGGTGTCCAACCGCCGTGGCCGAACTTGGGAGTGTGCCGTGCGTCGATGGGCCCACCAAACCCTCTCTATAGCTTTCGCGGACCGCGACCCATAGCAAAAGACAGCCCGCCGTCGCATAACGCCCGTGGCCGGCGTCGTCGTGTAACGGGGATATGTCCCGTCATCCCGCGCGGTGCCTGATCTGCATGGACACGCCCCTGACAGCCCCGCCCCGCGTACTCGCGCTCCAGGTCCTGCTGAGACCCCGCTGCACTTCCCCGCCGCACGCCCGCAGCGCAGCGCGGTTTCGGGGCCGGGGTCCAAAGGAGCGGCGGGGGGCTCTTCCCCCGCGGAGCAGGTGGGGAAAGGGGGCGCCCGCAGCCCCGCGAGCCGGCTCCCCAGAGCTGCCTGGAGGGTCCCGCACTGCCCCTGGGCAGCTGCCTGCACCGCTCCCTGCCTGTCCCAGGAAGGAGTCGGACAGACACACGGAGAGGATGCTGCGGGCTTTATTCATCCCCAGCCCACACATGGCGAGCCAGACCCCAGGGCACAGAGCCCCCCGGGACACAGACCCCCCCAGCACTCAGAGCCCCCCGACCCTGGCCTCAGCAGAGGCGCTGGCGCAGGCACCCCCTCCCCGCTCAGGGGGTCTTGGCTTTCCAGCGCTGGGTGCCCCACAGCAGGAGGGACAGGGACAGGGTGATGGCTCCCAGGATCCCACAGAAAAGCAGCACAGGGAATGTCCCCTGCGAGGAAGCAGCAGTGAGTGCCGCTGCCCCCCCCCACGCCCACGCTGCTCTGGCTCCGGGCTGCGTGGCGAGGGGGGGACCTGTCCTGCAGGCACTCACCTCGCGCAGGCACTTGTAGCCATGGAAGGGGCTGTTGCAGAGGCACTGGACGAGGCCAGGGCCATCCGGGGCACAGGCAGCGTTCTCAGGGCACAGCCAAGCTGGCAGAGCAGAGTCGGGGGTCACAGGGCCAGGCCAGGGCCAACCCCCACCTGCCAGACCCCCAGACAAGGCACCTCCACCCACCCTGACATACCGAGCTCCATGGAGCTGTTGCAGAGGTTCCTCTGGCCCTGGCAGAACCTGCTGCTCCCATGTGTCGTCACCTCCTCCCAGGCACTGCTCCCACCTGGGCACTCCAGCGCCAGCGGCACCGCGCTGAGGAGCAGAGCTGAGCACCCGGTGCTGCGGTGGCCCCTGCACCCCGTCCCCGTCCCCCCCCCGCCCCAGTACTCACAGGTCCTGCAGGTGGGTGAATCCCAGGAAGGAGCCATTGGGAAGAGGTGTCAGGGGGTTCTCCGTCAGGTCCCTGCAAACACACACCGGGCACGTGGAGCTTCTCGGCAGGGCTGCTCTCAATCCCTACAACCCCCAGCCCGTATGGATACTGGGGGTTGCCCTGACCCTGGGGCAGGACCCTGCATTTGGCCCTGTGGAACTTCATGAGGTTCACATGCACCCACCCCTGGCCTGCCCAGGTCCCTGGGGATGGCATCACCCCTTCCCTCAAGCAAATTAACCGCACTACACAGCTCAGTGTCACCCACCTGCAGACCTGCTGAGGCTGCACTCGGCCCCACAACATTGTTAATAAAGACATGGGACAGTACTGGTCCCCTGAGGGATACTGCTCATTACTGATCTCCATTTGGACATTGAGCTGTTCGTTGACTGCCACTCGGTGGACGCGGCCATCCAACCAATTCCTTATCCATCTAACCGTCCATCTGCCAAACCCATCTCTCTCCAATTTAGCGACAAGGATGTTGTGGGAGACCGTGTCAAAGGCCTTACAGAATTCAAGACAGATGACATCAGTTGCTCTTCCCTTACCCACCAGCATGGTCCCTCCATGATAGAAGGCCACCAGGTTGGTCCAGCAGGAATTGCCCTTGGTGAAGCCATGCTGGCTGTCACTGATCACCTCCCTGTCACCCACACGCCTTGGCAGAGCTTCCAGGAGGACCTGCTCCATGCTCTGACCAGGCACAGAGGTGAGGCTGCCTGGTCAGTGGTCCCCAGAGTCTCCCCTTTTAGAAATGGGGGTGATGTTTGCATTTTTCCAGTCACTGGGGACTCCCCCTGACTGCCATTGCTGTTCAAACAGCATGGAGAGTGGCTGGTGTCCTGTGGGCAGCAGGCTGCTGGGGGTCGGGGACCAGAGAGGCAGGGTTGCACTGGCCCGGGGGCCCATCGGGGCAGGGGGGAGGGTCCCACCAGACCCCTCTCCCTGCTTGGCCCAGCCTCTTGTGGGGAGCAGGGGGGGGGGACGGCACGAGGGGGGAACATGGACTCACAGGACAATGGCGGCCGCGGCCTCAGCCAGCCCTGGGGGGAGGCTGCGCAGGGAGCAGTTGCCGAGGTCGAGCCTGCGAGGGGGCAGCAGTCAGAGGAGGGGAGGTCAGCATACCTGGCACCCCCTGCACCCCATCCTGCCTGCCCCCCCCACGCCCCCCCCACCCCCTCCATTCCCCTGACCCCCCCGTATCCCCCAACACCCGCCCTGTCATCCCCCTGCACCAGGCACCCTCCTGCACCCCGAGCACCCCCGACACCCTCTGCACCCCCAGTGCACGCCTGCCTAGCGCCCAGCCCGTTCCCCTCCCCCTCCAGCCGTGCCCCCCCGCGCCGTCCCACCGTCCCGTACCCGAGCAGACGCTCCGGGCGGGCTCCCCGTTCCCGGCAGCAGCGTCCCTCGCTCTCGGTGCCGGCCTGGGACGCGCAGTACCGGGCTACGATGGAACCGTTTCGCAGCGGCCCCGGGCAGCGCCCGCACACCTGGGGCGGGGGGCGTTCGGCGGGGCCCGGGCAGCGCCGGCAGCCACGGGAGCACCCCCGACCCCCAGTACCCCCCGGCACCCCCGACTGCCCGGGGGTTCCCCCCCCCCGCGATCCGACCGGCCACCCCCGACCCGGGCACCCTCCGACGCCCCCCGGAGCCACCCCGCCCATCCGGGCACCCTCCGACCTCCCCCCGACCCGGCACTCACCGACCCCCGGGCTCCCCCCCGGAGCCCTCCCGCCGCCGACCGGAACACCCTCCAACCCCGGGCGCTCCCCGACACGCACCCCTTCCCCCGGCATCCCCGATCCGGCCATCCTCCGACCACCACCGCCGCCACCGACCCCCGAGCACCGGCACCCCCCGGTCCCGGGCTCCCCCCGGCCCCGCCGCTCACCGCCGCGCCGCCGGCGGCCCCGGGCAGCGGCGGCAGCAGCAGCAGCAGCAGCGGCAGCAGCAGCGGGAGGAAAGCGCCCATGGCCCCGGCCGAGCCCGGGCACCTCCCGCCGCCGCCGCCCCCTCCTCCTCCTCCTCCTCCTCCGGGGCTCTTCCGGGACCGCCCTGTCGGACACGCCCGGTGTGAGGGCGCCCCCTGGCGGCCGCGGGGGCGGGACCGTCCCCCCGCCCCGCCCCGCCCCGCCCCGCCCCGCCCTCGCCCCCGCCGCCTTCCCGGTCCGGCCGCCCTCTGGACCCCGAGCGGGGCCGCGGCGAGGGGGTGCCGGGGCGCGGTGACCTGCCCGAGGCAGCGGAGCGCGGCCGGGACCGGGGCGGCCCCACCGGGAGCCCTGTGTCCCGTCTGCCGCCCCCTACCCCCCCCAAGCCCCCCCCCCCCGCCCCGGTGGCCGGTCGCTGACGCCATCAGGGCGCGCGGTGGCGGGTGGAAGTGGCGGTGACGGCAGAGCTGCCCCGCTGCTGGCGTCATTAGGGCGCGCCGGCGGCTGTCAGCGCGGCACATGGGCCCAGCACTGCCGCGCCGGTCGCCGCCGCCGGTGAGTCTCGTACCGGGGCCGCCGGGGGCCCCCCTCAAGGTCACCGTGTCCGTGTCCCCCCCCCCCCCCGGCTCCGGAGCGGCCCCGCCGGGCTCGGACCACACGGCGGGACCGGGGAATCATCCTGCGGCCGCCCGCCCCGCCTCGCCCCCGCCCGACACCGGGGTCACTGGGGACAGCGGGGGCGGCCGGGCCTCGGACTGCGGCCAGCGGGGACGCCGGGGACGGGGGAGCAGGGCCGTGGCCCGGGGTCACCGGGGCCGGGCGGCGGCGGCGTTTCGAGCAGAGTCACCGGGGACACGGGGGAGAACGAGGAAGCGTAAGGCAGGGGTCACCGGGGACGGGAGGGCCGGGCCTCAGGCAGGGTCACCGGGGACACCCTGGCGCCGGGGGAGCGGGGCCTTGGGCCGGGGACACCGGGGGACACCGAGGGGCCTCGGGGAGGGTACCGGGGAGCCTTGGGCCGGGCCGCCCCACCCCGGGGCTGCCGCGCCTTGGGCTGCAGCGCCGGTGGGGCAGCCGTCAGGGACGGCGCCGCCGCCGCCCGCCCCGTGTTTAGTCTCCGCGGCGGAATGCGGGGGGGTGACCTTGGACCCTGCCCGGGAGCTGCACCGCGACGGTGGCACGTGAGGTGGGCGGGCGCTGCCCTCTCACCCGCTTCCCACCCGGGGAAGGGGGCCCCGTGCCAGCACGGCTGCCCGGGTCCCCTGGCCCCCGCGGCGGGCAGGCCCGGGCAAGCCGTGCCAGGTGCAGGGGTGCCAGGCGGGGCTCAGCCTAATCCCCCCAAGTATGCCCCGGGCGGGCATTCCTCCGGGGATCACGGCGGGCGCAGCGCCAGCCCCCGTCCCCCGCCCGCCCCCCGCCACCGGCAGCCTGGCCTCGTCCTCCACGTGCCCTGCGCTGCCCCGCGGCAGCCCCCAACGCTGCCCCGCTGGTACGGCGGCGTGGGGTCCGTCCGCATCCTGCCCCGCCGGTGCCCGCTGTTCCCCCGGCACTCGCCGCTCCTGGCTCCCTGCTCCCCGCACCCCCCTGCTCGCTGGCGGAGGCGGGGGGGGTGTCTCTGCTCGTGCCCCCTCCCTGCTCTGCTCCTGGGGCCACCCGGCTGCCCCCTCCTGCTCCGCAGGGGCCGGAGCCAGGAGTGGGGGCAGAGGCCCAGCGGGGGCCTGTGAGCAGGGCAGGGGGGGTCCCAGGGCCAGCAGCGGCTCAAGCGTCTGCTCCATCTGGCTGCTGCCCAGAGCCTCTGAGACTGGCAGTCCCCATCCATCCGTCTGTCCATCCGTCCCTGGCTGTGTGGGGCGCCTGTTGTGGGGGTCACCCTGCCCAACCTCTGCTCAGCTGGGTGAGGGTGCCAGGGCTTCTCCTTGCCCGCACAGACTGGGCTCTGCTGCCCATCCGTCTGCCCTCCCCAGCCCTGTCCATGGGTCCTGTGGGTCTGGGGGCTGCTGGTGGGGCTGGTCCTGCAGGGTGGGCTGCTGTAGGGGCGGCTGCTCTGGCGCTGGCTGGGCTGTGCCGGCTCCAGGGCGGCTGGCTGGCGCCAGAGCCGGGGTGGTTGTGCTGGGTTTGGCTGGGCTCTTGCACCAGGGGCGGCTCTGCCAGACTTGGCGGGGCTGCGCGGTGCCGGGACGGTTGGGTCATGTTGCGTTTGGCTACGGCAGGACCAGTGCTGCCGGGCTTGGCGGGGCTGTCCTGCACCGGGGGCGGTTGTGTTGGGTTTGGCCACACAGGGCTGGTTCTGCCGGGTTTGGCAGAGCCATGTGGAGCTGGCAGGGCCGGTGCTGCCGGGGTCCTGGGTGGGACTGTTTTTGCAACTGTGGCCTCAGTGCTCTTTGGAAGAGGCACTCGTTTCCCTTGGCGGGGGCGGTCTGGCAGCCCAGGGGGTGGGCGCCGCCGTGCCGAGCCCAGCCCAGAGGGAGGAGAAGGGTTAAGGGGCCGTTCCTTGCCCCCCCCACCCCGCACCAGGTCCTTGAGGCTGAGGGAGAGGAGCGAGCGAAGGTCCCTGCAGTGTCTGCTGCAGCTCCTGGTGTGGCCAGCCCGGTGCTGACACCCGTCCCTCCTCCCGCAGCTCCAAGTGCCGGGGAGATGCTGGCCAGGACCTGCCGCCGGGGTGGCTGCCGGGGCTCGGCATGCCTATGAGGCCGGCGGGGTGCAGCCGGGGCGGGCGGCTGGGCAGCAGCGTCTCCAGCGGGACAGCGGTAACAGGAGACGCTCGCCATGGAGTTCACGGTGATCGACTACAGCATCTTTGTGCTGCTGCTGGTGCTGTCGTCGGCCATCGGGCTCTTCTACGCGCTGAGCGGGGACCGGCAGCGCACGGTGCAGGAGTTCCTCCTGGCCAACCGCAACATGGGCTTCCTGCCTGTTGCCCTCTCCCTACTGGCCACCTTCCAGTCGGCCGTGGCCATCCTGGGTGTGCCGGCCGAGATCTACCGCTTCGGCACCGAGTACTGGTTCCTCGGCTGCTCTTACTTCCTGGGGCTGCTCATCCCAGCCCACGTCTTCATCCCCGTCTTCTACCGCCTGCGCATCACCAGCACCTACGAGGTGAGTGGGACATGCAGGCAGACGCGTGGCCTCAGGGGACGAGCTGACGGCGCCTAGTGGGGTTTTCGGCTCCTGGTCCCTCTCTGCACCATGCCCCTGTCCTGGACCCCAGCCTGCCGTGCCCCCCAAACGGGGCTCCCACCCAGCTTGTCCAGCACCCATCCCGTCCCCCGCCCTGGGCACCTCGCCTGCCCCAGCCTGTGCTGGCCGACCCTGTTGTGTCTCTGCAGCAGCAGGAGCCAAGGTGCTGGGGGAGGACTGCCTGACCCGCTCTGCTTCCCCACTGCCGGGGGGGGGACATGGGGGAGGTGGGGGATGTCCCCTCTGCTCAGGACCCCGTGTCTGGGTGGGACAGTGCCCTGACCCGTCTCCCCCACAGTACCTGGAGCTGCGCTTCAACAAGACGGTGCGGGTCTTTGGTACCATCACCTTCATCTTCCAGATGGTGAGTGGGGCGGGGGGGGGTGGGGGGGCACAGAGGGCCGTGCACGGCTGCAGCGCTGCTCTCCCCGCAGGTCATCTACATGGGGGTGGTGCTCTACGCGCCTGCGCTGGCCCTCAATGCAGGTAAGGGGGGATGGGAGCAGCGGGGTGATGCTGGAAGCCCCATCCTGCGAGGGTGGGGCTGCTACCCCCCCAGGCTTGTTAACGGCCTCTGTTGCTTTCAGTGACGGGCTTTGACCTCTGGAGCGCGGTGCTCACCATGGGGCTGGTCTGCACGCTGTACACCACGCTGGTGAGTCCCTGCCCGCAGCGACGCAGCGGTGCCGGCTGCTGCCTGGCCGTGGGGTGCCCCATGCCCCCACCGGGCTGCAGTGATGGGTGCTGTGCCTTTGCAGGGTGGGCTGAAGGCTGTCATCTGGACGGACGTCTTCCAGACGCTGGTGATGTTCGCGGGACAGCTGGCCGTCATCCTGGTGGGCGCCCGGCGGGTGGGCGGCATGGCCCGCGTCTGGCACCTGGCGGAGCAGGAGGGCAAGATCTCCGGCATTGAGTGAGTGGCCCAGCCACGCTGCGCCCTGTGCCGAGACACCTTCACCCACCCGGAGCCGGGCACCCCATGTCACGCCATGGGGACGTGCAGGGCAGCTGGGAAGGGGAGAGGGACCCCGGCACGGGTCAGGGGGGGGCTGTTCCTGCTGCCCTCTTTCCCGTGGGGTGCGGGGTGCCAGTGAGGACCCGGCGCCGTGACCCTCCCCGCCGGCGCCTCTCCGCAGCCTGGACCCGGACCCCTTCAAGCGGCACACCTTCTGGACCCTGGCGGTGGGGGGTGTCTTCATGATGCTGTCACTGTACGGGGTGAACCAGGCGCAGGTGCAGCGGTACCTCAGCGCCCGCAGCGAGCGGGAGGCCAAGCTGTGAGTGGGGCTGGGGGTCCCGCGGCCGGGACGGGCCCCTTCGTCGCCCTCCCTCACCTCTGACGCCCGCCCGGTGCCCGCAGCTCCTGCTACGCCGTCTTCCCCTGCCAGCAGATCGTCCTCTGCCTCAGCTGCCTGACCGGCCTCGTCATGTTCGTCTACGACCGGGAGCACCCGCTGGCGCCCACCCAGCGCCCCGGGTCCTCCGACCAGGTGGGTGGCCGGGTGTCGTGTCGTCCCCCCCTTAGCCCTCCTGCAGCCCGCAGGGCCGGACCCCGCTCCCCCCGGCCCTGCAGGCACTGACCCCCTGCCCCAGCTGGTGCTGTACTTCGTGATGGACGTGCTGCAGGACCTGCCGGGGCTGCCCGGGCTCTTTGTCGCCTGCCTCTTCAGCGGGTGCCTCAGGTGAGCAGGAGGCCCCAGGGCCGGCAGGGCTGAGGGGGGGTCCTGGTCGAGCCCCCTCTTGCTCCCTTTCCTCCCCAGCACCATCTCCTCCGCCTTCAACTCGCTGGCCACGGTGACGATGGAGGACCTGGTCCGGCCGCACTGCCCCGGGCTGTCAGAATCACGGGCCACGCTGCTCTCCAAGCTGCTGGGTGAGTGTGGGGGGGCGGCACAGAGGGGGGACTGACGCTGGCAGTGGGGGGTCCCCAGCACCACCGTGACCCCCCACTCCCTTCCCCAGCTTTTGGTTATGGATTGCTCTGCCTGGGGATGGCTTACGTGTCCTCCATGCTGGGCCCCGTGCTGCAGGTAGGGATGGGGGTGTGGGCCCCCCCCGCTACGGCACCCAGCCGGTGGGTGGCCGGTGCCAGCTGCGGGCCGGGGCGAGGGGCTGGCGCTGAGGGCCATGTCCCCGCAGGCAGCCATCAGCATCTTCGGCATGGTGGGGGGCCCGCTCCTGGGGCTCTTCTGCCTGGGCATGTTCTTCCCCTGTGCCAACCCCATGGTGAGTGTCCCCCTGCCCAGCCGGGGGCACAGACCCCGCGGAGGGGCAGTGCCGGGGGGGCTGGGGCACCCTGAGCCCGGCTGGGGGTCAGCACCCTCCTTCTCTCCCGTTGCAGGGTGCTGTCGTGGGGCTGCTGGCTGGCCTGGCCATGGCCTTCTGGGTGGGCATCGGCAGTTTGCTGCACAGCATGAGGGGGGCCCCCCCACCCAACAGCACCGTGCTCCCCCCCGTGGGCAACCTCACCACCATCCTCGCCACCACCCTGCTGGCCCCCACGCCGGCCCCCCAGAGGTGAGCGGGGTGGGGGGCTCGGCGCCAGGGCGCTGCGGAACAGGGGCTGCGGGGGCGCTGCTCCGTGCACCCCACCTCTTCCCCCCACCTGACCCCCATCTCCCCCAGCCCCACAGGGCTGCAGAAGTTTTACAGCCTGTCCTACATGTGGTACAGCGCCCACAACTCCACCACCGTCATCCTGGTGGGGCTCCTGGTCAGCCTGCTCACCGGTGAGTGTCAGGGGTGGGGGGCTGGTGGCAGCTCCCCCCACACCACTGACCCTCTGCTCTGCCCCCAGGCCCCACGCCGGCAGCGGCCGTGGACCCCCGCACCATCTACCCCGTGCTGCCTCGCCTGCTTTGCTGCCTGCCCCAGAAATACCGGCAGAGGCTCTGCTGTGGGGTGGACTTCCCTGCCCAGGTGAGGGGCCCAGACCCCAGCCCTCTGGGGGGGGGCGGTAGCGGAACATAGGGTTGGTCCCTTCTCTGTGCTCCTGCTGCCCCCCCCTTTCTGTCCCCGCAGGACGCTGACCATCCGGATGCCACGGAGAAGAGTAACAGGGTGCCCAATGGCCTGGCCCCCCCCGGCCCCCGCCGGCAGGAGGAGGAGGGACAGGGCTACATCCGTGCGGCCGGGGCCCCCACTTATGCCCTGCAGGAGACCTCCTTCTGAGCCCCCCCCCGACATGGGGGTCCCAGCCACCCCCCGGGCAGGGGGCACAGACCCCCTGTGGAGCCCCCACACACAGCCAGGGAGCACCAAATAACCGGGAGGGGCTGGGTCCCTGCCCGGGGGGGCTGGCCAGGCTGCACCCACCACGGGCAGCACAGGGCTTCTCTGCCTGCACCCGCGGTGGGCTGGCTCCCGAGCCCCGGGCCCTCCGTCTGCCCGCGCCGGGGCCGCTGCCAGTGCCTGCACGGGCCCCTGCCCCCCAGCTGGGGGGGGGTGTCTGGGACCACGGGTGTGGGGGCGAGTCAGAGCGGTGCCCTCTCCCCCACCGGCCGGGACGCTGCCACGTGCCTTACTGCACCGCTCCCGGGCTGGGGGCTGCCCCGCACCCCCCCCCACCAGCCCCCACCATCACCCATCTCTGTGTTCGTTGTCCTGCCAATAAATGGTTCTGGAGCGCAGGTGTCGGAGGAGCCCTGGGACCAGCCCCCTCCCCACCGTCCCTCGGGAGCCTGCAGGGACATGGGACCCCGGTCTCCCAAAGCAGCGGGGGGGCCCTGCTCTCCCCCCGGAGCGGGATCCTCGCCAGCTAGGGGAGATTTATGGCGGCGGCCTTGGCCCTGGCTCCTTTCCCATGGCACAGGGCCGACGGGGGGGCCCGGCTGGGGGAGCCAGGTGAGCGCAGCCAGGGGGCAGCTGCTCCATGGCTGGGGGGGCACAGGGCCCCCCATCTCAGCATCCCCCGGGTACAGCCGAGCCAGGGCAGAGCCCAGGGTGAGGGTCTCATGGGAGGGCCCATCCCACGGCCCCGGTGCAGCAGAGGCAAGACGCAGGCGGCGGGTGCTCGCTGCAGGTTTATTGCTGCTGGGCAGCCCCCAGCCCGCCGCCCCCCACCCCACCCCATCCCCAGGCCAGGCAGGGGGCGCAGGGCCAGCCCCATGGTGGGAGATCCCACCAGAGCCCACCCCAAGTGTCGCTGGGGTCCTGGCCCTGTGCCTGTGGAACTCGCGGACCCCCATGCAGGATGGGAGTGCAGATCCCATTGGCACCGGCCCCCCCCATCCTGGCTGCTGCCCCCATCCCCACCCTGGGGCACGGCCTCCCCAGACTGTGGGGAGAACAGATGTGGGGGCTCCCGCGGCCGTGGGCACCCCGGTTGTCAGGGGGGGCCATCGCCTGTTTCCAGCCTGCTGTCCCCCAAGCCTGTGTGCTCGTGGCTGCTGGTGGCGGTGGGTGCCCCGGGGGGGTCAGGACCGGGTCCCCCCCATGGGCCAACGTAGAGGCGGGAGCGCATCGGCCACTTCTGCAAGAGAGGGAGAGGGGTCGAGGCTGGGAGGGTGGCTCTTTGTCCTCCTGCTGCTGGTGACCCACACCTGGGGACAGGGGGACCCCAGGGACCGGCTGCCGGTGTGTGTGGGGCACACTGGGGGACCCCGGGGTGGAGGGGCTGGAAGCTGAGGGAATGGCCGCCAGCATGCACTGGGGACCCCTGGGACCAGCCGCATCGTGCACTGGGGGACCTGGGGGGCTGGCTGCTGGTGTGCAAGGGGGATAAGGGGGACCCCAGGGACTAGGTGCCAGCATGCAAGGGGGACCCCGGGGACCGGTGCCGGGGGGCTGGACCTCGAGGCGGTGGTCTCACCTTCAGGGGGTGCAGGAGTGGGTGTCCGTGGAGCGGGCAGGAGGGTGTGGGCGGGGGGGGCCCGCGGCCCAGCGCGTGGCTGAGGTGGGCGATGTAGCTGGTGGCCAGGACGAGGATGTCCAGCTTGGAGAGCTTGGTGCCAGGGGGCACAGCGGGCAGGGCTGCCTGCAGCGACAGGAAGGCCCGGCGTAGCGCCCGCACCCGGCTCCGCTCTCGTGCCGCATTCTGGGGGCATGGCGGCCCGGGGGGACCCTGCAGAGAGAGGGAGGCTGAGCCGGCCCGGGGACCATGGCACCCCACAGCTGAGGCTCGGGTGGGCACTGCCGCCCCCAACGGAAACAGGGACAGCACCTGTCCCTGGGGAGCCAGGTGAACCCAGGACTCAGACCCACAGGGTGTCTATGCCCCCACAGCTGCGTCCCGTGGGGCAGCCTGTGCCCCCCCGCCTGCACCCCACCGGGCTCAGTCTTGCCTGTGACCTGCACCCGAGTGGGGCAGGCTGGCACTGCCTGGCGTGCACCCCCTCCCCACGGCAGCCCCACGGCAGACCCCCGGGGCCCTCTGTGCCAGGCGGCCCTGGTGCAGCGGGGCAAGGGGTGGCAGGCGTGTCCCTGGGACTCCCTCCTGCCACTGTGTGTGGGGTCCGTGGGGTCCCACTCCTGCGCTCAGCCGGCTCCTTACCTGTCCTGCTGCCGGGGGGCTCCCCGAGTCCGCAGACGAGGGCCCTGGGGTCCTGCCTGTGCCCGCTCCCCGGCAGCGCCGGGCAGCTCGTGCAGGGCTGCAGGCACCTCTCCTCCCCCGGGAGCCGGAGGCGGCGGTGGCCGGGGAGCAGCCGTACGTGGCCGCCGGCCCCGCTCCGCATCCCCTGCCGTCGCCTGCCCCCACGCTCTCAGCCATGCCAGGCCCCGCTGGGCAGCTCCTGCTCGCGCTCCTGCCTGCACCTTGGCCCCACAGAGCGCCGGTGGGTCGGGGCGACCCGGGGAGCGCCGTTACGTCCCCCCGCCGCCTCCCGACACAGCACGGCCCACGGCCTCGTCTGGGCGGGCGTCTCGCCTCCCCCTCCTTGGCACCGTGGGATGAGCAGGAGGATACGGGCTGTCCCAGCCGGAGCCTCCCCCGGCCCGCGGCCGCCCACAGGAGTCCCGCTCACCCCACGGCCTGGCCCCAGCGCTGCGGGAGCCACCGAGCCCCACGCGGGACACCGCGGGCACAGGCCATGTGCCGGGCAGGGCACCCACGTGGGGTCACACCGTGCCCTGGCCCCGCATGCAGCCCATGCGCTCAAGGCCCCGCCAGTGGGACGGGAGCCCGGTGCTGGTGTGGGGGGGCAGGCAGTCGCCTGCGGCCTTGGGCGCACCCCGTGGGGGGGCTCCCGCACCCGCTGGCACCCGGCACAGGCTGAGGGGGTCCTCTGGGGGCTGCGCCATCCCCAGCACCCCTGACTCCAGCCCCGGCACGCCTGGAGCACCCCAGCACCCACATCCCCCACTGGACAGCAGGGTGAGGACCCCCGCGGGGGCCGGCACGGGAGGGGCACAGACGGGTCAAGGCTGGGATGGGGGAGGCACAGTGAGGCAGCCGGGGGGGGACACACAGGGCTGGCGGGGGCCACGGGGGCCCAGGCCGCCCCCTCCCCATACGGCTCTGTGGGTGGGGGTGGCGGGGTTGGGGCTGAGCGGGGACAGCAGGACCCCCCGGACCCCGAGGGACCGCGGCGCGCAGACCCCACGGACACGCGCGACACCCACCCCCCCGGTCCTCCGAGCCGCGCATGCGCCGCGTGGGGAAGGGGCGATGAGGCGATGGGGCGATGGGGCGTGGCTGGGGAAGGGGCGGGGCTCGGGAGACGGGGCGGGGCTCAGAGCGATGGGGCGGGGCCTGGGGACGGGGGCGGGGCTCGGGGCGGACGCGGCGGCTGCGCGCTGACGCAGCAGCAGCGCGCTGACGTGTGCGGCGCAGCCATGGCGCCGCGGAGACCGGCCGAGCTGTACCGGGCGCCCTTCCCGCTCTACACCGTCCGCCTCCACCCGCGGCGGCCGCTCGCCATCACCGCCGGCGGCGGCGGCGCCGCCAAGACCGGCATCCGCAATGGCGTGGTGCGGCTCGGGTGGGGGCGCGGGCTCCCGCGGGTGGGGGCGGGCGGGCGCCGTGGTGGAGCGGGATGAGGAGGCCGCGGGACCGGGACCGGTGCGGGAGCGTAGGCCGCGAGCGTGGGGCGGAGGGAGGCCCGGCTCGGCGGGGGGGGGCCAAGGCGGCAGCAGGCGGGTGCTGCAGGGGCGGCCCCGGGGGGGGGGCGGCCGGAGCGGGCCCGGTGGGGGCTGAGGCTGAGCCCTGTCCCGCAGCACTTCCTGCAGCTGGAGCAGATCGGGGGGCAGCTCAGCGCCTCCCTGCTCCACTCCCACGACACGGAGACCCGCGCCACTATGACCATGGCGCTGGCCGACGACATCATCGCCGCGGGGCAGGACGCCAGCTGCCACATCCTTCGCTTCAGCCTGCAGGCGCCCGAGGCCAAGAGTGGCTCGGCCGGCCACAACGGTGAGGTCCCGCTCTCCCCCGGGGTGGGGGGGGGTGGCGTGACAGCACCTGCCCTGGGTGCTGTGGGGCAGGGTGTGGGTAGCTGGATGGTCAGTGGGGTGCTTTGGAGATGGGGCAGTGCCCTGAACCGCCCCCCCAGGCCTGCCCTGGACTCCCGGGCTCAGCCTGCCTGGCGGCAGGGAGCTGTGTCAGGGATCCGTGCTGTCTGCCCCGCCGCAGGCAGTGGGGAGAAGGGGCCGCGGAAGCGGAAGGGCCCCAGCCCGGCGGGGCAGGGCGACACACAGAGCCAGACGAGCGAGGTGACGGTGGAGAGCCTGCACAGCGTCCGCACGGATTTCAGCCCCGATGCCCTGCAGAAGGCCGTCCGCTTCAATGCTGACTGCTCTCTGCTCGTTACTGGCGGTGCTGATGGCTTCCTTCGTCTCTGGGAGGTAAGCATGGGGGGAGCCGAGGCCAGGCATCACCGCGCTGGCAGTAGCGTGCATCCAGCAGAGAAGGCCAGGCCCCAGCAGTGCCAAATCAGCAGCGCCTGTGGTTCTGTAACGCTGCGTCTTCCTGACAACCCCAGGTGCTAGGGCTGCCGGGGACCCCTGGCCCACGGGGCTCAGCTCTGATGCTTGCTCTGCCCTTGCAGTTCCCCAGCATGAAGAAGACACTGGAGTTCAAAGCCCATGACGGGGAGATCGAAGATATCGCGCTGGGTCCTGACAACAAGGTGAGTGTCGGGTGGCTCCCTGGTCCCACAGGGAGAGCTGTCCTTGGACGCCCACGCTGTCTGCGCGCAGGTGGTGACGGCAGGACGGGATTTCCAGTGCTGCGTGTGGCAGCAGGACCAGCTGGTGACGGGGCTGCGCTGGAACGAGAACCTGCCCGGCATCCCTGACAAGGCTTACCGCTACCAGGCCTGCCGGTGAGGCAGGGGCCAGGGCACACAGGCAGGGGGCTGGGAACAGACAACCCCCGCAGCTGCCACCCCAGACTGAGCCTTCTCCCAGTCCCTGCCGTGTCTGCGGGGAGGGCTCCCCCGGGCCGGGAGAAGGAGCGGCTCTGCTGTCTGCTTTGGCGCTGGTCTGTGTCCAGGTTTGGGCTTGGGAGAGGGGAGAGAGGGTGCTGGGCCCCGGCGGGCCCCCCCCGGCAGTCCTGGGTGAAGGTGGGGTGGCATTGCTGGCCGTAGGGACCGATGCACCCCGTGCTCTCTTGCCGCAGGTTCGGGGCCGTGGAGGACAACGCCGGGGCACTGCGGCTCTATACGGTGCAGGTGCCCCACAAACGGGAGCGCCGCCCCCCACCCTGCTACCTGACCAAATGGGATGGGAAGAGCTTTCTGCCGCTGCTGACCCGGCCCTGCGGCAATGAGGTCATCTCCTGCCTCTCCATCAGGTACCCCGGGGATGGGCGGGCACGGGGCCGGGGGCCACCCCAGCCCCTGCTCACTGTTTTCCCCCCTGCAGTGATTCGGGCACCTTCCTGGGGCTGGGCACGGTGACGGGCTCTGTCGCCATCCACATCGCCTTCTCGCTGCAGGTGAGCTGCAGGGCTCCTCGGGGAATGGCTGGCTGGGCAGGGAGGGGTGCGGGGGCGGCCCCAGTGCCACCCCACCCCGGGGCCAGGCTGCCTTGGACCACCCCCCCTCCTGCCCTTCAGAGACTGTACTACGTGAAGGAGGCGCACGGCATCGTGGTGACAGATGTGGCCTTCGTCCCTGAGAGCCGGGGCGGGCGGGAGCTGCTGGCGGGGAACGAGGCCGCCCTGCTCAGCGTGGCTGTCGACAGCCGCTGCAAGCTGCACCTGCTCCCCAGCCGACGTAGGTGCCGGGGGGGCTGCCATGGGTGCTGGGGTGCCCACCGCTGCTCCCCAGCCCAGGGCCAGGCTGTCTTTACCCATCCTCCAGCATGTATGGGGGGGCTGCAGCACCCATCCTCCTCCCCCTCTCCTCCGCAGGCTCCCTTCCCGTCTGGCTGCTGCTGCTGCTCTGTGCTGGGCTCATCGTGGCCACCATCCTACTGCTGCAGCTCGCCTTCCCAGGGTTCCTGTAGCCCTCTGGCCCCCCCAAGCACCATGATGGAACCCCCAGGCTGGCCAGCTTCGGCCATGCCTCGGCCCACCCCAAGCAGACTGTGAAGCAGATGAGGGACCAGCCCCGGCCCTGCCCCCCCGACACGGGCGCTCGGGGAGGGGGCGAGGGGCCCAGGAGCCGCGCGGGGCCCCGGCCCAGCGGGACTGTGCCGGCTGCGGTGCGGGGCTGGCCCCGGGAAGAAGGGGGTCCCGCCAGTCCTCCGCCCCACTGCTGCCATTAAAACTGGAGTGCGAAGGCAGCGCTGCCCTGTCTGTGCTGGGGCGGGGGGGGGCGGGGGGCTGGCTCCAGCACTGCTCCTGGCTTGGGGGGGGCTGCTCTGGGCCTAGGCCATGGCCTCCCAGCCCACGGACACACAGCTGCAGTTGCAGGGAGGGTGTTTATTGTGGGGTCAGGCAGCACCCTGCCCCACAGCCCCGTCCCTGTCCCCGTCCCCCTCCAGCTGCTGCAGCTCCTCCCTGTGCTCGAAGACAGCACTGATGAACTGGGCGAAGAGCCGCTCCATGTAGCTGCCAGGGCGGGGGCAGAGCCCCTCCAGGAAGCCGAGGTGGCCCCCATGGGCCGTCACCAACAGCGCCACGTGGGGCAGGTGCCTGGCGGCTTCCACGGGGATGGCTGGGCAAGCATGGCGGAAGGGGGTTAGCCACCGGCGTGCCCCGCCATGGGTCTGCACTCGCTGCCCCCCACGGCCCACCTCCCCCTCCAGCTCACCATGCAGGGGGGAGAAGGGGTCGTCGGAGGCATTGAGGCAGAGCACGGGCACACGGACACGGTGCAGCCAGCGCGCGGGGCTGGCCGCCTGGTAGTACTCACGGCAGGAGCGGTAGCCGAAGGCCTGGGCTGTGTAGCGCTCGTCGAACTCCCGGATGGTGCGTGCCTATGGGGGGGGGAGGTATTGGGGGGGGGGGGGCTCAGCCCGCAGGGCCAGGGTGGGGGCTGGGTCCTACCTGCAGCACGTGCTCCACATCCACCTTCTCTCCGATCGCCGCCCTGTGCCTGCACCAGGCCCGGGGTCAGTGCCAGGCAATGCTGCCAGCCCCGGGCTGGGTGCGTGGGGTGTCCCCCCCTCCGTCCCGTCCCCCCCACCTGCTGATGAGGCAGCGCAGGCTGGCGGCGAGGCGCTGGTTGAAGAGCAGGTCGTTGAGGGGCTGCTCCAGTGAGGCGGCCGAGGCGTCGGGGTCCCAGCTGGGGCAGAGAGCCATGGCCGCCGCCAGCCCTGCCGCCCGCCCCCGCCGCCCCAGGTAGTTCAGCACCTGCATCCTGCGGTGCAGCCGGTCAGGGGCAGCTGTGCCGCCATCCCGGCCCATCCCCGGTGTGGGGGCTGCCCGTACCCGCCCAGGGAGACGCCCACGGCCAGCAGTGGGGCCTGTGGGTACTGGCGCTTGATGTGGGCTATGGCCGTCTCCAGGTCCTCAGTGTTGCTGGCACAGAAGGTCCGGGGGGTCTGAGGGGGGAGCAGAGCTGGGGCTGGGCTGTCCTGGCTCTGCCCAGGGGCACGGGGGGGGGGGGGGGGGTCGGGGGTCTCACCCACCAGCAGCTCCTCGCCCCGGCAGCCCCGGTGGTTGAGCACGACGGACCTGGGGGAGAGGGGAGGTGTGAGGGGCTGGCGGGTCTGCGGCCGTCCCGTCCCCGGGGCTTACCTGTAACCGGCGCGGCTGGCCCGGTGCACCAGGCGGAGCAGGTAAGCGGCCTGGCTACTGCCGGTGAGGCCCGGGATCAGCAGGACAGTGGGGCAGGCGCGGGGGTCTGGGTGCCAGTCGCTGTCGGCATCCTCGGCCCAGTCAAGGATGAGCTGCCCGCCGTCGGGGGCGCGGATGGCCTCGCTGCGGGCAGAGCGGCGGGTCGGTGGGGCAGTGGGGGGGGAACCGGGCCGGTGCCGGTGCCGCGGGCTCACCTGTGGTAGGAGACGGGTGGGCGGGCCCAGAGCAGGGCCCCTAGCACGGTCTGCAGGCGGCCCTCGAAGCACCAGGGCGTGGGGTAGAAGGTCTCGCCCACGGCGGGGCAGCGCTGCTCCAGGAAGGCGCGGAGCCGCGGGCCGGCGGCGAGCAGCGGCCGCTGCGGGGGGGGGGGGAGCCGGTCAGCGAGGCCGCTCGGCGGAGCCCGGACGGTTCGACCCGGCCCGGCCCGGCCCCGGCCCGCGCTCACCCGCGGCACCCGCGCCCAGTAGTAGCCGAGGAGGGCGGCGGTGGCGGCCGCCAGCAGCGGCGGGAGCAGCGGGAGCGGGGACAACACTGGGACCGGCACCTGGGGCTCCTCCGCGCCCATCGCCGCCTCCGCACCGGGACGGCCCCGCCCCTGAGGGACGGACACGCCCCGTGGGACGGACACGCCCCTGAGGATGGGCCCGCCTCCGCAGGAAAAACCACGCCCCTCCCGTGGGATGAACACGCCCTCTTCATGACTCCGCCCACCACGCCCCGCCCCGGAGCGGGCGCGTGTCGCGCCGGCGGCCATCTTTGAGGCGGGCACGGGCACGGGGTGCCGGTTAACCCCTGGGCTGCTGGCGGGGCGCGGCTGGAGCTGCCCCGGGCTGGGGCTGAAACCCTCCCGGGCAGGGAAGGACCCGGCGGGCGGGCGGGTTCGGTCCCGGCGGGGCAGTCCCCGGCCGGTGCCGGTGCCCGTGCCGGTACCGGTGCCCGTGCCGGTGGACGTGTCGGCTACGTGGCCCGGGGCGGGGCGGGCGGCATCGAGACGTGAGACCGAGGCCGGGTGAGTGGGCAGCGGCGGCCGCGGGGGGTGTTGTGGCGGGGGGGGTCGTGCACTGTGTGTGCAGCGCGTGTGCGTGGGCAAAGGCTGCTGCGAGCGGTGTGAGCGGTGCACGCAGTGCGCGCCGTGCCCCGCCGGGCGCCCACGCCTGCCGCCCGCTCGCCCCGTTCGCGCTGCCGTCCCACGGTGTCAGCGGGTCCCCGCCGCGCAGGAGCCGGTGGACTCTCTCGGAGCTCCCCGTTCCGCCCCGTCCCGGGGCTGCTGCTCCCGCCCGGGATGGGGAGGGGAGGCGGCCGGGGCCGGGGGGAGCCGCTGCAGGTGCCAAGGCGGGTGGCTGGGGGCTGCAGGCGGGGGCTGCAGGCAGGCCTGGCAGGGGGGCGAAGAGGCCGGACGGGACGGGAGGGCTCCGGGACGGGTGGACGGTGCCGTTACCGTGTCTGTAAGGAAGCGCCTCGTGCAGAGCCCCCCCCCCTCGCCAAATGCCGGATTCCCCCCGGCACCCCCCGGTACACACCGTGGCCAGGCATAGCCCCCCTGCCCAGCCAGGAGTGCCCACCCTGCTGCTCTCGCCCGAGGTCGCAGGATGAGGAACCCACTGGTGGTCCTGCTGCTGCTGCTGGGTCCGGTGGCACGGGCTGCCCCCAGGGCTGGGGGGCACAGGTATGGGGGGGCAGAGGTATGGAGGGGGGGTGCATGGGCACGGGGGGAGGGTGCAGGTGTGGTTTGGGGGCGCGGGTGCAGATGAGCACCCAGGCGTAAGGGGGGATGCAGAGGCACAGACGGGGTGCGTGGGTGCAGGTGAGGTGCACAAGCATGGCTGGGGCACACGGCAGTGGGTGGGCACAGAGGGGTGCACAGTCAAGGACTGGGCTGATGGGCACAGGGTTGCACACAGGGCTGCAGGGGCCGTGGGTGGAGGGGATGCTGTGTGGGACACTGCGGGGACATCAGGCCAGGCGGGGGCAGGCAGCCCCTCCTCGCTGCACCCCAACCAGGGGCACAGGTAACCTCTCCCTCTCCTGGCCAGGCCTGAGGCCCCACTGGCCACGACTGACCCACTGAGCCCGGAGCTGCCCACGCTGCCGTGAGTCCTTGCCCCTCAGGGAGCCCCACACCACCGGACTGTGCACCCCTGGCCCGGGGGCTGCACATGGGGGGAGGTGATGGGTGGGTGTGGGGCATGGGCAGTGCCCAGCTTGCTGTGGGGCAGGGTGGTCCTGGGGACAGCTATAGGGCAGAGCAGCCCTGGAGCAGGCTGTGGGGCAGGGTGGGTTCATGCCCACACCCAGCCCCACCATCCCCAGGCTGCTGCGGAGCGCAGTGAGGAGCCTGGGGCCACCGGAGCAGGACGTGGAGGCCATGACACGGGAGCAGGGTAAGGCCGTGGGGAGCCGGGGGGACCAGCGGTGGCAGGGACGCGGCCCCAGTCCCACGGCACTCCGTGCCCCACAGCCCTGCTCTACCTCTTTGTGCTGCACGACCACGACCGGAACGGATGCCTGGATGGGCTGGAGCTGCTGCAGCTGCTGGGCACAGTGCTGGCGCAGCAGGATGGGGGGTGGCCAGACCCCGATGTGGTAGGTCCCATGGGGATGAGCCCTCGCACCCCACAGAGCCCCTGGGCCAGACCCTCGCCCCATTCCCCACCCTGTCCCTGCAGGTGGCCATGCTGGTGGACCAAGCCCTGGAGAGGCAAGACCTGAGCAGGGATGGGCTGCTTGACCCCCCCGAGCTGCTGCTCTTGCCCAGCCAGAGCGGACCCCCAGGGCAGCCCCTCCAGCAGCAACTCGGGGAGCTGCTGGCAGGAGCTATAGCTGTGCCTGGGGTGGACACGGAGATGACTAGGGGGGATGCAGGGGTGAGTGGCCCAGGGCATGGCCTGGCAGGGGGGCGGGCAGCCACCCAGGCTGAAGCCCCCAATGCTGAAGGCATGGAGGTGGAGGAAGCCCCTGATGCTGAAGCCATGGAGGCAGAGGAAGCCCCCGAGATTGAAGCCCTCGAGGGGGAGGCAGCCCCAGTTTGGGAGGACCCTGGGGAGGGGTAGGCAGTGAGGGGCTATGGGCAGGGCTGTGCCAGCCCCACCATGGCTCTGTGGGGTGCAGTGCCCCGGCTGCTTCCTGCCCTGCTCAGGGCACATGGTCATGGGGGGGGTCCCTGCAGACCCCCCACAGCCTGCAGTGGGGCTGGGGAGGATGGTGGGGCCGGGATTGTGCGGTTGCCCCCTGTAACGTGGCGGGGACGGCGAAATACAGGCACTGCTGCCGGTGCTTGCCTGGGCCCTGGTCGGTGCAGAGAGGGGCCAGGCACAGCCTGGGAGGCACAGGAGGCAGCCCTGGGGCTTTATTGGCAGCGGGGTGGGGGGTGCTGGGTGTGGGGGGAGAGTAGCATGCTCCAGGGGGCTGTGGGGGGGTCTCCTGGCACAGGGTGCCCAGCTCAGACGATGCCGTCGAAGCCCTGGATTCCACATTTCCTGCCCGCGATCTGGCAGCCAAAGGTGAGGGCATCCTGCAGGCTCCTCCCTGGGGAATGGAGGTGTCAGCCCTGCCTGGACGAGCCGGGCCATGCCAAGCTATGTCATGGCCATGCCGGGTCATACCCACCTGCCGAGAGCGCAAAGATGACGGCAGCATTGAAGGTGTCCCCGGCCCCCAGCGTGTCCACAAGGGTCTCCGGGGGGAAGGCATCCGAGTGCACCAGCTCCCCATCAGGCCCCACGGCGTCAGCCCCCTCTTCAGCCCAGGCACAGATCAGCGTGGCCCTGGGGGGGTGGTGGTGGTGGTGGGTGCAGGGTATGGTCGTGCCCCCCCGACCCACACCCCTCCCACAACCACCCTACCCTGGCTGCACGCGGCCACGGAGCCCCTGCAGCGCCTCGGGAGCCGAGCGGTACCCGAAATGTCGGGCCAGGTCCTTGCTGATGAACACCTGCGGGAGAGGGGCTGGGACGGGGCGGGGGGGCAATGCCCCCGACACCCCCAGAGCATGCATTGCTGCACCCCGACTGCACCCCCAGACCCCAACCACACCCCCTGGACCCCGACTGTGCCACCCCTATACCCCATCTGCACCCTCACACACACACCCTGCCCCCCCCCGACTGCCCCCCCCCCCGTGCCCCCACCGTCCCGTACCTGGACCCCCAACTCTCGCCCCCGACACGCTGGCCGGGCCCCTGACCCCGCCCCCAACCTATAGCCCCGCCCCCAGCCCGAATCCCCGCCCCCTCAGCCCTAGCCCCGCCCCAGTCGGTAGCCCCGCCCCGCACCACGTGGCCCAGGCCCATCAGCGGCAGCAGCTCCTCCCGCGGCTTCTCCACCTCCACCGAGGTGCGGACCCGCTCGGCCGCCGGCCGGGCCCGGTTGTGCCGCTCCACCCGCCGCATCATCGCCGCCTGCTCCGCCGCGTTACGGGCCTGCGGGCGCACAGCCCCTGGCACCGGCACCGGCTGCCTCCGGGGGGGTCCCCCGGCCCCCACCGCGGGGGCTGTCCCCCCCAGCCCCGGGCTCACCTCCCAGTGAATCCACTTGTACTGGGAGAGGTCGACCCGCTCGAAGTCGCGGGCCGTCACATCGGGCAGGTTCCTGCGGGGCGGGGGTCAGGGGGACCTCCGGCCGTGGGACAGGGCGGACCCTGGTGACCCCCAGCCTGGCCGGGAGCGAAGGGCAGCGGCGTGGGCTGTGGAGGGCTCAGCGCCACCCAGGGCAGAGGTCCCCGTGGGGGTGGCACTGCCCAGGTGAATCATTAACGATGGCACAGCGGGACCCCAAGGTGGATGCGAAGGGCAGCACGGCCGCTGCCGCACTGCAGCTGCTGGAGCCAGGGGGGTTGGCGGTGCCCACCATTGACCCTTCCACCATTGGCCCGCATGAGCGCAGCTGGCCCTTCGCCAGAGCGAGGACCATGGCTGCCCTGCTGGCACCGGCACGGCCAGGGGACTGCTGTCCTGGGCACTGGGCAGCTGCCACATGCGGTGCCGGGCATCCCCACAGGGGCTGTGCAGGCTGTCCCGCACACCGGAGCATGTGGATACCACCACCAATCACGGTTGTGGCACAGGGGCTGCTTAGGGACTGCAGGGATGATGGGCAGTGATTGTGTGTGCAGGAATACAGGGAATCACCCAATCTGGCACGCGGGACCCCCCAGCAGGCAGCACAGGGCTGGCGCCAGCAGAGCCTCTGCTGGAGGCCAAGCATGGTGAGACCCCCGGGGTGCAGGGGGTGGTCTGGGTGCCCGGCTTGGCCAGGGAGAAGGCAGGGAGGGTGCTGCAGCCCTGAGGTGACATGGGTGAGCGCTGCCCGCTGGGTGACGGGGGCCAGGGACTGGTGTCCTTACGTGTCGTAGAGCATGATGGTCCGGGAGCCGCTGGCGGCGCTGACGATGCAGCAGGCGCAGGGCACGTCCCCGTGGGGCTGCCAGGCCACATGTGTCACATCCACTCCCCGGCGCTGGAAATCTGCCGCAATGAAACTTGGGGGACAGAGAGCGGGGTGAGGGATTCCGCTCACCCGTGGGCATGCGGGACGGCACGTGCGCCCCGGCTGGCACCGGCAGTGACGATGGAGGCAGGCAGGTGGCTGTGGCACCGCATGGCACGTGTCCAGCCAGCCGTGCCGCAGCTCGGCTGGGACGAAGCTGCCGGCGGAAGAGAAGTGGAGGGGCTGGTGGGAACGTCAAGGTGGGGGCGGCCCCGGGTCCCCCCCCACCCCCCCGCACCCCACTTACTCTCCGGCATGCCCGGGGGCCAGCGAGCCCATGAAGGCGCAGGGGGCTCCCAGCAGTGCCAGCACCGTGCAGGAGTTGGAGGCGTTCCCGCCCCGCTGCCACCGCTGCGACACGCACCTGCAAGGCCGCGGGCCGTGGGTGCCGGGCCGGCCCTGGGAGGAGCACCGGCGGGGGTGTCCCATCGCCCCCCCCGCCGCCCCCCCCGGTACCTGGTGTCGGTGTCCTCGGTGGGGTAGGCTGGCACCACGGTGATGATGTCCAGGCACACCAGCCCAACGCACAGGATCCGCTTCTCCCCCCCCGCCGGGACAGGCTCGGGCTCGGGGTCCCGCCGGGCGGCCGCCCTCGCTGCCATGCTGGGTCCGCTCCGCTCCGGTACCGGCACCGGCAGCGTCCGGCCCGCCCCGCCCCGCCCCGCCTCGCCCCGCTCCGCCTCCAATTAGGTCCCGCCCCCCTGAGCGCGCCACGCCCCTCAAGGCTCCGCCAATCACAACCCGTCATTACGCCGTTACGCCCACCGCGGGCGGGGCGAGGGAAAGGGCGCGGCCATTCAGGACCCGCCCCCGGGGGCCACGCCCGCGCACATGCGCGTGAGTGCCGGGGCGGGGGCGCGCGCTGCCCGCGCGCGCTGCCCGCGCCTACAGCCCGTTGCGCGCGTGCTGCCCGCACGCACGCGCACGGGGCGCTTTGTGCGGGCACGTTCGCTGTTCACACCGACCCCCCCAACCCCCCCCCCCGTGGCAGACCCCACCCGTGTCCGCGGCTGCAGGTCCCACGGCCGGGTCGGGCAGCGGGTCCCCAGCGTGGGGCTGGGCCGGGGGAGGGGGAGAGCATGGAGCCGAACCGGCCACGGGTGGGACGCGGGGGGTGCCGTGGGGCGAGGACACAGCCGTGGGGTCGGCGTGCGGGGCGGGGGGTGTCGGCCCCGGGGCTGGACTCTGCCCGGGGCAGCTGAGGGGGCACCCACAGGACCGGGTCCGGTGCCACCGCAGGGTGCGGGGGGGGTCCCCCACCCTCCCCAAACCTGCACCCCGACCTGCACGTGGTGCAGCGGGGGGAGCAGGCGCAGGCGTGGGCCGGCAGGTGCTGGGCGGGGGTGCCGGCAGGCCCGTGGGAGCGCCGCTGGGCAGGTTAATGTGTCACTGGGCTGCGGCAGCGGCGGCACGGGTGGGAGGGGACGGCAGCAGGAGCGGGAGCGGTGGCACAGGTAGGCGGCCGGGTGCGGGACGGGCGGCGGGGCTGAGCCCCCGGGCACCGGCAGCAGCTGCAGCCCAGGGTTCCCCAGGCGGATGGGACGGGTCACCGCGTCCTCGTGCTGTGCCAGGGGCTGCACCGAGGCCCTGCCAAGCTGCCTCGTGCCGGTGGCACAACCTTTGCCCGGGCACGGCGCCTGCGGGAGCCCACACCTGCCTTGCCGCAGGGCTGCGGTCGGGGCAGGCCCTGCCAGCGGCTGCGTGGGGCTGGGACACCCACCGGGGACCCTTCCTGCCTGTGCCGGGGCCCTGCCTGTGCTGCCCCCAGAGCCGCTGTGCCACTGGGGCCGAGGAGTCGGGGTATGGTGGGGGCCGAGTGCCGGGCACTGCAGGGTCCTGGGTGTCCCTCACCACGCCATGGCCACGTGTGCCGTGCCGGGCAGCGCCGAGCTGAGCCTGGCTGTGCCATGTGGGGCTCTGCCGCGGCGCCGGTGGCAGGATCTCCCTGAGGGCCAAGGGCTGGCGCTGGGGCTGGAGGCTGGTGCCGTGTCAGGGTGATGGCGTGCTGCTCCCTGCCCACCCTCCCGCCGGCACCCCCAGGACTCTGGGAGCAGTTGCGGTGCTGGGATGGATGAGCGGCTGCGGGACCTGCGGCTGCGGGAGGAGAGGACCTTCCTGCAGAGCGTGGCGCGGGAGGAGGCCACGGAGCGGCCCCCCAGTCGGCGGCACAGTCGGGCACCCGCCATCGTCCCTGAGCCCCTCGCCAGTGACGCTGCTCTCTGCGTGCCCAACAGCCCCAAGTCGCGCAGGTAGTCAGCAGGACCCCGGGGGGCCCGGGGGGGGCCAATGCTGCCCTGCCCATGCCCCTGTGTCCCTGTGCCCCCAGGGACCTCAGCCTGATCGCGGAGGCAGTGGGACGCAGCGAGTTCCTGCGGCGCCTGGGCGAGGGCTGCCCCGAGGCGCTGGCCCAGAGCTTCGCCCCCGTCTGGCACGGCCCCGGGGACACCGTGCTGGCCGAGGGCACCGAGGGCACCGCCATGTACATTGTGGCAGGTGAGAGCTCGGTGCCGGCACACGGGCCGGGTCACGCGTGTGCAGGCGTGCCTGCATCTGTGCCGGCCCGTGAGTGTGCATTGGGGTGAGCTCGTCTGCTGTGCCCCTGGGTGTTGGGCTGCCGCACCTGCGTGTGCCCGCGCGTGCCTGCGCTGCATGCGTGTGATGCCGCTGGCCGTGTCTCTCTGCAGAGGGGCAGCTCAGTGTGAGCCAGCGGGGCCGGCAGCTCCGCATACTGGGGCCGGGTGATGTGTTCGGGGAGCTGGCCATCCTCTACCACTGCAAGCGCACTGCCACCGTGCAGGGTAAGGGCAGCCCCCCACCCCACGGGCCCCGTGTCGTTCCCCCCCAGCCCCCCAGTGACACCCCTCTGCCACAGCGCTCAGTCCCGTGCGCCTCTGGGCCATCGACAGGCAGCGGTACCGTGCCATCGCCACCAGCAACGCCAAGCAGAGACGAGCCGAGATCCTGGGGTCTCTGCGAACGTGAGTGGGGCCCGGCACCCGCCAGAACTGCCCTTGGCCCCCGCCACCCCTAGGCCCCACACCCTGACCCCCTTTGGGGGGGGGTTGCCGGCCTCTCCTGCCAGCCCTTGCCTGCAGAGTCCCCTCCCGGTCCCAGGCTTGCCCTCAGCATCATCCCCACCCCATGTCACCCTGTTCCCATCCCTGTCCTCATCCTTATCCCCATGTCCATTCCCATCTCATCTCCAGCCCCAGCTCATCCCAATCCCTGTTCCTGTCTGATCCCGTTCCCATGCCCAGCCCCACTGCCACCACATCCCCATTCCCCAGCCCCAGCCCTGGACCTCTCCATCCCCTTCCCCAGCCCTGCCCGCTGCCTGTGCTGGGCTCCGGGGTGCAGGAGCCCAGGCAGGGTGCAGGCAGGGTGCAGGCAGGGTGCAGGCAGACCGCGGGAGCCCACCCAGCCCCTCTCGCCCGCAGGGTGCACTGGCTGCAGGACCTCTCCGACAGCCACCTCTGCAAGCTGCTGGATGCCATGGAGGAGGTGGGTGCCCAGGAAGCCCCCCCCCCGCAGGGCTCTGGGGGGGCTGGGACACTTCCCCATGGGCCTGCAGCCCGTGGTGGGGTCGGGGGCATAATGCGGGGCCTGGGGCTGGGCTGGTGGGTCTGGGACTGGCTGGGGGGGGCTGCCTGCCCCCCTGCCTGCCCCCTGCCTGTCCACCCTGCCCCCCCCCTGCAGTGCACCTTTGCGCCCGGCCACATCATTATCCACGAAGGGGACGAGGGGGAAAACTTTTACATCATCCTGAAGGGAGAGGTGGGTACCACACCCCGCAGCAGCGGGGAGCCCCCCACAATGGTGAGGGGCAGGGCCCTGCCCTGTGTCCCCCCCCCATCCCGCCGTCCCCACTCAGCCCGTTCCCGTGTCCTGGCGCTGCAGGTGCGGGTGAGCCGGCGGGTGGATGGGCAGGAGAAGCTGCTCCGTGTCCTGGGCGCCGGCGAGCACTTTGGGGAGCTCTCCCTGCTGCAGTAGGTGCCCTGGCTGCCGTCCCCCCGTCCCCCCAGCCCGGCAGCACCTGCGGTGCCACCCTGGCCTTGCCACCTGGCTCTGGTGTCACTGGCCGGCCTGGGCTTGCTGCGGGCAGAGAGCTGGTCCCTGCGGTGGGGGGGGGGTCCTGGCAGTGCCACCCCACACACCAGCCCAGCCCAGGCATCCGCAGCATCTCCAGAGAAGGGTAGGCACGGCTGTTGTGTGCTCACCTGCCTCTGCTCACACGCGTGCCAGCCTTGCACGTGCACACGTGGAGCTTTGAGCTTCGTGCTCTGGTGACAACCCCCCCTGTGGTGACACCCCCCCCCCCACGGTGACACCCTTCCTGCTGCCTGTGGCATCCCCAGGGCACCCCTGGTGCACCGGGATGGGGCACGTGCCAACTCACCTGCACCAGCTCCCTGTGCACACCCAGCTCTTGCACAACCCCCCACCATGCACACCCCCTCTCCAGTCTCTTGCCCTCCCCCTGCCTGTTTCTCTCTCCCCCCCCCATGACCCCCAGCCTCTGCACAGGAACAGCCGCCGGACAGCGTCGTGTCAGGCCCAGGGACACGTCACCTGCATCACCGTGGCCAAGGAGTGGGTGTCCCTGTGTGCCCCCCCCATCCCTGCCAGACCCTCCCTCCCTGCCCCACTGACCCCTCCTCTGCCCCCCAGAGACTTCCTTGAGATCAGCCCCTTCTGCCCCCGGCAGCTCTCGGAGCCGTGAGTGTCCCGGGACCCTGGAGCCTCCAGGACCCCCAACCCCTCAGGGGACCCCAGGGCAGTGCTCGGCTCCATGGGGAGCCCCCAGCCCCAGGAGGGACACCCAGTGGGGTGGGGGGGCTGGTCGGGGGGGCAGGGGGTGGGGGTGCCATGGGGGACAAGGGAGATGGGGGTGGCCATGGCCTGGGGGGGATCAGGGGTGAGGGGGCCCGGGGAGATGGGTGTAGGGTCGTCAGGGGCGATGGTCCTGGCAGAGAGGCGGTGGCTGGTGATGGTGCGGCCGGGCCGGGGGCTGCACTGTGGCCCTGGACTCTGCCCGGGGTGGGTGCCCCAGTCCAGGCATCATCCTGCTCCCACTGAGCCCCATGGCACAGGGCTCTGCTCACTCTGCCATGGAGGTGCCCCCCCCACCGTGGACCACCCGGCCAAGGTGGCTCCATCCTGGTCCCGCACATGGGTCTGGGTCCCTGCTGCCCCCCACCCCCTGTGCCCGTCCCTGGTGGGGCCATGGGGCTCCAGGGCCATGGGGAAGGGACTGTGGGGAGGGGGCTGTGAGGGTGCCTGGTGCTGAGCAGGGGCTGGTCCCACTGCCCCCTGCCCCCCCGGCTCCTTCCTACCCCAGAAACACGTCTGAGACAGAAGCTCCGGCCCTGGAAGGTCCTGGGAGGTCAGTGCGGGATGGGGACTGGGATGGGATGATGGGATGGGAGGGGATGGGGATGAAGAAGGAGGTGAGAACGAGGACCGGTACAGGAATGGGATGGAGATGTGATAGGGAGGGGATGAGAATGGGGATGGGGCCACCCTGCCCTGGGACTGGGCTCCCTGGCCTCAGGCCGTGGGTGGGCAGTGGCAGGGGGGGCAGACAGGAGCAAGTCAGCCAAAGCCCAGCCCTGTGACTGGGGGTCACTGGGGTCCAGCTGGGTGACACGGGGTCCCTGGGGTTGCTCTGGGTGCTGCAGCATCCCCATGGCCCAGGGTACAGCCTGGTGCTGGGAGGTCCCTGAGGAGCAGCGGGGGGGGTCCTGGGCCCCAGCAGGGTTGGGTGTCGGCAGCCCCTCGGTGCTGGTGCGGGTGCTGCAGGGCCACGGTTCCCACCTGCAGGGGTTGGGGGTCCCCGAGCCTGAGGCAGCCCCTGGCACCGGTGCGGCTGGAGGACCTGGTGACCGTGCACTATGAGGAGGGGCCGCGGCAGGGCCAGCGCGTCATCCTGGGCACCGGCGGCTTCGGCAGGGTTGACCTGGTGAGAGCCGGACGCTACACCCGGCCCCCCCCAGACAGCTCCTGGCACCCGGCCCCATCCTGCCGCGGCCGATCGTGCCTATCCTGGCGCCCATCCCGGTTGCCCATGGCCGCCCGTGCCCAGGTGCGGTCCGGGGAGCGGCTCTTTGCGCTGAAGCGGATCCGCAAGGACTGGGTGGTGCGGACGCAGCAGCAGGAGCACGTGCGCACCGAGCGGCGGGTGTTGGCGGGCAGCCGCAGCCCCTTCATCGTGGGGTGAGAGCGGGGGCTGCGGGCGCTGGGGGGGCAGCGGTTGGGGCGGCACGGCCGCTGGCAGCACCGAGGTCCCGCCGACCCCTCTCTGCCGGCAGGTTTTTCGGCACCTTCCGGGATGGGCAGTATGTCTACCTGCTGCTGGAGTTCTGCCAGGGCGGCGAGCTGTGGACCAAGCTGCGTGAGATGTATGGAGACGGGGTGAGCGGGGGCGGCAGTGCCGTGCCATATGGCACCATGCAACCGCCGGTCCCTGCGGTGCAGGCGCTGCTTCGAGGAGCCGCTGGCCGTGTTCTGCTGTGCCTGCGTGGTTGAGGGTCTCGAGTACCTGCACGGCCGCGGCATCGTCTACCGCGACCTGAAGCCGGAGAACCTCATGCTGGACCAGCGCGGCTACGTCAAGCTGGTACCGGGGAGGGTGTCCCAGCAGCACCAGCACCGCCGCAGCGGTGCCTGGGCAGGGGGTGGCGGGGGCTGCGCTGGCTGATGGCGCCGGCACCCACAGGTTGACTTTGGCTTCGCCAAGGAGCTGGGGCGGGGGGAGAAGACCTACTCCTTCTGCGGGACCCCCGAGTACCTGGCGCCTGAGATGTTGCGCCAGGAAGGCCACGACTTCGCTGTCGACTTCTGGATGCTGGGCATCCTCGCCTTCGAGCTGCTGGTGGGCAGGTGAGCGGGCGCTCCCGAGGCTGGCCGAGCCCCCCCCCCCCGCAGCAAGGCACCCACCTGCCCGTGCCCCGCAGGCCCCCCTTCCACAGCGCTGACCCCCAGCAGATCTACAGCCGCATCCTGGACGGCGTCTTCTCCTTCCCCGCTTTCCTCGGCGAGGCCGCCTGCTCCCTCATTGGCAAGCTCTGCAGGTGCTCAGGGCACCCAGCGAGGGGTCCTGCAAGGGTGGGGGGGCACGAGGGGGGTGCTGGGTGAAGTGGGGTGCGCTGGGCAGGGTTGAGGCACCCTGGGTGCATCACTGCACCCCAGTGTGCACGGGGGGGGGGGGGTGTCCCCACTTACATCATTGGACCCCAGTGTGCCGGGGGGTGCCCCCCCAGCCCCTGCCCCACACCATCCCCTTGCAGACGCCGTCCAGGTCAGCGCCTGGGGAACACGGCCAGTGGCATCCGCGGCATCAAGAAGCACAGGTGAGGGGGGGGGTTGGTGGGACCCCCATGCCCCACTCCCCCTGGCCCCTCCTGCAGCCCCCCCTCTCCCACCCCAGGTGGTTCGGGGCCATGAAGTGGAGGAAGCTCTCGCTGCGGCAGCTGGAGGCACCCACCCTGCGGCTCATCAAGGAGGTGAAGTGGGGGCTTGGGGGGGGCTAGTGTGGGTGCTGCTGGGGGGGGAGGGCAGGAGGGGCAGGCTCTGACCCTGTCGTCATC
Source organism: Buteo buteo (assembly GCF_964188355.1). Classification (NCBI taxonomy): domain Eukaryota; kingdom Metazoa; phylum Chordata; class Aves; order Accipitriformes; family Accipitridae; genus Buteo; species Buteo buteo. The sequence continues at coordinate 386,806 of NC_134187.1, forward strand.
CCCCCCCAGGGTCCCCCCTACGTCAACTTCAAGCGTTTCTCGGTCGACTGGACGCCAGCGGAGGACGAGTTCTCAGGCTGGGATGAGGATTTCTGATGACAGCAGGACCCCCCCCCCCAGGCCGGGCTGGCTGTGCCCCCTCCTCACAACACCCCTGGGCCGGGGCGATGCCGGGGGCTGCCCTGCGGCCTTGTGCTCTCCTGGGTGTGTGGGGGGCTTCCCCAGGGGAATAAATCGTGGGGCCACAGGAAGGAGCCGGAGCCGCGGGTACAAAAACCCGGTGCCGCATCTTTATTTCGTGGGGGGCGGTGGGGGGCCGGGGGCGGCGGGGCGGCGTGGGGGGCCGGGGCGGGCTGTGTGGGGCAGGGGCGCGTGGCGGCGGGGGAGCGAGGGGTGGGGGGTGCTGATAAATAACGGGGCGGGTGGGGAGGGGGGGTCCCGCCGGGGTGTGGGGACCCCCCGGCCCGGCTGTGCCCCCGGCTGGCCGGCAGCCCCGTGCCGGGGGGGTGGGGTGGGGCTGTGCGAGGGTCCGATGGTTTTAGGGCTCCTCGGCGTCGTAAAGCAGGGCCCCGCTGAAGACGGTGAGGGGTTCGTCGGGCGCGTGGGCCAGGCGCCCCGAAACCAGGTCCACGCAGAGGGTCTCGCCGGCCGCCAGCGGCAGCAGGAGGCTGAAGACGCCGAGCGCCCCGGGGCTGGGCTGCAGTGCCGCCACCGGCTCCTTCTCCAGCCCCTCCGGCTGGAAACCGGCCGAGTCCAGGCGGGCGATGCCCTGGTTGGAGCGCGACAGCACGGCCTCCAGCTTCTCCCCTTTGTACCCCGTCAGCACCGCGCTCACCAGGTACCGCCCGCTCACCGGTGCCGTGAAGGTGCCTGCGGTGGCGGGCGGTGGGCATCAGTGCCGGTGGCCACCCTGTCCCCAGGGACTCCGGGACAGGCTCTGCACCCCCAGGCTCCCCCACTGCCCCCCCAAGACAGGCAAGGCACTCCCCCCATCCCACAGCCTTCATCCCATCCCAGGATCACGCTTCACCCGTGTCCAGCAGCCCTGATCCGCCCCATCAGCCCCACTGCCGCCCCCCGTCAGCCCCACAGCCCCCACTGCAGCCCCCCGTCAGCCCCACAGCCCCCACTGCAGCCCCCATCAGCCCCGCAGCCCCCACTGCAGCTCCCCGTCCACCCCGCAGCCCCCACTGCAGCCCCCACCAGCCCGCCTGCCCCACGCGTGGCCGCGCTGCGTGGGCACGTACCCGTCTCGGGGTCGTAGGCGCCGCCGTCGTTGAGCAGGACCTGGTCGAAGGGGACGGTGCCCGGCTCCGCGTGCTGGGTGCTCAGGGCGGCCGAGAAGGCGATGCGGGGCACGGAGCCCGGCTCCCCAACCTCGCCTGAGCATTGTGGTCAGGACGGGACACCCTGGCCCCCCCTGCCCCTCCCGGCACCCCCAGCCCCTGACACCCCCCCCATACCTGCCCCTTCACCGCGGCCGTGCCCCCCCCTCCTTGACCATGTCCCCCACTGTGCCCCCCAGCCCCTCTGCCCCCAGCCATGCCCATCACCCCAGGCTGCCCTGCCCAGTGCCCTGTCTGTCCTCCCCCCTTGCTCCCTTTGCCCCAGCCCACACACCCCCAGCTGCCATTGCAGTCCCCCAGGCCCCCACCTCAAGCCCCCCCACCCCAAGCCCCCCAGCTCCCCCCCCCTAAAGCCCCCCAGCCCTACCTCTCTCTCCTGGCAGCCCTAGGAGGGAAGGGGAGGAGGGGGCTGCAGGGCTGGCAGGGAACAGGACCCCCCAGGGTGCAGGGTCCATCCATGCCAGCGCTGCCCCACTGTGGGGACCGGGGCAAGTGGGGGGGGCTGCTCCTTACCGGGGGGGCCCACGGGGCCTTGTTCTCCATCCTTGCCGGGGGGCCCAGCGGGGCCGGGGGGGCCCATCTCACCCATGGGGCCGGTGGGTCCAGGGGGGCCGGGGGGGCCTGAAAGGAGGAGAGGGTTAGAGCCGCCCCGGCCCCACAGCCGTTCCCCTCACCCCACAGCCCCACGGTCCCACACCTTGAGCCCCCACCTCCCCGTGACTTGTGTCCCCACGTCCTCATGCACCGCAGCCCCACGTCCCCACGCCTTGAGCCCCCACGTCCCCACGCCTTGAGCCCCCACAGCCCCACGGCTCGCGTCCCCAGGCCCCGCAGCCTCTTGCGCTCCTGTGTCCCCGCACCCCAACGCCCCCGGACCCCCACCGCCGTCCCCCCACGTCCCCGACCGCCTTGCTCTCCAGTGACCCCGCGTCCCCGCATCCCCGCGCCTCCGCCATCGTCCCCGAGTGCCGTCCCCGCAGCCCTGCGCCCCCCGGACCCCCTCCGCGATTCCCCGCATCCCCCACCCCGCGGCCCGTCCCCCCCGCGCACCGGTGAGGTCCCTCTGGGTCAGGCGGAGCAGCTCCCCGCGCAGGTGCTGCAGGCTGGCGTTGAGGGCGCCGAGCCGGCGCGGGAGCTGGGCCTGCATCGCCTTCTCCAGCAGCGCGGCCTGGGTGCGGGTCGTGCCGTTCAGCTCCCGCACCGCGTCCCACAGACCCGCCACGTGCCGGCCCAGACCCTCGCGGACGCCCCGCAGCCCGCCCGCCACGGCCTCCAGCTGCTCGCAGACACCCTCCAGCTTGGCCAGCCGCGGCTCCAGGCCGGCCGGGCAGCCCCCGGTCCTCGCCAGCTCCCGCGCCAGCCCCTCCAGCCGCTCCTCGCTCTCGGCCTGCCGCGCCGCCGCCGCCGCCGCCGCCTGGTCCAGCTCGGCCACGATGCGGTCGGTGATGGCGCCCAGCTCGCGCTGCCGGGCGTCCTGCTGGTCCAGGGCATCCTGCAGCCCCTGCACCGTGACGTTCAGCCCGCCGAGGGAGAGCAGTGCCGCCGCCAGCTCGCCCCGCAGCCCCCGCAGCTCCGAGGGCGAGATGCCCCCGAAGACGCCGAACCCCTCCAGCGGCGGCTCCGGCTCCAGCTCCGGCTCCGGCTCCGGCTCCGGCAAGGTGGGGCCAGGCTGGGGCAGGCGGCAGGCGGCGGTGCAGGCGTCCACCTCGGCCCGCAGCCGCTCCAGCTCCTGGGGCGGCAGCGGGGCGCAGGGCCGGGGGCAGGGGCCGCCGTTCGGCCCCCCCAGCTCGGCCTCCAGCCGGCCCGTCCGGTTGCGGAGTTGCGCCAGCTCCTCTGCCAGGGCCCCCCCCGCCTCCAGCTGCCCCAGCCGCCCCGCCAGCCGCCCCAGCGCCTCCCCCTGCGCCCCCAGCAGCTCCCGCAGTTCCCCCCCCTCCGCCCGCAGCCCCCGCAGGGTCCCGGTCAGCCCGTCCTCGCCGGCCCCCAGGGCCCGGAGCTGCCCCTCAGTGTCCTGCAGCCGCCGCTCCAGCTGCCGCAGGAGGGGGCCGAGCTGCCCGTCATCCTGCGCGTCCCGGCTGCCCGCTGTCGGCTCTGGGGGTGCTGGGCAGGGCTGGCCGCAGCGGGCCAGCAGCCCCTCCAGCTCGGTCAGGCGGGCGCCGCGCTGAGCCCCGCTCGCCGCCAGCCCCTCCACAGCCCGGCTCAGGTTGGCCAGGCGTCCCGGCAGCCCGCTCAGCCGACCCTCTGGCTCGGGGGACCAGGGGCCAGCCTGCGAGGCGTTCAGTCGCCCTTCCAGCTCCGTCAGCCGCCGGGCCAGCACCGGTCCCTGCCCGCCCGGCCCCGCCACCGCCGTGGGCAGCCCCTCCAGGCGCCGCTCCAGCTCGGCCAGGCGCCGGTGCAGGTCGTCTGTCGCGGGCGGCGGGATGGCACCGGGAGCCAGGCGGCTGCTCAGGCTACTGATGTGCCGCTGCACCGTCTCTACCGCCTCCCGGTTGCGCTGGTCCACTGAGCCCACCAGCTTCTCCAGCGCCCGCATGCGCTCCCGGTCCTCCGCCGCCTGCCGCCGCAGCCCCTCGGTGCCGGCCGCGCAGGCGGCACAGGTCTCCTGCAGCCGTTGCTCCAGCTCGCGCAGCGCCGTGGCCGCCCCCGGGCCCCCCGCCGCGGTCACCGGGCCCTCCCGGCCGCTCTCCTGGTGGCGCAGGCGGCTCTCCAGCTCCTCCAGCCGCCGCTGGACGTGGCTCAGCGCCTCCCGCACCTCGGCGGGGGCGGCCGCGTCGGCCGGCTGCTCGCCGTCAGGGCCGCCGTCTGCCCCCCGGCGCGGGTGCTCCGGCGGCGACTCCTGCCCGGCCCGCAGCTCCTCCACCTGCTCGCTCAGCCGCCGCACCTGCTCCTCCAGCTGCCGCACCTTCTCCGCATCCCCGCCTGCGCCTGCCGCCGCGCCGCACCGTCAGGGTCACGGCCACGCCGGGGCCGCCGCCACCAGCACGTGCCCCCCCCCCGCCACCGCCCACCGGCACTACCTTCACCCCCCAGGCCGCTGAGGGGGTTGCCAAAGCCGGAGAGCGTGGGGCGGCCGGGCCGGGGCCGGGGTCGGCCGGTGGGCAGGGTGGGTGCCGATGCCGGCCCCTCGGTGCAGTCCTCGCCTGAGTAGCCCTGGCAGCAGCGCCAGGCCAGCTCCGACACCGTCCTCTGGGACAACTTGTATCGGGGCCGCAGGAAGCTGCGGTACCTGCGGGCGGAGGAGACCCTGCCGCAGCGGTGGGGGGGCGACCGGAGCCCCCGGCTGGGCAGCAGGGGCAGATGGGGGGTGCCGGATGGGGGTCCTGGGCACGGGCAGCGGGGCTGGTCCCGGGGCAGCAGGGGTGGGGGGGTAGAGCCCTGCCCGCACTCAGCGCCCCGGTGCTCAGCTGCCTGCCGGGTCCCCGCTCTCGGGTCGTGCCGAGCGCCGCCAGCCCCGTCTGCGCGGAGGCGTCAGGCAGCAGCTCGGGGCTGGGCAGCCGGCACCAAAACCAAACGCAGGCCGCGGTCTGGCCCCGGCGGCACGGCCGGGTCCTCGCCGGAGCCCAGCCTCTTGCTCAACCGCCGGCAGCCGGGGGGGCTGCCCCTGCCTGGCCCCGCCACTGGCATCACCTCGCGCTACCGGCCCCGCTGCTGAGCCGCCGGCCTGGAGACCTGCCCTGGGTATGGGGTGCGCCGGGGGTCCCGGCATCCACCTTGCGGGTGGCTGCTGGCTGGGCAGGGGCGGTAGCCGCTCACCCACCCGGCACCGCTCGAGGCCGCCCGGCTCTTGCGAAAAAGTAAACACGAACCCGGGGTGGATAAACATCGGCGGCGGCGACGGTGGCGGGGCCACGGCCGGACTCGGCTCTGCTCTGAGGAGCCTCCCCAGCCCCCCCAGCCCCGTCCCCACTCACGCCAGGACGCGGGGGCACTGGAGCTGCCCCCAGCCGCAGGGTTGGTAATCCGCCTTCACAAAGCTCTCGACGCCGTCCTCCACCACGCAACTCACGCTGCGCGTCACCACGTAGGCACACCAGTTCCTGCGGGAAAGGGGTCAGGGCGCCCACCCAGCACGCACTGCGCATCGTCCCGGCGCTCCCCCAGCATCCCCCCGCCCAGCCGCCAGCAGGCATCCCCCCGCACGCACGAGGTCCCCCCCGGCACACCCCCACACTCGCCCTGCCGGCCCCACCGGTAGCAGCCGTCACGGCCCAGTGCTGTGCGGTTAATGGGCCGGATCCTGCCCCATGCCCGAGCCCTTTCATCCCTGCTCTGCCCGGCAGTCCGTAGTGCCAGAGCCCTTTGCCGAGCCCCGTTAGGGACCGCTGGAACCAGAGGACTGGCCACAACCCCCCGGGGAACCTGCGGGGACGGGGGCTCTGCCTGTGGGGTTTGGGGTGGCCAGGCAGGGTTTGGGGTGCCGGGCACCCCATCATGCCGTGCTGTGGGGCCCCGTGCTGCCTGTTCCAGAGACAGGCGCCCCACGGCCTGTCCCATCGCTGCCCTGAATGTCCCCGGACCCCTCTGCACTGGTGGGGCAGGGGCAGCTGGGGCAGCCACCCACTGAGGGGGGGGCTCAGCCACCCCACAGCCATTGTGCCCCCCCAACCAGGAGTCTGCAACTGGGGGTCAACCGCCCCTCTGAGTCAGAGCGGATGGCAGGGGTGGGGGGACAGTGTCCCTGCAGGGGCACCCGCACCCACGTCGGGGGTGCAAGAACCCAGGCTGCCCCGTGGGGGGCTGCAGCACGACCAGCCGTGGAGCCCCACAGCTCCCAGCTGGGTGCAAACCCTGGAGCATGGTGCGGGACCCCAGCCGGGCCCCACAGGCTGCGAGGACCCCAGCCCCACGGCGCGGGACCCCAGCCCGGCCCCACCGGCTGCGGGGACCCTGGCACAGCCTTATATGGTCTGAGCCTGGATCCTGGAGCCCAGCCCCGTACCCAGCACCCCCAGCCCCACGCAGAGCAGCCCCCCCCCGGGCAGCCCCGTAGGGAGCAGCCTCCCAGGCCCCTCGGACCCCCGTGGTGGGAGCTGGGCTGCGGTGGGGGCCCACGGTTCTGCGGCCAGTTCCCGTCAGCCCGGCTGGTTCCCCTCAGGCCCCGGCTGGATTCCAACTCCTTCCCCGGGGGCCGCCGGGAATTCCTGTGCCGACCGACAGCCCCCCCCCGCCTCCCTCCTTCCCTTCCCTTCTCTTCCCTTCCATTCCTGGCCCCCCTGTGCCCCCCTCAGCCCCAGCCTGGGACTCCCCAGGCTGCCCTGGAGTCCCAAAGCCCAGGACCGGGGATGTCCACATCCCAAGGATGGGATGGGATGGGACAAGAGCCCTCCTGAAAGGGCAGGGCATGGGGATGGCCCCCCAAGCACAGGCAGGGGCCGCTGCACCCCCCCCAAGCCATGGGGATGGGTCGCAGTGCCCCCCAACCCGTGGGGAGACCCTGCTGTGCCCCCAGAGCTGCAGGTGAATGCTCAGCCGTGTCTGTGCCCCACCACGGTGCTGTGGGGCTGGGCTGGGGCCTGGGGGTGCCTGTCCCATATCCCCCCCTTTCCAGGCAGCCCCGCACCTGCAGCCAGGTCCTGCCACCCTGCCCTGGGCTGCCGGGGCTGCCGTGGGGCTGCCGCGGGGCTGCGGCGGAGCCAGCAGTGGGGCAGGGGCAGGGACGGGGCAGATGCCGGCCGCGGACGTGCCGGTGCAGCTCCACCCCATGCGGCCACGCTGCTGTGGCGCTGATGTGGCCGCGGTGAGAGCGTGACCCCCCAAATCAGCGTGGGTGTGACCCCCAGCTCGCCGACCCACGGCCCCACGCCACCCGTCCGCAGCCCCCAGCCCCTGGCACCGCACGGGCAGGGATGGGGACAGGGACACGGTGGGCCCGGGCCCCTCGCCCCCTCGCCATCCCCGACAGCGCTAACCCTGCACCGGGACCGGCCCCGGGATCCCCGACCCCCGGCACCGCGGCACGCGCGGCCGTCGGCACCCGCCTGCGCTGAGCCCAGCACGCCCACCCGCCCCGCGGGGAGCCGGCGCTTGCCGGGCGCCCGCTGCTCTGCGCCTGGGTCTCGCCCGAGCCCCTCCTGACGCCCTGCCCCACGTGCGCCTCTGCAGACCCCCGGGTCCATCCCCCCCCACGCGCCCCCGGCCCGGCGCCTCGCAGATCCCCCCGACCGCCTCCCTCCCCGCGCGCCCACCTCCCGCGCCCGCCGGGCACCCGCGCCGGGGTCGGCGGGTGAGCGAGGGGTGGGGGGCGGCCCCCTGCCGGGTCGGGGGAGCCCCCAACACCCGGCATGGCAGCACCGGCCGGGGTCAGGACCCGCCGCCCCTCACCCGAACTGGCCGCGGCACGTGCCGGTGCCCGGCCGGTGCCGGGGTCCCCGCGGCGTCGGGGCAGGCGGCTGCACCCTGCGGCCTCCCGGCGCTCCCGGGCGGCGGTGCCGCCTGGGTCCCCTCCCGGTATGGCCCAGCGGTCACGGTTCCTACCTGTGCCGGCTGGCAGCCCGGGCGCCGCTGTGGGCCGTGGCGGGGCCCTGCGGGGCCGTGGCCTGGACGGCGCTGTGCGGGGCGGCCCCCCCGGTGTAGAGGCTGTACCTGGGGGGGAAGTTGGCGGCCAGGGCCTGGGCGGCCAGGAGGCACGGCCAGAGCCAGGGGGCCATGCTGGGTGGGCGGCTCAGCACGGCACGGCTCGGCGTGGCACGGTTCGGCTCGGCACGGCGTGGCTCGGCGGGCACGGCCCAGCTCAGGAGCGCATGGCGCGTCCCGTCGCGGCTCCGTCCCTCCCGGCTCTGCGCCGCACGGCTCGGCTCGGCTCGGCACGGAGGCTCTGCCCTCCCCTCGGCCGCGCCTCGGCCAGCCCCTCGCCGCCAGAGCCGCCCCGGCGCTGCCCGCCGACGGGGTCCCCGGGGCCCCCCGCTTCCTGCCCGCCGCGGCCCCCTTCCCCGGCCTGCGCAGCCCCCGGCGCGCCCCGGCCTCCACCGGGCACCGCGGCCCCCGCCGGCCCCCGCCCCCGCCGCCCGCACATCTGCTTCTCGTTAGGCCGGGACGCCAGTGAGGACGGGAAGGAGGGACGGGGGAAGCCAGAGAGGCCGGGCAGGGGGCCAGGGCTGCAGGCAGCCAGCGCGGCCGGTGCTACCGCGACGGGCGGCCCCCCGGCTCCGCACCGCCGCGGCCTCACACGGTCGCCTGCGCCTTGCGCGGCCACCGTTTCGCGTGGCGCCCCGCTCCTCGCGCAGCTGCGGTCCCGCACGGCGCGCGGTTCCTCGTGTGGCTCCCCGCATCTTTGCGCAGCCGCGGCCACCTGCGGCGCCACGTCCCGGTGCCGGGGTGCCGTGTACCCATGGCGGTGCTGGCACCCTGACACGGGTGCGGGTCCAGAGCCGGGCGCGGTCCTGCACCTCCGGCCCTGCCCTGGCACCGCAGACACCGCGCCAGGGACGGTGGGGTCACCGGGGCAGCAGGAGCGGGGACCCAGCAGGGAGCAGGCGGCGACACCGCGGCCACCCCGCCACAGCCCCAGGGCCTGCGCTGACACCATGGCTTCCCCAGACCATGCGGTGATGTAACAGCCTCCGGGTGACATCACACCTTGGCCCCGGCCCCGGGATGATGTCACAGCCTGGCGCAGCAGCGCGGGAACCCGCCGCCATCCGGGGCTCATCGAATGTGGGTTAAGCACAAACAGCTGCGGGCAGCTGGCGGGGGGATGGGCAGGACGGGGCCGGGGGGTGGGGAGGGGGCAGCGGGGGGGGCCGGGGCTGTGCTTGGCCGGGCACCCCGCCACGGCTGTCCCCGGGCGGGATGGTGTCACCCTGCTCTGTGCTCTTGGGGGCCAGGGGGACCCCCGGGGCTGCGGCCTGGCCCATCCCGAGCCCAGCACACCCCAGTACGCCCCAGTACATCCCAGAAAATGCCCCAGTACACCCCAGAACGCCCCAGTACATCCCAGCACGCCCCAGTACATCCCAGAAAATGCCCCAGTACACCCCAGAACGCCCCAGTACATCCCAGAAAATGCCCCAGTACACCCCAGAACGCCCCAGTACATCCCAGAAAATGCCCCAGTACACCCCAGAATGCCCCAGTACATCCCAGCACGCCCCAGCACACCCCAGCACGCCCCAGAACATCCCAGAAAATGCCCCAGTACACCCCAGAACGCCCCAGTACATCCCAGAAAATGCCCCAGTACACCCCAGAACGCCCCAGTACACCCCAGAACGCCCCAGTACATCCCAGCGGCCACAATTAGCCCCGGCGGCCCTGGGGCACCCCCCCCCCGCCTGGCTCCGCCCCCGGCCCCGCCCCCGCCCCCGCGCCCGGCCTTGTATGGAGGCGGCGGCGGCGCCCGGGGGGCTCCAGCCCCGCCCCCGCCCCTCGCCCCGCCCCCGGCCCCTGCCGAGGGCCTCAAGGGGGGGGAGCCGGGCCGTGACGTCACCGCAGTGCTGGGGGGGGGGGCAGGAGCTGTGGCGTCACTGCGCGCGTGAGTGAGGAAAGCCCCGAGGCGACCGCCCGCCCGGCAGCCGTGATGTCACGACGTGGCCGGGACCAGGGCCGTGACGCCACCGCGGAACCCGAGGCGGGCGTGACGTCACCTCCCCAGCCGGGCCGCTTTCCCGAGGCCCCGCCCCTCCCGCCGTGCCCGGCGGCCGGAAGTCGCGCGCGGCGCAGGCAGACGTGTCGGTAGCGGCGGCGGGGCCGGCAGCGCGTGGGTACCGGGGCGGGGGGGCGTCCTGCCCCCGCTGGGGTCCCACGCGAGGCCCGGGGGGGGGCCCCGGCCGGGAGGGGCCCAAACCCCCCCCACCCCCGAGGGTCCCGTCGCGGGGTCGGCCCCGGGGTCTCAGGCGGGCGGGGGAGGCGGGGGGGACCGGCCCCGGGGTGGGGGTGGAGGGGGCCCGGGGGACCGGCCCCGGGGTGGGGGTGGGGGTCCCGTCGGGGGTGGAGGGGGCCCGGGGGGGAGCCCGCCGGGGGAGGCCCGAGGGTCCGACCTCGGTGTTCCCGGCGGGGAGGGTGGCAGCGCGTGTGTCCCGTGTCCCGTTCCCCCCCCCGCAGGATGATCACGGACGTGCAGCTCGCCATCTTCGCCAACATGCTGGGCGTCTCGCTCTTCCTCCTCGTCGTCCTCTACCACTACGTGGCCGTCAACAACCCCAAGAAGCAGGAGTGAGGGCACCCGCGGTGAGACACGGCACCGGGCACCGGCGCTGGCACCGGCACCGCGCCGGCCCTGCACCGGCACCGCTCACCCCTCTTCCCCCCACAGGGCCGCGCCGAGCTGAGCCACAGAGTGCCATGGTGGAGCAGGGCCTGGCCGAGCACGGCCCCTCGCCCGGAGCGTGGCGGTGCCCGCCGCGGTGCCACGCTGAGGCGGGAGGCCGTGCTTCTTCCAAACAAACTTTAACAGAAACACGATAATACAAGAGGAAACCGTGTGATGTAAAAATATCTCCCGCCCGCGCCAGGTCCCTCCGCCGGTCCCGCGGGGAGGAGCGGGGCCATCCTGGGGTGGGAGTCCGCCGTCACCAAGGAGCGGGCGCTGCGGCGAGCCATGGTGAGACGCGTGAGCCGGCCCCGGCACCCTGGGCGATGATGGCCACAGCTGGGAGTAGGCACGGTGCCACGCGAGTGGGCGGCTGTGCCTGGAGCCCGGCGGGGAAGGGGTTGAGCGGCAGAGCGGGTCCGGGGCCCCTGGTGCTGCCATGGCTCAGGCTCTGCGCTGGTGCAGCTTTGGTCTGGGGGGGCCTCAGCGGCCGTGGGGGGGTGCCCCGGCCCTGCCCCAAGCACGGGTGCAGACACGGTGCAGGCCGGCGGCGTGGGGCCCGGCGAGCAGCGGGGCCAGTGCTGGTGGCTGTGGTCAGGCCTCAGCGCAGAAGGAGAGGAGCTGCCGGTAGGAGCTGAGCGAGGCACGGGCTGGGCCTTGCGGGCACTGCGGTGCAGGAGAGCAGGGTGGAGAGGAGCCGTGGCCACGCGGGCCAGGGCAGAGGGGCTGGAGCCCCCTCCCCAGCACCGCGGCCCCTGCTCAGGGCCTGCCGGCACAGGGCAAAGCAGGGCTGAGGTCCCCCTGCCCACACCGCAGCCCCCCCCCCCAGTGCCGCGGGGCCATACCTGGGGGTGCAGGCCCTTGCCCCCGCACAGGAAGAGTCCCTCGGTGCTCTGCACCCCCCTGGGGAGTGCGGGGGCCTCCTGGCAGAGCCCTGCAGGGACAGAGACCGGCGTCACCACTGGTGGGACACGGGCACGGGGCAGGCGGGTGCTCCCAGCGCCAGCAGAGCGTGGGGCCAGGCCAGGGCATCCCCTGGGCTGCCTTTACGCACCAGCGCTGCCCCCACAGCCCCCATGCCTGGGGGTTGTCGGGGTCCTAGCCCCCCGCGCCCCCTCTGCCTCTTGTAGCACGTCGGGGGCTCCTGGGGGGTGCTGGTGCCCTCCTGTGCCAGGGTGAGCAGGGCCAGATGCAGGACGGGCGCTGCGGCCCCCCAGCCCTGGGCCGGGCCCTGCCGGAGGGGGTACCGCAGCAGCCCTGGCACCAGGGCTGTGCTGTGCCCTACCTGGCGGAGGCTGTGAGGCCCAGGGCCTGCCGTGGCTGTGCTTCCCGGCCCGGCGGGCTGCGGTGCTGTCAGCGTGGAGCCCCAGCAGGCTCTGGCTGGTCGTTGCCCCCTTCCTCCGCACAGGGATCCTGCTGGGGCGCAGCGGAGGCCCCCCCAGGCTGCGGAGAACCACACGCCGCTCCTGAGGGGGCTGCTGGGAGTGAGGGGCTACAGCCCCTCTTGGGGCCGGTGGATGCCACTGGGGCAGAGGGTGCAGCTTTGCTCGGGGCTCCCACCGCCCCGGCGTCAGCACGGGCTCTGGGCTGGCTGAGGGACGACCCCACGCCGTGGGACGGTCCCATCCCGTGGCTGATGCCAGCACCTACCTGGGCTGCTCTGGGTCTCTCCTGGTGTCCAGCTTCTTCGGGAGCGCCTGCGGGGAGGGGAGGGGAGGGTCAGTGCCCAGGAGGGCTCGTTGTCCCTGGTCTTGTGGGACCCCCCATGGCTGCTGGGGGTCCTACAGAACCAGACCCCTGCCACCAGTGGTGTCTGCACAGCTCAGAAAAAATGCACATGGGGCAAAAAAGCTCCTGGCAGAGCCCCACAGACCAGGAGTCTCAGCCCCAGAGATGGGGGTCTCTGAGCTCTTTAGAGAAGCCCCTCCAGCCAGCCTGGGCTGTTGGTGTGCAGTGCCCCACGTGCTCCAGGGGGGTCTGACAGCTCCCAGCACAGCCTGGGCCAGGTGTGCCCCCTGGTATCCCCCAGGCCCGGCTGGCAGAATTATGGGGCAGACCCCTCCCAGGGCTCAGGGACCACCAGAGTAGGGGTTCAGGGCCCTGCTATCCCCCCAGGCTCCCCGCCCCAGGCCCTGCCGGTGCCCAGCGGTACCTGCAGCAGTGTTGTGCTGTGAGTAGCCGCTGGCTCTCCCACGCCGCGCTGGGCCTCCCGCGATCCGTGGCTGATGCCGGTGCTGGGCGCTGCCCGGGCGCCCACCAGCAGGGTCCCTGTGTGACAAATGAGACAGAGCTCAGCCCACGCTGGGGATGCCAGGGATGTGCCGAGGTCGGCAAGGGGGGCTGTGAGCCGCAGCAGGGGTACCGGCTGCCTGCCCTGGGCACACAGAACCGCTGCGGTGCAGATCGGCATGGCCTGGCCGAGCCCTGAGTGCTGCTGAGGTGGGAAGTGCCGGGGCTGGTGCAGAGCCCTCGCCGAGTTGTGCTGTGGCTGGGCAGCTGCCTGGCCCACACAGGCAGGGAGCTGACCCGGCCACAGCTGCCGGTTGAGCCCCGGGCAGCTGCAGCAGCCTCGGTGGCTGGTGGGCTGGGCACGGCGGCACTGCTCTGCCCGCAGGCTCCGCACAGGCAGGACGTGGCCCATACTGCGAATGCGCAGGAGGGGCCAGGGCCCAGCGCGGCACAAAGTGGGACAGACACACGGACACCCATGTGCTGGTGGTGCTGGCAGCAGCATGGAGCTGCTGCAGCTCTGGCAGGAGGAGCCAGGACCCCCGGCAGCCACACTAGCCTGTGGTGGCCGTTGGGGCTTGACACCTGCCCAGACCCACCCAGGCACAGGCTGGTGTGTGCCCAGGGCAGTGGCCCCCCGCTGGTGCTGCCTCCCCATGCTGGCGCCTTTCCCTGTGGCTGCAGCAGCCATGCACTGAGCCCCCATCCCGCACGAGACCTGGCTGCGGTTGTGTTTCCTTTTAGCCAGGAAAGCTGGGACAGAGCTGCTCGCTGGGGCCGGAACCCCACCACAGCACACGCATGAGGCACAGCCCCAAAGCCGAAAAGCAAGAGCAGCCGCTTTGGCAGCTGCCAAAGTGCCAGCAGGGAGGACCATGACAGGCACTCAATGGCTCAGCATGGGGCCAGGGCCGCTGGTGGGAACCAGAGTCGGAGCCAGAGGCAGCAGCACCAGACGGCTTGATTGCTGCAGGACAAGGCTGTGGCTGAGGACTGGGGTTTGCGCCTGTGCTGGCGCTCGGCAGCGGTGTGGGAGACAGGCAGGGGCAGGCACGGCTGCGCAGGGTAGGACCACGGTGCCCTCAGCAAAGCCATAGGCAGCACTGGGCTGGGGAAGTAACCGATGCCACGAGGGCTGCAATTCATCAGCGGGGCCGCGCAGGCTGCCAAAACGGGGCAAGAGAAACCTCAGGCGGCTGGAGGGAAGACGCAGAACCCTGCACCCGGAGAGAATGGGCTGGGGCTGGCTGGGCAGCACCAACATGGAGGCCGGCAGCATGCTGGGCACGAGTCACCAGTACACCCAGCCACGCTGATGGCATCAGACAGGATCAGCCCTAAGAGCACTTGCACGCTGTCTGGCTGAGCTGGCAGTGCTGACAAGCTTGTCCCGCGCCTATGGCAATCGCTCGGCAGCTGAGGAGGGGGACAGGGAAGGCGCAGCGTGCAGGCAAGGGTTGCTTTCCCTGTTAAACTGTCTTTATCGCAACCCAGGAGTTTTCTCCCTTTCACCCTTCCTGTTCTTTCCCCCATCCCATCGGGAGAGCAAGCGAGTGGGTGACGGCAGGGGGCTGAGGTGCCCCCCAGGGTGAAACCATGACAGTGTCCCCTGGGAAATGGACACCACGTAAAACACCCGAGTAAGCCACGAACAACGGTGGGACCCCACAGCAAATGAGACCCTGTGAGCAGGAGCAGGCAGGAGCCAGGCTGTGGCAAAGTCTGGGTTGGGGCAAGTTTGCGGCATGCTGAAGCACTCTCTGGGTGGTGGGGCTTTACAGGCAACAGTGGATGGTACCGGTGAGTGACAACTCTTAACCTTGGACTTGTCACAACTGAAACGGCACAACTTGGTGATGAACTCCAGCCAGCAAAGGCCAGGGCAACTGAGGCTGCACAGACAAGAAGGTCACTAGGGGTCCTGCAGAGACACTCCCCCCCGCGAGCACTTGTGAGGCCATGTGCAGAGCACAGGTCCCCTCTGGGTTCCCCGGGGCTTGGCCGATGCGGGCAGGCTGGAGCAGGAGCCGTGGAGAGGATTGGGGCTGGAGCACGAGGTGTCTGAGGAGAGCCGGATGAAGCAGGCCTCTGGGAAAGCAGCTCCTGCAGCAGCACTGCGCAGGCACAGGCTGTGCCCTCTCCTCCCGCACTCACACAGAGACCTGCCCTTCCCCTCCCTGGCCCCCTTTTCGGGCACCTCTGCTCCTCAGACATGGCAGCTGCCAGACAAGACCCGGGCCGGCAGTGCCCGCGGCTCTGCTGATCACTGGTGAGGGCTGCACCCCTGCAGCCCACTGGGTGAACTCCCCACCATGTCTGCAGGGACACCGGTCCCTGCCACAGCCAGGGCTTGCTGGGTGGCACAGTGGAGAGACAGCAGGGCAGGGGGGGCCCTGTGGCCACCAGACAGCTTAGGTTTGTGCTGTGCCAGAGGGCTGTGGCTGGAGCCCACCAGGAAAGGGCTCCCTTCCTGCAAGGCTGGGAGGAAGCAGCTGGGAGCGGGACATGTCTCTCACACTTGTCAGGGGCCCCATCTGAGCAGCAGGTCCTGGACAGGACATCCTCCTCCGTGTAACCCAGCCATCACCAGGGGACAGCTGTCCTGCAGGGCCACGGCAGAGAGCAGCCTCCCCTCACCCTCGGGGCACGGCCGGTGGGAATGGCTGGGCATGATGTCCTGTCTGTGGGGACTCGCTCCTGCCTGTTCCACATGGACAAAGATCTCAGCAGCACGTGTGCAGGAACGGGAAGGATGGAACACGACTGGGGCACAGTGTCTTCATCCTGTGCCATCTAACCATCGCCTCATCACACCTGGCTGGCGGCAGCTGGGGCTGCAGGCAGGATCTAGAGCATTCCTGGTTCCTTCCCGGCTGCCTGGGGAAGGAAGAGTCTGTGACAGCATCCCGGCACCACCCCAGGATGGGACCCCTGACCGGAGGGCAGTGGCATGGTGCTCGTAAAGCAAAGCCGTGGGGTCAAAGCATTCCTGGGCCGCATTTCCCTGCGCAGACATGGCAGTGCCAGTGCTGCCAGGGCCCTCACACTCAGAGCGCTGGCACTGCTGGCTGAGGCAGCGGGGAAAGCTGCTGGCAGCCAGAGCGGGGGGTGCCAGCCAGACTGGGCACACAGAAGGTCAAGCTGCCAGGTGCTGCCGGGGCAGGGAAAGAAGAGCCACATCCCAGTCCCACGAGCCAGGCAGCCGGGGCTCCACCAGCACGAGGCCACAGCATCCCACCAGGCACTTGGCTCTGCCGGTCACAGCTCCCCTTGCCAGAGGCCGTGCAGACAGCACCCAGCTACCACACCGGCAGCCAGCAAGCAGAGAGTGCAGGCTAGGGAGGCAGAACGACACTGATCCATCCCATGGAGACAGGCTCTTCTCCTCCAGCCCCACAAGGTCTGTTCCTGCTCACGCGCCCAACTATCACCGACTCCCCGGCAGCTGGGGATCAGGCCAGTGGGTTGCTCCCACTGGCTCTGGGGTGGCTCAAGCATGCACGGCAGAAGGAACAGACGTTACAATGTGCCCATGAGAACATAAGCCTTTTATTTCCTCCCCACCATGTTCTCATGGCAGATGAGAAACAGTCACTACAAAGTGCTGGAAAGCAAACATGGAGGACGAAGCAACGCGAGAAACACAGGCGGAGCACGAGAAACAAGCCAACAGTCAGAAACGCAGCAATCTCTCCCGAGAGCAGCACCAGTACACAGAGCCTTGACACAACGACAGCTTCAGAGTCACACCCAGAGTCACACAGGCAGCCCCCTCCGCCCTGAAAGCGGACCCTCGCTCTCACACCTCTGATCTTTGGGCACTGGGATACTTCAGAGCACGGTGCTCACTGGCCTCCAGAGCCCCACAGCAGACTGGGGCTCCCAGTCCAGCCCCGTTTCCTCAGCTGGGGGCCTGTGGGACCAGCCCACAGAATAGCATGGGGCACTGGGGCTTCCCCCACCATCGGCCAGCCAGCTGCAGCTCTGAACCCCCAAGGGGCCTGGAGCAGCACTGCCTGCCCTGCCACAGCCTGCAGTGGTGCTGAGCCCACTGCCCCATGGCGAGGAAGCCAGCATTGCCTTGTTTTTGGCACCCTCCCGCTGCCAGAGTCGGGGTGGTAAGCCGGGGCCTTTCTCCTAGCTGTGCAGGTGGCTTGGCAGCTTGGTGCTGCGAGTTGGCCCCCACCGGACAGGACTCGCCGTGTGTTCAAAGCCCCCAGTGACTAATTACAGCTCTGCTAGCCTGCCTCACCATGACCACAGTCATGTGCCATGATCGACTGCTGCTCAGCAGGTGCCTGGGAAGGGAGAAGGCACTTTGGTGTATCCCTGCAGGCCTTGGGAATGCTTTGGGAGCGGCTGAGGCCTCGGGAATTTGAGCGGAGGTTTTCTGTGCTGGCTTCTCCAGAAACCCCTTGGCCCCTGCACCACCAGTGCGGGAAGGGCCATCTCCCCTGGCAGCCCACAGCGGACAGAGTCCCTCTAATCTCGGTGCAACAGAAGTGGCAGGCAGCTTCTGCCCAGCCAGGGGCTGCAGAGCCATTGGGCAGGAGCTCAGCTAGGCCCCCTTGGTTCCCTGCAGAAGCTGGGCTGGAGGACCCATAGGTCTTGCCGTGTGGTGTCTGTCCTGACTCAGCCAGGGCTGCTCTGCTCGGGACACAGCATGGAGCTGAGCACGGCATCCAGGACCCTTCCGAGGGGAGGGGGCGGCGGTTCACACGCACTTCTTCCACGCAAACCCACTTTTATTACGTCAAAGCACACGGTTACGCTGGCACAGAGCTCTCCTCAGGGCTGCGGCTTCACACAGCAGCTCGACAGGTACTGGATCAAGCGCACAAGAGGTCCCCAGCCCAGCTTACCTCTGCCCGGTGCTGGGGCTCTGGCGCTGCCTTTCTGAAGACTCTGGCTCACAGCGGCCGGACCCAAGGGCCTGCTGCAGCTGAAGGTGAAGCTGGGGGAGGCTTTGATTTGCGGCGAGTCCTGCTGGCTGCTGCCGCTCCCGCTGGTGCCGTTGCTGAAGCTCCTCATGCGGGACAGGGCATTATCGGAGGCTGAGGTGGGAAGCCCACTGGAATGGGATGAGAAAGAGGAGGCTCAGCCTGGCTCTGTGGGGAGGTGTCCCCACCACTGGCCACCTCTGCGCACCCCCATTCCTTCCCAGCCGGCTCTGCGCCACTCCTGCCGAGCAGGTTCGTCGTCTCCAGCCTAGGCACTGAGCGTTAGGCTGCTGATGCTGCTGAGACACCATCTCTGTCAGACCCCCGGACTTTTCCCCAGCGGTTGGCAGGTGGCAGGGGACAGGAACAGAGCCCATGTCACAAGGGGATGTCCCTCAGCAGCAGCAGACCCCAGTCCCCCACGCTGTACATCGCTGTCCCGGCAGCCTCGGTGCAGCAGCATGGTTTCAGAGTTCCCACTCCCTCACCCCCAGTCCCAAATCCATCCCAGTCCAGCGCCAGACCAGGCTAGGGAGGGGGAGAAGCAGAAGAGATGCTGGTTCTCTCTGCGGGCAGATAACCACTTCCCAGGTTACTGGGGCAGGTAAATCCCAAACAGCTTCACCCTGCAAGGTTGCGTGCCCCTCTGGCCTGCCGATGACTCGGAGCTGAGGGATACCCTTCACAAAGCAAACTCTGCAGGGACAAGCACGGGCCCCAACAAGGTGGGAAAGCAAGCAAATAAATGTTGGCTTCATTAGCTGCAGGGTAACTCACTTGGAGTACATTTATCATCTCTAATTGGCGTTATCCTGCAGTTCTTGAACACTCAACCCGGCAGGCGCTTACGTGGAGCTCCTGGGGGGGGTCCTGGCACCTCCTCTCCTCCGTGGGCCCCCGCCTGTGCCCTTCATGCCCCGCACGTGCTTCAGCATCCAGGCTCGCAGGTTGCTGAGGCAGCTATGCTCTGACAGGACGATCCGGGGCCAGGGATTGCACTCTGCCATGTCCAGTGCTGCCACAGCCAAGGCTCTCCCGACCTGCAAGAGGCAACTGGTGAGAAAGACCTTGAGAAAGAGCAGCAACTCTCTAGGACTTGAGGCAGAAAAAACAAAGGAAGAAAAGAAAACCCAATCCCAAATTCCAGACAACCCCCCCGAGCTCATTTCATCTCCATTACAGACTCCGATCGAGCTCCGTGGCGGGAGGAGTGTTCCCGTAGGAAGTCTCTAGGCGCACAGCATGGACGCAGGGCCAGGGCGAGTCAGGCACCCACAGCCACCAGAACCTGCTGCCTCTTGCTGCAGGCATTAGACAAGCAGGCAGCCCTACACTCAGCAGGGAGGGACCAGGGACCACATGTGTCAGCAGTGGTGCGAGGTGCGCAGGGACAACCCTGGGATGCCCCAGAGGCTGAGGGCAGAAGCCTCCAGTCCAGCCAGGGGACAAAGCATTTTGGGGCTGGGGCTAGTGGCGGGGGCAGTCACAGACAGCCCCGCAGGCTGGTGTGGGCTGGGACGTACCGACAGGTTACAGCACTGACACTGAGAACACCCTGTCTCTCACACAGCTCTCCAAACCCGCACCACGGACTAACGCAGGAGTTGCGCTGTTTTCATGGGGACATACAAGTGCAGAAGCAGGAGAGAATGTGAGAGTTTCTTCCTGGGAGCCAAAAGTCCTGCCTGCAGCACTCAGGGCAGGGGAGGGCTGCGCACACCCAGCCGCTCTGCCGCTGGGCATCCCCTTACCTGCTCAAACAGCTCCACGGTGTATTTGGAGGGGAAGGCAGGAGGGGGCGGCGGGCTGGCCCTCCCGTTGTCATGGCAGGCCACTGGGATGCTGTTCACTGAGCGCCCTGTGTTGTAGTTGCACTCCAGTGTGTAGCTGTGAAGCACAAGGAAGCCCACGTTACCCAATGGATCCACCACTGCCCAAGCACAGCAGCACTATTGCTGCCTCTTAGAAGACACTCTGTCCCCCAACCCTGGGAGGGTAGGCTCCCCAGGGGAGTCTGGAGAGAAGACGTGGCTCCTGCCATTGAGCTGCAGCTCTTGCTGCAACCTGCTTCACGTGCACTCCATTTTCTCGTCCGCTGAGGTAGGAATAAAGGAGGTAAAAAAAGCAACAGTTGGCCATCAGGTGGAAGTCAGAGGTGTGCTGAGGACAGGAGAGGCACCTGTGTCACAGGTCAATGAACCGGACTCTGAAATCAATGCCAAAGAAAGGACTGGCTAAGGGGCAGCTGGAGAGCAGGAGCAGGAGTGGCCAGCTATTGCTGAGCACCAATCTCCGAAAGTGCCAGTGTACCCACCTCTTACCTTAAATCAACAGTCAAGGCACCCAGAGCTGCTAGGGACACCCCAACTGCTTTTCAGGGTGAAGTGACTACCAAAAGATGTTCTCTGATTATCCTAAAAGGGTCTGCAGTCATCCCTGGTGAGTTCATGCTTAAGGACAGGGCAAGAGGTTCACAAAGGGCACAGGAGAATGGGTGGCACATCGTTCCCCAGGAGCAAAGCCTCAAGCTGTACCGATTTTCTGGCAATGAGACACTGGACCATCGATGTGGCACGGACTGCATGACTTCAGGGAAGGGGCAAGAGAGTCACAGGGCCATCTTCGTGTCTCTCTACTTCCAGGGAAAACCCAGCGAGAAGTCACTGGGACAGAGCGGTGGGTGCAACACTGAAGGTCTGCGCCGCCGAGCCCTGTGTGGAGGAGCAGCCTGGTGTGCTGCCAGCAGAGCTGGGAGCGTGCAGTGGAAAGGAGATCAGTGGTGGAGGAGGGGATGGAGGTGTGGGCTCGGACGTGCTGCACAGCCAATGCGTGGAGCTGAGGGATTTGCAAAAACACATATGGCCAGGATGCGTATCCTGATAGTTTGCAAACTGATAGCGGGAGTGTGTGTAACGAGCACGGGGAAGTGGGAACTCTCAGACGAAACTCAATAAAACTGGCAAAACTGAAGCCTTGTAGGGAGATTGGTGTGAGGGAGGTGTTAAACGGCCCAGCTGCAGGGGCATCCCTCACAGCCTGTTGACAGGAGAAACTTGCCTTCATCTGCCGCAGTGTGCCGATGCTGTCCTGGCACCCACAGGGCTAACCACCACGGCAGCTCAGTGGGCTCCAGAAGGTGGAGGGGATCACCCTCTCTCCAGCCACTGGTTCCCAGGCTATCACCGTAGGGCCAGGGGCCCTTCCCTGTGTGCACCCCCCAAGCTGCGGAAGGGCTGGAGAAGGGGCCCCAGATCACCCCTCTCCAGAGACAGAGGGTCCTGTAGCCCAGCACAGCCCCCTCCTCGCTTGCTCCCAGCCCTGCACTGCCCACTCCATGCCCCAGCAGCTTGGTGCTGGCACTTTGCAGACAGAGCAGGGAGGGAGGGGGGACTGCAGACAGACTGACAGCCTTCCCTGGCTGCCAGGGCAAGGTGCCATGCAGGGAGCAAGGCAGGAGCTCAGCTCAGGGGGCCAGAGCAGGGCTGAGCCTTGTTAAACTGAAATAGCAAAAGATTGGTGCCTGGAGCCACGATACTACAGTGATGTCAACCTTGCCTATTAACGACAACAATGACCAATTTTCTTTAAAAAACGCCAGATCCTGAATACATGCCTGGTTGGAGAGTTGGACTTTGTCTGGGCTGACATTGCCAGCTGGCTGAGACTTACCAATCTCCCCCTGGGTGGGAGCCAGAAAGTAGAAAGCACACACCAACCTCCCGAGGAACTTGCCGCACACTTCCAGCACTGCAGCACAGTCAAGAGGTGCCTCATTTCCTCACCAACCCAACGGGATGCCTCCTGCCTGGGGGGGCTATTCTAACACGGGCATTGGGGGTGGGCACTGCTGGACCTCATACTTACAAAGAAAAACTGGTTGGGGATGTGCAGGTCAGGAGCAGCCTTGGCTGTGGTGACCATGTAATGCTGGACCTCAGTAGCCTGAGAGAAAGGAACAAGGCAAGAAGCAGGATCACAGCCCTGGATGTCGGGAGAACAGATTTTGCCTTTTCAGGGATCTCCTTGGAAGAGTCCCCAGGGACAGGGCCCTGGTGAGGAGAGGGAGCCAGAAGAGCCGATTCATTTTCAGGGCTCACCTCTTCCAACTCCAGAACAGCCCACGCAGATAGGTGGGAAGTCAACCAAAGGCGGCAGGAGGCCTGCGTGTATGAACACAGAGCTCCCGATTGGACTTGGATAAAAAAAAAGGAATCGCACAAGAGTTGGAAGAAGGGAGAGGTGACCTGGGAGGGACACAGATGCTGTCTGAATGGGCAGGAAAGCCAAAGCCCACCTAGAACTGAATCTGTTGAGGGATAAGAAGGGCTACAAGGCAGCTTCTAGAGGTGCATCAGTAGCAGAAGGAAGACAAGGGAGAGTGTGAGCCAGCTGCTGACTGGAGCGGGGGCCAAGGTACTCCATGCCTTCTTCACCTCAGTCATCACTGGCGAGCAGCTCAGCACACCTGCACAGCTGGGACACCACAGCTCCGTGGGACCCGGCAGGACGCGCTCACGGGTGCCAAGGGAGGCGGCTGACATCCTGGTGAGGCTGCTGCCGATTATCTCAGAGAGGTCCTGGTGACCAAGGTGGGTCCCAAGGACAGGGAGAAAGCAAACGTCACCTCTGTCTTCAGAGCCAGGCACCCACAGGCTGGTCAGCCTCACCTAGATCCCCAGGAAGATGATGGAGAAAAGACTCCTGGAGACCCAGGAAGGACAGAGGGTGTCTGGGACCAGTCAGCAGATTTACAAAGGAGAAATCACGCATAACCACCCCAGCAGCCTTTGATGATGTAACGGCCAGCTCCGAGGCCGAGGGAGAGCCGTGGGCGATGGCTTATGGCTTTGGACGCTGTCTCCCACCCCACCCTTGCAGGCGAGCAGACGAAGGACAGGCAATGCCAGGGGATGGGGAGGTGGCCTGGATGCCAGCTGATGCGGCTGGCTCAGAGCCCAGCTGGAGCCCCAGCACTGGCGGTGTGCCCCAGGTCAGTACTGGATATCAGGATGCTGAGCCCCTTCACTGGTGCCCGAGGTGCCAAGGCAGCATGTGCCCCCAGCAAGGCTGCAGAGGATGCAGAGCTGGGGTTGATGCTCCAGCGGGTCATGCTGCCCTGGGGAGGGACTCACCAGGCTGGAGGAGGGGGCAGGCAGGGACCTCCCCACTTTCCCACGGGGAAAGGCAAAGTCCTGCTGCAGGGAGGAATAACCCTGGGGCCAGCGGGGGGAGAGCAGCTCCACAGAGACAGACCTGGGCGTCCCGCTGAGCACCGAGTTTTGTAAACTGACCCCAAGGACACTAATTGGGGTCTGCCCTTCTTCCAGTTTCTCTGTTTGCTGTCTTACTGTGTTCTTTATTCCAAGCTTTGACCTCTCTCCACCCTCAGCATTTTCAAGGTGGGGAAAAAAAAACTAATGGCTTTTAAGGTACCTGATGAATACCTGCACACGGCACCCGGTTACTCTGTGTGTGTCTGTCACACAATGTGAAGTGTGCTAGAAATTCACCTGTGCTCAGCAGGGTTGAGAAAAAATATAAAAGAAATCATCTCTTAAGTATTGCTTCTATCCCCCAGAAAGTCCTGGAGCCCTCCAGATCACTGGAGGGTGTTGGGGAATTACTTCCTGATATGGGTCTACGGGTGCTGGATGGGCCACCCAGGAGTGATGCACAGCTGGATCATGGACAAGGAGGAACTTGTCAGCTGGGGATGTGATAATAAATATCAGCCTTGTCTGTAGTGACTGTGAAATAGTGGAGTTCATAATCCCGAAGGGATGAGAGCAACAGAGCAGACTCTGGGCCTCAGAAGAGCAGATTTCAGCTAATTCAGTGCACCAGTAAGGGGGATCCCATTGGAGACAGTTCTGAAGGACAAAGGAGCTTAGGAAAGGTGGTAGTTTTTGAGGACAGCATCCTCCAATTGCAGGAACGGTCCATCCCAGTACTCAGTGAGATGCACAGATATGCCAGGAGATCAGCTGGCTGATAGTGAACTCGTGATGGAGCTCCAGTGCAGAAAGCAGCGGGTGGGGTGGGAGGATCGCTCTGCCTGGAGATGAGGCTCCAGGAGGAAAACCACGAGAAATGGACAATAATCAAGTTTGGTCATGTTTCTCAGGAGATACCCATGTGAGCCCATGGGCCCTGAGGGGCAGCACCCAAGGGTGCTCAGGGGCTGCCGAGGTCCTTGTGGGGCTCCTCTCAGTCATCTCTGGAAGATGACAGGGAGTGGGGGGTGGTTCCTGATGGGTGGAGAAAGGCAAATGTTGCATCTGTTGTCACAAAAGACTAGTCAGGGACCAAGCGGCCGGTCAGCCTCCCCTCGGTCCCTGTGAAATCATCGAGTGAGTGCCCCCAGACCATGTTTCCAGAGGCAGGAAGGAGAAGAGGGTGACTGGGAGCTGCCAGCTAGGATTGCTTGCATCTGTCTTACTGCTCAGAGACAGTTCATCTTGCTAACACCGCAGAAAACCAGCAAGTCTCCCTCCCCATCCGACGTGCCCGTACAGTACCGCGCAGCACGGGCACCGAGAGCACTCCAGACACCAGCAGAACCCCCACTGTGTTTCGGGATGTCGCTGTTGGATTAACCATGGGCTGTTCCCTGCCAGCCACAGCAGATGGGCACAGAGCAAGCTACAACAGGAACCTGAGCCTAAAAAACTCGGGTATGTGTTACTGCAGGGTTGGTTTTAGCCAAATCAGCAGGCTCTCTGACCCAGCCCTGTGGCCAGGTGCAGAGAAGCAACAGAGCGCAGAGCAAGTGCTGAGAAAATGGGGGAAAGAAAGGAGCCAAGGGTGCCACCATCGCTGCCGGCAGCCTGGTCCTACACCAGCCTAAGCCAGCAAAATGAAACTGCACCCGCAGAGAGCAGCTGTTCACCGGAGAAGGGGTGCAGAGGTTTCTGGGGGAAGTCCAGGGCTGGTAGGAAGCCTGGTGCTGCTCCCACATTTCCTCAAACCGCAGATTCCTGCGGAATGCGGCATCTTCTAAAGAAGCATTACACACTTCTTGCACTTTTTCTTCAGCATCTGCATCTGGCCACCACTGGGGCCAGAAGAGGGTAAGACAGGCTGTTGGGCTGATTGCTTCAGCCGTTTTTATGTTCCCAGCAACCACAACAAACAGGCCAAAAATATCCCACCCCTTGCTGGAGAGGCACATGTGGCTGCTACGGGTCACACGAATACCCTCAACCCACAGAATCACGGATTGCTTGAGACTGGAATCTTGCATGGCAAACTTGCATGCAAGGTCTAGGGAAACTGAGCCCATTACAACTAAACAGGTTTTAATTACAGCTCATTACAAATATAAACATCTGGGAAAGAGGTGAATTCCTCCTGGAAAACGGTGCACAAGCAGCTCTACAACAGCGAGGACAAGAAGCCAGAGCAGCTGCAGGAGGGATGTGAAGGGACAGGAGATACAAGAGGAAAAGGAGTCAAACGCGGCAGTAAACTGGCACAGCTGGGTCCTGGCCTCTGCCTACACCGAGCACCTAACACTCCTCTTGGCCAGTTCCAACCCCACCAGAGAGCCGCGCAGGGCACAGCTGCCCCCACAGAAATGGTTTCAACTTTCCTTAACATGCTGCCTCCAGCAAGACCACCCCCTTCCAGGACAGAGGGGAACTGGGCCAGATCAGCTGGCACGGACATTTAGCAAGAGAGCAGAGGTTTGCCTACCTGTGGATGATCCCCAAGGCTTTGTAGATGGCCACTCGCCCGCTGCCCTCCTTCGACTGCCCATCCCGTTTGTCTTTGGCGTACATGTTCTTCTCCGAGAAGTTACAGCCCGTGAAGTCAAAGTGAGGTGAGTTCAGGGAGATGAGTTTGGGGAACAGCATGTTCTCCACCTGCGATGTACAGAGAGGAACATGGGTGACTTTGAGGAGAGCCCTTGGCTGTTTGTCCTGCTCCAGCACTACCAGTGCCAAGCTCTGGGATGCACTGGGCTGTTGGCTGGGCCCACCCTGCTCAATTCCAGAGTCTCACACGCTCCAGCCCGGCCTGGGGGATGCTGCCCACCCCTGCCTGCCCCCTGCCCATTCCCAGCAGGGAGAGGCAGCAGCTGGGCTCTCCTGACAGCCTGCTCGTGGAGGCAGAGCGGAGGGAGCCTAGCGGCACAGCTCTCCCCCACCCTCTCGTCCCTTAGGAGAAGGGGGGTAGCTCTTCTGTCCTCCCCATGCCAGCTGCCAGGGAGAAAGCTGAGACCTGCTGCAGCTGCCCCGGTCACAGGCCCCGGGAGGGGAAAGGGAGAGCAAACCCCACCAAGCACCGAAAGCAGGGAGGGCAGCCAGCTCTGCACCCCAGCCCCTGCCCCAACAGGGTGTGACAGGGACGTGCCACCCCCTCTCCCAGCAGTGGGAGGGAGCGTTTGGGACCCTGGAGATGGGGCAGAGCTGTGAGGGTCCCAGCCCGCTCCAGCACCTCTGTACTCCTACCCCCTGCCCTCACCTGATCGTTTTCATCACTGAAACTGTTGCCGTACATGAAGCAGCCGCGCTTGGAGGCGTGCCCATGGAGATCGACGTAGTAGGCCAGCCCACTGTCCTGGGGCAGGATGGTTTCGGGGAGAGGTGCTGGTGGAGGCCTCCTGGCTTCCTCCTCACAGTGCTCCACGGTGTGGCTTGAAGGGAGGATCCAGACAGCTTGGTCCTTGCCGCCCAGTCCTTGCAGCTCGGTGGCAGGCGCTCCCGAGAGCCGGGGTTCCTGAGAAGGGCTGAAGTATGTGCTGGCACGCCAGGTGCTGGATGAGTTGCGGAGGTTATTGGTTTTCTCCAGCTCCGACAGGGCTGCCTCTGGGGACGGGGTGCTGCTGCAGACGGAATGGTTGGAAGATTTTGTGCTTAATGAGCTGGTGCTGAGTGGGGAGACGTACGTCCTCCAGTCAGGAGAGCCCGGCAGGACGCGGCTGTGAACGTGGTGGTAGAGGAGGACAGCTTTGGCCCCATACACTGCAGGGTGCAGCTCGGCGTCGGGGTTGAGATACTGGCGGTTCAGGTTTACCCCACGGGAGTCAGTTCTGTGGAGAGAGCAGAGGAGATGTGAGGTCCTTTGCACAACACCATCCATTCTGCAAAGGCAGATCTGACCTTAACTTATAACGGCTGAGGCTTTGGGCTCTATCCTGGAGCACAACTGGCCAAACCATCCCCTCACAGGCAATGGACTCTACCCCAAAGCAGCTGAGAACCTCTCTCCTAGTGTGGCACTTGCCTCAGCAAGGCAGAGCCCTGAGTGATCTCCCTCCCTCCTCCCTGAAGCTGGCCCAGGGAGAGCAAGGACAGGACAGCATCTGAGTGCCTCAAACGTGCAGGGCAGCATTGCTCACCCAAGCCAGAAAGCCCCGATCCAGGAGATGTCCTATGCAGGCAACAGCAGCCCCAAGCCCTTGCCACAGATCCCGGGGAGTAGCAGGGAGAAGTTGCTGTAGCCTGTAGGCCTTGGCTTACTGACGCAGAATCTTGGGATTGTTCTTCCCAGCCATCACGAAATGCACAACAGACTCCAAACCAGGAGAGAACAGCTCAGCCTGGACCCCAGTAAAGCTGCAGCTGCAACCTGGGCTCACTCACCGATAGTGGCCCCGCACCACCCCATCAGGGTTCAGCATAGGAATGAGCTTAAAGACGAACATCCGCCGCAGCATCTGGGCACGGGGGTCCTCCTCCCGTAGGATGAAGTCCAGAAAGCCGTTGAAGACAAAGCTGGAGGGTGTTTCCCCCGGGTGGACTCTGCTGCTCAGAAAAAACACCTGAGGGCAAAAAGACAGGGACAATGGGCAGGTTCCTGCCTGCCCCAAGATGCTACAATGGCTTAGCCAAGGGGCCAAGCGCTCCATGGGGCTCCCCGCTCTGCACCACAGCCAGGCACCATGCTGCCCAACACGCAGCTAAGGTCTTTATGTGGAGCAGACAACTAGGTACTGGGTGCAGCAACACAACAGTTTTCAGTGGCTTCTTTGCCCAGTGCCTCCCCTATGTCCTACTTGGAATAAGGTTGCTTATCCCTATGTGAGACTAAAGGGACAGAAGCCCCGCAGCCTGCTACCAAGAGAAACCAGGGCATGGGTGGCACAGGAGCAGAGATGCAGAAGCGCCCCAGGGAAAAGCCCCAAGCGATCCCACAGAGCGGGAATGAGCTCAAATGTAACGACAACATAAAGCACCTCCTGAAAAACCCTTCTCTTGGTGGGAGCTTCTCAGGAAGAGATGCATGTGTGGTGCAACCCAGCTGCCCATCCCAGCTCTGTCTGGCCACAGAAGGAGCTCCCTGCCCATCCCTGTTCCCAGCAGGCAGGGCCCACCTACTGCAGCAGGGGCTGACACCCCAAATACAGCCCTTCCATCAGTTTCTTCACAGCTTAACAGAACAACAGCGTTAAAGGACAGAACAAAACTCCTAGGAAACGAGACCCTAATTTTTGCCCTGATGAACAGGTGTGTGGTGCTACCAGAGGACATTTCAAGGTGCTGAGTAGATGCACTGGGGCTTCTGGCAGGCAACCAGTTCCCACACCTCGATGCAGGATCTCACAGACTCTCTACTCCCCATGCTCCAGCCCTCCAGGACATGACACTTTTCAAGTCACAGACGTGAGGGTGGCAGCAAGGTGCCAACACACAGGCCACCACACACTGCTGACCGTGCTCGCTGTCCCCAACACAGCCCCAAAGCCGGTGGCGGCAGCTCACCCTCTTCCCTGCAAAGCGGCGTGGCCGGGGAGTGGTCGTGTCTGGGAAGAGTTTGTCCAGCCGGGGCTCCCGTTTCTCCAGCATGCCGTGGCACGAGGTGACGGTGAGCAGGTCCACTCGCAGCTTGTCCAGGGAGTGGCAGAGCAGCTCCCGGTGGTAATAGACAGAGTCGAGGGGGCTGCAGGGCAAGGAGAAACGCTCAGCCAGCCTGCCCCAGTCAGCTGGGAAGGCACGGGTCGGAGCCTTCCCCACCAGCGAAGAAAGCAGCTTGGCTGGGGCAGCTGCCATCCCGGCGGAGCATGCCACTGGGCTAGGGACTGAGGGACAGGGCGCCGAGCCTCGCCGTGGGCAGCTGTGGGAGATGCCTTCAAGGAGTGAAGGGGGCTCCCAGCGGGGCAGGGGACACTCTCCACACCTACAGCCCCGAGCTCTGCCTCTAGCCGCTTGTCCAGGATGGCGTCCCTGCTCACTCTGCTCCCCAGGAGTTCAACAGCCCTAGCCTGACCAAAACTGCCAAACCCTCTCCTGCTGCCTGCAGGCACCCACGGCTGAGCTGGTCACTGCCAGCTGCCCTCGGAGTCCACCAGGATCACGAGGAGGATTCCTTTGGAGGAAAAAGCAGTGGTTCAGGGCCTGGGGCCATGCTGTCTGGCCCCCTCCGTGGCTGCGGAGAGCAGTAGGAGAGCGGCTCCTGCACAGCCAGACCCAGCAGAGGTACCCGTGGCCGTCAGGTCATCCCACTGTGGCAGCACAAGACTACTCTGGCAGGGAAATAAACCCTGGCTGGCAAGAGGGGCTGGCCGCCTCCAAGGGCGTCAGCTGGGATGGGCAGGGGAGGCAACAGCCCCCTGTCCTTTGGGAGCCCACCGTGGCCAAGGCAGCACCCAGCAGCAGTGAGGTGTGTGCAGGGTCACCAACAGCCTGGGCACCAGACAGCCTGCCGGGTGCTGCTGCAGGACCAGCCTCTGGCCTTAGACTCGGCCGTTTGATGTCACGATTGTGTGTGACCCACCTGTGCAGCGTGGAGATCCCTCCTTGCCCTGCTGACGGCCCCACCCAGGCCCCCGGCAGCTCCCGCTGTGCCAAGGGAGCCGGGGCCTCCTGCGGGATGGTTCGGTTGGGACCACCCAGCCCTGCCGTGATCCCGAGGGGCTCAGGGGCCTTGCATCAGTAGGTGAGTTTGACCCATAGAGACTATCATATTGCCATCAGAGCCTTACCAACTGACTGCCAGATTTTGAAATTCTTATAGTTCTCTGTTGCATGACAATTTAAGAACAAACCCCTTTCAATAAGCCATTGCTCAGCCCTTGTCTAAGAAAAGGTATTTATGATCCCAGCCTGGTGGCAGGGAAACTCTCTGGGGCCAGGAGGGGCTGCAGGGCAGTTATCTGCAGAGGCACCTGAAGACTGACTCTGTCCTCCTCAGCCGGGCGTTAAGTTCTCCTCTGGCTTTCAAGAGAAATTCTTGAGAGCAGAGGAGCTTCCTAGCACCATCCACAAAGAGCCCGGTGCTGAGGCTGGCTCTTGGCAGTGAGATCTCCCTCTGCGACAGCAGTTGCAGAGGAAGGGAGCAGTGGGAGAGAGATGCCCGGACCTTCCTGCAGCCAGGAGGCAGAAAGCAAACGAGGTCTTGGCTTCCAAGAACCGCCTGTCCTTAAACCAAGGGCTGCAGCTCTGTTACAGCCCCTCCTCAAGCCTCTTCTGCCTGATGGGAACCTGCCCTTAGGAATGCCAGCGGGATCTGGTCCGAAACAATAAAGGCCGCTCTGGAAGCCCCTCAGAAGCACGTGCTTAGGAGCTTGGGGGGAACTGCTGCAGCTGCCCCTGCAGAGCTAGGGCCCAGAGGAGCAAGCATCAGGCAACTACCAGGGGGCAGTGGGGGGCACAAAGACACATATCCCCCTCCACCTTCCACCCCACTGCAGCAAGAGCTGAACGACACTGCACTTCCACAGCAGGGGCAAAGCCAAGCGGGCGAGGGCCGGGAATGGGGTGGGGGGGTGCGCACCTGCTGGGAGACATGTGCCTGCACTCCTGGAAGCGGCCATCCAGCTGCGCCAGCATCTCCTGGCACTCCGTGTAGGAGAAGGGGTAGCAGAAGGCAAAGTAGGTGGTGGCACCACGGTGCTCCAGGAAGCGGTGCACGAAGGACAGCACAAACTGCGTCTCCACCATCTGGGACAGACACAAAGCAGAGGCTGAGCAAACGGACGGCCCAAGGAGCAGCCAGCCGAGGGCACGCAGAGCCACCTCCCAGGCACAGGCCAGGCAGCCACGGCCACCACAGGCCCCCGCGGTTCTCCTCCAGCACTACCACGCCAGTTCTCTCATATATCAGGTAGTACCTGCAGCCACTTGCCCTTCTCTAACTGCATGGGACTCAAAGCTGCGCTCCCTGCAGATCCCAGCCTGCTTCGCTCAGATCCCCGAAACACCACGCTCTTTCCTACAAAGCCTTTGGTTCCCTGCTTGCCCTGACACACAGCACTTGGGTCTCCAGAGCAGTGCCAAAGCTTCGGCGTATGCCTGGCTCTGGGGCAGAGCTGTCTGGGAAATCCAGGGGTTTCCTTCTAGTCCTCATGCCCACCCGCCAGCACTCTGAGAAAGAACAATAACTACTCTATTTCAGCACACTTCACAAAGTTAACGAGCGCTGCAAAGCTCAGGTGTATGTTGTGTCTCTCCCTGGTGCTGGCATGGGCCAAATCAAGCGTCATCTTGTCCTATGTCAGGGGATGGGAGATTCTCTCTGGCCCCTGTTCCGTGGGGCAGAAGCGGGGGGGGGGGGGGGGGGGCATGCTGGGGCGCTTGCAGCCTCCCCACAGCAGTATGCACAGAGCAAGGACAACCCAGAGCACCTGCAAGTGACTCTCCCCCAGGCAGCTCCTACCCAGACCAAAGACAGAAAATGCCAGGCCCAGCAAACTCCTGTTTGAGGCCCAAACAGCTTAGTGGGGGTGTGAGAGTCAACCTGCTGCTATGGCTCTTCCTGCTGGCTTCGGTTCCCTGGGCTCTCATACTACTGCCCTGCGGCCAGCACCGCTCCCCTCGCAGGGGCATCAGCAACCTGAGGTCACGTGGCTTGCCACAAAGAGCCATTTACTGGCCACTCCAACGACTGATGAACAGGAAGGGAAGCACCAGGCGTGCTTCGAGAGCATTTCTGTGGCTACCCCTGTCATGCAACAGGGAAATCACCCAGCAAAAGCCTGCGCCCCAGCCAGAGCTGGCCAGCAGAGAAGAGAGCTGCTGGGTCCTCTGCTCCCGAGTGCTCAGCCGAGGGAAGGGGCTTTGTCACTAACCCCCCGCCCTCTCCCATGGGGCTGCCAAAGTACAAACCAGCCACTCACCTGCCCCATCCTGCCCTGCCACGCAAGGCTGGAGATCACCCCGGCCTGGTAAGTGAGGGGTGTTTGTGCCCCAGAGCTGCCCCCCCCAACCCTGAACAAAGGGTCCTCCTCTCTCTACCTGTTACTGCCCTTCAGCCGAGGCCCCCCCACCCCCGGCAGAAGCCCCCATCCCCGGTGCCCGTACCTCGAAGCTGGGCCGCTCGCGGATGCGCTCCCAGCGGGGCCGCACGGGCAGGGTCCGCACGAAGGGGGACATGCCCTGGGAGTACAGCCGGCTCTGCTTGTTCATATTGAGGATGTGCAGCTTGATCAGCTTCCCCGGAGCCCCCCCCCGCACGCTGAAGTAGAACCAGGACCTGGGGAGGGACCGAAGCGCCGGGTCAGCCCCTGAGCCCACCGGTCCCCCCCCGACCTCGCCGGCCCCACCAGCTTGTCAGATCCTGGGGCTGGGGGAACAGACCCCATGAGCCCCCCCACAGGGCATCCCTGACCCTGCTAGCTACCCCCCAGCCCCTCGACCCCGCCGGCCGCCCCCCGCGCCGTACCGTTACCTGTTGCCGTTCTCATACTCGGTCTGGGCGCAGTCGGGCCGCGTCCAGACGTTGAACTCGTAGTCGGCGGCGGGGAGAGCGGCACCCCAGGCCGCGGGGCCGCCGCCGCCCCCCGCCCCGGGCGGTTCTACCTGCTCTACGTGTGCCAGGTTGCCCGAGTCGAAGCGGGAGCTGAAGAGCAGCCCGCCGCAACGGATCTCCATGGCTGTCGGGCCGCCGCGGCCCCGCTCATCTCACCGGCCCGGCCCGCCACGCCGCTTAGCAACAACAACGCGCACGCCCATTGGCCCACCGCTCCCTAGCAACGTACCCGCCCGTTGGACGGCGCCTCGGCAACGAGCGCCCTAGCGCGGTTACGGCCGCGCCCCCACCAAAGCTGACCACGCCCCGTTCACCCGCACCCTTCGCCGTCCCCACCCGTCAACGGGCTACACGCGCGCCGCTGCGTGCACGTATTACGTCAAAAGACACGAATGGATAACCAGTACCCACACACCTGTGTGTGTGTGTCGTCACACCCCCAGCCCTCGCCGCGCCAGCCAAAACTGGAGGATGCGGGTATCGATCCCGCTACCTCTCGCATGCTAAGCGAGCGCTCTACCATCTGAGCTAATCCCCCACCACCGCTCCGCTTGCCGCCAGCGACCCCCCTACACCGGCCCGGGACGCGGGGGGGGACGGGACCCCCGGGGCCGGAGGGGGATCTACCCAAACCCAGCTCCACTGCAGGAGTGCGGGCAGCTGCCTCCACAGGCAACACAGCCCTGGAGGGGGCATGGGGTGCTTATCAGCAACAGAAATTATGGCAAGTGTGGTGGCTTCCCCACACCCTGGATGGTTCTGGATAGCCCCCCACCCCGCAGGCACCTTTAGTAAGAAGGAACAAAAAGCACTAATTAAAAATAAAATAAAATAAAAAAAATCAGTGTGGTTCATTCACCCATGGGAAGGGGGAGGGTGTGTGGGTGTAGGGGGGAGATGTCCAGGTGTCCAACTCTGATCCTTTGATGCTTTGGAGCAGACGCACTTGCAGGCAAAAGCATGAAGGTACAGGGATCACAGATGCGGTTAAGACCTAGAGCAGGGACAGTGGAACAGGGAAAGCCAAAGCTGTGGGAAAAGCTGGACCTGTGTTTCCCAGGAAAAAAACAAAACAAAACAAAAAAACCCTCCCCTGTAAGCCCCAATTTGAGCCCAAAGTCCCCATATGCATCTCCCTCGGCATCCCCATCCTGGGGCCAGCGCCAAGTTGCACTGAAGATATTCCTCGGTGGCTGGAACATCGGGAGATGGCACAACCATGTCCTCACTCCTCCAGAAAGCAGATCAGTGTCCAGAAATCATAGCCAAGGCCCAGTTTTTGACGGCTAGGGTTGTGTTTTGCAGGTAAATCCAAGAAGAATAGGTAAAGCTTATCAGGTGTTCTCTCATGCAGTCCCACGACACTTCTCCACTGGAAAAGCGAGGAGAACAGGTTACAGGCAGGGAACCCGCCATCCACAGGGCGGGCAGACCTGCAGGCAGCAACGGCAACCCAGCCCCAGCATTACAAGCCCAGGAGGGAGACGGGAGCCCCTCGAGCTGGCAGCGGTGCCCACTCACGGGGGTGAGCGCACCCGGCCTTTAGCAGGTGCAGAGCTCAGGGTGGATGCAGGTTCTGTGGCAGAGGCACATGCCTGCGCTGCCCACAGGGCAAACGCTGCTCCCACAGGGGTACAAGCTCTCTGGGGGACTGCAGGTCACTCACACCAGCCACAGTGCCAGGTCCCAGCCCCTCTGCCCCAGCAGGACCAGGAACCACCCCCAGCCAGGACAGGGAGACTCTGCTGCTGTACCGAGGAACTGACCCCCCCCGTCGGCAGCCACGGGGCAGCACTGGCCTTGGAGATCATCCCCGGGGGAAGCAGAGCAACATCGGAGCC
Source organism: Buteo buteo (assembly GCF_964188355.1). NCBI lineage: Eukaryota > Metazoa > Chordata > Aves > Accipitriformes > Accipitridae > Buteo > Buteo buteo. The sequence goes on from NC_134187.1 coordinate 421,097, forward strand.
TGCAGCACTGGGGGGCTCGAGGAGAGCAGAGATGCTCACTTGCAGGAGTCCACACAGTGCTTCCAGCCCCGCTCGAGCGCTGCGGCCACACACTCCAGCAGTGGCAGCAGGCAGCTTCGCACCAGGAAGAGCAGCAGCTCTCTGACGCACTCGGCGAAGTGCAGCAGGGAATCCGGGACCCGGGACTGGAGCTGCAGGGGCAGAGAGAGCCGGCGCAGGTTTAACACCAACCTCCCCTTCAAGTGCTGGGTTTGTGTACCCCGAGGAGCCCAATGCCTGGGTTACCCGTGAATGATGCTCTGCCAAACCAGGCTGTCCCACTCCCTCCCCTTTCCACGCTCTCCCTCCACGGTCTGGCATCACCAAGCCCTCCCCATGTTCACCGCTTGGCTTGGGCACAGCACGTCTCCACCAAACAGCAGAGACACAGTACCCACGCTGCTTGCTCTGTGGGATGCTAAAGTCGCCCCTCTTCCACCAAACTGATGATTTTCAGGAAACTAGTGAGCTATCTTTGAGACCTCTCCCTTTTAGACCTGACAAAGTCATTGGTGGCAGCTGGAAGGCAGCCAGGGTGAGCAGTAGCCATGGGGGAAGAACGGCATCAGAGATGGGCTGCAGTGCCTCCCCGTCCCCAGACCCACCAGCACCAGCAGGCTTGAGCCGATGGCCGGGGCAGAAGCACTGACAGCGTTGTTGCCCTCCTCCTTCGGGCCTCTCCCCCCACCTCCTGCCCTTGGCGTTGCCACCTGGCAGGAACCCCCGACATGGGCTCTTCAGTCTCACAAGCCCCCACGGGCTGCGGCTACGCCAGCATTCCTCATCTCTCCGGGCAGCTGGTACATCCTTCTTACCCACTCAATGAACCAGGGCAGGCTGTCGCGGATCCAGGAGAGCAGGGCGGAACACTGCTCGGACACATACAGGGCCACCTCACCACTCTTCACCCAGAGCAGCTCCAGCTGCGGCTGCAGGATGGCTGCCACTTGGGAGCCGTAGACCGGCAGGCTCCTCTCCAGCCACCTGGAAGAGAGCAAGTGTCGGCTGAGGGCAGCGCCGGCTGCCCCAGCACCGCCGGTGGAGCCATGGGGGCACGTAGGTACCTGGAGCTGCTGCCAAAGACCAGGAGAAGAGAACTCAAGAGCAGAGCTGAAAGCCCTTTCAGGCAGAGCTGGAGAACACATTCCCAGCAGAGAGTGCTCCCTACAGAGATCACTTTGTGCTGCAAGAACAGCTTCACACCCACGCAGACATGCATGCTGCCATCCAGCACCGCTGCCACTGACCTGTACCCTTCGAGGCAGCAGTGGGAGACCTTCTGCCAGGCTTGCTGCGAGGCCGGCAGGATGCCAGAGGAACGAAGCAGGTGAGCAGAAGAGGAGGCTGGAAGACACAAGAGCCATTCCCTGAGCAAACCTTCAGCTGGGTCTGCAGGAGCTGCGCACTCAGTCTGTCCCCGAGGCCTCTCTCTGGGGACGCACAGCTTGAGCTTGCCTGCAAAACATCTCAGAAGATGCTCCAAGATGGGACAAAGAGGGGCAGAAACTCCCAATCAGAGAGAAAACTTGAGTTAGGGCAGCCCTGGGTGAAACCCTTGCAAGGGGACAGGCAGAGGGTCTGTCTGCAGCCTGCTGAGAACATCCAGCCCAACGCAGCCCACGTACCCCCCCAAGCACCCCCCATTTAAAGATAGACCAACGGGGCCACGCTGCTTGAGGGCAGCCAGTGACACAGACTCAGGGGTGTGGAGGGGCTTCACTCAGGAGAACGGCAAAGTTAATGTCCCACAAGGACATTCCTCCGCATCTCGCAGAGCCATGAACAAAGATGCCGCCTTACCCTGGAAGGAGCCGTGTGTACGGACATCGTGCAGGACGAAGCCAGCTGCGAAGACCAGGAGGATGAGCAGCAGCCGCGACCAGGGGAAGCCCCGGCCCTTCATCTTGCGCAGCAGCTCCTGGATAAGCGGGAGGATGAGACCCCGTCGCCGTGTGGCTCCCGAGGCCGGGGAGGTACCCGTGTGGCCGCGGCACCCTCCGGCAGCATGCTGCCACACTCGCGGCTGCTCTCACCACCCACCCCCGGCTTCCCAGTGGAAACGAGTGTCATCTGCCGAGCAGCTGGTAGGATGGACAAAGGCCAGCACCATCTGTCCTCAGCGTGTCCTGCAGATGTGCCACAGCGGGGCCCACAGCCTGGCGCGTGCCGGTGGCAGGAGAGGCCAACCATAACCCTGAAATCTGGCTGCCGGCTGACACCAGGCACCACCCGTCCCAGCCCTGCCCAGGGCTGACCTTGCAGGCAGCATCGCAGGAGGCCACGTCCTGGTCACTGTTGGGTCCTCTCGCCACCAGCTCCTCGTTTGTTACTTTGAATGAGCGAACCGTTTCCTGCAGCGACTGACGCACCTTGGGGAAAGCAAGAGCTGTGTCATGGCACCAAGCACCCCGAGCCGGCAGCACTGCACACCCACACAACCCAGCACCGCAGGGGCTGCAGGAGGGAGCAGAGGGAGAGGAGATGGGAAGGGTAGAAAGACTGAGGACCTACAGGACGATCAGGCTGTGGGGAGACCTCCAAGGCTCCTGCACACAGGAGCAGGAGCTGCGCTGCTTCTCTAGGGACACTGAGCCATGGCCAGCGTGACCTCCCCACTCATCACAGCTCCAGAACAGTGAGGCCTAATGGGGACTGAATCCAGAATATCTGAGTCTTGATGCAGCACGTAGAGGGAAAGGGGCTCTCCTCTCTATCAGCGAGCAGATAAATGCCCTGACTGTGGGCAGTATGTTGCCTGTTCCCAGGACAAAGTGCTGGCTCTCAAGCCTGGCAGACAGACACTCACACCAGTGGACCCAGCTGAGCCGCCAGTGTGCTGGAGCAGTGCCGGGTGGGCACACACAGGTCCCACAGGGACCTCCTGCAGCAGCACAGGTATGTTGTCTCCCCACCCCATGTAACTCCTTTCCACAGCTCATTCCTACCTTCTTGCTGCTGCTGTCCCAGGACTCCAACAGATGGTTCAGAAGCAAACTATGGGGGGAAAGAGAACACAGGGCTCAGTCAGGAGCTCCGAGAAGCAACTTAACACACTCCTAAATGCTAGCAGGTTGGTGCTGGCCCTGCTCAGAGCAGCAGGCAGGCAGCAGGCACAAACCGACCTGGACTGAGAGAGGTGCTTGGTGTACAGCTGCCTCCAGACGCTGAAGGTCAGGGGGTCCAGGCTCAGGCACTGGCTCATGGAGGTCAGGAGCTGGGAAGAGACCGCACACCACATCATCACACCCAATCCTGGCCCCCAGCGTGACACATGTCACTCAGTTTGGTGCATCAGACACACCGTGCCTTAGGCTGTAGGCCGGCGCAGCCGACTATCCCCCAAACCTGCCAGCTCGCTGCTCTTATCCCAGCCAGCTCCTGGGGCACCGAACTCACAGGCCCGGCATTCCCAGACCTTGGGTGTGGGTGGCAGAAACCCTGGCTCACGATCTCTGTCCTTGCTTTGCGATGGCCTGCGATCACCATCCTTGCCTCATGACGGCATGTATCTGGCCTGCTGCTGCTGTGTGGGCTCTCCCCAAGCCTCCCTCCCCAGGCAGCTGGGGGACCACCGAACCTGACCTGTCTTCCAGCACCTCACAGGCCAGCTGGGCTGGGTGCTGACCTGACACTCACTGCTCCTGGGAAGGTCCCACTCCCTCTTTTACAGGGACACACTCCCACCTGCCCATTCAGCCTCCAAGACGGGGGAGCCAAGCCCACAATGAGAGGTGGCCAGCACCCAGCCATGCCGGGGAACCTGGCCAGCAGATGGCAGAGCCCCGGCACCCACCACAGCGGGTTGGGCAGGGAGGAACGGACCTGCTCAGCTGTCCCTCCTTGCTGGCGCACCAGGGCTGCCCTGAGCCACGCAGCGACAGGCTGGGACTGGGGGTCCCACGGGACCAACAGCCGTGGGTCCCCTGCTCAGGGCTCACCTCTTTCTTCATGCCGGGAGGGCAGCTCGGTGTAGCTCGGGAGAGGAAGGAGGGGAAGTAGGTGTGCAGCGCTGTCTCCGGCTTCGCGCCGAACGCCAGCACCTTCAAGCGAGGGTAGAGCCGCCGCAGCTGCTCCTGCAGGCTGAGGGGAGATGACACCGGGGCTGCAGAGAGTGGTCAGCGGGGCGACCAGGGCGTTCGGCCCACAGTGCAGCCCACGCTGGGATGTGCTGAGGGGGGTGCCAGCATACCTGGGCGGCAGCGAGTTGTTGGGCATGAAGGCAAAGTCCAGGAGGGGGAAGAAATCCTTGGGTCCAATCATACCGAAGCCTTTGGTCAGGTTTGGGTGCATCCTGCGCAGCAGAAACAAACCCCATGAGCTGTGACAGATATGCCGGCGGACGAATGCAGCCCTGGAGGGAAGGGCCGCCCTTGCCCTGGCACTGGCAGTTTCCCTTCAGCGGGACACACTGATCAGGTACACGCAGGCAGTTTCTGGCCACCACAGTCATCTGCCTTCGCTGCTACTCAGAGATGCCCTGCACAGTCAGCAGGCAGCTCCGGGGCTCCAGGGGCCGTATTCCATCCTGGCAGCAGCCAGCCAGACAGGATGGATGCAGGCAGCTGCCTCTACACCCCTGGGAGAAGGCAGGCGACCTCAGGGGGCTGAGAGGAGACAGCCCCCCCCCCCCATCCCCGGACCACAGCAGCCAAGCAGCCCCCGGCCCTTGGTGCTCTTGGTTTTCCCACACTCCCACTGCGGCCCCATTGCCAAAGCACACAGAGGAAAAAAAAGCGGTTTGTGTAAGCCGCTTCCAGTGACCCGAGCGAGAGGCAGTGTTGGCACCCACTACTGGTGTCAGGCACAAGGGTTCATGTGGTCTTTTTCCCCCCCCGAGAAGCTGCAGACAACAGAGGTCTGGCAGGCCTGTGGCTGTGGTTGCTGGTAAATTAAATGTAGTCAGAGAAGAGAAACCAGATTGTGGAAAACTAATTAAATAAAGTTTCAGAAAGATCAGGATGAACTGTGAAGTTTGGCTTGATGCATCTCCATAAAGTCCTCCAGCACAACCAAATGCAACATTCTTGTTACAGTGAAGTTGTAAAAAGAACCCCTTAAATAAAAGCTCTTGAACCCTTAGGAAGGGCAGTGGATGCCCCTCAGTGCTCACCACAAAACCGCTCCTGACCTTTCCCATTTCCGTGCCAGCTATCTGTGCTATGCAGCACCAGACTTTCTTCCACACCAGGCGCTGGAACTGCCGCAGTAATGTCCAGCTTCCTTACACCATGCTGAGGTGGCGATGCCAGAGACGGCGGCTGCCTTCACCCGCGCAAAGGCCAGCAGAGCTGCCTATCCCGACTCTCAGCCAAACGCCACCTCCCTTCTTGCAGGGAAAAGCTCATCTGCCTGCAAAGGCTGATGCTGCAGGCACCTCTCGCTGCAGCTGGGAACCCCAACGCACCTGTGCAACGCAAGAGCTGGCAGCCATGGGGACCCTGCTCCTCTGAGTGCCATCCCTCCGGGCATGGACACCACCTGCGCTCAGAGTGGAGCTGTGCTCCCCCAGGCACGCTGGGCAGGCGATGAGGTGCGCAGGCACTGGAGAAGCCTGTTCCTGGCACAGGGTCACACCAGTGCTGCTGTGGCCTCGAGCTGCAGCACCAGAGCAGCCTGTCCTGACATCCCAGCCAGAGCCAAGGAGCGGCTCAGCTACTTGCCTGCCCCGGGGAGGTGACCGGGGCTGGCCGGGGAAGGGCTCTGCTTCCCCTCCACCATCAGCACCTTTTCCCCCCATTTTAGGAAAGGCACCAGCAGGGCCAGAGAGGAAACCTGTGCAGAAATCCAGCATTTCTATAGAGCCATAGTGGAACCAGCATCATCAAAGCACCAGAGGCGGTCAGGAGGCACTGCAAATGCTGTGTGGACACCCAACACAACAGGCAGCCACCAAAGATCAGGGACAAACTAACCTGGATGGCAAGCCCACCGCTGCAGGCTCTCCGGGTCACACCCACCCACTCACTTGCACTCTTACACACACATGCTCAGGTTTTTTACACCAGCACAATGCAGACACAAAGTCACAGCACACCCAGCAGCCCCGGCAGGCTTTCATTCCTCTGAACGAAGATACCCTGATAATGAAAGTGAGGTGTAACTCACATCAGCAGACGGTCCAGGTAGGCAACGGCGTATGGGGAGAGAGACTTGATCCCAAGCACCGGGAGCATGACACCGAGCCACACTGCAGGAGAGAGGCAGTGGTCAGATCAGGGAGCAGGAGAGCTCCTGCCATGCCTCCACACCCCAGGCAACACCGAGCACTCCCCAGCTGTGCTGCGCGCTCCTTCCATCAGCACAAGTGCTCCTTGGGTCCGCAAGTGGCAACTGAAAAGCAGAGGAACGCTCAGGTGCCAGGACCACAGCTATATTTAAACCCAGGACAAACCATCACCTCATTCCCCCACTCAAAACGCCCAGCAGGCAAACAGACACAGACGTATCCCTCAGGAAGGGCTCCAGGGCAGCCATGCTACATTGCCTGCTCTCAGAGGAATGGCAGAGCAGCACGCTCCCTGTCTTTCCAGGCAGGATGGTTCCTCCTGGGATCCAGCAGTTTCCCTGACCCTGCCAGGGGGAGATGCTCTCCAGAGACAAGATGCCATAAGGACAGTTTCTATCATTGCAGAGGGGCCGCTGAGGCTGGGCACAAGATTTGAACTCACCCTTCTGTAAGCAACCTGCTTCTTGTGACATCTCCAGCTTCCCCGAAAATAATTAACCACTTTACACAGCTCTACAATGTCACCACTCTAAACATTGAGTATTTCTGCCTCTATAAACACACTTCAGCACAAGTTGCTCCCCTTCTGCGGTGGTGACTAGCCTTTAACATATATGGCCAAGGAATGAAGGCACACACGAGGCGTAACGAGCCATTGGGACCAGCGAGCAGCAACACGCCAGTCAGCAAACCCCAAGCCAGCCCCACCGCAGCGTGGGGGACACCACCACTCGATTGGACTCAGTCTTGAGGGTCTTTTCCAACCTAAATGATTCTGTGATTCTGCTCCCAAATGAGCATCTGACAGGCCTGGTATGCCCTCACTGGGAGGCACCCGCAGCAGCTGCAGACAAACCAGTTCCCAGGCGTCCCCCCGGAGCCATTTGCCCCCGGGCCCCCCCAAGCGCTGCAGCCCCCTCTCCAGCGTTTCAGCAGCGTGAGGGCGCGTTTTAATGCAGACCATGTGCCGGAGCGGTAACATCAGTAGGAGCAGACATGCGTGGGCAGTACCGGGGGCCGCCCTGGCTGTCCTCCCGCTCCCCAGGGGAGGGGAAGCCCCCTGGGCAGGGACGGGTGCCCAGCCTGCCACTCCCGGCTCTCACCTTTCAGGCCCTCATGGAGGTCCGTGAATCCGGCCTGTCCCAGTGCCCAGAGGACGGTAAGGCATTTCGCTGGCCTGTTCTGGTGGGACCGTAACACCTCCAAGTACTGGGGTGAAGACAAGCCATGTTAGTTGAGAAGAGCCTCAGCCTGTCCCACCCCAATGTTGCTGTGTCACCTCGTGGGGCCACCAGTGCCGCAGGACCACAGCAGCTCCACCAGGCCCTGGGCTGCCCAGCCTGGCAGGGAGCAGCCCCCGGCGTGGGGTGGAGCCCCTGGCCCCCCAGGAGGGACCCTCAGCACCAGGCAAGGCCAAGGAGCCGTGCTGGCTGGTGGCAGGCAGAATCCCAAACCCCAGCCCTGGGGAAGCAGAGCTGCTGGCACCACATGGTGCTGGACAGCAGCCGAGCTGCAGCCACCATCACCCTCTCAGCCACTTGCTTCGAAGGAGCTGGACCCCAGAAACCCTCATTCCTGTCCCACGGCTGCCTGACCGCTGAGCACAGCCAAGGGTGGACATGTTCTGCTCCCTCTGAGAGCAGCAGAGCACAGAGCGTGCAGCAGAGAGGGAGCGCGAGCTTTGGACAAGGTCTTTAAAGAAAAGACACCGCAGGACACTGGTGCTTACAGCAGCTCCAGCACATCTGGGGAGGAGGGCAGATACTGGAGGTACCAGTCCCTCTGCATGGGTTACAAGCACAGGGAGGCACAAGGGCTTCATGAGCAGGACAACCCCAACAGGTCCCAAAGGGCTTCCAATTAACGGGGACAGATGTTCATTGTCCGGTTGCACTGGGGGATCGTCAGGGCAAGAGGAGGAGCAGCACAGCCGGGTTTACTGCATCTGCAGGAAAGCGCCTGCAAACCCAGGTATCCAGCTCACCTTGCCTAGGTTCATCGTGGCGATTCTGGGCCTGTCCAGAAGCACTGCCTGGATGCAGATTCTGTACCCATGCAAAGACTCCCCTGAAAGAGAGCACAGAAGGGGCCTTCTCAGCCACGGGCCGCTTCACATGCCTCCCTCCCCCTGCAATACTCCCAGAATGCAGGGAGGGTTGACGACCCCCTCTGCGCAGACCTGCCCTGTTCACTGGCTAATAAGCTCTGGGCATGAGCTCCACCACAGCAGCATGGGTCTTGCTCTTTCCTCGGCTGCCCCTGACCCATCCTCTGCCTAGGACCCCCCACTGCAGGGCTCCAGCCCACAGAAGCAGGACAGACCCCACAGACCCTCAGAAACCCACCAGCAGCTTCCTAAAGCTCCCCCCGCAGCAGGAAGACATGGTCACAGCCCCAAGTCTGGGAGCTTCCAAGGGCTCGTTTCCCCCTTGTTCATGTTCAAAAGAGAGGGAGGGTTCAGGGGACCCCTGTGGTTCTCAGGAGCCGTCCAGAGAACCCATCCCCCAGGATGGGTGGCTTGGCCATGGCAGGGGCTGGCTGCGCCCCACGGCAGAGGCTGGCTCCCTCCAGGCCAGTCCTGCTCTCCGGCACGGTCCCAATGCTGCCACGACCCTCCCCTGGGGTGCACATGGCTTTCACGCCTGATGCACCGGCCACACCAGCCCACAACACAGTCAGGCTGATGGAAGGGCAGCGGTGGTGGCAGAAGAGGCCAGCGCAGCCGCAGCACCAGGTGGAGCCCCTCAGTCCTCCCTGGCACAGACCGACCCTGCGGTAGCTCTGCTGATAGCCAAGCATCTTCCCAAATGACATATGAACGCGACTCCCAGAGCAAAGCAGCACCTCGGCCATTTGCTAACAACTATTTTGTGCTACTCCTCTCCCATTGTTTTTATCAGCCAGGCAGGTTTTGTGATGGAAACAAACAGCACGTGGGGTTACCGGCCATTGAGCGCAGGAAACAGCAGAGCCGGGGGCTGGGAACCGGCAGTACCTGGGTGCTGCTTCTAAAGCTGCCGGCAGCTGCCGGTATGGCAGAGGATGTATGGAAACAGGCATTTAGGGTTTATGTCTGCACTCTGCTGAAAGCAGCAGGCTACTGCCAACGTTCAGGATGCTGCTTCTGGCTGCCTGAAGACCCAGCCAACACTGCTGGGCATCTGAGTGCTCTGCTCAGGGGGTAGAAACAGCCACCTGCTCCCCGCACGGCAGCTCAGATAGGACCCCTCGCTTCGCAGGAAACACCCTCACTGCAGCACAGCAACAAAACAACTTTTACCAAGTTTCATAAGGCCAAACGGCCCCATTTTAAAAGCTGCAGCAACACACGCCACAATGCGAAAGCCCTTGCAAAGGCATTTTCCACCACGCACCCTTTGGTCTGCAATTCTCCCCTTGACAGCACCATGCTGGGCTCATACCTTACACCCAGCTATGCCTGCTCTGGCTCCTGCAGCCCCAAACCCCACAGCCTCAACAGCATTTTGCATCACACCGACGAGCCACCTGGGCAGGAACAGCCCCTCATGGCACACAAGATGCACAGAAGGAGTTTCCCACTTCACTTTCTCCACAGAGGAATTCAGAAGAGCTCTTAAAACAGGTGACAAGGAGCAGCAGCATCCCCATGGTCAGAAAACCTCAGTACCAGACTGCCTTGTAGAAGAACTGCCACACTAATGGAGCACAACGGGTGTGTCGGTGCCCCAGACCTGCACCGACCGCATCTTACCTGGGGTTTTATCCAGCTCCTGTAGCATGGTATAAATACAGTGGTCGAAGAAGAGCTCCAGCACACTGGATGACCTTCCCAGCAGGGTTCTGATGATGTTCTTCAGCTCCTTGCTCACGAGGCAGTACGGATAGTCTGGAGGCAACACAGGAGTAGGAAGAGTTTAGCAAGTGCCAGTTTGTGAGACTTTTAGCTGCAGCTGCAAGAAGCTGACCCAGTGTGCAAGGTGGTCGCAGAGAAGCAACTTGTTCTCATACACCACACAGTCAACAAGTGGCTTCTTTCTCAGTCACTCTACATTAGATGCATCTATTTCAGCAATAAAGGATTGCTTTCTGTTAAATGTTGATACTGCAGGATGTACACAGGTGTTGAGAAGATATTCTGCTCTTTTACCCATTGCCACCCCTAGCAACAAGTGCTCAAAGCAACTGTAGACCAACAGGTCATGGATGAAAGGGAAACCCAGCCAGAACATCCCTTTTAAAGATGAGTGCAGATACCTGCAAGCAGATTCCTGAGTTCCACAATAGTAGGTACAGGTCATGGGTCCTTACAGAGAAGGGGTGACTAGGGAAAGTCTCTAATTTGCCAACTGTATAGACAATTCCATTGTCTTTGTAGTCAAGGCAAGTCAACTGTAGTGATATCACAGAATCAAGCAAACAATCCCCATTTTATTTGTTGAATAAAGAACACCAGTCTTGTGCCTTTTCTATTACCAAGTTTCCTAAAACAGTTTTGGCACAGAAAAACCACCTGTTTGGAAGGGGGGAAAAAAACAAAGAAAAGCCCAAACGTCTCAGTTTGCAGGGAACGAGCCTGGACTGTGGGACAGGCTTGAACTGATTTGTCTCAGGTGAAAACAGGAGATTTTTTCCCTTTCATGTCTGTGACTGTTTTGGTCCTGTCTGCTCTGATGTTTCTAAAAACTGCCTCTTTAGTGAGTTGTCCTTTAACCTGTACTCTTAAGAAACCTGCACAAAAGAAACCTGGCAAAGAATAGAGCACTGAACTCCTTCAATTCTTCCTGCTGGGACCAAGACAGTTGGACTTGATGATCTTAAGGGTCTCTTCCAACCTAAATGATTCTCTAAGATTGCCTGGGGGGGGACAGGAGGGGATCAGTCAGCGGCTTCTTCTTCCTGGGCACTGTCCCACACCGCACCCTGTGCCCATTTGCCCCATCACCCCACCACTCGGCTCCACATGGTTTTAAGGACCATGCTGAGCTGGCCCAGATGCAGAGAAGCGCCTGCCCCACACGCTCCACGGCTCTGCACACCTCTGTGAACACAAGGCCACTCCAGAGCAAAGCTCCAGGGTGCAGCCTCCCCCCAGTAGTGGGGCAGGTTAAACACCACTGACCGTGGGGGTGCTGGCTGAGCGTGGGGTCACTCCTGGGTGCCTGCAGCTTGTAGTTGAGATAGCTGGCCAGGTCCTTCACCCAGACGGAGGGGTTCTCGGGGAACACGCTCTGGCTTTTATCCAGCTCCTTCTGCAGATCTGCCAAGTCGAGCTGGAAGTGACAGACAGACAGGTTCAACTCAGGATGTGCAGAACTACTCAAAAAGCACAGAAAGAAGGAAGTTAACTTCAGCTCCTAAGGGGCTGCTGGGCACAGAGTGGAATGCTCCCCACCTTCATCCTGAGAACACTGCCCTTCCCACATGGAAACAGCGCCCCCCCCCCCCAATCCACCACCTGCTAATGCAAATGGGAAACAGCACTTTGTTTTGTACTGGAAACACATTTTCTTCAGATTAGCAAAGATCGCTACCGGGGAATAACAAAGCCCACATGGGGAACTGCAAGCGCCTGGCACCGAAGGGGCTGCAGAAAGCCCCAGAGCCAACAGAGATGTCAGAAGGACAGGCTGCACTGGCACAGCTGCAGGAATGAGCTCTTCCCCTTCCTCAGAGCCCTGCTCCACCTTCCCGCTGGCGCTGGCATGCCAGCTGCAGCTCTGCCACTCTGTGCTCCCACATGCCCTGCGGCAAGCATTGCCTGGGACCAGGCGGCTCTGTGCAAACCGCCGAGGAGCACGCTGGCATCGTCAAAGGCTCACTCTGGGCAGGAGACAGCTCAAGGCTGCAGCTCGGGGAGGATCAGGCCAGTGTTATCCCAGTGTGGCTGGGTTGTGCGGGCACCATCAGGCAACTCTGCACCCACAGTCCTCCAAGAAGAAAATAGCCAAGATCATCAAGACCTACCCAATTAACAACCTGCAACCAACAAACCACGAGTACAGAGAGCAGCTCACATCCCTTCACCTTCCTCCGCCTGTGCTATTTGTCATAAAACATGCTTATTGTCTGCTTTTAAATTCACAATTATCTTCAAGCTCGCAGGGAGAGATACCCTATCTACACTTCAGGGAATTTAGGAGATGCAGCAAGACTAACAGCTGTTTGAAGTTTTGCAGAGTCTAACATTTCAGTACACAGCGGATTTCAGCCATAGCACGTTACTAAATCTGAGTTGGTCACCTTTTGTTGCATGTTTATTTCAGCAACCATATTGAAAAGAGGAATAAGAAAAAAAATAGCTACTGCTACGTCAAAAAACGAAATGACGCTGTCAGCGAAGCTGACAGAGCAACAGTCACACAATGGCATTTGTCGCTGCTGAGCTGTGCGGAGCAGTTACAGGGCAACCACGCTTCAGCCCCAGGCCGCTCTCCCTGAAGAATATCTGCCCTGACACACACAGAAATAACATGTTAATTTGCTCCAAGCTGTCTCCATGGGCAAAAGCTGGATGTGGAGAATCGCTTGTGCCCAGTGGAGCGGAGGAAACCCCCCCACCCCTGCTGCAGGGGAGATCAGAGGTGCTCAGGGCACAAACAAGACCCAACACTCAAGTGAAAGTGAGGAGCTGGGTGGGCAACCACTGCGGGAGAGCCCTGCCGGGCAGACGCTTTCCCAGCGGACATGTTACCTCAACAGAGAGTCAATTTGGGGTTCCCTTCTAAAATGCATCCATGCTCAGACACCACAAGAACAGGCGGGAGGAAGACAAACGAGTTCTACAGATTCATCTAAAACGCAGGGAGCGTGAGCTGCAGAAACGGCTCCCCAGGGCCTCAGCCGGTCAGACAGGGAGGGGGTTTCACCAATGACATTTTCTCAGGATTCCTCCCAGACAGCAGACAGGGAGTGGGTGAAGAAAGAAACCAGAAATTCCCTTCCAGCCACCTCCTGCTGTTCTGTCTCCTGCCTACAGCAAAAGTACAACTTCAAGCACGAGACAGATCTCCCAGGCCAGCCTGGTGCTCGCCAAAGCACCGAGCACCACCTGTTCTGCTCCCACAGCGAACGCGACCACCCTGGGCCACAGCCAGAGGCAGGCAGGAGCGCTCATCCCTGCAAGAAGGCAGGGGCACGTTAATGAGCCTGAGGGGGTCTCCCAGCAGAGAGGCGGTGGGAGGCGGGAGCTGGCCTCCTCCTCCGGGGATGCGATGAACCCGTGCTGTAAGCCTGAACCAAAACAGGACAATGTACTCTTTCTGCTGCTCCCTTCTATAGGATTTAACAACACCCTGAGCGACCAGGCTCTCGCTCCCAAAGTGGTGGAGAGCACAGGCTGCTGGAATGCCAGCCAGGGAACAACAGCACCCGGAGCTTCGGCTCTGCTGCATTGGTGTGGGTCAGGAGTGAGCTGGGAACTCTCAGGCCTGCAGGAACAGGGCGGCATGGGGACGAGCAGCCCGCAGGCAGGGCACCCATGAGGGCACAGCCTGGCCAGGCACACTCACGGTTCTCAGGGCTTCTTCCAGCGAGCGGCATTTGCCGGGCTTGACGCTGGCGTCGTTCACCGACGGCTTCTTCGCACTCTTGCCCGCGTGCTGTTTCCGGTGTGGCTGCTCAGGCGCCGACACGGGAGGGACCTGCTCCTTGTTCTGCTTCTTCAGCGTCCGCTCGAAGCCCAGCTCGAAGATGGTGTCGGAGGTAGCGATGGGAGCTGGAACCCGGGGGAAAGGGGAAAAGGTGGACGAGGGCTCCGCCGACAGGACCGACGCGGCGCACCGGCGGTCCCCGGGCCCAATGGGCAAACCGGGACTGAGCCCCAGCGCGGGGGTGGGGGGTGGATCGGGCCCGCCCCGGGTCCCGCCACCGGCCCCCGGGTCCCGCCACCGGCCCCCGGGTCCCGCCACCGGCCCCCGGGCTCCGCTCGCCCACGGCCCCACTTGAGACCACCCGGCCCCCAGCAAACCCCCCCGTCCCCGGGGCGCCGCAGGACCCGCCGGGCCCCTCGCAGCCCGCCCCGGGGGAGGCCGCCGGGCCGCGACACCCCAGGCACTCACCGGCCAAAGGCAACGCGCGGCCGGCGTTGGCCTCCCCCAGGGCGCGGCGGCTGCCGGGGCCGCCCGCGGGCCGCCGGCCCTTCCGCACCACCTCCCAGCGCCCGCCGCCGGCCGAGGCCGGGCCCGGGCGCGCCGCCGCCATCGCCGCCATCGCCGCCGGCCCAGGGGAGCGGGAGGAGGACGGCGCCGAGAGGAGAGGGGCGGGGCGCATGCGCCCGCCGGACTCGCCGATTGGCCGCCGCCGCGCAAACGGGACCCGCGCGGCGGGTGCCACGTCTCCCCCCCCGCCCAGCCGCGCTGCGTGACGCGCCAGCCCCCACCCCCCGCCCCAGGCGGGGCCAGCAGGCTCCGCCCACATAGGGGGCTAGCTACGCCCCCAGAGAGGCCCGGCTCCGCCCCCGCAGCGCGGCCGCCGCCGGGAGGTCTCCGCCGCCCGCCCCGGAATTGCTCGCGTTGTCGGAGCCGCTACCGCGGGCCACGGCACGGCCGACCTGCAGCCGCCGCCGCCCCAAAGGCGGCACCGGCCCGCTCCGTCTCCTCCGCAGGCCGCGGGCACGGCACGTCACAAGAGAGAGCGGCACGAGAAGGCGGAGGGGCGGGGCCTGCAGAGTGGGGCGGGGCCATGCAGATAGCGCCGCCGCCGGCCGAGGTGCAAGGAGGCGAGGCCTTCGAGGGAGGGGCGGGGCTATGCAGACACAGTAGATGCAGGGCGGGGCGTTGCAGGTGAGGCGGGGCCACGCAGAGCGCGCCGCCGCCGGCTGGGCCGCCAGGGGCGGAGCCTTGCGGGACGCGGGGCGTGTCCATGCAGATCAGGCAGGGCGCGGGATGGCGGGACATATCAGCGTGACAAGAAGACGCCGGCCACGGGCGTCGCAGGAGCTGCGTGGGCGCCGCGCGACGGGCAGAAGTGGGGTTTAGAGTGAGAGGTGTGCGCGGGTGTGGCGTGGGAGTGTGGGCGCGTGTGTCCGTGTGTTAGGAGTAGGTGGTGGTGCGTGCGGCGTTGCCGGGCGGGAGAGCAGGCATACTTACCTGGCAGGGGAGACACCATGATCAGGCAGGTGGTTTTCCCAGGGCGAGGCTCATCCCCTGCACTCCGGGTGTGCTGACCCCTGCGATTTCCCCAAATGCGGGAAACTCGACTGCATAATTTGTGGTAGTGGGGGACTGCGTTCGCGCTCTCCCCTGGTTTTCTTGTGGCAAAAATAGAAACAGTTTCGTAGGAGGCTGCTTATTACTACGCGTTTCTGTGCTTGTATTATCGCTGTGACCGTTCCGCACGGCGGTGACTTAGTTGGGGGCTGGCCGCGCTCCAGTGTCCGTCTGCAGGGGTCTCTGCGGTCCGCGTTCCGCCCTTCCCTCGCGGCCCTTGGGAATGGAGCTTGAGTCGGGGGGGTGAAATGACGGGACTGCTCTCGCTGCTGGCACCGGCGGGGCCGATGGACATCCGGTACGCGGAAAGGTCCCGCCGTGGGACCTCGGGACCTGGCTCAGGCAGCCGCGCTGGAGCCATCGCGTCAGGAAGAGGACGCGATGCTCGTGGGTAGGGAAATACCTTGTTCTGGCCATTACCGCCAAGTTCCGATCGCGGCTTTAAAAGCCACGGAAAAGCCCCGGCTCCTGCGGGAACCGCTGCGCCCCAGCCCGGCCTCCGCTGCCCGTCCCATTACTGCTCCGCCTGCCCGCCGAGATGGTGGGAATCGTGGCTGCGGCGAGACGGCTCTTCCCCCGCCAGCACTGGGGACGTGGCCCGCGCAGACGGACCTACCCGCCGCCCTTTTCCTCAGTCCTCCTGCGTTACGATCTGTAGCTGAACAGCGGGAAGACCGAGCTATCCGCTCTGTTATCCTTTTCATCTCCGCCACTTCTAGTTTTACCACAAGAAAACCAGGGGAGAGCGCGAACGCAGTCCCCCACTACCACAAATTATGCAGTCGAGTTTCCCGCATTTGGGGAAATCGCAGGGGTCAGCACACCCGGAGTGCAGAGGATGAGCCTCGCCCTGGGAAAACCACCTGCCTGATCATGGTGTCTCCCCTGCCAGGTAAGTATGCCTTCCAACACACCCGACAACGCCGCACGCACCACCACCTACTCCTAACACACGGACACACGCGCCCACACTCCCACGCCACACCCGCGCACGCCTCTCACTCTAAACCCCACTTCTGCCCGTCGCGCGGCGCCCACGCAGCTCCTGCGACGCCCGTGGCCGGCGTCTTCTTGTCACGGTGATACGTCCCGCCATCCCGCGCCCTGCCTGATCTGCATGGACATGCCCCGCGTCCCGCAAGGCTCCGCCCCTGGCGGCCCAGCCGGCGGCGGCGCGCTCTGCGTGGCCCCGCCCACAGCCCGGCCGGGCTCCTTCCAGGGTCGGAACTCCCAAACGCGGAACACCCGGCAGAAGGGCGGGAAATGGGGAACCGGCGGGAAATGGGGAACCGGCGGGAAATGCGGAACCAGCGGGAAGTGCGGAACCGGCGGGGAACGGCCGCCGTGTCCAGGGATTTGCACCTGCCGGAGCCGAGCAGCAGAGCCAGCGTTGCCGAGGAAGGGGGACTTTTGAGGGACAAATGTCGCTCCCCCCAAACGCGGCACTGGGGGAAACGTCCATCCCTGTGGCTCCTGCCCCTGGACCGTCGGGCACGTCCGTGGCTGGGCAGGATGGCGCAGGGTCAGCCCTCTCCGACCAGAGGTGGCACGAGGGGTCCTGGTGTCCAAGGACACACGGACCCATCCCTGACCCACAGAGAGAGAGGATCTCTTGCTCTTTCCTCCCCAGGGAGCTGGGTCCCTTCTAGGGACCTTAAAAGCCTCTGCCCTTGAGAACAATGACGATCCAGGCAGAGGGACAGGATGGGGACAGGTTCAGTGCCATCCTGCAGGACTTCCAACCCCTTGAACTGAAGCACTGAAGGCAGCTGGGGTGGGCAAGGAGCCAGAGGGGACCCAGCTGGGACAGCCAACCCCAGGGGTACACCATGTGCTGTCCTGCTCAGGGATAAAAGGGTAGGATGGGATAGGGTAGGGTAGTTCAGCTGGAACGGACCTACAAGGATCATCTGGCCCAACTGCCTGACCGCTTCAGGGCTGACCAAAAGTTAAAGCACGTTGTTAAGGGCATTGCTCAAACACCTCTTCAACCCTGATAGGCTTGGGGCATTGACCACTTCTTCAGGAAGCCTGTTCCAGGGCTTGAACACCCTCTTCGTAAAGAAATGCTTCCTCACATCAAGTCTGAACCTCCCCCAATGCAGCTTTGAACCATTCCCAGGCGTCCTGTCCCTGGATCCCAGGGACAAGAGCTCAGCACCTCCCTCTCCACGTCCCCACCTCAGGAAGCTGCAGAGGGGTCGCCCCTCAGCCTCCTTCTCTCCAAACCAGACCAACCCAGAGTCCTTGGCCGCTCCTCAGAGGACATGCCTTCCAGCCCCATCACCAGCGCCGTTGCCCTCCTCTGGAGGTGTTCAAGGACCTGAACATCCTTCTCAAACGGTGGGGCCCAGCACTGCACACAGTACTCGAGGTGAGGCCGCACCAGCGCTGAAGACAGCGGGACGATCCCCTCTCTTGGCCGGCTGCTCACGCTATGTGCAGTTTGCCCTCTGGGCTGCCAGGGCACACTGCTGGCTTCTGTTGCGCTGCTGCCGACCAGCACCGCCAGGTCCCTTCCTGCAGGGCTGCTCTCCAGCCACTCTTTTCCCAGTTTAGGCTTGTGCCTGGCATTACTCTGTCCCTGGTGCAGAATCTGGCATTTGTTCTTGCTCAGTTTCATGCTGTTGATGATTTCTCAATGCTCCAAGCTATCTAGAGGCCTCTGCAAGGCCTCTTGTCCCTTGAGAGAGTCAGCAGCACCTCCCAGTTTGGTGTCATCAGCAAACTCGGTAATGGTGCATTCAACTCCCAGATCTAGATCGTTGGTAAATATATTGAACAGAACTGGCCCTAGGATTGAGCCCTGAGGAACACTGCTGGTGACTGGTCACCAGCCCGCTGTAGCCACATTCGCTGCGGCCCTTTGAGCCCTGCCGTCCAGCCTGTGCTTCACCCAGCGCACTGTGAACCCACTCATCCCACAGCTGGACAGCTTGTCCAGACAGATGCTGGGACGGACAGTATCAAAAACCTTACTGAAATCCAGAAGAACTACCTCCATCGCCTTCCCTTCACCCCCTGGGTGGGTGACCTTATCATAGAAGGATATCAAATTAGTTCAACAGGACTTTCCCTTCAGGAACCCATGCCAACCGTGCCTGACAATTGCATTGTTCTTTAAAAGCCTTGCCATAGCGCCCAGGATGATCTTCCCTGTAATTTTTCCAGGAACTGAGGTTAGACTGAGGTCTGTGGTTTCCCAGATTTTCCCTCATGCCCTTCTTGTCAATTGGAATAGCACTTGTGGGATATTTGGAAAGCAATGGACACATAGTGAACAATCCAGACACAATGGAACTGATTATTCCGTGAGCCAGAGGCCTCTGCAGGCAGCAGGCCTCAAGGAGGTAGCGAAGGTCAACTGTTGCTACAAGTTTGATGAAGCAAGCACAAAAAGCAGAACAAAGTTGGGCATATGTGACTGAAAGCAGGATACAAGACAGAATACAGGCGGAGGGAACCATCCGTGTGATCAGAAGACCTTATCCAATCAAATTATTGCTTTAGGCGCGTGGACAGCACATGCTAACCAATCAACAGATGGTTTACGCATAAGCAGGAACTAGAATGCATACATAAATTGAGCTATTTGGACAATAAAGTGTCATCTGCTTGATCATATTGATTGTGTGCAGTGTCTGTGACTTCTGCGTCAACAAGCACTGGACAGCTTCCAGTCAGCAGGGACCTCCCTAGACCAGCCAGACCTTCGGTAGCTGACCAAGGAGATCCTGCCAAAACCTCCGCCAGCTCCTTCAGCCCTCTGGGGCGAATCCCACCAGGTCCCATGGAGCCGCACAGACGCCGGGTCCTGTGCCGCCGCTACAGCAAACCCGCGTTTTACTGAGCTTGCTCAAATATCAACCTGGTTTACGCCGCGGATCGCAGAAAGCGCGTCCTCACACCCATTAAAGGTTTTCGAGTTCTATTGTTGGTTACCACAAAACCAGGGGAGAGCGCGAACGCAGTCCCCCACTACCACAAATTATGCAGTCGAGTTTCCCGCATTTGGGGAAATCGCAGGGGTCAGCACACCCGGAGTGCAGGGGATGAGCCTCGCCCTGGGAAAACCACCTGCCTGATCATGGTGTCTCCCCTGCCAGGTAAGTATGCCTTCCAACACACCCGACAACGCCGCACGCACCACCACCTACTCCCAACACACGGACACACGCGCCCGCACTCCCACGCCACACCCGCGCACACCTCTCACTCTAAACCCCACTTCTGCCCGTCGCGCGGCGCCCACGCAGCTCCTGCGACGCCCGTGGCCGGCGTCTTCTTGTCACGCTGATACGTCCCGCCATCCCGCGCCCTGCCTGATCTGCATGAACACGCCCCGCGTCCCGCAAAGCCCCGCCCCTGGCGGCCCGGAGCGGCTCTGCCGCCGCCGGCGCGATCTGCGTGCCTCCGCTCCCGGCCGCGGGTCGGCTGGCGTCCGTCTGTCCCTGTCCCCGGGCGGCCACCGCGGAGCCGACGCTCCCCACAGGACTCACAGGCCCCAGCGCCGCTGTCAGGCTCAGCTGCTCCCGCGCTGGCACCGGCTGCGTGTGGCGCAGGCAACATTTGCCTCCTGCAGCTGTCCCGCACCTCCACCACCACCGTGGCCCATCACAGGTCACCGAGCGTGGCTCGCGGTGGATGACCCTCTGCCAGCTGGCATGGCACGCCTGCATCGTCCCATCGGGCCCTGGCACTCGTGTGCATCTGGGCTGCTGCAGCGCTCCCTGCCCTGATCCCCGTCCCCGGGGGACACCGTCCCTGCTCCAGCCTTTCCCCGGTCTCGGGGTGCTGGGACCCCAAAGCCCGGGGTGACGCCTCTGCCACCTCCGGTGTCACCAGGTCCCCCGCGTACAGCACCCTGCCCGCGCTCTCCGGCACCCCTGGCCGCTCGGCTCCCGCGGGGCTTCACCTCGCCCGGCCTGGTCCCCGGGGCCGGGACGCGCCTGTTGTCCCCGGTCACCCTCCCGGCTGCGGCCTCGGCACGCTCCCCGCGGCGCCCGAGCTTCGCCGGTGAGCCGCTGGCCGTCCCCGCGGCGCTCCCGACGCTGTGGCCTGGGTTGGAGGGACGGTGCCCCGAGTGCTGTCAGGACTATCGCCGATACGGCGGGCGCGGTCGGGGCCACCTCCGCGGGCGGCCGGGGAGGGGCGGGGGAAGCGCTCCCCGAGGCCGCCCGGTGGCGCTGCCCTGCGCGCGTGACCCGGGGCGGGGCCTTGGGGACAGGGGCGTGGCTTCGCAGATCGCGCCGCCGGCGGCAGAGCCGCTCCCGGTCGGCGGAGGCGTGTCCATGCAGATCAGGCAGGGCGCGGGATGGCGGGACGTATCAGCGTGACAAGAAGACGCCGGCCACGGGCGTCGCAGGAGCTGCGTGGGCGCCGCGCGACGGGCAGAAGTGGGGTTTAGAGTGAGAGGTGTGCGCGGGTGTGGCGTGGGAGTGCGGGCGCGTGTGTCCGTGTGTTGGGAGTAGGTGGTGGTGCGTGCGGCGTTGCCGGGCGGGAGAGCAGGCATACTTACCTGGCAGGGGAGACACCATGATCAGGCAGGTGGTTTTCCCAGGGCGAGGCTCATCCCCTGCACTCCGGGTGTGCTGACCCCTGCGATTTCCCCAAATGCGGGAAACTCGACTGCATAATTTGTGGTAGTGGGGGACTGCGTTCGCGCTCTCCCCTGGTTTTGTGGTAATCAAAAATAGAGCTACTAACCACGGAAAATATTATGGTCTTTTTCTATTCGGGACTAAATACAGCCCCGTGTCTTTGTAGGGGGGGGTCCAGATGCGCGATAAGGTGAATATTAAATTTTTAGGAAAAGATTAACCCGGACCTCCATTCGATCTCCTTAGTTGGCGGCTCCCGTCCTCCAAACGGGGGGCGAGGGAGGGGTGTTCTGAAGCACGAAGAGGCCTGGCCCAGGGATCCGCCCCACAGCGGGATCCAGCCCAGGGGTCTGGAGAGGCCAGGGCCCTGCGATGCTCCTCTGGCCCCGGAGGCAGCCCAGGACTGCACCCATACCCAGCCCCAGCAGCTCCTGCAGCACCCAGGCTGCGCACAGGGCCCGGAGCCAGGCCACAGACAGGGAAGACAACGTTTTACCACACGAGTTTATTTTAAATAAAACTTAACACAGATGCAGGCTTTGCAACCGGAGTGACGGACCAGACAAGCGATGCAACGGGGAGAACGACGGCCAGGGCAGGCGCCGCGTGCCACTCTCGGCAAACCCACCCCTGCACCCCACAGGGTGGGAGACACAGCCAGTCCAGCTCCAGGGGGGTCCTTGGTGGCTGTGGGCGAGGGGATGGGGCCCCATGGCGGGGAGAGGGGCACCACTGTCCCCATGCCGCAGAAGGAACGAGCTCCCACTCCAGGATCCTCTGTCCTGGCCTGTGGTGACCAGGTGCCCCCGCTGCCTGCACCTGCCCGCGCCGGCAGGCGGCCGCGGCCACGTCCTCAGCCCGGCCAGGGTTTCTTTTTCACCTTCCCAGGAACCTAAAGCAACACCTCCCTCCTCCGAGCCACGTCCTCCCCGCTGCCCGCAGGCTGCCGAGCAAGCACCGACCCCCATGCAGCAGTCCCAGTCCCCATCCCCGGGCACCGGGGCTGGCAGGGTGCAGGCAGCGCAGGCAGCACACAAGCACGCTCCACCCCAGGAAAACACCCCGAGGATTCGGTCTTTCCCTCACTCTCACACAACGGGGCAGGCAGGGACACCGGGGCGGCTGCGGCACTCACACCGGAGGGGACAACGGAAATAAACATGGGGTGGGGGTGGCGAGGGCCGGGCCCCGGGCACAGCGGCCAGAGCCCGTCCCCACCCCCCAGCCCTCGCCATAGGTACAGCCGTGCTCCTCGCTGGATGGACATCTATTTATTATGGAGACAGTGGATTCCCATCGGAGCTGCTGGACACCGAGGCTGCGGGCTCGGCTGCCGGAGACCGTGATGGCGTGTGACAGTGCAGGGCGAGGCGCACAGGCTCAGACCTCAAATGTCTATGGTGGGGGAACGGCGCGGGGCGTCGCGGGGCATGGGAGCGTGCCGGGGCTAGTACTCGTCCTGGTCCTCTGGCTGCTGCTCCTCCAGCTCGTCATCCTCCGGCGGGGCGAAGCCCTCCTGGCAGGGGAGGGGGCACAGGCGGCCGTCAGCCCGGGCGGCTCCCGCCTCATCCCCTCCCGGCACAGCGCAAGGGCTTCGGCAAAGCCCAAAGCCCCCCTGGGCACCGCAGGGAGCGAAGGAGGCCAGAGGCTGAAAGCAGCCTTGGGGAAGGGGGGTCTCATCCCAGGGAAGTCCAGAGAGCAGGATGAGGGTCCCGGGGCGGGGGGGGGGGTATGTGCAGCAGTGCCCAGCCCTCACCTCCGTGGCATAGAGGACGCTGATGATGCCGGTGATGATGGGGCTGTTCTCGTTCTCGTGCTCCTGGCAGATCAGCTCGATGTCCCGCAGTTTGCTGAAGTAGAAATCCCTCTCCTTCTCCAGCCCGTCCACTGTCAGCTTCAGGTCCATCAACTGTGGTGGGAGATGGGGGGCCAGACCCTTCAGCTCGAGGCCGGGAGGGGGCCACTCCCCCGTACCCAGGGGGGCTCAGGACCATCCCCTCCCTCCCAAGCCGGGGCATCCCCTGTCCCTGCCGGCAGCCGGGTGCTGGCAGCAGTGGGCACGGGCCCTGCCTACCTGCTGGTTGAGCTCCAGGATCTGCGCGTCAGCCTCGGTGCCCCCGTTACGGGCCGCGGGGGAGTTTTTCCGGAGGATGCTGCTGGGGACGTTGCTGAGGCGGGCCGGGTTGGGCGTGCTCTTGGGGCCGGTGGGAGAGGTCCTCTGGGGGACTTGACAGCAGACGGGGACCAATGGGTTAATGTAGGCCCGGGGGGCTGCCGGTGGGGACCCCTCCCCCCCGCTTCGTGCGGGGCGTCAGGGGCCAGGAGGTAGCAGCAGGCAGCAAGGGCAGGCAGAGCACTCGGGGCCGAGCCGCGACTCCGGGCTGTCCTGCCTTCAGCCTTCCCCCCCCGCCTCAGTTTCCCCTGGCAGATCTCACCCCCAGCCCCCTGGAGGGGTGCTCATAGCCTGGCTGGGGTTTGCCGCGGGATCGGGGGGTCCGGCCCTTGAGATGCTCCCATGGGTTGGCACAGGGAGCCCACGATGCCCAACGGAGCATTGCCCGCGGCCGGGAGCATCCTGGCTGCGCAGCGGCACTCGGGCACCGCGGCGGGATGGCAGCCGTGGCGCGGCGGCCTGGGGGGACAAACCCCCCGCCAGGCCCGGGGTGGGCAGGAAGGAGGAGGCAGCCGGGCCCTGCCCAGCTCCCCACGGGTCCCTCCGTCCCGGGTGTCCCTGCAGACCCGCTCGGCCCCCCCCAGGTCGCAGGCAGGCAGGCAGCACAGCGGGGCGCAGGCAGGGGCGGGGGGGACGCCTGGCCGCGGCCAGAGCGATGTGGGGTGCAGGAGGCCGGGCGGGAGGGCGGGGGGGGCAGCGCTCGCCGGGGGGGACCCGGACATTACCTGCAGTGCCAATGGGTTTCTTGGGTTTGTTGAAGATGTGATCACCTGGGTTTGGGGGGGGCGCGACGTCCTGGCCCTGCCGCGCCAGCAGCGGGTTGTACTCCTTCCCGTCGTAGTTGGCGTCGAAGAACTTCTTAAACCACTGGATGAACTCGAAATTGTCCTGGAACTTGCCCTTCACCAGCCTCTCCACCGCGATGATCTGGAGGGGGGACATGGAGGGGCTGGTGGGGCTGCCCTCCTGGCACGGCCCCCGCCTCGCCGCAGCCCCCCCGCCCGCCCCCATGGACCTACTTTGTCCACTCCCATCTTCTTGAAGGCAGCCTGCAGCACCTTGAAGTTGTGGATGTACTCGTGCTCCAGCTTGGCCTGGAACTTCACCTTCCGCAGGTGGACGCAGCCGGGGAACAGCATGTCCATGAACTGGCAGTAGGCAGCCCCTGCGCCGGGCCCACACCGCGGCGTCAGGGAGGGCCGGCGGCACCCTGCCACCGTCCGTCCGTCCGTCCCCACCCTGTCTCCGTCCACCCCCCGGGGACCCGCACCCCACCTGAGCAGAGCTGCTCGATCTTGGTGTAGTTGAGCTGGAGGGAGTCGTTGACCCAGGCGAGCATGTCATGGCGGCTCAGGTTCTCGCTGGTCACCGACGTCGAGTACACATTGACGGCCATGCCCCAGCTGCCGAGAGATGGGCGTCACGCCGGCGCCGGCACCCTCACGTGCCCGTCAGCCCGGCCCCGCTCCGTTCCGTGGGCGGCAGGACTTGGGGCGCCTGTCCCACCCAGGGACGCTGGGGCCAGGCTGCCACGGTGTAACCCGTGGGACCCCCCCACCCTGGCTGCACCCCCAGGGCGTAAGGGTCTGTGGCAGCCCCACGGTGTCCCACCCGGCCAGGCGGACCCCCATCCCGAGCAGGGGCACAGCCCTGGGGGAGCCGGGTCCCAAGGCCGCCGCTGGGAGCAGGACCCACCGCAGGACACGGATGGGGCGCTGGATGCGGCTCATGGGCAGGGGGTCCCGAGGGGATGCCGGCACCACCGAGGGCACTGCCCCTGCGCCGGGGCACAGCTCCTTCCCCGTGCGTGGCCACGGGGGCCGGTGCCAGCCCATAAGCAGCTTATGGCCCCCCCCTCCCAGCCCTCGGTGGATGCCTAATCTGCCGGGGCCAGGATCGGGGTCCATTAGAGCAGGGCTTAGAGGGGCAACATCTGCCGGCAGGCACGGCCGCAAACCCGCTCCCAGATGGCGGAGGGCTCTGCCTGGGCACCACGGGAGCAGAGACCCCACAGCTGCAGCCCCGGCACAGCAGAGTGCTGGAAAGCCGTGCCGCAGAGCTGGGGAGAGGGGGGGCACTGAGACAAGACACCGTCCCACCGGTTCTCGCCAAGGGATTTAGAGTGGGGACCGTCCCCGCTGCCAGAGCGGGGTCCCTGTCCCCCCTGCCCCCTCCCCCAGTGCAGTGGGGCCCCATCCCCGCTGCCCCAGCACCTCCCCCCGTGCCCCCCCCCCCCAGCAGCAGCATTAATCCGCTTCCCCTCGCCCTGGCGAGGGGGGCTGCAGGGCTCAGGCCCAGCTGCTGGCCGGGGGCTCCCAGGGCGGGGGGGCAGCCCCCTCTCACCCCCCCCGGCCCTGCTCTCCTGCTGCCGCGGCCCAGGGTATTGCGTGGGGCCAGCGATGGGGCACATCGCCTGCGCCCTGGGCCTGGGGGGGGGACACCCCTGTGCAGGAGCCGCTGTCCCCCAGCAGACGGGGGCCATGGGGGCAATGGCAGGGTGGCCGTGGGGTGCTGCCACCTCCCTGGGTGCCCGCTTGCGAGAGGGGAAGGTGCCGGTGGCCACAGCTCATCCCCCCCGTCCCCCCCAGCCTCAGCACCGTGGTGACTCAGCACCGGTGATGCTGGCCCCGGCACAGCCACACGCCCTGGCCGGTGGAACTGCCACCGGCAGCTGAGCTGGCCCGGTCCCCCGCCAGGGCCGGGACCCCCCAGCACCCCGTCCCGTCCGGCCCTGTGCGGGGCCACGTCGCTGGCACGCAGCCGGGGGTGTCGGTATTTTTAGCCGCGGGAGCAGCTGGAAACGAGGCCCCTGCGACCACCACCGGCCCCTGAGCCCCCAGCACGGTGTGGTGGGCACCGTCCCACCCCCCGGCAGCCAGTGAGGACCAAAGCCAGCCATCGTGCTGGCCGCAGCGCCCATCTGAACAGCCTAATGCTGCCTGGCGCTGGCTGGGGTGCAGGCAGGGGTCCCCTCCCTCCAGCAGCACCGAGCTGAGTCATGCGCGGCGCAGAGCCAGAGCCACGCGCACTGCGGTGCGGCCGCCGCGGTGCAGCCGGGAAAGCGGCAGCGCTTGCCTACTGCCGGAGTGGGCAGGGGGCTGGCAGGCTTGGGGGGGGGGCTGCTGCGGGCAGGGAGCCACCTGCCCACCGCGGCGAGGAGCCAGCGGCCGGCTGACACCCCCCCACCCCGCCATCGCCGTCCTTTCCCGAAATAGCTGGGAGCAGCTGCCAGCACCCTGCGCACACGGCAGAGCCGGAGCGGGGCTGGGCCGAGTGCTGGAGCCTTCCCGGCAGGATCTGGCCACCACGCTGAGCCATGGGGGCCAGGTCTCGCCCCACTCGAGCTGGGGGGATGCACGGCGCATGCCGTGGGGTGCGTGCCATGTGAAGGGGTGCACGTGCAAGATGGGGCACACGCTGCCGGCACCGGGGTGGGCACGGAGCCACAAGCGAGCCCCCCAGCCTCCACCACAGCCCCACACATTGGGACACCCTCCATGGCCGGGTCTGCAGGGACCCTCCCCACACCACAGCTGGGGGGGGGCCAGGCAGGCAGCCCCCCACTAGGGATGCTCCCTGGGCAGGTGAGGCAGTGCAGAGCCCGGGAGCGCACCCCCCGAGCGGGGCTGGCTTGAGGACGCCCTCCCTGCGTGGTGCAGCCCCTGACGCCATCCCAGCGCCGGCACCAGTGGGGTGCAGTCTCGGCAGAAACCTCAGCTGCTCCCGGGCACCTTCCTCATCACCTTGTCAAGCGGGAGGGAATATCCACGCCCTCACCCCTCCCCACCTGGGATTTCCACCGTGCTTCCCAGCAGGCTGCCGGCATTGGTGCCCCTTTGCCAAAACAAACCAAGGTCCATGCCGACAGCCGCAGGAACGGGTTTCACAGCGAGATGAATTCAGGCTTCATCGCGCCAGCCGCTCCCCGGCGTGCCGCCGCCAGCTGCACCCCGACTCCCATGCGTGCCACCACACGTGCAAGCCCGGCGGGGAGAACCCTGACCCCGCTCGGGCATGCGGCACCACCGAGCATGGGCATGTCCCAGCCCCAAGCAGCCGGTGGTGAAGTGAGGCAGCCGGAGCCGCGAGGGGATGCTTGCCGGGGCGCGCGGTGCCACCCAGCTCATTTCCACCCTCTGAAATGCCACGCTGGGCTTCAAAGCCCTCCGCCGCAGCGCCGAGCACGCCCCAGCATAATGACAGGGAAGCCAACGCTTGCGCCAGCCCTCCGGCCGGGGCAGGAGCCGGCCCCGCTGCCCACCCCAGCCCTGACGCCGGGTGATGGACGCACCCACAAGGCAGGGAGCCTCCGGCCCGGCCGGTTTGCAGGTTGCCTCTGCCGCTGGCTTTTGCGAAAAAATAATAAAAGTAAGAATTTAGCCCCGATTCCCAGCAAGCCACGGGGAGAGGAGCTGTTCCGGCACAGGGCTCGGCACACGGCTGCCTCGGCAGCGGGCGAGTGCCGGCCCAGCTCTGGAGGTGCTGGGTCCCCGGGGAGCAACGGCTGGCTTGGCAGCGCGGCTCCTGCCGCCTGCCCTTGATGCCGGCCGTGCCTCCGCCGCGCAGGCAGGTTGCAGGCAGCGGCGGTGCGGGGAATGCGGGGGTCCGGGGCGCAGCCCCCGCCACACACGGCAGCCCCCCCGCCCCGTGCCGCCTGCGCAGGGCGCCCGGCCAGCCGTGCTGACGGGGCAGAGGGGACGCTTACCGCTGCATTTTAATTGTCCGGCCGCCGAGCTGCTAATCAAGGCCCAACGGCGAACAAAACACTCGGGCGCGTGTCTCTGCCCCGTCCCGCCGGCGCTGCCGGGGCGCGGAGAGGTCGTCCAGCCCGGCTCCTCGTGCCGACGCTGCCGGGGAGGCGGCGGCAGGCACCGGCGTCCCACGCCGCAGCCCTTGCCGGGACGGGGCTGGCGCGCTCTGGCCAAACAAAGCGAGAGGAGAATGAGGCCGGCGGCCGTGCCGGCCGTGTTTGCTCAGCACCGAGGCGGCAGTGCCAGTGCCGGCGGCCAAGGCCGGGCACTGACCGCGCGCTGCAGTGGCTGCCCAGGAGGTGGATGGGCAGTGCCGCCTGCCGAGGCCGCGGGACGGTGCCGGCCCCTCGCTGCCTGCGCCAGCCCGGCAGCACCGCTGTGCCGGGGCGAGCTGGGCTGCTGCGACTCGCAGCTTCTATTTTGGGAGCCGTCCCGGTGGCTTCTCAAGTGACAAATACGCGAGGGGGGTGGCAGACAACCCAGCGGGGGCTGAGCGCCGTGCGCGGAGCCGCTGCGGTGCTGCCCGGCTGATCTGGCAGCTGGTAGGCAGCCCCAGGCAGCGGGCAGGATCGCCCAGGTGCTGGCAGGGGCGGCCACTCGCCCCCGTCCCCCCGGCTATCGCAGACATCCCCCCCGGCGCCGCTTCCCCCTACCCCGAGGGGAGCATCCCCACGCCATGCCGTGCTGTGCCATGCCATGCCGCGTCAGAGCCCGTGCATGGCAGATGGGTTTGCCCTGGTGCAGGCAGCACCCAGGTCCTCGCTGGGTCAACCCCCCAGCACCTTTCCTGGTTTCCTGGCTCTTTAGCCGGCAGCAGTGCCTGTCCCAGCCCGTGGCGAGGGAAACCGGGTGCTCATGCACTGGGAGCTCGTGGCTCCCGATGGCAGTGCTTGGTGCGGCCGCGGTGCCCGGCTGACGGTGACGGGGGGGAGCATGGGCAGGGTGGCCCGGCCTCACGGGTCCCCCGCCTGCTCCACTCTTGCTAACCTAAATAACTTGAAATAGCAGCGGCAGGAGCATGTGCAGAGCACTGTGCCGGCGGCAGCGCCTCCCACCACGCCTGCTCCCCCCTCGCCCATGCTGGCATCCTTATCCTGCACAGCGTCCCTGAAATATTAATGCCGAGTGCCTTTTGATGATTCAAATTGGGTGGTTGTTAGAACCAGCGCAGGGAGAGCTGTTTATCAGCACCCCATGGCCGGGGCAGGGGACATCCACGCTGGCAGATCCGTGCCGTGGCAGAGCATCCCCCAACCCGGGCAGCCCCGCACCGGCGCTGGCTGAGCCCCTCGAGGAGAGGCCCCATGTGCTCCGGCCATGCCAGCACGCCCGTGCCGCTCACTGGGGAGAGCCGTTGCCCCGCTGTGTCCCCATGCATGCGACGGGAGGGAGCCACTGTGGCGGCACACGACATCCTGTCACGCCGGGGGGCTGGGGTCTGCGTGCCCCGCACCGCCGCTTTGGGGACCTGCTCTTTCCCACCCAGCGAGAAGGTCATCGGCAGGAGATGGGGCTGGACGTCCCCCAGGGACGGCAGGGGGGAGCACCGGGAAGGACACCGTGCCCCCCTCACCACAGCGGGCACCCTTTGGTGCTTGCGCTGCCATCCAGGCAGCAAAGGGCTGCCCGTGCCCTGCTCAGCCCCGGCACGGCACCGTGCCGGAGCCACCGCTGCCATCCCAACCGGGAGGATGAGAGCGCGGATGAGAGCGCGTCACGCTTTGGCAGGTCACCGCGATGGCCGCCCTGCTGTCCTGGGCTGCTCTGGCTGAGCTGGTGCCACGGAGCCTCTGCCTGCCCGTCCCGCGAGCATCACCCCGCACCGGTACCTGGCAGGACAGGGCAGCGTGAACCCCGCACCCGGTGGCGACCCGGGGGATACCTGGTAACCGGCGGTGATGCCTGGGCCCCGGTGATGTCCGGTAACGGGCAGTGACGCCCGGTAACCGGCAGTGAAGCCCAGGCCGGTGCTCTGCGGTGCCGGGTGGCCCTGCCAGTGCCGGGACTACAGCTCCCGGCGTGCCGTGCCGTGCCGTGCCGTACCGTACCGTACCGGGGCCGCGGCCCTACGAGAGACGCAGCCAGGGCGCAGGGGCGGCCGCCGCTGAGTCAGGCCGGACGCTGCCGCCACCGGCACCACGGGACCCGGCCGCCCCAGGTCCCCGGCCTCACGGCTCCAGCCCCGGCCCGGCTGCCCCTCCCCCGGCCCCGGTCACGGCCGCTCCATCCCCGGGCCCCCCCACCTGTCACGGCCGCTCCATCACCGGCGCCACCGGACGGACACCGCACCCCCCCGCCACCCGTCCCCGCGCCACGGTCGCTCCATCACCCGAGGTCCCGGCGCGTCCCCCCCCCCCCCCCGCCCCGGTCCCGGGGGACAGCGCCGGCCGGTGCCGGGATGCGGGTGATGGCGGCGGCCCGGTACGGCGCTGTCCGGTCCCTTCCCTCCCCTCCCCGGCCCGCCCCGCCCGGCGGTAACCGGCCCGCACTCACCGCGCTCGGGCCGCGGCCGCTCCGGCCGCCGCTCCGTTCCCTCCGCACCGCGCCGGGCTCGCCGGGACCGGGCCGGGACCGCACGGGCCACCCGCGCATGCGCCGCCGCCGCCGCCGCCGCCTCCCCTCCCCGCGGGCGGGACCGGCCTCTGCTCCGCCCCGCCTCCCGCCGCCATGGCAACGGGGCGGGCGACACGCCCCCTCCCGTCGTCCTGGCAACGCCGGCCGCCGCCCCTGCCTCTCCCACAGCGCCCCCTGCGGGCGGGCGGCGGCCTCCGCACCGCCGGGACCCTCCGAGACCCTGGGACATTTGGGTTCCCCCCCACCCCACCCCGTAGCCCGGGGACCCTTGTGACACGCTTGAGAAACCCCAGAGCCCGCCCCCCGACACCCCAGCGGCTCCCAGGACACCCAGAGCCCCCTGCACCCCGCTCCCCCCTCACCTGCACCCCATCCCCGCCCTACAGACCCCCCCACACTTTGCAGCCCTCCCTGCACCCGCGTCCGTGTCTGTGTGTGTTTGTGCGAGCGGCGTGTGTGCACACATGTGCACGCGTGTGCCCTCGTCCCCAGTGCCACAGCCGTGGGGAACCGGGCCGGGGGCTGCAGGCCGCATCCGGTGCTGCCGTGGCGGCTGCGTGCCGGCGGCTCAACCCGGGGCATCCCACAGGGGTCGGAGGCCTGACCCGGCGCGTCTGTGCCCGCACACGCTTGTATGCACGCACACGCGTGTATCCACGCACTCGTGTGCGCTGGGCTGCACGCTGCTCCCCGGGGAGGATGGGGCTCCCCCTCCCCAGGCAGCCTCTCACCCCGCTCCCCCCCAGACAGCACCCAGCCACGCTCGGGGGGGGTCTGAGCCCCCCACCATGGGCACCCCCCAGGGGCAGCGTGGATGGAGGTGCAGGGGGGACATGGAGACAGTCCCTGACCCCATGGCAGGGTTGGGGCGCAGCTGTGCACGCCGAGAGGTGGGGACGATGCAAAGCCCACCACGTGCCTGACCCCAACTGGGACCCCTCCCGCCGGCGTCCAGCCCCCCCTTCCCCGTAAGCAGGCGTCAAGGCCGGGCGCTGTGAGAACGGTCTTTAATGAGCAAACAGAAACGTACTGCAGGTTCCTAAAACGGCCAATATGCAACTACCCGGGGGCGGGCAGGACCCCCGTGCTGGGCTGTGCCCACCCGGCCCCCCCGCACACCTACAGGGACCATCTAGGGGAAAAGTGCACAAGGAACAATTCACATCTGACACTACCCCAGGGGACAGCTTGGGGGGGGAGCGGGGCGCCCGCCGGATAGCACCAGTGCGTGGCCGGGGTGGGGGGGACGAGGACCCTGCTCTGCCGGGGCCACGCGCACCCGGACCCACACCCCACCGGCACCCGCCGCGGATGCTCGGGAGCATCGCCGGCCCCGGGGTCGCCGGCAGCCCCGCGGTGGGGTGTGGAGGGGCCGGGAAGGGGCAGGGGCGAGGGGTGCTCCTGGCACGGCATGAAACAGGCGGCCGCTGTCGTGCGTGGAGGGATGGGGACGCGGGTGCACGCGCGTGCACAGCGAACACCTACCTCACTGGGACCGCGCGCGGTGCAACGTATGCGCGCACGCAGGCGGCAGCGAGAAGCCCGCCGGCACCTCGCACGGAGGGATGCGGGCGGGCGTGCACGCGTGTGCCAGCGAGCGGCTGCCGGCACCACGCTCGTGCGGGCGCGCGCCTACCGCGACGCTGCTCGCTGCCGGGGCGTGGGAAGGGCTCGCGCGTCCCGCGTGGGGCCGGGGTGGGAGCGGAGGTGGGAGCTGGTGGGGCAGCCCAAGGAGGGGGAAAGGGTGGAGAGGGGGGTGGGGGGTCCCTGCTTCTCCCCTAACGCTAGTGACACAAACCACTTCAGAGTATTTCCACGTGATGCACAAACAAGTCAAAAATTCACTGATCCAAACCCAACGTGCAAACAGAAAAGGGCCGGGGCTGGCCCACCCGCTGCCCCTGTCCCCTCCCGCCGGCCGGGCCGCGGCCCCCTGGCCCCCGGCCCACCGCACACGGCTGCCGGCTGACGCCGCCGGCACGGCCCCGCGGGCAGGACGGGGACCGGGCAGGGCCCCCCGGTGCGAGGGGAGCCCCGCCGGAGCCGGGGTCCCGGGGCGGGGGCGGCGTGGGGCCGGTGCCTGGTCCTCAGTTGGGGGACAGGTCCCCGGCTCTACCAAATGCCGCTCGACCGGCCTCCGGGGGGAGCGAGAATCCGGGCCGAAGCTCGCTTTGGAACGTGGTCATCGATCTGAGAACCTGCCGGACAGATGGACAGACGGGCGTCAGGGCGAGAACCCAACAGCCACCCTGGCACCCGCAGCGCGGCCGGCAACCCTGCTGCCGGCACCGTGGGGACACCGGGTGCTCTGTGTGTCCCCCGGCTCCCCCACAGCCCCCGCTCCTGCCTCGGTGGTGCCGCACGCGGTGGGGAAGCACCGGAGCACCGGTGCCTCGTGCAGCATTGGCCATACTGGGACCGACGCTCGCGACCCCCCAAAACCCAGCGTCTTGCCCTGGGGGGGTCAGAGTGTCCCCGGCCCTGCTAGGAGCACCAAGCGGGGTGCCGGCAGGGAGCTTCACCGGAGGCTCCCAGCCCCGGCACAGCCAGCACTGAGCCGCGGTGAGCACGGGCAGCACGGAGCGCTGCAGCCAAGGGAGCAGATGCAGCCAGTCCCGCTCCTGTCCGAGCACGGCATGTGGCTCGGTCCTGTCCGGCACAGGACAGCGCCATGGCGGCTGTGGGGTGGGAGAGCGGGTGCCCACCGGAGCCGCGGGGATGACCCCCGTCCCTCCGGTTCCGCTCCCAGGGACAAAGGTGCCCAAACACAACGCATGCGCTGGCTCAGTCCTGCCCGCCCCGGCCCCCCGGCCCGGCACAGACCCCTGCCAGGCGCAGCTACGCGACGGACGGTGCGTGGAGGGACGGGCGAGGGCCGGTGGGGCTGTGGGTCTGGGGAGGTGGTCGGCTCCCTACTCTACTGTGGGAGCACCGGGGTGGCACAGCCCCCTGCCTGGGAGAAGGGGGGTTGCACCCCAGGGTGGCAAGCGCCCAGCCGGTGCCGGAGAGCCGCCGGGTGTGGGGCTGCCGGTGAGCCCCAGGGGGGGCTGAACGCGGGACGGGGGCTGCCGGGACCCTCGCTGCGGCCCCCTTCTTACCGGACAGGCTGAAGCTGGACTCGTGGAGGTCCCTCATGCCCCCGTGTCGCGTGGCAGGCCGGGTGGGCGTATCGGCCAGGGGCGTCCCCGTCTCTTTTTTCCCGGCATGCACAACCACGGCCACGTCCCCCAGGTATGGGGTGCGATCCACACCCCGCAGCTTTAAACTCTGCCGGAAGGGAAAGAAAAAGCAGAGAGAGCATCAGCTCGGGCGACACCGCGCCGTGGTGGGCTGCGGCCGGGGCGTGGGGGGAGCACGGGGGTGCCCTGCGGCGCGAGCGGGGTTAGGGGTGCTACTGCCTTACAGCGGGGTGCGGATCAGCCGGGTGTGGGGGGGAGGGAAGGGTGTGGGGGCATGCTGCGGCATGGGGAGGGGGCTGCGGCGTGGGGAGGGGTACAGGTGGGGAGGAGAGGCACCCAGTGGGATGCTGGCTGGGCTGCGGGGCTCCCGGTGCAGGAGGTACTGGCACAGAGCGGTGCCAGAGCAGGGACTGGGGGAGGCGGGTGACCCCGGCGGCGCAGCCCCTCACCCCTGTCCCTCCTGGCGATGCCAAGCCGACCCCCCCACAGCGAGGCGCAGGTGCGTGCTCAGAGCGGCCCGTGCAGGCAGGCGATGCCCCGTGCCCCCCCCCAGTGCTGGCTGTCGGCTCCCAGCTCCCCAGGACGGCACCTGGACCCCCCAGGCGGCCCCTTCCCTCACAGCATCAGCACCACATCGAGCCCCCCAGCACATCTCCCACGGTTGGGCAGGGGCTGGCGAAAGGCGCAGGGGCACGGAGGGGTTCCCGGTGCCGGGGTCTGCCGGTGTCACGCCAGGACAGCCCCGGGGACCCACGAGTGCAGAGGGGGATGGCAGGGTGGTGGCTGTCCCCCTCGCCCGCAGTGGGTCGGCAATGGGGTGGGGGGGCCGGGGGGCAGAGAGGAGGAAGAGGGGGCTTCTGCAGCCCCACCAAGTGTGGGCAAGACACGTGCTGCAGCCCCGGGGAGCGCGTGCCCCGGGGTCCCCTCCTGTCCGAGCCACGCGTGTCCCTGTGCCGGTGCACGTGGGGCCGCTGTGAGGCCGCCTCGGGGGGCTGCAGAGGGGGGACCCTGCCAAGGGCAGAGAGCCCGGGACAGCGGAGCGCGGGGGGGCCCCCAGACGCCTGGCACGCGCCTCGCACACGTGTCGGGACAACCGCCGTCCGCAGCAGCACACAGTGAGACTGTTCCCAAACACTCTGCACCGCCGGCACACGGGCAAGGGCCCAGGGAGGGGCAGGAGCTGGGGCAGCGGGGTCCTCCATCATACGCCCACCCGCAGGGACCCCACCGCTGGCGCTTGCCCCTGACCGGGCACTGCCGCTGCCATCCTCCCCCGTCCCCAGCACGAGGCACGCTGCGCTCCCGCCACGCGATGCTCCGGCGTGGTACTGACCGCGGCACGGTGTAGCACCGTGATGACATGGCACTAGGCGGCACAGACCCGTCCCCCCACTGACCCACGCTGCTGGGACCACCGCGACCACTGCCTCCCTCGGCCCCTCCAGCAGCCGGGAGCCAGGCACGGCGCAGCTCTGCCCCACGCCGCAGCACAGCACCGGCACGGCCCCCGCCACCCCCCTACCTTCTCCCGCTGCACCAGCTTCTTATAGACGGAGTCCGGGAATGAGCGGAGCGGGCAGAACTTGCCGGTGCCCTCGGCACACATGAAGACGCCGTTCTCGTAGACCACGCGCCCACGGCTGATGGTGACCAGGGGCACCCCGTGGCACCGCATGTTCTCGTACAGGTTGATGTCCCCCCCCTGCACCTGGGTGCTGGCCGAGATCGTCCTGGGCGGGGGGACGGGGCAGTGAGTGGGTGCCCAGCAGCACGGGGAGACCCCTCCCCGGCCCCCTCCCCGCCGGCTGCACCTACTTGGTGGCCTCGGGGTCCCAGACCACGACGTCGGCGTCAGCCCCTGGGATGATCCGGCCTTTGCGGGGGTACAGGTTGTGGATCTTGGCGGCATTGGAGCTGGTCACGGCCACGAAGCGGTTCTCGTCCATCTTGCCCCCGACCTGCCGCCGGGGGGGGTGCGTGAGGATGTGCTGGGCCACATCCTACCCCAACCCCACAACACTGCCCAGCTGCCTGTGCCCCTTCCCTCGCGCTCTGTGCTGCCTACCCCAAACCCCCCCAAAATCTCGGGGGGTGCTGCTGGGGCCGGATCCCTTGCTGGGACCCACTGGGTTGCACTGGGGAAGCGCCTTGCCTGCCCCCACACCAGAGGGCAAACCCACCCAAGGGACGTCCCGCGGGACCCACGGAAAGGGCCCTCCAGCCCTAAAGCTGGGGCCAGCTCAGCCCAAGCTGGACCCACTGCCGAGCCCCCCGAGAGCCAGGGTGGGGGGACAGCCCCGTCCTGGGGGTGCCTAGGGGCAGGGGAGAGGTGTGGGACCCCGTACCACGCCTCGCTCCCAGATGATGTTCATGCGGTCCTGCACCCCGCTGACGCCGTGGGGGATCTTGGTGAAGTCCTCCTTGCCCATGGCTTTCTGCTTGGTGCTGAAGGGCCGGTGGTCAGAGGCCACGATGTTCAGCGTGTCGCTGCGGGAGGACGGGACAGCGCTGCTGATGGCACAGCTGGGGCAGCTCGGCCACAGCCAGCCGCTGGCATGGCAGGCGGCCGGGAGCGGGGTGCCCAGGGAGCTCAGTGCTCAAGGAATGGAGCACCCATGCCATGGGGTGCCCAGGGAGCTCAGCACCTTGGGAGTGGGGTGTCTGGGGAGCTCAGCACACAGGCAGCAGGGTACTCAGGGAGCTCAGCACTTGGGCACACCTTGAGGTGCTCAAGGAGTGGGCAGCCACGCAGTGGCGTGCCCAAGAATCGGGGTGCCCGGGGAGCAGGGTGCCCAGGGAATAGGGCGTACAGGGAGTGGGGTGCCTAGGGAGCTCAGAGCCCAGGGATGGGGGTGCCTGGGGAGCGAGGCATTCATCCAGTGAAGTGCCCAAGGAGATCAGTGCCCAGGGAGCAGGGTGCCTGGGGAGCTCAGCACTTGGGGAGTGAGGTGCTCGGGGAGCGGGGCACCCACACAGTGGGGTGCTTGGGGAGCAGGGTGCCTGGGGAGCAGGGTCATCCATGCACTGGGGTGCCCAGGGAGCTCGGCACCAGGGAGCAGTGTGCCCAGGGAATGGAGCAGCCATGCAGTGAGGTGCCCAGGGAGCTCAGCACCCAAGAAGCAGGGTGCCTGGGGATTGGGGCACCCAAGACCCCAGGTGCTCAGTGAGTGCTTGGGAAGTGCAGCACCCACAGAGCGAGGCCCCGAGGGAGCACAGTGTCTGGGAAGTGAGGCACCCAGAGAGGCCAGTGCCCAAGAAGTGAGGTGCCAGGGACAGGGGGTGCCTGGAGGCTAGCCCAAGGAGGGGGGTGCTCAAAGGATGGTGTGTCTGGAAAGCACAGCACCATGGGAGCAGGGTGCCTGAACACATGATGCTGGGGTGACGGGGCAGTGGGATTGCATGGCACCCGGGAGCAGGACTCTTGGGCATGCAGAACACCAGGGATGCCCGGAGAGCACCAGCAAGTGTGGCAGCTGGGGAGGGGGTGCCGGGAAGAATGGCCCACGGGGAGAGGGTGACCAGGGCGCGGGGTGCCCGAGGTGCCTCACTTGGCAAGCAGGCTCATGAGGTAGGCGGAGGTGTTGGTGTCCAGGCGTAGCGGCGGCACGGTGACGTAGGCGGCAGCATGGAACCAGTCCTGGTGGTAGTAGTGCAGCCCGGTGAGCGTGGCGTGCGCCGTGGTCGTCTCCGCGTACACCACCTTCCCTGCCGGGGTGGAGGCACACGCGTGGGGCGGGGGGCAGTGGGGCGGGGGGCGACTGTGCAAGGGAGGGGTGTGCACAGGTGAGTGTGCAAGGGGCACGTGTGTGCTCTGTCCGTGTCGGTATCTCTGCAGGCAGCGTGTGCCTCCATCTGAGCATGTGTACACACATGCTCACGTGTGTCGCGTGTCTGTGTGAGCAGTGCTGCAGGTGCCTGGTGGCTGGGGGCCCACATGTGCACATGTGTCTGAGGGCACATCCCCACATGCACATATGTGCTCCTGTGTCCACGTGCCTGTTCCTGCCTGCATCCCTATCCACGCAAGAGCCCATGTGTCTCTGCGTGCCCATGGCTCCGTACCTCCCGTGCAGTGAGTGTCCACGTCTCTGCATGTGACACGGCCCTGCGTGTGCCCATCCATGTCCCTTCCAGCCAACAACCTTCCCGCTGCCCACATTCACCCTGCGTGTGGCCCATGTCCGTGGGTGTGTCCGTGTCCATGCATGTGCCCCTTGCCCACACATGTCCGTGGCTGCGTGTGCCTGTGTCCCTGCGTGTGCCCCGTGTCTGTAAGCCCGCACGGGCTCACGCCGGTGTGTGCACACCCCTCCGCGTGTACGCCGGTGCCTCTGCCCGTGTGCCCGTGTCCCTCCGTGTGCCCACGCGTGTCGCAGCCTCCCGCCCAGGGACAGTCCCCACCACAGGGGGCGGAGCTAGGGGGAAAGGGGGCGGAGCTACGGAGCAGAGGGCAGATCCAAGGCGCCAAGAGAAGGGGCGGGGCTACAGGCGAGGGCGGAGCTAAGGGCTCTTCAACTGTAGGGGGCGGAGCTACAAGGCAAGAGGGAGATCCAGCGGCTCTGGCTGCAGGGGGCGGGGCCGGGGGCCGGGTGGGCGGGGCCAGGGGGCTCCCACCTCGTGGCCACAATCCCTGGGGAAATGCAGGTTTTGCCCCAGTGATGCCAGACCCGCCCCCACCCCACTGAGTCCAGAGCCCACGGGGGTCCACGTCCCACCCCACTGCCAGCTCGGGTGGGGGGCCACATCCTGCCCTAGGGGTGCCCATCCGGGCTCCCTACCTTGCATCTTGGCGGCAGCGATGACATCCCCTGCAGACATGCTGGAGACGTTCACCAGGTAGATGGGGCAGTGGGTCTGTGGAGAGGGGGGTCAGTGCCACTGTCCCCATAGCGACCCAGTTCCATGGGGGGGGTCCCAGCGCCCCGATAGGGGCATTGGGACCCCCCCATGGAACTGGGGCGCCCACCCACAGATGTACCAAGAGGGATGGCCCAGCCGCAGGAGGTCCGGCATGGCCGTGTGCTGCACACCCCGCTTGCTCAGGGTGGTGGGAGGGACACCCCAGCGCAGACCCTCGGCAGTGAGGTTCAGTCCTGGCCACCTGGCTCAGGACCACTCACCCTGTTGGCAATGGTGATGACACGGTGCGTGGCCTCGGCTTCCAGCTGCAGAGAGAGTGGGCAGTGAGATGCATGGCATGGCATGGCAAAGCGCCCCGGCTAGGGCATGGTGTGGGTTGGGGTGGGTGGTGCAAGGATGGGCATGCAGATGGGTGCATGGACAGCACAGATGGGTGCACGGGTGGTGCCAGGTATGAGGATGCCCCGGAGCATCCCAGCCATGTCCCAGGACGCCACCTGTGCAATGACTCAGGGACACCAGCAGTCGCCTACCTCTTCAGGCCGGCTGATCTCAATGCCCTCCGGCCCCGTGATGCCCAGGTCCAGTGCCTCCTTTGCTCCCTAGGGAATTGGGCAGGGGTGTGTGTGTCAGGGTGGAGGTGACACGGGGGGCTCTCCCTGCCCCAAGCACATAGCTGGGTGCCCATCGCGGCCGGGCACTCCCGGTCCCGGTGCTCACCTCAGCCACCAGCTCGCCGTTCTCGGCATGGACTCGGGCGATGGCGCCGATGTCGCGGCAGGCCCGGAAGACCTGGTAGAGCTCGCTGTCCCGCAGCATGTACAGGTCCTTGTAGGTCATAAACATCTGGAAGGAGTTCACCCCCTTCTCCCGCACCAGCGTCTCCATCTCTGCCTTCACCTGCACAAGGATGGGGGGGGTCAGCACAGTGTGGGAGGGATTCAGTGGCTCTGGGGTGCGCGGGCAGCCATGGGACCCACTCCTCCCACCCCGCCATGAGGCAGGGACTGACGCTTCCCCCCTGGGGATGTGAGATGCAGGATTTGTGCATGCACCCTGGGGTGATCCAGGGAGCGACAGATGCTGGGGGGAGAGTAGGGGGGATTTTGCTTGCCATGTCACGCCATGATCTGGCCCTGGCCTGGCTGGATCCCTGGTGTGCCAGTTCTGGGACGCACCCTGGGGGGCACCTGCTCCATCCCCTTCCATCCCCTGCTCTGCCTGGGGAGGGCCTGGCTGGGACACAGGGTACACAGTGGCTGGGGTCTCCCTCAAGCCAGGCCTGATCCTGCTCCGGCAGCTTTGGTGGGGATTGCATACACCATAGGACGGGGTCTGGGTGCCGAGCAGGACCAGCCCCCGCTGCCACCCCCATGGGGGCCATGCTGCAGGATGGGGTCCCCCCCTAAGCTGGGACCACCGTGCCCAGGCACCCCGCTCCCCTCCATGGAGCAGCAGCACCTTCCCCGCCCTGGCAAGGGGCTCAGCCCCATGCGGACCCCCTGCCTCGCTGAGCCCGGATCAAGGCAGCTCAAAAGGCAGCCTGGGGGCTCAGCCCAGCCCACCCCAACAAGCAGCTAATGGGATCAGCGGGGCTGGGAATTAGCCCTGGCCATGGCAGCTGCTGCCGGGCACTGTGGCCCTGGTGCCTGCCTCGCTGTGCCGGCGTCAGAGCCTTGCTGTGCTGGCATGGCGTGGCCAAACTCACCTTCGGCGCCCACCAAGTGATGCCCATGTGCAGGGCGTAGTCGCAGCAGACCTTGGGGTCAGCCAGGCTGCGGCACTTCTCGTAGGCGTCCAGCAGCGAGGTCTCCTTGTCGGGCAGGACGTGGCCGATGATCATCGTCGTCCCTCCCACCAGGGCCGCCTGCAGGTTATGGGGGACAGCAGCAGTGGTGGGGGGCAGGATTTGTCCCGCTGG
This sequence comes from Buteo buteo, assembly GCF_964188355.1. NCBI lineage: Eukaryota > Metazoa > Chordata > Aves > Accipitriformes > Accipitridae > Buteo > Buteo buteo. The sequence continues at coordinate 461,608 of NC_134187.1, forward strand.
GGAATGGCCCCCGAGGCTCGCGGTGCTGCCCACGCCGTGAGGCGACACTAGTCCTGCCTGGCTACGACCAGGGCTGATCCCTGGGCGGCCAGGCTGGGACAGGCACATTTGGGGCATGGCGATGCCTGCAGGCAGGTGGGGGCCCCGGGCTGGGCTCCGTTGCAGGGATCCCCCCACATCACCCTGGGGTGCAACCACCCCCCGCAGCAAGTACCCTGGTCCTGCCTGCGGCTGCCTGGTTGCAACAGCACATCTGGGTGCATGACACATCTGGAGAGCCCCATCCTGCTGCCTGCTGGGGCACTGACTGTCCCCCCCAGCACCAACCACTGGATTTGGGGTGCCAGGGGTACGCCCTGCCTGTGCTGCCCATGGGCCTGGGCACCGCAGTCCCTGCAGCCCCCCCAGCTGCACCTCTGGCACGGGGCCTGATCTGGGATGGGGCTGCCCAGCCCAGCCCTGGCAGCATGGGGGCCACAGGGAGACACCCCCCCCGTGGCACACGTGGGCCGCAGGGCGGGCGCTGTCACACTCGGCGGTGTCCCTGGCTCACCCAGCCTGGCTAATCCCCAAAGCTCCTTTACCAATTGGCCCTCATGGGCTGGCGCCAGCGCGGTGCTACAAGGCAGACTGCTGGGATGGGGACGGGGAGCAGGCAAGGCACAGGGTGCACCAGCATCCTGCCCTCCGGCACATCTCTGTGCCCCCCCGGGACCCTCGCTGTGCCGCGGCATGGGACCGTCCCTCCAACCCCTTTGCTGCAGCCGCCGTGGCAGAGCCGAGCCCCCTGCCCAGGGACGCTGGGCACGCCGGGGCCAGGCACGGCCAGCACTGGCTTGGCACAATGGCTGCTCTGTGTGGGGTGCTGGAGACAGCCGGCCCCGGCACTGCCCGGGACAAGCCCGCGCCGGCACCTCGACACCCCGAGGCAGCGGCACCCAGTGCACGGCACCGCCGTCCCACGGCAGGGCCCTGCAGCAGAGGGAGGGCCCCGCGCCAGGCTGGCACCGCAGAGCATCCCCACGTCAGCCTTGCTGCTATAGGTGACTCCAGCCGAGCCAGACCTGGGCTTGCCATGCCCTGGTCTGGAGCTGGACGAGCATCCCTCCCCAGCAGGGTCTGTGGGGCACCGAGGGGTCCCTGCGTGGGAGAGAGCATCTTTGCTGCGGGCAGGTGGGCTGCACCCTGTGGGGACCAATCCTGCTGGTGCACCCACCCCTCTGCTCGCCCTCCTGGGACTGGGGGCTCATCTGTCGGAAAGCGGCATCTTTCACTCACTGCCCCATGCCAGCAGCATCGGCTCGGGGGGGGGGCACGGCCAGCGGCGCGCAGGGAGACGCAGGAGCAGAGGGACCCCATGCCGGCACAGGTGCCGTGGCCCCGGCGGGGGGAGGAGGATGCTTACAGCAAGGGGACCTGATGGATGGGGACACGGGGACAGCCTGGCACAGTGCCACCCCGCTGGGGACTTGATGCAGCCGGCTGCCCGCAGTGCCGGGGCAGAGAGCCTGCTCACGCCGCACAGCTCCTGCCAGCGGGACCCGGCCACTAAATGCTCTCGCCTGCCCGGCATCCCCCTTGGCCGCGGATGCTCCGTGCCAAATCCCTGCAGCACCCATTGGCACCTGGGGGGCCGGGGAGCCGTCCCCGAGCTGGGAGCAAACCCACCCGCCGGGGGCTCGGGCTGCGGGCAGAGCGTGCAGGCAGCAGCGAGCCCAGGGAGTGCAGGGGGGGGCCGTGGCCGGGTGGTACCTTGGTGCCATGGTAGAAGTCATCCACGCAGGTGGCATTCATGAAGGTCTGGTGGAAATGGGTGCTGGTGTCAATGCCGCCCGGGATGACGAGCTTGCCGGTGGCGTCGATGACCTTCGCCCCGCCGGGGATCATGAGCTCACGGCCCACTTGCTGGATGATGCCGTTCTCGATGTAGACGTCCGCCTCCAGCGTGCAGTCGTCGTTCACCACCTTCCCCCCCTTGATGAGGATCCGCATGGTGGCCGCGTTGGCGAGCATGGCGCTGCAAGAGCAGGAGTCAGCCCTGGGGCGGCCGATGGGTGCCCCCGTCCTGCGCGGCCCCCCGGGGCCGGGGGGGGCTCACCCCCATCGCCCGCCCCTGGGGGTCCCAGGCTGGCACGGTGCTGCCGTGGCAGGGGCGAGTCCCCCTTCTCGGCACGGGGACCCGGTGCAGGCAGGCAGGCAGGGCTCCGGGCAGCCCCGCGGCTGCGCATCCGCCATGCCCATCCCCGCCCTGGGCCATGTCAACACTGGATTATCTCGGGAAATCCGCAGAGAGGGGGGGCCCTGGGCGCCGGGTCAGGGGCTGCCGCTCTGCCGAGCCCCCCTCCTCTGGTGACATCAGCCTGCACCCTGGTCAGCGCCGACCACCTCACGGTCCCAGCACCTGGACCCGGCTACGGACTGGGGCTGCCAGCCCCCCACCCTTGCCAGCCCCACGCACAGCCAACCCCCCCTTGCTCCCCCCCTGCTATGGGCAGGGACCCCAGAGCGAGGGAGGGGGCCAAGCCCCAGCTGCTGGTGCCACATGTGCCAAGGGGACGCTGTTGGGGCTTCTCCCTGGGGCGTGAGCCCCCATGCTTGGGGCAGGCTGGCTGGCTCTGCCCCACAGCCCCGCACGGTGCAAGCTCTGCCGGAGCTCCCCGCGCTGCCCCAGCGCCGCCTTCGCCCCCCTGGCAGCGAGGGGCGTCCCCAGACACGATCTATAATTCATTTGGTAGATGAAGGTCAAACGTGATCGACCTGTCTGAGCAGGGCCGGCGCGCGACGGCGGCACGGGCACCCTGGGAGCACCATCCCCCCGGGGGGCACGAGGTGGCCTGGGACCCCACCAGAACCCACGGCACTGCCCGGCCTCACCGGCACAACCGCGGGGCAGAGCCCGCGATGGCACCGGCCGTGGCTGACCTGCACCGAGCAGCCCCGGCTGCCGCAGGGCGAGCGGGGCCCCAGCACCCACCGAACCCCAGTGTCCCAGGCTCCCGGACAGAGACGGTGCACGCCGTCCCTGCCGCGATGCCGGGGTCAGCACTGGGCCATGGGGCAGAGGATGCTGCTGCTGGGGGCACGGTCCCTCGTGGCGAGGGGCTGGCCCGGTGCCCCCACAGCCCTGCCGCCATTCCGTGTGGATGCTGGGGCTGGGGCACTGCTCTGAAGGGACTGTCCTGAGCATGTGCCAGCGATTCCCAGCCGCCCGGCGAAACGCCGGCTCGGCAGCAAATGGCTTCCCCGGCCGTTGGACCTGGCGGAGAGCCGCGGTGGCCGGCGGGGCTGAGCTGGGCCCTGCCAGCAGCTGAGCATTCCCAGCGCTGCAGGCAGGAGCAGCTGCCCGAGGAGGGCGAGCGGCTGTGCCCACTGCAGTGCCAAAACCGTGCTGGGGCTGGGGGACACCGGGAGCCCTTGCCGGGTCGGCTCCTGCCCCAGGGCTCTACGATTGCAACGCCAGCCCTGCTGCGGGTGAGGTCGGTGCCAGCCTGTGCCTCGTCCTGCTGCTCTCACGCCGGCACAGGACCGAAGCGAGCACCTGCCGGAGGGTCCCGTAGGCAGCCCCCCTGCCATAGGGAACGCTCTTGGGAAAGGCAGCCCCCGCCCTTCCAGGAATGCCGCCACCATGCACAGCTGCACCGGCTGCCGAGGGATGGCAGAAGAAAATGGGTCCCAGAGGGACCGAGGCGGGACAGCAGCGACCTTCCCGCTGGCAGCAGCTCCTCACGCAGCATGCCAGGCCGCCGCGGCATGCCGGGCACCGGCACCCCATCCCACCTGGTCCCAGGGCAGGGGCAGCCTCTGCCCATACCTGCCCCCCAGGTCTGCCTCCGGCACCCAGGGAAGCTGCTGCCCCATGCAAGTGCTGTGCTGGGGGGCACCCGGACCCACAGCTGTGCAGCAGGGGATGAGGGGGGCAGCCCCAGCTGGAGACCTGCTGAACCCCTATGCCAGCAGCAGCCAGGATGGGGCAAGATGTCGGGGCAGAGACCGACCTTGGTAGGGTGAGGGACCCCAGGAGATGTGCTGGTGCCCACAGGAGACATGGTGGTGCCCACTGCCGCCCCTGAGCCCCCCCGGGACCCTAGGGCAGGGGTGGGACAGGCAGGATGGTGCTTGTGTGGCACAGGAATGGGGGTATGGGAGGAGGGTGGGGCATGGCACCCCGAGATGAAAGCGGGTTGCTGTGATGGATGGATCTGGAGCGCGGCAGTGTGCGGGGAGGCAGCCTGTGCCGGCTCCCAGCAGCACTGCAGAACCCCCCCGCCGCGTGGCATAGGCAGGGCCCCCCGACACGGGTGGCGTGGTGGGAGAGGGCATCTGCTGTGCCCGGTGCTGCACAGACCAGGATAGGACCTGCCCTGGCCCGGCATCCTGCACAGCTCTGCCTGTCCTGGGACCTCATGGGCAGGACCGTGCTGCCAGACGCTGCCCAGCTGCCAGCCGGATCCGTGAGGTCTGGCACAGGGGAGCGGGTGGGCTCTCTGGCCCCACAGCCCCGGCCCCACAAGCAAGACGGGGGAGAGGGTGGCTGCCATGGGTGTGCTGGAAGGGGGTGAGCATGGTGGGCGGTGGCAGACGCACAGGGGGTTTGAGGTGCTGGCCGTGGGGACAGAGCATCGCTCAGGGACACAGGCGAGGGTGAGCGTGGTGTGGGTTGGACACGATGCACAGACGAGGGCTGGCAGCTCCAGACGCTGCCCGTGGCCTTGGCCACCATGGAGCCACCCACGCCGCCGCCGCTGTGCTCCCCCCACCCAGCTGCGCCGGGCCCATCTCCTGCCCCCTCCTCGGGGACCCAGCCGGCCGCCCCCTGCACCCCCCCTCCCGGGAGACCCCTGCCACCCCCTGCCTCCCGCACCACCAGCCACTGCTCCAGCTGGCACGCCGGTTCCCATGCCCAGCCCAGGCTGCCCACCGTGGACTGCCTGGCACGCCAGTCCCCCCCAGCTCACACCGAGCATCCCCAGGGGCTCTGCCCCTCTGTCCCCCAGTCCGTGCTGCAGTACCAGCGCGGCACAGCCTGCCTTGGGAACGCCCGCGCTCTTGCCCGTGCCCCAGAGAGCTGCTGCGGCGCGGTGGCACAGCCGGCATCAGACAGCAGCGGTGGTGGCTGCTCACTGGCGTGGCGGGCAGGAGATTTCTGCCAGACAACAGGTTCCCCGGGCAGGGCAGAAACGCAGCGTCAGCGCTGAGGGGGCCGCGACCATCCTCGGGGACACCCCCCCGCCCAGCCCCGCCACCGCAGCCGGCACCCCTGTACCGCAGGCCCTCGGCTCGGCTGTCCTTGGGCGCTGCCGGCAGCCTGGCCGAGCCCCGAGAGGCGGGGGGCCGCGGCCGCGCTTCCCGGCATACAAAGCAGCGCGGCCATCTCGGGGGGCTTGCGGCCCCCCCAGCGCCCGCCGGCTGCTCTGCCAGCCCCGAGCCGCGGGGGCTGGCAGGGCGGGGGCGCGGGGACAGCTGTGACCCCGGCAGGACAAAGGGACCCCTGCCCTGGCGGGGGCTGCTGGGGGGGCACCTGTTGGGGCCAGGGCGGCTGCTGGGCCCCGGCCTTTGTGCCGGGACGGTGGGGGCTGCGGCACGGCCGCACACAGAGCCTCATTGTGCGGCGAGGCGAGGCCAGGGGCTGCTCCCGCGGCCTGCCACGGCCCCTCCGCCGCCCCCTGCTTTTGTCTGCGCCAGCGAGCCCCCCGGCACCAACCTGCCCGGTACCCACCCTCCCAGCTGGGGCTACCCGGCCTGGGCCCTGGCTGGGACCCTCCTTTGTCAGGGGTCGGGCTCGGTGACCGTCCCCTCCTGGGCAGGATCAGCCCTGCCGGTGACACTAAACCGCAACCATCGTCTGTCCCTGGCCGGCGGTGGCAGCTGGGTGGGCATTGCCCCTCGCCCGGGAGATGTCTCTTAGGGTGTCATGACTGCTGTGTCCCCCCCACCCTGCCCCTTCCCCAGCTCCCTTTTGGACACAGCCAGGCCAGGCACTGGCATCCTGCTCCGGTGCTCCACGAGGGGCCCAAGCTGCCGTGCCTTGCTGCTGGGGTCCCACCGACAGCCCCCCCGGCCAGGATGAGCTCCAGTGCTGGGGTGACCGAGCCACCGCCCCGGGAAGGATGGGGAGACCTGGGCTGCCCCACGGTGACCGGGGCACCACAATCCACGGGTGAAGGGCCACAGCCGCTCTGGCAGAGCCGGCCGCCCGTGCTGCCGAGGCCGGGATGCTGCGGGCAGGCGAGCAGCCGGTCCTGGTCCCCGCGGGCACCTTGGCAGGGCACGCTCCACGGCACGTGCCACGGCGTGCCGCACACCGTGGCACGGCCACACCCGAGCGAGCGCGGGGCGCGCTGCCACGGCAGAGGGGTGCCGGGCGGCCGGCGGGGTCCCCCAGCCCCGTTACGGGGGTCGCCGTCCCACCCGGGGTGTGCCGGGTGGGCGCGACGCGCCCGTCACTGCGGCAGGCCCCGAACCCAGGGGTCCCGCCAGCCCCCGGTGAGGGTAAGGGGGGTCCCGGGGCTGCGGTGCGGGGGGTGTCCCCGGGCAGACACGAGAGCTGCTGGGGGGTCCCCGGGCAGAGAGCGAGCCGCGGCTGCCCGCCCCCGGTGCGGGGTGCCGGGCAGGGCGCAGCCCCGGTGCGGGGCCGAGCCCCCGGGGCAAGGGGCGGGGGCCGGGCCCCGGGGCGAGGGGCGGCCGCGGTGCAGCTGCGGCGGGGCCCCGGGGAGCGGCTCCCGGGGGGCGCGGCTGGGTCCCGGTGCCGGTGCCGGTGCCGGCCCCGCCAGCCCCGGGGTGGCCCCGCAGACAAAGCCCGGTGCCGCCCAGCACAAAGGATGCTCCGAGCCGGGGCGGGGCCGCCCGGGAGCCCCCGCGGAACAATGGGCCGGGCCCGGCGGGACCCCCGCCCGCCCCCCCGGCCGCCCCCCGCGCCCCGGCCGCCCCGGGGCCCCCGTTCCTCCGCGCCCGGCGCACCTGCCGCTCCGCAGCCGGTCGCGACACGGCGCCCACGAGGGAGCCGGGCCCGCTCGGGCGGGGCGGCCCCGTCGCCACACCCCGCCGAGGCGAGCCCCTCGCGCCGTCGCGACACCATCGCCCTGTCGCGACAGGCGACTCGCCGTACGTGGGCGGGGGCCACACACCACCTTTCTGCCCGGCTGTACCCCGCCAGGCGCCCCGTGCGGGGCGGGGGGGGGGGGGGGGCGGGCGACTCCCCCTCCCTGCCTGTCGCGACACCCCCGCCCGTCGCGATACGCGCACCTGTCGCGATTTCCCCACCCGCCGCGATACAGGCCGCGACAAGCCAGCTCCCGCCCGTGCGGGAACATCCCGGCCCGTCCCACCCGGCCCCGCCGGTACCTCCCGCTCCCGCTCCGCTCCCGCTCCGGCTCCGGCTGCGCCCGCCGCGCTCCCCCGTCCGCGATCGCCTCTCACCCAAACCTGCGCGGCGGGGGCGGGGCCCATCCGCAGCCGCGGCCAATCGCCGCCCGTCTTCCCCGCCGTGGGCGGGGCCAGGCCCTCCCAGCAGGCTACGCTGCGCGCGGCCTGACGGACAGGCGGAGGGGGCGGGGCCGGCGCCCGGGACCCCGCCCAGCGGCGGCCACCTGCCCGCGCGGTTGCCGTGGTGACGGGAGCCGGCACAAAGGCGCGCGGGGGCGGCCCCGAGTAACCCCAGACCCCCCCCGCCCCCCTCGTGGCACTCGATGGCTCCTCCCCGCGGCCCCCCGACCACCCCGGCACCTCCCCGTGGGACCGCTGTAGGCGCCCACCACAGCCCCTCCCGACAACCCCCCCACGCGGTAACCCCCCCCGACAGCCCCCCCCGGCACCCCATGGCCCTCCCGTGGCACCCCCGACACCCCCGAAGCATCACATTGCTCCCCCCTGGCCACCCGTGACGGCCCCATAAGCCCCTCCCAGCAGCGCCCAGTAACACCCAGTAGTGGCCAGCACAGCCCAGTAACAGCCAGTGGTGGCCGTAACGTCCAGTAGTGCCCAGTGCACCCCAGCAGCGCCCAGCAACACCCAGTATTGCCCAGTACAGCCCAGCAGCCCCCAGCAAACCACAGCAGCACCCAGTAATACCCATCAGCCCCCAGCACAGCCCAGTATCTCCCAGACCCTCCCAGCAGCCCCCAGCACTGCCCATCCCAGCACCCCCTGGCTCCCAGCCTGTGGGGACAGGACACAGGAGGACATGACGGTGCTGTGTGTCCCCCCACCGCTCCCCCGTACGCAGCCTGAGGGACCGGCGGCACGGGGCACCCTGCGTGCAGGATGCGGCCCTCAGTGCCGGGGCTAGCACATGGGGTGGGTCCTCATCTCCATCCCCTGTCCCCATCCCATCCTGGCCATGCCGCCCAGTCCTCGGGGTCTGCCTGGCTCCGCCAGGTCCCTTTCCTGGCCCGAACAAACCCAGGGTCCCTCAGCCTCTCCTCACAGGACAAGCACTGCAGTCCCCTGAGCAGCTTGGTGTTCCTCAGCTGAGCTCGCTCCTGGTTTTTGATGTCATCCTTGTATTAGAGGCCCTGGGACAGGACACAGAATCACGGAGTGCTCTAACGAGCGCTGAGTAGAGAGGGATGATCACGTCCCTTGATCTGCTGTCTGTGGTCCTGTGGTCCTACAGCTCAGGATGCTGTTGGCCTGTGGTGCCGGGGCACACGTTCAGCTCGTGTCTGCCCGGAGCCTCGTGTCCCCTCCAGCAGAGCTGCCCCCAGCCTGTATCGCTGCCGGGGGCTCTTCCTTCCCAGGGGCAGGAATTTGCCTTTGTGTAGGGTTCCCGCTGGCCCCCTCCTCCAGCCTGGCTCGGTCCTGCTGGTGGCAGCTCTGCCCTCGAGCATATTGACTGGTCCCTGCAGATTTGGCCATCACAGAGTCACAGATTTGGGTTGGAAAGGACCCTCAAAGGTCATCTAGTCCAACCCCCCCCTGTCATGAGCAGGGACATCTTCAACTAGACCAGGTTGCTCAAAGCCCCATCCAGCCTGACCGTGAATGTTTCCAGGGAAGGAGCATTGACCACTTCTCTGGGCAATCTAGGCCAGTGTCTCACCATCCTCAGCATAAAAAAATCTCTTCCTTATATCTAGCCTGAATCTGCCCTCTTTCAGTTTAAAACCATCACCCCTTGTCCTGTCGCTACAGGACCTACTAAAAAGTCTGTCCCCATATTTCTTATAAGCCCCCTTTAAGTACTGGCAGGCTGCTATAAGGTCTCCCTGGAGCCTTCTCCTCTCCAGGCTGAACAACCCCAACTCTCCCAGCCTGTCCTCACAGCAGAGGTGTTCCAGCCCTCGGATCGTCTTAGTGTCCCTCCTCTGGACCCGCTCCAACAGGTCCATGTCTGTCCTGTGCTGAGGACCCCAGAGCTGGACGCAGGACTCCAGGTGGGGTCTCACCCGATGGGAGCAGAGGGGCAGAATCCCCTCCCTCGACCTGCTGGCCACGCTGCTTGGGATGCAGCCCAGGGCACGGTTGGCTTTCTGGGCTGTGAGCGCACATTGCCAGGTCTCATCCAGCTTTTCACCCACCAGTCCCCCAAGTCCTTCTCTGCAGGGCTGCTCTCGATCCCTTCAGCCCCCAGCCTGTGTTGATACTGGGGGTTGCCCCAACCCATGTGCAGGACCTTGCACTTGGCCTTGTTGAACCTCGTGAGGGTCCCACATGCCCACCCCCCTGCCTGCCCAGGTCCCCGGGGATGCCAGCCCCCCCCATACTGGCTGCAGGTGTGTCACCCGCAGACCCCAGCGAGTGCTGCCTGGCCGCCCCAACAGCCCGGGGACCCCACTGTGGTGCCCGGCGGCGCCCACTCACCACCACCCCCCGGCAGAGCACGGCTCCCCGAGCCGTCCACCACACCCGCCACTCGCCAGACCCCATGTCCCGGCGCGGGCACACGTGCTCAGCACCGGCCGTTCAGGGATGTGACATTTGTCTTTCTCCACCCCTCAGGGATGTCCCGCTGTCCCCATCAGCTTCCAGAGATGACAGAGAGGGGCTCACAAGGACCACGGCAGCCCCTGGGCATCCTTGGGTGCCACCCCGGGGGGGGGGGTCAGGGTGTCTCAGGACAGCCCCTGCCTGGTTGTCCTCCATTTTGGGCAGTTTTCCTCCTCCAGCCCTGTCTCCAGGTGCTTGTCATCCGTCTCTGCTGTTCCCAGCTCCAGCCCGTTCCCTGGGCAGCCCCCGGCTGCGGGGGGGTGGGGGTGGGCGCTGTCCCTGGCCCAGGGGTCCCTCACCCCCACCAGCCCCTCTCCTGGGCTCTGGCCCTTGAGGGGTCCCCACGGCCATGCTCAAGACCCCACCACCTCAGAGTCTGGCATAGGGACTGGGGGGGATCCCCAGGAGTCTCGCTACCCACCTGGCGCTGCCCGGCTGGAGGGGAAACTGAGGCAGAAGCTGCTCAGGGCAGTTTCCTCACTCACAGCTCATGGGGCAGAAATGGGGGGGTCCCACTCTCCTGGGGGTCTGCACCCCCACACCCCAGTGCTGCATGAGCAAAGCCCCCCGTGCCTCAGCTCATGGCCCCTTGCACCCGGGACTGGGACCCCACTGCCCGCCGGGACCCCACTGAGTGCCCACCAGGACCCCACCATCACCTGGACCCCACCACCCTTTGGGACCCCGTCATCGCTGGGACCACACCAACTGCTGGAACCCCACTGGGACCCCATCACCCGCTGGGACGCCACTGCCCACCGGGACCCCACCGTTGCCTGGACCCCGCTACCCATTGGGACCCAAACACCGGTGCTAGGACCTCTCCACCCCCCACCAGGACCCCTCTGCCCAGCAGGACACCCCCCCCACCCCGGGATGCCGAGAGGACATAGACCACAGGACCGCAGGGAGGTTTGTTTTTTTTTTTCTCTTTTTTTTTTCCTCTTTTTTTCTTTTTTTTTTTTGCACAAAAACAGTACATTTATTCAAGTGTTCTCCAGCACAAGTACATTAGAAAGGAGCTCGTCTGTATTATACTCTTCTGGGCACCAAAGAAAAAAAAAAAAAAGGAGGATGGGATGGAAGCGGAACGGACAGACTTTCTACATCTGCTGCACGCATTGACCTTTAATTAGTTCAGAACAGCTATGTCACGAGCAATACTTACACAGATACAACAGAGTGCCGGGCAAGCCCCGCGGGCCAGAACCATACGGTGAAATGCACAGTATTCAGCGGCAATAAATAGAGAAGCGACCCTAAAAAAACAAACCAACAAAAAACAAAAGGAACGAACCGAGAAAGAGAAAAGTAGAAAATAAAACGGGGTGGGGGGGGAAGAGCAGCTGGGGACGCTGGGCCGGGGCGGCCGCGGCGGCGCCGCCGGCACTGCCGGGAATGTGGCGGTCGGGCGCGGGCTGAGCCAAATCATAGGAGAGGAGGGTACCGAACTCTACGCGTTTATTCCTCGGTATGAGTACATGATTCCCCACAAATAGTTAAGCGTCAGCTACTTCAATGTCTAGGCTAAAACACATGAAATCTCTCGTTTAGTTTTCAAGTACAAAGTTAAAATGCCTTTTTGTTTTTTGTTTTTTTTTTTTAATAATAATATATAAGAGTAAAATAATAGTGCTCTTTGAAACTCCACTACAAGAAAACAAAACAAACAGTCATTGTCCAGACAGCAGACTTAATTTAACAATATATATTTTTAATAAAATGTTTTAGCACCGTGTTTGTCACCTACTCCCTCGGCGGATCTTAAGGAATTTAGGCTTTTTTTTTTTGTTTTTACTGTTTCATCTAGGGCTGTGCAACAAAATTTGTCTGTTTGTTTTAAAAAAAGATGTGAGTCGGGTACGTTAAAAACTGAACTCTTTCCCCAGGCGTCCCCACGGTCCCCACCACCGCCGGCGGCTGCCGCGGAGCTGCCGACGTGCCCCCGGCACCACCGAGCCAAGCCTGGCGCCGCCCTGGCGCCTTTCCAGTTGTGCCGCGACGGGAACCTGCTTCCCGCCGGCACCGGCTCTGGCACCGGCTCCGGCACCGGCCCGGGCGTCCCAGCTGCGGGCGCCCGGGGCAGGTGCAGGAACCGCCTGGGACGCGCCAACGCTGCACCAGGCCGGCTCACCGTGCTGCAGAGCCGGCTGGGACCCGGCCCGCGAAAGGCGCCGTGGGGCTGAGAGGGTCCCAGGGAAGCACTGCGGCGCTGCGCCAGGCCAGTGCAGCGTGGCGGGGCCCGCCGAGACCCCCCAAACCCTGCTGCAGGGCCGTGCAGGACCTGCCGACGGTGCTGCAGGGCCCTGCAAGGCTCGCCAAGGGTGCTGCATGGCTGTGCAGGATTTGCACCTGGTGCTGCAGGGCCGTGTAGCGCTGCCACCTGGCGCTGCAAGGCCACGCAGGACTTGCAAACGGTGCTGCAGGACTGTGCAGCACTAGCACCCAGAGCTGCGGGGCCATGCAGGACCAGCACCCAGCACTGCAGGGCCACACAGGACTCACGCCCCGTGCTGCAGTGCCACGCAGGACCTGCAAACAGCACTGCAGGGCCACGAAGCACTTGCACCCGGTGCTGTGGGCCATGCAGGACCTGCAGACAGCGCTGCAGGGCAGTGCAGGACCCACAGCTGGTGCTGCAGAGCCGTGCAGGACCTGCGAGCGGTGCTGCAGGGCCATGCAAGACTCGCATGTGTTGCTGCGGGGCCGTGCAGGACCTGCACCCAGCGCTGCAGGGCCACGTAGCACTTGCACCCGGTGCTGCGGGCCACGCAGGACCTGCAGACAGCTGCAGGGCCATGCAAGGCTCGCGCCCGGCACTGCCGCAGCAGGCGGGACTCGCGCGCGGTGCAGCAGTCTTGCGCCAGACTCGCCCCGGCGCTGCAGGGCAGCGCGGGATCCGGCCCCGGGACCAAGCCGGAGCCCACAGCCACGGCTCAGCACCGGGGCCGGGGGGCCGCGTCCCGCCTCGCCTCCTTTACCACCTGGCAAAGCTGGGCCCCGCGGTGCCCCCCACCGCGGCCGCCCTGCGCCCGCTCAGCTCCCCGCGCCGCCCACACCGACAAGAGGGGCCTCCGAAACCCCGGTAGCACCAGGCGCGGTGGGGAGGTGGGGGGGGCCCCGATGCCGCCCCCCCGCCTGCCCCCGCCACTGTCGGTCCCAGCACCTCTCAGCACCTCTCAGCACCCTGGGGGCCACCGGCGCAGCTCGCTGCCAATTAGCCAGCACCCCGCACCGAGCGGCCGGCGGCCCCTGCCCGCACGCGGACCCCCGGCACCTTTCACAGTTAGAGAAGAGACGGCAACGGGCCGGAGACCCTCGTGAGCCTCTCCCGTGCCGTAGCACCAGTCCCTGCCCCCGCCGGAGCCCCTCCGCTCCAGCACCGGGCACAGGATCCGGCCACCCCAGTGGGCACCGGGGATGTGGGGCGATGCCCCTGCACCGAGCCGGACCCACCGACCTCCTGCGGCACCCACAGCTGCCAGACAAGTAGCACCATCCACAGCAATGCCAGCACCTGCCCGCGTCCTGTCCTGCCTGCACACTGCCTGCGCGCACCACGGCTCCCCTCTGCACCGCCAACGCCGTCGCGGCACCCGGCCCCCTGCGGCCGGGGCTGCCTGCCCTCGACACCGACACCACTGCTCCTGCGGCATCCCCGCGCCCACCGCGCACCTCTCGGGCACCCATCACCCCGGAAAGGGGGGCACGGGGCCACCCCCGGCACGGGGCACCGACGGGACACAGTTGCTCCAAACCCACGCTCGGACAGAGGAGCGATGCCCCGAGCCGCCCGGTGCACAAGGCCACGCCGCGGGCAGCACCGAGGTCCCATCCCGGCTCACCGGGGCATCGCCCTCCTGCCCGACCGGCCCGGCCCCGCGGATGTTAGCACCAGGGTCCGGGGACCCGCAGCCGTCCCCGTCCCGCGCCGGAAGCGCCCCAGCCACGCTCCGGCACCGCTCCGTCCCACGCTCGCTCCCTGCCTGCCTCCCGCCCTGCCCGCACGACACCGCCACAGCTTTCGGCAAGAGCCCGATTCACAGCACCCGTGCCCCGTGCCGGCCCGGCAGGCAGCACCTGCGGGCAGGAGCAGGCAGGAACACCCCGCCGCTGCCGCCGGGTCGGGGAGGGGGGACAACCAGCACCGGCCCGGCCGGGGACGCCACGTACGCAGAAGAGCACCAGTACGTTTGTGCGCGTCGCAGGCAGGGCGGGCAGCGCGGGCAGGGCCGGGCAGGGCAGGGCGGCCACCGCCGTCGCCGAGGGAGGCGCTTCCTTTTAGGACAGAAAAAGGTTATTGCATGACTCGGGATGGAGACGCTTCCCGCCCGGCCGCCGCCCCGGCCCCCTCCCGCGCCGCTCGCTCGGAAAGGCCCGGCACGTAAGGCAACATGGAAGCTGATGTCTCGACTCACCCCGCTGTTTAAAAGCACCATTATGAAGTCAGGTTGTACAGTAGTAACAGTACCTTTTATATATATATATATCTATATCTCATATCTATCATATATATATAAACTGTAAACAAGAGGTAACAGCGGCTTCTAGAATTTGCTTTCTTCAAGGTTTCCCGTGTGGTAGGCACCCAAAATACTGTAGAAAAGGTGTGTGTTGTGGTGTGTGTGTTCTCGGCTTCCCTGCCAGTTGGGTTGGCTCCATATCACCAGTGAACGGTGCTGGTGGAAAAGAGTGAGGCTCAGTCGCTGGGCATTGCGGAGCCGGCCGAGCGCCTCCCTGCCGCTTCGCGCTCCCTCCAAGCTCGCCGGGCCGGCGGCCGGGGCCACGAGCTCGGCGCACGCTCGGCGCAGACGGAGCGGGTCTCCTTCGCCTCCGCCTCTCCCGGCTGGGGTTTCCCGCTGCCGTTTCCCCTCCTCCGAGAGCAGAGCTGGCGACGGCGTCTCGTCTCGCCCGCTGCTCCGAGAAGCAGAAACCAAACCAACAGAAAAACCCAGCCAGAAAAGAGCGGAAAATTAAAAGGTTACCCAAAAAAAAAATGGTTTTGGTTTTTTGTTTGTTTTTTTTTTTTCGTTTCGTTTTTGTTTTTTTTTGTCATTTTCGTTGGTTTTTTTTGTGGTTTTTTTTTTTAAATAGGCTAAAAGCTGAACATTGGAAATTCAGGAGAGGACACCGAACCCTTTCGCTCGGGGAGACGTGTGCTGGGTTCCCGTCGGGCTGCGAAATCCCGTCTCTTTTCTGGGTGCTGACTCTTCTCTCATTCCGTGTTTTCACTTCTCTTGGCGTGGATGGTTTTGTTTCTGACTCGCTCCGTGTCACCAGTTCCTGTCTGTCTCTCTTAAACGCAGGCAAAGTATTCCTTCAGGGGAGCAAAGAGATGGCGGATCACCGGCACGCTCCAGGATCTGCCGAGCAGTCTCTGCCGGGCCAGGCGGCTCATGTTGGACACGTCTGTGTAATGCACTGGGAAGCCGAAGACCCTGTGGGGACACAGGGAGGGGATGGGGAGCGGGGTCAGAGGGGTGCTGGCCCTGAGGGACGCGGTGCTACCAGCCCACCCCTGGCACACGTGCAGCCCCGCGGTGAGCCCTCGGCCGGCCGTGGTACCTCTCCATCTCTGTGCACCACAGGATGTCCTCCTTCTCGTTCATGAAGACGGGGAAATGCTGGTCCTTGCCCTGCTTGATGGAGTTGGAGCGAGTGGTGATAGTTCGCACTTTGCTGAACTGCAAGAGGCACAGGCTCGTCATGCCGGGGGGGGGCGGGATGGAGCCCCCCCGGCGTGCTGGCTGGGCAGGCAGGGTGGTCACAGGTAGGGTGACTCCCGTCCCGGGGTACAGGTGCTGCCGCCGCGTCCCTCCTCCACCCTGACGGGACCCCTCCCCAAAAGGTGTGGGACCGCCAGGGACGACCGCCGGACCCCACCGCCCCCTCGGCCACACCGTCCCCGCTCCCGCCGGCCGCATCCCGCATGCCGGGGCTGACCTTTGCTATCCTGCCGTGCTCCAGGCACTCCTGCAGCTCCAGCTTATCGTTGACTGTGGACGCGAGCGGCCTGGGGAAGAGAGACGGGGTGGGCACCACATCCCCATGTCCCCATGCCAGCACCTGCATGGGCACAGGGCAGCTCTCCACCTGGGGTTTGTGGGGGGGCCAAGGCTGTTTTGGGGGCGCTGCGGCAGGCAATGGTGAGAAGCAGCCGATCCCCGTGGGAGCCTGCCTGTGGCCACCCGCTGTGTGCCACCATGACCCTTGTCCGGGAGGGACAACGGAGGGCAGCTCCATGCCACCCCACCAGCATGAGGGAGCAAGGACAGGACTGGCCTCTGTGGGGGCCACTGCTCTGGGCTTTAGGGGTGTGCTGTCACCCAGTGCCACTTTGTGAGCCCCCCACTCTCGCCCAGCACTGACTGGGGTCAGGGGACCCCCAGAGCCACATCCAGGCCAGGGGAGGACCCAGGGGACTGGCCCTTTCCGCAGCCCCCGGCAGCACCCTCCCTCCTGGTGCCGGACCAGGGGCTGCCGGCCGCCCCAGCCCCACAGCGGGCAGGGGGACAGGCAGGCAGCTGCCGCAGGCTGGCCGCAGCGGTGCGGCTCCGGGGCACTCTCACCAACCTGTTCATCCCGGGAAGGTTCCCCCAGAAGTACCGTGCCCTGTGTGCTGCAGACACTTCTTTGGCATCAATCATGACGGGGTTGGACTGCGAGAAGGGTGAGAGGTGAGAAGTCAGCAGGGCTCGGCAGCCCGCCGTGGGGGCGGGACCCTCAGGGTCCCTGGGGCTGGGTTCCGGAGGGTGGCGACCCCCCAGCACTCACCTCCAGGAAGCGTGAGATGTCCCTCTTGTCGCTCACCCCCATGGCCACCACGTTCTCAAAGAGCCAGAAGAAGGGCCGGTCGTCGCCCTCCTTGGGCCGGGCTTCGTGGAGCAGGCGGTAAAACTCGAAGAAAAGCCGCCCAGTGCCCTCTGGGCAAGAGAGGAGAGAGGGGCCGGTGTCAGTGGCGGGGGGCTGGTGGTGGGGGTCAGCCCCAGCCCGGCAGGGAGACACCTACCATAGAGCCCCTTCCTGGCCGGGTTGACGATGGAGAGGTCATTGCAGGGGCTCCCCCCGATCACCAGGTCAAAGGGGCCCCACTCCTGTATCTGCAAGAGGGAGAGCCCCCGGTGAGCTGGGCACTGCCCAGGGAGGACGCTGCCGCCTGCTTGGGGGACGGTGTGCCCGGTGGGGGGGACACCTGGACACACGATGGGGTTGGATGGTGGCCGAGCTCCCTGGCAGGATGGTGAGGCCGTGCCGGTGAAGCCCAGCACGTGGGGAGATAAAGGACAAGGGACCGGTCCCGTCTTGGGGAGACAGGAGCGCTTTGGGGGGACACAGGGAGGGGGGAGCCGCGGGGGGACCAGCAGGCAGGACGTACGTGTTTCTGGGTGACATTTCGGACGTCCCCGACGTACATGATCTTGCCCTGGTGCCTCACCATGCCCACGGTGATGGAGTCCTCGCACACCTCGGAGGCGATGTAGCGGTCCACCTGGATGCCCAGGTCCTTCAGCACCAGCAGGCCTGTGGGGAGCGGGGCTGGGGTGAGCAGCATGACGACAACGGCCCCCCCCTCCCCGTTCCACCCCGGCAGCACCACCATCCCCATGCCATCCCTCTGCTCTGTCCCCCACCAGCATGGACCCCCCAGGGCCCAGGGCAGAGGAGACGGTGCAGACTGCCCACGGGAATACCCCGCCGGGGGTCCCACAGGCGGCACAGGTCTGTCCACCCACCGCTGACACCCCGATGGGTGCAGGACCCCCCCACCCCAAGGCCAGACAGTTGTGGGGTGCAGGCAGGCTGCTCACCCCACTCCCTTCTGCCCCCCATACCGGTCCCAAACACACCCCAGTGAGGGTCCCTGTGGGGGCTGCCAGGCCGGGGACCCCCACCCACCTGTGGCGATGCCGTCGAAGAGCGAGAGCACCCGGATGGGCTTCCTCTTCTCGGCCGGCACCGGCGGGTACACCTTCGGTGGGTCCTGAAAGCCATGGGTGGGGGTCAGGTGGGGAGGGGGAACATGGGAGGCATCAGGGAGCCCGTCTGGGGCTGGGGAGTCCTTCCGCGGGGGCACTCACAAACTCCTGGTCGTGGTTGTTGGCGAAGAACATCTGGAGGCGCGAGGGCCAGTCCTCCCGCCGCCGCAGCAGCCCGTAGACGCCCTTATGGCCGCACATGTAGCAGTTCCAGGGATCCTCCTTGATGGCCGCCTGGGCCGCCCCCGGGCCCACCAGCAGGTCCACGCACTCCACGCAGAAGCACCTGGGAGAGCCGGGAGCCGGTGTCAGTGGGGGGGCTGGGTCCGGTGCCCCCTGGCAGCATCCCCGCTATGGGATGCCGGGGGGTGAGTGCAGGCAGCGGTGGGGGGACGGCGTCCCTGGCACGGCCGCGTTGTCTCAGCCAGCTGCGCTGCCCCAGCGGGACTAAGGCCAGGCTGCGGCCACATCCCTTGAAGGCCAGTGGCAGGGAGGCATGCCGGGACCTGCCGCGCTGCCCCAACCTCCGCCAGCCCCATGCAAAGACCTGCAGGTGGTACTTGTGGCATCATTGAAACCTCCCAGCCCCACACCAGGGCTAGCATCACCAAAACCTCCCCAGCCCCATGTCAGGACTGGGGCATCACCAAAGCCCCACACCGGGACTGTGGTGCCACCAAAACCTCCCAGTCCCTTGCCAGGACTGGGGCACCACCAAAACCTCCCCAGCCCCGTACCGAGACTGGGGCATCACCAAAACATCCCCTGCTCCACATCAGACTGTAGAATCATCAAAACCTCCCCAGTCCCATACTGAGACTATGGCATCACCAAAACTTCCTAGCCCCATGCTGGGACTGGGATATTGCCACAACATCCCCCAGCCCCACACCAGGACCAGGGCATCACCAGAACCTCCCCAGCCTCATGCCAGGACTGAGGCATCGCCAAAATGCCCCACTGGGACTGTGGCACCACCAAAACCTCCCAGTCCCGTACTGAGACTGGCATCACCAAAATGTCCCAGTCCTAAACCAGGACTGGCATCACCAAAACCCCACGGCAGGACTGTGGCATTCCCAAAACCTCTCTAGCCCCATGCCAGGACTGCAGCATCACTGAAACCTCCCAGCCCCACACCAGGACCATGGCATCACCGAAACCTCCTCAATCCCGTGTCAGGACTGCGGCATTCCCAAAACCTCTCTAGCCCCATGCCAGGACTGCAGCATCACTGAAACCTCCCAGCCCCACACCAGGACCATGGCATCACCGAAACCTCCTCAGTCCCGTGTCAGGACTGCAGCATCTCCAAAAGCTCTCTAGCCCCATGCCAGGACTGCAGCATCACCAAAGTCTCCCAGCCCCACGCCAGGACCATGGCATCACCGAAACCTCCTCAGCCCCGTGTCAGGACTGCAGCATCTCCAAAACCTCTCTAGCCCCATGCCAGGACTGCAGCATCACCAAAGACTCCCAGGCCCACGCCAGGACCATGGCATCACCGAAACCTCCCCAGCCCCGTGTCAAGATGGCAGCCCCTGACCTGCAGCAGTTGTTGTTGCCGCACATGAGCACCTCGCGGCCGCCGCAGCAGATGGTGCAGTAGGACTGGTAGCCATCATCGTCGTACTGGTATGCGCACTCCAAGAAGCAGTTCTGGGGGAGAGCCAAGGTGTGAGTGCGGTGCGGCACGGCCCGAGCCCTGTGCCGGGATGTTGCTGCGAGGGCACCGGGGCAGCTCCTGGCAGAGCGGCCTGGCAGGTAGACCTCCGGGACAGGGCGTTTGGGGGGGACCCGGCCATGCCCGCTTGCCTGGCTCTGGGGCTGCCTGTGCCACGCCGTACCTTGCAGTTTTGGCACATTCCTCCGATAAATAGAGGGTGCTCCAAGGTCACGTTGAGGCTCCCGCAGGAGATGCAGATGTCTGGGGACAGGAGGGAGACGTTAGCCCCAGTCTCTGCCACCCCCTGGCACCCTGGATCAGGGCAAGCCCAGCACACAGGGAGCAGCCTGACCCCAAGCAACGTCTTGCTGCCACCCCCAGCAAACGCTCACCCCCGTGTCCGGGTCACACCAGCTTCACCTCCCTGAGCCAAGGAGTGGCAGAGCCCAACCCCAAACTGCTGGTGCCACCGGGACAGCCACTGCGATATGTTGGGGACCAATCCTGGGGACAGCGTAGCAGGGCTCCCACCGCCTTCCCTTCCCCATCCTGCCCCCCAACAGCCCCCCGCCCCCCGCCAGCCCTGCCTCACTCCATGCCCACGGTCAGCTCTTTCTGTGCTGGTGACCCCAGCCCCGTGCAGCGTCCTAAGGGTCCCTACCACCGTCTGGGGCAGTCCACCGTCACGGCTGCTGCTGTCCCTGCTGCCAGCCAGGCTGAGGGATGGGACAAGCCTGTCCTCTGGCCCTCCCTGCCCCTCCGAGCCCCCTCTGCCTCCCAGCTCTACAGCCAGAATTGGTGCCTGGCCGGGGAGGGACCCTCCACCCTGTCCCCGTCCCCGGGGAGCAGGATGTGTCTCAGCCCTGGAGCCGGGCACTGCCCCACACTCACCTTCGATGTTCCTGCATTTCTGCCGGACCTCGTAAACAAGCCGCTCTGGGGAGGGAAAGAGGTGTCAGGGCACTGGCCCTGCCCCAGCCAGGTCCCCGATGGAGAGGGGGACCTGGCCCAGAGCAGCTTTTGCCCCACAGCTCCCCCCCAGGATGAGCACGGCCCTCCCGGCACCGGGACAAAGACCTGGCAGGGTCACAGCTGAGAAAAACCCATGGAGGGTGGGTGGGTGGGCGGGCGCGGGGGCATTCCCAACCACCTGGGCAGTACCTCGGGTGCGTTCGTCGATGATCTCCTTGACCTTGGGCTTCTCTGTTGTGCTTTTCCTGGGTTTTTTGGCGGGCGGGGGTGGTGCGTAGGCGGCTGCTTCTGGCTCTACCCACATCTCCGTGTAAACTTCTTTGTAGGGGTTTCGCTCCTCTGCAAGGGGTGCGTGGGCTCCCGTCAGTGGGGTCCCGACGGCCCTGCACGCCCGCAGGGGGACCTGCCTGCCCCATGGTGCTTCCTCTGCCCAAGCCCACACCACCCCGGTGACGCCGGAGTCAATGGCCGAGGGCCCTGGGGGACACTCGCCAAGGCCACTCAGCCTCCCCCACTCACCTTCGGGGGGCTCCAGGCCCTTGGGGCCGGAGGGCTGGAAGCCGCCCAGGGCCCACTCGATCATCTGCTTGTTCTGGATCTCCACCACCTTGGAGGTGTCCGTCTCGTCGTTTTCGGGGCACGCCGGGAAGATCTTCCCTGCTCTGCTGCTCGCCACCTGCCAGGGGAGCCACAGGCCCGGCCATCACCCACCCACCCTGCTGAGGGGGTCCCCATCCTCAGACCCCTGCCCCAGCTGCTCCAGGTGTTGCCCACTTTGCCCAGCCAGGCAGCCCCCAGCCCTGAAGGGACCTACACGGTCAGACTCCCCCACATTGCGCCACAAGAAACCCCCAACACCTCCCAGCACTGCCAAGAGACCCCCAGAAAGCCAGGACCTCCCCAGCATCACCCCACAAGGACTTCAGCAACTCCCCAGAGACCCCAAACTCCCCTAGAGCTTCCCCAGCAGACCTCCAGACACCCTTGGCTGGGACAAGAGATTCCCAGACACCCCCAGGATGTCGCTTCCGGAGTCCCCTGGATCCCCCACCCTTTTAAGAGACACCCTGTGCCCCCCAGGATGCTGTTGGGTGCAGGAGGTGAAGCAGGGCCAGATCCTGGTGGGGCAGAGGGGCAGCTGCCTGCTCCCACACACCCTGTCTGGGGCTGGCAGGACGGACCCGCTTGGGCACCCATGTCCCCCCAGCCTCCCGGTGCTGGTGCCGGTGCCACCCCACAGCCGGTGCTGGCCTGTAGCTGCCGGTGCTCACCTGCAGCACCTCGTAGATGGCTTTGCGGTACATGGGCTGCTTGTTGTAGGTGGCCTGGTGGAAGGCGCTGGCGAAGGAGCTGAGCGGCAAGAGCTTCTCTACGCAGACCTGGGGGACGGGATGCGGCCGTGAGCCCGGGGCGACACACCTGGGGACAGAGGGGGCTGCCAGACCCCCACCTCATGGGTGCCACTTACCACCGAGAACTTGCCGTCCCCGAACCACATCACCCAGCGGGTGCCCTCGGCTGCCCGGCTCCGGCCCGTCATCCACCAGGAGACGATGCGCCCGGGCCACCAGGAGAAGCCGCGCAGCTTGCCCCACACCAGCTCGCCGATACCGAAGCCCCGGCCATCCTGTGCCGCGAGGAGACGGGAGGAAGGTCAGAGGCCGGTGGAGAAGGGGTGCCCGCGTCCCTGGGGGGCAGCAGCCCCACAAACCCCTCCATGCCCAGCCGGCCCTGCCCTCACCTCGTACTCAGGCTCGTCGTCGGCCGACTTGGAGGTGTTCTTGTCGACGGCATCGGCCACCACTGGCTCAGGCGTGGTGGCCACGTTGGGCGAGGCAGGGTCAGTGGGCTGCTGCGAGGCGGGGGGGCTGGCCTCCTCCTCCTTCTGGGGCTCTGCCCGCGGCGTCTCCTCCACCACGTTCATCACGGCGATCACCTTTGCCTTCTTCTCCGCCTGGGGAGGGAACACACACTGGTCAGGGCAGAGCTGTGGGGCATTGCTCACCCGGTGCCCCGACATGTGGGCAGGGGCAGGCAGGGGTGGGCAGGGTGCCTTGGGCTAGCCCGCCTGGGTGGGGGGTGAGCTCGGCAGTGCCACCCAGACCCTGGTATGGGCCTGGCAGCCCCCCAAAAGCCTCTCTGGGCAGCCGTGGACCCCTCAACCTGCACGGCCCTGCTGCCCCCAGCCACCACCCCCCTGCCCCGTCCCCACAGGCTTGGGGTGCTCCCCTTAGTTCCCGTGCCTCAGTTTCCCTCTGCGGTCAGGAGGGCACAGCTTGGGGAGCGTTGGCAAAGCTGCCGGGGGTGGCTCTGGGGGAAAAAGGTGGCAGCTGCCCCCCACCAAGGGGCTGCCCCTGCTCTGCCCCCCCCCCCGGTGGACTGTCCCTGCTGCCAGCCTGGCTCCCCCAGGGGTACATCCCCCCAGGACACGGCCCTCGCCCCTCCAGCGACGCCAGCGGAGCGATGGCACTGGTGCTGGAGCCCTGCGCACCGTCCCAACCCCGTCCCGGCCTGGGGGCTGGCCTGGCCCCCCCTGCCCAGCCTTGCTGCCATGCCAGGTCCCCTGTTCTGGCCTGCCCTCGACCCCTTCCCCTCCCCGGGGGCGCAGCCCCCCAGGGCTTGTCCATGTCCCCTCGCCCCCGGCTCCTCTCTGCCCTGGAGCCCTCCCGGTCCCTCCTGACCCCCCCGGGGGTGCAGCTCCATTCCCAGAGCACACCCCCCCCCCAGCACCCTCCACCTCCGTCCCGGGGCACAGCACCGGGTCACCCGCTGCTCCCATCCCGGGACACCCAGCACCCCCCGGACCCGTGTCACCCTTCCCCGGGTCGCCGGGTCCCCCCCACCTCGGACCACCCCCTCCCCCCCGCCCCCGCGGCCCTCCCCTGCCCGGGTACCCGCTGTCCCCGGGCCGAGCGTGCTGAACTGCGCTGGCCGGGTCGGGTCGGGCCGGGCCGGGCCGCTCAGCCCAGCGGTGCAGGGAAGCGCCGGGCTCAGCCGAGCCGAGCCAAGCCGAGCCGAGCCGGGCCAGGCCGGGCCGTCCTCCCCGCGGTGGCCACCTACCCATGCGGGCTGGGCGTCGCGGCGGGCCGGACCGAGCCGAGCCGAGCCGAACTGAGCCGAGCCAAGCCGGGCCGGACTGAGCCGAGCCGGACTGAGCCGAGCTGAGCCGGACTGAGCCGAGCCGAGCCGAGCCGGTCCGGTCCGGGCCGCGGGGGCAGGGCCGGCGGTTCTTTGTCTGGGATCCCCGGGTCACATGGTGCCTCCCGGCCCGGCTGGTTGGCTGCGGCGGGGAGGGGCCGCGCGGCGCCGAGGGGACAGCCCGGCTCGGCCCCCCCCGCCCGCGCCTCGGCCCGGCTCGGCTCGGCTCGGCGACTCGCTCGGCTCGGCTCGGCTCCGCTCGGCGACCCACTCGGGTCGGCCCGGCCCCGCTCGGCTCTCTCACCGTGGCCCGCTCCCGCTCGGCTCGGCTCCGGTGGCTCCCCGCGGTCCGGTCCCGTGCCGTCCCGGGCTCGGCTCCCCGGCCACCCCGGCACCTTCCCCCGCTCCCCAGGCCCGGACCCGCGGTCGGGCGGCAGCAGCGGGCTGGGCCGGGGCCGGGGCCGGGGGGCGTTGCTCCACGCTCACCCGGCCGGGCCCGCTCGGTACTCACCGGCCCGGCGGCAGCGATCCCGTCCGGGCTGGGCTGGGGCGGCCTTCCCCGCCGCGGGCCCGCTCCGCGCCGCCTTTTGTCCGGGGGCCGCGGCACCCCCCCCCGGCCCCTTTGTGCTGCAGAGCGGCGGGACGGGGCGGGGGGGGCGGCGGCGCCCCGGGGGGCCTCGCCCCGGCACGGCAGGAATCCGCCCGGGGGGCTCCGGCCCTGCCGGCCCCCCCACACCCTACCCCCGCCGGCCCAGTTCGCCCCAGTGGCAGACCAGTTGGGGACTGGCTGGCTGCTACGGGCTGGCACCGGCCCCGCTGCACCAGTTCAGCCCGGTACGGATGCTGGTCTGGAACCCCATCGCCCAGTTCAGCCCAGACACGCACGGCACTGGTCTGGGACCCCGTCACCCAGTTCACCCATTGGCACACACCGACATGGCACTGCTCTGGGACCCCATCGCCCAGTTCAGCCCAGACACACACAGCACTGGGCTGGGACTCCATCAACCAGTTCATCCATTGGCACACACCGACACGGCACTGGTCTGGGACCACATTGCCCAGTTCAGCCCAGACACACACAGCAGTGGTCT
This sequence comes from Buteo buteo, assembly GCF_964188355.1. Taxonomy (NCBI): domain Eukaryota; kingdom Metazoa; phylum Chordata; class Aves; order Accipitriformes; family Accipitridae; genus Buteo; species Buteo buteo. The sequence goes on from NC_134187.1 coordinate 486,378, forward strand.
GGGACCCCACCACCCTGTTCACCCATTGGCACACACCGACGCAGCACTGGTCCGGGACCGTCACCCAATTCATCCATTGGCACACACTGACACGGCACTGCTCTGGGACCCCATCACCCAGTTCACCCATTGGTACACGCTGACGCGGCACTAGTCTGGCAACACGTCACCCAGTTCATCCATTGGCACACACCGACATGGCACTGCTCTGGGACCCCATCGCCCAGTTCAGCCCAGACACACACAGCACTGGGCTGGGACTCCATCAACCAGTTCATCCATTGGCACACACCGACGCGGCACTGGTCTGGGACCGTCACCCAGTTCATCCATTGGCACACACTGACACGGCACTGCTCTGGGACCCCATCACCTAGTTCACCCATTGGTACACACTGACGCGGCACTAGTCTGGGACTCCATCACCCAGTTCAGCCCAGACACACGGCACTGGTCTGGGACTCCATCACCCAGTTCAGCCCAGACACACGGCACTGGTCTGGGACCCCATCACCCAGTTCAGCCCATTGGCACACACCAACATGGCACTGGTCTGGGACCCCATCACCCAGTTCAACCCAGACCCACACAGCAGTGGTCTGGCACCACGTCACCCAGTTCAGCCCATCCACACACACCGACACTAGTACTGGCCTGGTCTGGACTCAGCTGTCCCAGTTCAGGCCAGTCTGCAGCCCCAGTGGCACCCCAAGTCTGGGGCCACGGCAGACTGACACCAGGACGGTGGGCTCACCGGGACAGGCTGCCCCTGCCAGCGGCTGCCGAGGCATTCGGGGGGGCAGGTACTGTCCTCGTCACCCCTGGCCCCATAGAGGAGCTGCAGCCGCGTGGAGAGCTGGACACCCCAAAACAGGTCCCCTACTGACTGCCTGCCCCACGGCACATTCCCCAACAGCAGGATGTGCCACGCACTTCCCTGAAGAGCCAGATGTCCCAACACACGAGAGCCGACGCACCCCAAAGCAGGTTCCCCCGACTCCGGACCCCCCAAGGCACAGCCCTGAGCACTCAGACACCCCCCCAGCAGCCAGATGCCCCATGAGATGTCCCCAGTGGGGGGCAGGACGAAGGCCGGGCAGGCGGCACGGCCGGCTGCGGCCGCAGGGGCTTTGCTGGTGTCACGAGGACGAGGCGGCAGCACCAGCCACCCTGGCAGCAGCCTGTCACCCGTGGGCTCCACCATGTCCCCTCTCCTTCCCCATCGCTGGCGGCAGGCAGGGTCAGCGCCCCGTGGGACCCCCGGGTGGGAGGCCGGGCACCGAGCTGCTCGGGGGCTCGGGCAGGGTGCTGCGGGGTGCTGGCTCGAGCCCTTCTGCAGCACCCAGGCCGCAGGGCGCAGGACCGAGCTGCAGGGTGCCAGCGTTGCCCTCCCGGCGTGGTGGAGTGTTTTAGGGAGGGAGTTTTTCACCGATGCCAAGCAGAGCAAGGAGCCCAGGTGGGAGCCGCAGTCGCAGCCCCGGGCTGTGGTGGGACATGCTTGGGGTGTCCGGCACCCCAGGACGGACCCTGCCAGCACCCCGGCTGGCACTGCTGCCCCCCTGCCCTCCCTGCCAGCCCTGGGGCAGGGGGCGGTCCCCGAGGGTCCCCGGGCAGGCAGTGTCCTGCGGAGCGGTGGCTCCTGAGCTCGGGGGACCCTTTTGTGTTGCAGAGTAGAGAGACAAAGGGGTGGATGGCTGTCACCCCCAGGCATGGGGCTGCCCCCCAGGTGGGAGGGCTGTGGGGCTGGGAGGGGGGATGGAGGCAGACCCCTCCTGCCCTGCGAACACCCCATCCTGCCCAAGGGGTGCTGGGGCCGACGGGACGGTACCTCGGCCAAATCGCCTCACCCAAGGCAGCCGCCTTGGGACCCCAAGGGACCCCAAACACCAGCAGGTGAGCAGCACCGGCCCCTCGGCACCACAGTGGGGTGTCGCAGCCCACGGGCACCCTGTCCCCTCCACCACCTCTCGGCCGTGCCAGAGCAACAAAGCTGCTTTGGGGACCTGGAATAAAATGATCTGGACACCAATCACCCCTGGCCAGAGGAGATTCCTGCTGGGGGGGGGGTGCTTCTGCTTTGTCCTCGGGGAGAGGCAAGAGTCGGGCGAGAGGCAGGAAATCTCCCATCCACCGGTCGTTAAAACAGAGATAAGCTGGATGTCCATCCAGACAATCAACCCAACCACCGGCTGTCCTGCCCTCGGGCCACAGGCAGCTCTGCCCAGTCCCTGCCCCGTTCCTGTTCCTGCCATACCTCCACCCCCATCCCCTGCCCCATCCCCATCCTCATCCCCACCCCACCTCCATGCCCTGCTCCATCCTCATCCCCACCCCCATCTCCATCCCTATTCCCTGTCCTTGCCCCTGCTCCATCCTCATCCCCACCCCCATCCTCATCTCCATCCCCACTCCCTGTCCTTGCCCCATCCCCATCTTCATCTTCATCCCATCCCCATCTCCATCCATTGTCCCTGCCCCATCCCATCCCGGTCCTCATCTCCATCCTCATCTCCATTTCCATCTCCTGTCCCTGCCCCATCCCCATCCACTGTCCTTGCCTCATCCCCATCCCATTCCCATCTCTATCTTCATCCCATCTCCATCCTCTGCCCCTGCCCCATCCCCATCCCTGCCCCACGGCTGGCACAGGGTTAGGTGTGCACAGCCGACACCAGGGCCCAGCTGAGGGTGTCCCAGCAGGGATGGGCAAGGGCCAGCGCCCGGACCTGTACGTTACTCCTCCGGCTGCAGCCCTGGGGCTGGCGAGCGGCAGTGATGGCCTTCGGAGGCTATGGGGGGTGAGGAAGAGGAGGGAAGGCTGGAGGGGGCCAGGCCGCCCCTGTCCCCGCTGCAGCAGTGCTGGTGACCCCAGCCAAGCTGCTGGGACCTTGCCAGGCAGCCTCTGCCCCCCCCCAAACAGCACTGGCGTGCTGGTGCACGGGCGGTGGGTGTCCCTGCCGTGGGGGGCAGGGGTCTGTGCTTGCCACATGGCGGGAGAAGCCCCGGCACCGTCCCGGGATGAGGAGCGGCCATGCCTGGCCGATGGGATGCCACCAGCCTGCTACACTCGCTAAAAATACACCCCAGAGGTGACTGATTACAGGTTTGGGGACCTCCGCAGAGGAAATAGCCGGTACTGAAGGGCTCCAGTTTGGCGAGACGAGGCAGGGCTGGCGCTGGCGCCAGGCAGGTTTGCGAGGCATGGGGGGCTGTGCTGTGGGGGGCCCCTTCCTGGGAAGGGGTTCTGTCCCCCAGCCCTCTGGGTCCTCAGCACCCCCAAAGGAGCAAACCCCTTCGGGGCACGGCCAGTGCTGTATGGGAGCACGGCCAGCACCGCGTCCAGCACGGGAAGCTCACCGGAGCAGGGGGCAAGGTCAAGGATCCCCCCTGCGATGGAGCCACATGGGCTGTGGGTGGCATGTCCCGTCCCCCATCCCCGGGGACCTCATCGCTGACACCACCAGCAAGTGACAATTGGTGCTGGGTGTGCAGCTCGCAGGCGGTTGTCAGCCGAGATCGGGGGCAAAAGGCCGATCCAGCCTGAAAACGTTTCAGGCTTTCTCCCCGTAATGAAAAGAAAACACTTATTCTTATTAGAAAAATAAAAGAATTAAACGCGGCTAAATTCAGCATTGTTTGAGAATGAGAGACTCCTCAAAAGAAGTATTTTGATTTTTTTAGCATTTTTTCCCAATTATTTTTGGCTGACGAGCGATTCTGGCTGACCTGAATCTGCATTTGTTTTGGCGAGTGAACCGTGTGTTGGAAAATTGTTACTCGGCGGCTGCAACTACCAACCTCCCCGGCTGTGCCGAGCTGCGGTTTGCCCCGCATGCTTGGCACGACACAGCATGGCCGGCAGCTGCCTGCACTGGCCGGCACGCAACGCGGGCAGGGGTTGGGGGTTGCGAGGCCGGGCACCGCCGGGGCAGCCACCGCTGGCCCATGGCCAGAGCCCATGGCGCAGGGGTCCGTCCGCGGCACTGCCGGCAGCAGCTGCAGTGCTGCTGGTGGCCAGAGCGCGGCTGCACCGGGGCTGCGCCGCTCTGTGGCTGCAGGCAAACGCCTGCATCGCTGGTGCCCCCCATGCCGGGCAGGGGAAGCAAACCACAACCATGACCACGCGTTTGGCAACCCCCCCCCTCCAGGCATGCAGCCCACCTGCGCCCGGGGGTGCCCACCCCGGCCAGGACACCCCCCAGGAAACCCGCCGGCTCCACCAGCCCACCCTGTGCCTGGCTAAACCTCTGCCCGCGGGCAGCAGTCACGCGCAGACCCTGGGTGCAGCCGTGATCCCCCCCCCATCCCTGGCTGCCAGCCCCTCCCGGGGCGGCGGGACCCCCTGTGCCCATGCCGACCACCCCGGGAGGAGCCGATCCACGAAATCCACGGGCACAGCCACCCCGGTTGTGCCAGCCGTGCCCTGTGCCCTACGGGGATGGCCTGGCCGTGCCAGCCAATGCCCTCTGGGATGCTCCGGCCGTGCCAGCCTCCCCCTGCCCCTGCGCGGTGCCAGCATGACGGTGCTCGGCAGCGCGGGGCTATAAATAGTGCCGGGGGGGCGGCGGTGGCGCGAGGGGACCTGTTGCCAGGGAGACTCGCTGGCATCGGGGGACGACGCGGAGAACAGGGCGAGGCGGGAGCAGTGGGGACGTCGATGGGGACGCCGGTGGGGATGGGACAGCCGGGGTGCCCGCAGAGCCCCTGCCCCACAGGACCCCCCTGAGCGGCTGTTGGCACCGCGGCCTGCCCGCAGCCCTGCGCCTGCGCCGCGGCCGGGGCTCCCGCCGCCCCCCAGCCTCCCGCCGCTGCCCTCGGCTTGGCTGATTTCGGCTGCGTCACGGCGCGCGCTGGTTCCCTGGGAAACCGACAGGAACGGCACATCCCGGCACATCCCTCGGCACATGCCACGGAAGGGCCCCACGCTGCCCGCGCCGGCAGGCTCCCTGCACTGGTGGCTGCGCACACTGGGCCCCTGGCCCCCGGCTTATGGTGGCCCCCAGTGTGGGGCACAGGCACGAGAAGTGAAGCTGCCCGCCACGGTGCAAATAGCGGGTGCAGGCAGGGCAGCGGCACTGCCGCAGCGGTCCCACGGGGAGTGCCTGCTCCGCTGCCAGCCCCATGGCATGGCACGGCACAAGCCAGGGTGCCCTGTCGGGGGGGGGCTGCCTGCCTACGCCCCCACCCTGTGCTGACCACCCCTCATGCAGCCGGTCACCCTGGCACTGCCAGCGACCGGCAGAGTGCTCTGTGCGTGCCATTTTGCCGGAGCTCTGCCTGCTGTCGTTAGCGATGCTGCAATTCGCTGTGGGAGCCTTTGAGACAGCTAGACACCGCGGGGCTTGGGGTGCTCGAACCAAGCAGCACCACGCAGCCCGCCCTGTCCTGGCATCACCGCCACGCTGTGGTGTCCCCCCCTCCCTGCTCACTCCAGTGGCATCCAGCTCCTTACCTCCCTCTTCCAACGGGCCAGCCACTCGTCCCGCTTCCTCTTGCTGATGTAGTAGGGGTCTCCGGCCTGGAAGGTGTGCCGCTGCATGGGCCGCTGCCGCAGGCTCGACTCCCAGCCCAGCCCGCCGCGCAGCCGCCCGCGGGAGCCCTGCCGCCGGAGGAAGAGAGAGGAGGCTGAAGGCCACGGCTCCAGCGCTGCCGAGGGCACCGGGAACGGCAGCATGGCGGGAGCCGTGGCCCCGGACAGGCAGGGCTCTTGGGGGCAGAGGGGAGGACGGGGGACAGAGCGGAGCTGCTCAGGGGGGCTGGAGGTGGGCACCCCACTTGCACATGCTGGGACCGGCCAGGGGAGACGGGCACGGGGGACACTGCCTGCATGGGTGCACACACGTGTGCACACGCATACATGCTCTGGCCCACATCTGCACCAGGACTGGGCACCATGCCGTGGCTGGCTGCACCTTGGCGGGTGCTGTCGGCACCGTCCCGGGCACGGATCTGCCCCAGGCTGACATGCTCTGCCTGGGCACCTGGGGGAGGCGTGGAGTCAGCCTGGGCTGTCCCGTGGGCTGGATGGAGGGGGGTTCACCGGCCTGGCCACAGCTCGGTGCCGTCTGGTCCCCAGCACAGAAGCAAGTGCTGCCCGGTACCCGGCTGTGTCGGGGTACAGGGTCTTTTTTTTTCGACCCCCATCCCGCTGGGGACCCCCACCCCCCTTGCAGCTCCCCCATGGCTGCTGGCACCAAGGGACCGGAGGGTGCCGGTTCCCGCGGGCACGGGGAGCACCGTGCCGGCCGGTGGGCTGCAGGGCCATACCCGTCTCCTGCGGGTGCCTTGGTGCAGCCCCCAGCGGGGACCTGGCCCCGGGACATACTTGCCTCCATTTTCAGGGTGTCGAAGTTGTTTTCTTCCTTCTCTTCCTTGCCTGCACACAGAACAGAGAGGAGCCATCAGCTGGGGGGATCAGCTCCGTGCTATGGGGCAGGGCACCCAGGCCCCTGCAGGGGAGAAGGGAGCCCACCTGGGACCCCCCAGCCCGGCCGGGGGCCGGCTTTGGGCCAGGGAAGGGCACCCATCGCTGCCGTGCGAGGCCTGGGCTGTGCTCCCCGGGGGATGCCGGCTGCCGGGATGTGAGCTGGCTGCTTCCGCGCCCCCTCCCTGCACCCCGGCTGGGGGGTCTGGGGGTCTGGGGGAGCAGCCCCCGCTGGGGCCGGAGCAGGCAGGGGAAGCGCGCGGAGCCCCGCTGGCTTCCTGTGCTATCGGCACATCTCGCACGCTGCAGGTACGCGCCGAGCCGCTGCCAGGAAAGTGGATAAAAATAACACCGACCGTTTCTGGGGTTGCAAACCTCCGCGCACCCTGAGCTGCTGGGGGCTGGGGCCAAGCGGGGGCAGCCGGGCCAGAGCGTGGGGTGTGCCGGCGGGCACGTGCGGGGGCACCCACCCACCCGTGCCTCGTCATGGGCACCGCTGGGGCCGGTGGGTCCCTGTGCTGGGAAGGGGACCTCCGTCCTGGGTGCCGGCATTCCTCTGCGCTTTGCCCTGGCTACTGGGCGCTGGCCGGCCCGGCACAGACCTGGGCTGCAGGGGAGGGGCTCGGCTGGGACCCCCGGTGCCCCCTTGCCGGCTGAACATGCGCCCTGTTTTGCTGCAATGTCCCCCAGGCCCTGGGGCTGTGCCGCAGCCACGGCCCCCCCCGGACACCCACCCAGCCCCACGTGACACCCAGACAGTCCCTCGCAGCCAGCACGTGGGGACCAGACCCCTCCATGGCAGCCAGCCCCCACCCCAGAAGCAGCGAGGCCCGAGCAGGAGAGCAGCCAAGAGCCCTGCTCCGAGTGCCGGCAGACAGTGAGGGACATTGGGGACACTGGGGCACACGAGCTTTCTGGCTCCATACTGAGGGTAGGAGTGCGTGCGTGCCCTGGGGGTGCCTGGGCAACCTGTCCTCCCAGTCCTGCCCACAGGCACCGGGATCTCACTTGGGGAAACTGAGGCACAGGAGAGGGGACCTGGCCTGTTCCGAGATGCTCGTCCCCTCTGTCACTGGGTCCAGCAACCCAGGCACTGGGACTGGCCAAACTGGAGGCACCGAACAAACTGGGGACAAGCAGCCGGTGTCCCCCCAGCCCTCTGCCGCCCTGCCTGCTGCACGGCTGGGCGGTGCAGAGCCCAGCACCGGGCCACAACCGGTGCCAGGGCTGCCGCAGTGCCTTCCTGCGACAGGCCGCAGTGGCCCCGCTATCCCACACATGCCTGGCACGGATGCGGCTCGGCAAAGACCCCGGCCTCAGCTCCTGCCTGTCCCAGCACCCCACAGCAGTGCTGTACGCCATGCTCTCTGCCGGCCCGCTGCACCGACGGGCCGGGATGCAGTTACCGACTGACGGCAGGATCCTGCCCGAGACCTTCCTCCACCGGGGATTTTGGCAGGGATGGGACTTGGGGGGACAGCGAAGGGGTGCAGAGCTGATGGAGTGGCTGGTAAGTTGTGCTTGGGCAGCGCTGGAAGAGCAGGTCGTGGGCCCCACGCCGGGTCAGAGGGGCAGTGTGAGGTGAAAAGCCAGCGTGGGAGGAGGAGGAAGCAGTGAGGGAGGCAGGAGCGCTGGATGAGGGGGTGAAGGATGCCGGGGAGAGCCCTCTGGCCAGCTGGGCACGAGGCAGGAGGAGCTGAAGGACCAAGGAGCGGAGGAGGATCTGGCAGGAGCCGAGCCTGTCGCTGGAAGGTGACAATGCCGCTGCTAACCTCAGCGCAGACATGGCTGAAGCGCTGGAAATGGCGTCTAGGGAAGGGAGCGAGCTCCCGGTGGCTCTCACGGCTCCCCCAGACAGTCTCTGGGTACCACTGGGCACCACTTTGACACTGTCACCCGGGGACTCGCCCCGAGGCCAGTGGAGAAGCCTTCAAGCAGCGCCGGACACTGGCTGTGTTTGCAGGAAAGCGCCAGAGAAGAAGGGAGGGCAGGGAAGAGCCTCTGGATGATCAGAAAGCGCCTGCCTGGCAGGAATACAGGCAGCTGCCGCTCTTCCCGCGCGGTGAGAAGAGCAGGAGGATGAGCACCACGCACAGGGGCCCCACGGGCAGGTCACGCTGCGGGACGATGGGATCTGTAACGCCATGGGGAAAGGGCTGAACACCAGCCTGAGGCTGGAAGGTGAAGCCTGACCTGCTCACAGCACCCACATCCATGGTACCCACATTCACGCACCATGCTCAAGGCACTGGGCTCGTGTTCGCGCCGGTGCCTGCTGCTGCCAGCCTCTGAATGCAGAGCTCTGCCGTGCACGGGAGCCGGTAGCAGGGCACCCCCAAGGCTGTCTTCTCCCCACTCCACACCGGTCCCGCCGTCAGGGCGTGCTGCACTGACCCACCCTGGCTCAGCCCATCTGGTCCAGCTCCCCTCGGCCGCCACAGCCAGCCTGGTGCTGGGGCTGCACCATGACCCACGTCTGACCACGGCATGCCCAGCCCAGCAAGCTCTCCTGAGCGTCTGTACCGCGCTGCCAGCTATGGCTTCTCTGCTCCCTCAGCTGCCTGCTCTGTGCCTCGTGACTGCAGCAGCATCTGCATTGCTTGTCTCCATCCCCAGCCCTGCCTCATCCATCTCCATCCAAGCCCTGCCTCATCCGTCTCCATCCCAGCTCTGCCTCTCCCAGCTTCAACCCAGCTTTGCCTCTCCCTGCTCCATCCCACCCTTTCCTTGCTTGTCTCCATCCCTGGGCCAGCATGGCCGACAGTAGGTCTCTGTGCTCATCTGGGTCGAGAAGCCCCCGAGAGCCAGAGCCTGACCCCCAACTCATTCTCACCCCGTTTCTGCTCTGCAATGCCCCATGGTGCCAGTGCTGTGACACCCCAGCTCTGTGCCCCCTCTGCTGCCAGCTGTCTGTGCCCCGCTGTGGCGAGAGCACAGCCCCCATCATGGCTGGTCCAAGCTGCCCCATCCCGCCGCCCGGCACCTCCTGGCCAAGAGGGACAGTGGCAGCGGGGCCACAGGCCGGTGTGTGCCCGGGGGGGCAGCTGGGGCCAGTGCTGGGCTCCCCCACAGCCCGTGCCGGAGCCAGGCATCCCTCTCCGGCTGCAGAGAGCGGAGCTGCTCCTGCCTGTGAGCAGCCGCAGGCAGGGAAGGTGCCGGGGAGGTGGGGGAAAGCCTGTCCCCGGTGAGCGGCAGCTCTGCCGGGGCCAGGAGCCAGCAACAGACACTGCGCAGCCCCGAGGAGCCTGGTCCCCGCGGGGGCCCTGGCAGGCAGCACACCAGTGTGCCGTGCCCACTGCACCGTGGCACCTCGACCCTGCCCAGGAGCACGGGCACAGCTGGGCAGCACATGGGGCTGGCACAAGCCGGGGAGCGGGTGCTCCATGCCCACAATCCTGAGGTCTGCAGGGGAGCCGTGGGTCTTGCAGCAGGCGGGGGAGGGCAGGGGTGGGAGCCCTCCCCAAGCTGCACACACAGACCTGCACCCACCATCACGGACACAACGAACCCGCGGACCGGTGGGGGCTGGGCCCCGCTGGGGTCCCCCCGTCCAGCCCCCCGCCCCGGCCGGGCCACCCGGAGCCGCCGCCCAGGACCACGACCAGAGTCTCCAGGGACAGAGACCCCCCCACCGCCCTGGGCAGCCTGTGCCAGTGTCACCCTCACACTGAGGAGTGTGCCCCGGGGGGCCAGAGAGACCCTCCCAGGGTCCGGTTTGTGCCTGTTGCCTCTGGTCACGATACTGGGCACCACTGGAAGAGCCTGGCTCTGTCCTCTCGGCACCCTCCCTGCAGGTATTTGTAGGCATGGATTCAATCCCCCTGAGCCTGCTCTGCTCCAGGCTGAGCAGTCCCAGGCCCCTCAGCCTTTCCCCACAGCAGAGATGCTTCCGTCCTTCAGCATCGTGGTGGCCCCTTGCTGGACCCTCTCCCAGTCTGTCCATGTCCCTCTTGTACTGGGGAGCCCAGCACTGGACCCAGGACTCCCAGGGTGGCCTCCTCAACCAGTAGGCAACACTCCTAACGCAGCCCAGGACGCCATTTGCCTTCATTGCACGAGGACCCGCTGCGGCCTCGCGCTCGGCTCGGTGTCCACTGGGACCCCCAGGGCCTTCTCTGCCGAGCTGCTCTCCAGCCTGGTCAGTCCCCAGCACATGCTGCTGCCTGGTGCTGATCCTCAGCGCAGCACTGAGCCCGCTGCCTCGCATGCTCTGCGCAATGCCCAGAGCAGCACCGGCACCACAGCCGGCACCTCCTCGGCACCACGTCAGCGTGGCCCCAGGACCGCACCATGCACGCGTCTACTGCTCTGCCCCCGGCACATGCAGGGCTGCCATGCGAAGCGGCACAAGCACCGGCGGCGGCAGGCACGCTCTGGGGCAGGCTCGCATGCAGGCAGGGGCATGCCTGCTCCATGGGGCACCTGCACTGGCCGCGCTGGCAGGACGAGGACCGACCTCCCCTCCTGCCTGCCCTGGTCCTGCTGGGAGGAGTGGAGCCCGGCAGAAAGGGCGGCGCGATGGGACGAGCGTGCGAGGGCAGCCCCCCGCTCTGATCTGCTGCCCCCACCCCAAATCCCGCCTGGTACGGAGGGGCTCAGCCCTTCCTCCTCCTCCTCCGGCAGCATTCCCCAGCCCGGGAGCCGCCGCAGCCCAGACCCCTCGTGGGGACGGCATGCTGGGCAGGGCGGTGGGGGCCGGGGGTCCCCAGAGAGGCGCAGCGGGCGCCGGTGGGACTGCGGGCAGAGCCGCAGCCCCATAGCGGGGAGCCCTCAACGCTAAGGTCTTACTTTTCTCTGCGGCCTCCAGGAGTTTCCTCCTCCCGCGTTTCTTCTGGGGGTCGGAAGGGGCCAGCTCACCCTCATCGGCCGGGGCGTCCAGGCCCTCCTTGGGGGTGCAGCGGCCGTTCTCCAGCGCCCGGCCCGTCTCGCCGTCCGGCAGGCTCTCCGTCTCGTCCTCCTCGGGGCGCCCGCCCTTAGGGCTCGTGCCGCCCTCCTCTGCGCCCTTCCACTGGGCACCGTCCCCCTCCACGTCCCCGTTGGGCAGCGGCTCGGCGGGGCTGGCCTCTGGGCAGGGCGGGGGGCACTTGGGGACGGCCGCGATGTCTTTGGGGGTGTCACTGCTTTCCACCTGCCGAGAAGGAGAGGGAAAGGAGCTGCGATGGGCGCTGGCGGGGGGGCGTGGCCCCGCTCGCGCCCCCAACCCGCGCCCCACCACGGCACCACTGGCCACCACCACCGGACCCCACGGCAGGAGCCCCTGCACCACCTCAGGGTGGCCGGCTCCATCCAGTCCCCATCCCCGTCCCCCTGCCCTGACCCTACTTCCCCACCGCAGACCATCGCAGCGCAAAGGGTATCTCCAGGACCACAGCCTATACCCCCAGAGTCACGGCTCCACGACCCAGTGATAACCTGGGGACAAATGCGCATTACGCCAAAAAAGGCCAAGTTTCACCTCCTGCACCTCAGGCATGCCGCCCTGCCACTGCCTGCAGGGTGCCCCAGGGTGAGACGGGGCTACAATGGCACCCTCAGGCCCAGGACATGTGGCCATGGAACCCTCAGGACATGAACATGCTGCCATGACACCATGAGGACCACTACACAATGCCATAGCACCCGCAGAACCAGGATATATAGAAGTGACATCATCTGGAACAGGACACACTGCTGTGTCACCCTCAGGATGAGGACATGCTGCCATGGCACTGTCAGGACCAAGACACACTGCCATGGGACAAAAGGACCAGGACATGCTGCCACAACACCATCAGGACAAGGACACATGGCCATGACATATTCAGGACCAGAACGCAATGCCACAGCACGCTTAGGACAAAGACATGGCGGTGACATCGTCAGTACCAGGACACACTGCCATGACACCACCAGGACAACGACATACTGCCGTGACACACTCAGGACCAGGACACACTGCCATGGCACCTTCAGGTCCAGGATACAAAGCCATGACACCCTCAGGACTAGCACAAGTGGTCGCGACACCTTCAGGACCAGGACATGGTGCTGTAACACCTTCAGGACCAGGACCAGGACACACAGACATGATGCCCCCAGTACCAGGACATGCTGTCATGAAAGCCTCAGGACCAGGACATGGTGCCATGGTACCCCCAGGACTGCTGCCATGGCACCCTCAGGAGCAGCTCATGTTGCAATGACACCCTCAGGTCCAGGACATGCTGCATGGACACCCTCAGGACTAGGACATGGTGCCACGGAGCCCTTAGGATCAGGAAAAACTGCCATAGCACCCTCAGGACCTGGACACCATGCCATGGCATCCGCAGGACCAGGACACGTGGCCATGACACCCTCAGGACCAGGACATAATGGCATGGCATCCTCATGACGAGGACACACAGCCATGGCACCTTCAGGACAAAGACACACTGCCATGACACCCCCAAAACCAGGACATAGGGCCATGGCCTCCCCAGGACCAGGACACACCACTATGTCACCCTGAGGACCAGGATATTCCACCATGGCACCCGCAGGACCAGGACAAAAAGCCATGGCAACTTCAGGACCACAACACTCTACCATGGCAATCTTAGGACAAGGACACACTTCCATGGCACCCTCAGGAGCAGGTCATGCTACTGTAACACCATCAAGACCATGACACAATGACATGGCATCCTAAGGACCTGGTCAGAGGGACATGACACCCACAGAAGCAGGACAGAAGTAGGCAACACCATGAGGACCTGGATACACTGTCATGGCAACTTCAGGACCAGAACACACTGCCATGAGACCCTAAGGAATAGGACACACTACCATGACATCCTCTGGACCAGGACACAAAGCCATGACACCCTTAGGAAACAGAAGACACATCCATGGCATCCTCAGGACCAAGACACAAGGATGTGATACCAAGAGGACCTGGACACAATGCTGGGGCACCTTCAGGACCAGGACAAACTGCCAGGACACCCTGAGGACCAAGACAAAATGGAGGTGACACCATGAGAACCAGGATATAGAGCCATGACACTCACAGGACCAGAATACAAGGCCATGGCAGCTTCAGGTCCAGGAGAAGTGGTCAAGACACCCTCAGGACCAAGACACACCTCCATGGCACACTCAGGACCAGAACTCGCTGCCATGACACCCTGAGGAGCAGGTCATACTGCAATGAATGCCCTCAGGGCCAGGACACAACACCACGGCACCCTCAGGACCAAGACACAAGGACATAACACGATGAGGACCTGTATATGCTACCATGACACCTTCAGGACTAGGACATAATACCACGTCATGCTCAAGACCAAGAAAAATGGAGGTGACACCATGAGGATCAGGACATGGAGCCATGTCACCCTCAGGACCAAGACACAAGGACATGACACGATGAGGACCTGGATATGCTGCCATGACACCCTCAGAACCTGGACAAATGGCCATGAAACCTTCAGGACCAGGACATACCGCCACAACGCTCTTAGGACGAGGACACAATGCCACGTCACCCTCAGGACCAAGAAAAATGGAGGTGACACCATGAGGACCTGGATACAATGCTATGGCCCCCTGAGGACCAAGACACAGGGAAATGACACCATGAGGACCTGGATACACTGCCATGACACCTTCAGGACCCGGATGAACGACCATGAAACCCTGAGGACCAGGACACATCACCACGAAGCCCTCAGGACCAGGACACAAAGCCACAACACCTACAGCAGCACGACACACGGCCATACACCCTCAGGACTGGAACATGGTGCCACGGTACCCTCAGGACAAGGACACGCTGGGATGTCACACAGCTGCCCCAGTCCCCATGTTGGTGAGGACACCCCCAGCGCAGAGCGGACACCGGAGCTGCCCGTCTTGCCTGGCTCGCTTGTGCTGCAGCGCTGCGGCGCGGGGCCAGCGTCGGGACCCCCTCCCTCCTGCCCGTCCCCATCGGCAGCGGGAACATTGACCAGCTGGCGTGTGCACGCGCGCGCGCTTGTGCAAGACAGGTGGACTCAGGGCCCGCGACAGCCGTGCACATGTGCGTGCGACAGGCAGAGCCAGCCACTGCGGCATGCGCTTGTGACAGGAAGGGACATGGCGCGTGACAACCGTGTGTGTGCGTGTACATGGCGGCAGGGACAGCCCGTGACGGGTGCTCGTGGGCGGTCGTACGCGTGCGCGTGTGCACAACAGGCAGAGCCGGGGACCACGACCTGCGTGCATGTGCATACAGGTGGAGCCAGGCCCTGTGACAACCCCGTGTGCAGACGCGTGTGCAAACATGACACACGCAAACGCGGCCCATGGTGAGTGTGAGAGTGGGAAAGAGTGTGACAGGCACAGCCGGAGCCCGTGACACACATGTGCGCGTGTCAGATGGGCAACGCCAACACTCGCAGGCGGGTGCGCGTATGCGACAGGCGGTGCCGACATGTGCGACAGGCGGGTGCGCGTGTGTGACAGGCGGTGCTGGTGCCCGCAGGAAACGTGCAGCCGGCCCCGGCTCGCGAGTGCAGCGACAGAGCGGCGAGCGTGCGTGAGCGTGAGACACGGGGGAGGACCGTCTGCGCCGGCACTCACCGGCACGCCGGGCCCGAGCGCGTGCCCGCGTGACAGACGGCGCCGACGTGAGCGCAGGAGACGGTGGTGCCGAGCGCGCGAGCAAGGCCGCTTGGCTGGGGATGGCGTCGCTGGTCCCTCGCCATGGCGCCAGCCCCGGGGCAGCCGCACGGCACGGCACGGCGTGGCACGGCGCGGGCTGGCGGCCGCGGGAGCGGGAGCGGGAGCAGAGTCAGAGCGAGAGGAGCAGCCCGGCCCGGCGGTTTCCGTGGCGAAGGAGAGTGAAAGTGCTGCTGCGTCACTGCAACAGCCGGGTGCGCGGCGCAGCTGCGGCAGGGTGGGCTCTGCCTCTGCCGCTCGCCCGGGCCCCGGTCAGCCCCGCTGCCGCCGAGCCGGGGAGCGCTCGGTTCCCCTCCCGGCTGTGCTCCCGGGGGGCACGTGCTCACCCCGTGCTGGTGCACGGGGGGCCCCATCCCTGGGGCTAGGCCCTCGCCAGCACGGCCCAGCGGAGCTGTACCGGCACCGTTCCTCCCTGGAGACCCCGTACGCTGCCCACGGGCGCGGGGTGCCTCACCCCTGCTCGCCCAGCACCGGTGGCCGAACGCCCTAAGGACAGACACCCGCTGCCGCTGCCTCCCGGTGTCGCCGGGGCCGGGAGCTGAGGCGGCGGCACCCGGCCCTGCTTCCTGTGCCCCGTGCTCGCCTCCGCAAGCTTGTACATCCCTGTGCCCCATGCTCGCCTCCGTGAGCTTGTGCATCCTGTGTCCCGTGCTCACTTCCACAAGCTTGCGCACCCCTGAGCCCTGCGCTCGCCTCCCTGTCCCCGTTCCTGCGCCGACCCACAGCAACGGCTCTGCAAGAAGCCGGGAGCGCTGGGGGCTTTGCAGGATCCCAAGGATCTGCATCCTAGGGATCGGGGAGAGGCCCCGGGTTTGCTCCCAGCCCAGCCATGCCCAACCCTGCCTGCCATCCCACCGGGGCTGGAGCAGGGCCCCCCCGTCTCTGCGGCAGCAATGCCAGGAAACGCGGCCACGCTGCGGAGGCAGGCAGCCCACCAGCACCTTTCCTGCACCGCCGCTCACCCCCACCTCTGCCTCAGACCTCCCAGCTCCCCACGGCACAGGAGGGCTGGGGTGCCAGGGGCTGGCGCGGTGCCGGGGTGGCACGGAGGGGAGCCGGCTGCAGGGACGCTTCTGTCTGTCCCCAGCAAACTACATGTCCCAGGATGCACCGTACGGTGGCAGGGTGCCAGGGAGCAAATGCCGAGCTGCCAGCCAGGTTTGACGTGAGCTGGGGTGCTCACGGTGCTGCCGGGGTGCCCGCCGTGCTGCCCACCCTTCCCTGCCCCGGCGACTGCTGCAAATGGGACCGGGGAGGGGACACCGAGGTGTGAGGCAGGAGCTCGGGGGGGGGGGGCAGCAGGTGGCGGAGGCGGCTTTGCTTTCCAGGGCTCCCCGGATTCATGCTGCCGCCGCCGCCTGCCGCTCCCCCACGGGGTGCGGGAGCCCCCTCCCCAGGCGTGCCCGGCAGTGGGGGGGGTGCGTGTGACGCTTACCATGGTGCATCCCCTCCGGCTGGCGCGCAGACCCCCGTCCGGCCGCCGCTCGCCCTTGCGCAGGCGCCTCCTCCCCGCGCTGGCGGCCGCGTCCCCGTGGCGGCGGGCGCTTCCTGCTCGGCCTGGCCGCCCCGGCTCGCTGGCAGAGTCACTTCCTCCGCTCGCTCGCTCGCTCGCCGGCTCAAGCCCCGGTGTGTGGGGGGCCAGGGGCCGTCGTGCCGAGGGGCCACGAGCGGAGCCGGGAAGGAGGAGACGTGCCGCTCCGCAACCCGCAGCGGGGAAGGGGCTGGCGAGGCAGGAGGGGTATTGGGGGCTGGGGGGGACCCTCGCAGGGTGTCTGGCATCACCGGCGGGGAGCCACGGCCGCGCCAGCGCAATGCCTGGCTGCCCACGGGGACGCAGGAAAGCGCTCCCAAATGCCCACCCGCTGTGCTGAGCTCGCACCGCGCAGCCCCTGGCCGCAGCGCCGGCTGGAGCCAGGCTGGCCCCGCTCCCACCCGGGGACGGTGCGGTGGTGTCACTCGCGCCGGCGATGTGCGCACACCAGGGCGGGGGCCACGGCACACCCACGCGCCGGGGACACACGAACAGCCACCGCCAGTCCCACGGGTGCCTGGCAGCCTCTCCCTGTGCTGGATGGCCTACCGGCTGCGGCAGGCGGCAAAGCCCGGTTCCTGGGGAGGGCACCGCTCAACCGAGCAGACACCGCTGCCATCGGGAGGGTGGAAGTGTCGTGCCAGGCCACCGCGCGGGAGCTCCCGGCCACAAGCGAGGGCGTGCGCGGGGTGACGGAGGCTGAAGGACAAACCTTGGCGTGCCTGGCCGACAGACACCGCAGCCCCGGGAGGCCTGGACACCGACCGCGGCAGTGGGACAGGCTGCAGGGACACCACGGTGTGCCTGGACGTGGCCCTGGAGCAGCGGAGGGAGCTGGCACCGTCGGCGAGATGGATGCCGGAGAGCAAAGTCCCCGGCTGGCGGAGGGGAGGGGGCTGCCAGCGCCGCCGTGCCTGCGCCTGGGCCTCGCGCTGGCTCTGGAAGTGATTGTGCGGCGCACGCTCCGCCTGCGTCCCACCGTGCCCGTGCACCGCCGGCGCCCCAACCGCCCCAGCCGGCCGGGGGCCTCAGGGCAGGAGGAGCGGCTGGAAGGGCCGGAGTTGGCTCAGAGGGGACGGGGCAGCCCGGAGCAAAGGGGAGGGAGGGAGACAGACAGACAAACTGAAGCGGAGCTCAGGGGCTGCACCCCAGCGCTGCACGCCGGAGCTCCTTGCCAGGGGCTGTAGCCGGAGGGACAGGCGGGGGTCCATCCCACGTCCCTCATGGAAACGGGCCGGGGGTCTCTGTCCCCACAGCAGGCTCCACGGCGAGTGTGAGGGGACCCGCTTCCCGCGGTGTCCCCCCGCCCTGTCCCCTGCCTGCCAGCATCTGCTGGCCTCCCTTGGGGTCCCCGGCTGCCGTCCCCCCAATGCGGTCCCGGGGCCGGGCTGCAGCTTGTGGTGGGGGCCCAGCCGCTCCCAGCCCCACTCCAGCCTCCCGCTCAGGGCCGCATCCTGGACACTGTGCTGAAAACAATCGCAGGGGCTGCGTGGGCTTCCCGGGAGGAAACGGGAAGGCCAGCAATGTGCTCCGGATTAGGCGGCTGCGGGGGCTGGCGAGGCACGGCTGCGGGGGGCTCGGGGTGGCTGCGGGGGGCTTGGCCCACTCCCCCCGTCGGGACAGTGCCCGGGGGGCCACGCAGGCGCGGGGGTGGCAGGAGCACGGTGGCATGCGCTCCCCTCGGGGCTGCGAGGCCACGGCGCCGGCACCGGGATTAACCATCACCGCCGGCCCCGCGGCCGGGGAGTACCACCCTGCCGGCACCACGTACCCTCTGCCAGGAGCTGTGCCGCCCCTTCCCCACGTAGGGCCGCGGCCGAGCAGAGCAGATGGAGGCTGACGTGCCGCGTGCCGCCCCGGCGCCGTGGCCCCGCTCCAGCCCCGCCCTTGGCAGCCCCTTCCCGCCAGCACGGCAGACCCCGGCCCACCGCGCTTTCAGGAAACAGGCGTCACCGCGCATCTGCCGTGGCACCCGCTCGGCCCCGGCTCCCTGCCCGCGGCGGGGGGCTCCCCAGGCCCTGCGGTGCTGCCGGACAATGCCAGGAAGCTGCGCTGGGCAGGCGGGTCCGTCCACATCGCAGTGGGACAGGGGGCACGTCGGAGGTTAACCCCGGGATGGGACAGGCACCGCGTCCCTTCGCACGACGGCCCACCGGGACAGGGACACGCAGGCCACCCGGCACCATGGCTGGCATGCCCTGGCATGGCACCCATCCGAAACCCGCCTCCCCGCACCCTTGTGCCTCCAGCCCCTCAACACCCGCCCCAGCCAAACCTGGTGCCCCGGCTCCACCGCTGCTGCTGCTTCCCTACCTGGGTCGGAACCGGACCCCGGCTCGCTGGGCCCCCCCGTGCCGCTGGCACGTCCCGGTGCTGCCACTCGGACACCGCCGCCGGGCCGGGGCGGCAGAGGGGAAGGGGAGGTCGGGACCCACCCTGCGGTCCTGCCCCTCCCCGGCCGCCCCGGCGCCCGTCCCCGTCCCCGGCGGCGGGTCTGCCTTCCTGCCCACCCACCCGCTTCCTCCGCGCCGGCCGGGCCCTGGGAACAAGCGTTGCCTTTCTCCCGCTCCCCTCCCCTCCGCTGGGCTCCCGCCAAGGACGCCGCTTTGCCGGGAGCCCGCCGGGCTGGACGGCCCCGTGCCGGCCCTGCTGCCTCGCTCGCTGCCGGGGTGACACCAGTGGGGCCTCGGCCACGGCGCGGGGGCTGGCTGCGCCGGAGATGTGTGCTGACGCTGGGGACCGGTCCCTGCAGAGGGATGGGGGACAGCCCTGATGCACCGCAGCCCGTGGGGAGCCTCGTGCCGACCCCGGTGCCGGAGCACCAGCGGCAGCTCCAAACCCGCAGGGCGTGGGGAGCTGCCAGGCGAGGGGACAGGGGATGGGGCAGCCCCTGGGCCATGTCCCCTCTGCCAGGGGGAAGGTCTCGGGAGAGCCGCTGCCATCCACGGCACCGTCCACATTGCCGCTGGTGTCCCACTGCTGAGCCCCTGCCGGGCCCAGCTGGGGCTGGGGGCACTGGTCTTGGAGGCACGGCATGGCATGGTTCGGCAAGGCGTGGTTCAGCACGGCCCGGCACGGCTCAACGTGGCATGGCATGGCTCAACGTGGCACGGCGCACCACAGGACAGCACGGTATGGCCCGGCACGGCTCGGCACAGCTCAGAACGGTACGGCTCGGCGTGGCACGGCATGGCTCACAGATACCGTGATACCTGTCCCTGCAGGGCCATCCCCAGCCAGACCCCCTAGCTGCCCCCCTGGCAGGGCGGGGGTCTGGGGAGGCCACCCGCCTTGGCCAACAGCATCACACCCCAGGCAAAATACCTCTGACACCTGGGAAAACAGAGGGGCCGGTTACCCCCACCAGGCAGGGCTCCCCCCACCCTGCCCGCTCTGCCCGGCAGCTGCTGGCTCCTGCCAGGGTCTGTCTCTGCCTGTCCCCGTGCCCGCTGCTCAGCACCGCTGCCCCCCGCTCCGGCGTGGGCAGGCCTGCCTGTACCAGGGGTCGGCATCTCCTCCTCCCGCCTCCCTGCCAGCTCCTGCCTGTCCTCTGCACCCCACTGAGCACCCTGCGGGGTCCTGGCCCTGATGGGGGTCTCGGGGCTGAGCTCCCCACCCCATGGATGTGCTAGGAAGGGAAGGCAGCAGCAGCATGGGTCCTCAGTGCCCAGACCCCCTGCCAGTCCCACATCGAGCCCCCCTCATGCCGGCAAGCTCCATCCCCAAGCAGGGCTCATGTCCCTGCCCCAGGCGCAGGCTGAGGTGGGTGCTCAGCACCCTCCTGCAACACATCTGCCTGATGGGTCCCTGCGAGCAGGGTCCTGGGCACCCTCGGCCAGTCCCCCAGGAGCCAGCACGCTCGCTCAGGGTCCCCACGCCACACACCGGCTCCCCTCCACCGCAGCCTGGTGCCCCTGTCCAGGGGCTGCTCCTGCAGCCACCGGCACCGCGGGGCTCTCCAGCGGGGAGGATATTTTTAGCAGTTCACACCCGGCTGGGGCTTTCCCCGGCCTCCTGGCAGTGCCCACGGGGCTGTGGGGCTTGCCAGCTCCACTTGCTTGGCAGCGGGAGCCACTGGCCGGCCGGCGGGCCGGCGCCGTGCACGGGGCAGGTGCGGCATGCGGGAGCATGCAGCAAGTGCACATGGGACGGGCACTCGCCGCGAGCCGGCCGGCTCTTCTGCAGGAGGCACTGGGAGGTGCCTGGCATCGGGGCACCGCTGCCATCCATCCATCCTGCTCCGGACCCGCCATACTGGGGGGGGGCTGCTCCCGGGGCTGCCTGCTCGGATGGCCAGAGACCTCCTGGTTCCCAGGCTCCGTCTGTTCCCGATGACTTTCCCCATTTGTTCCCGTGCCAGCATTGTTCTTCCATCGAAACGGCTCCCCCCGCCCCGGCACGTACCTCCCGCCCCACCAGATTTACAGCCAGCTTTCGGAGCCCGGCTGCCTGCTCCCCTGCCGGCTCCCAGCCCCGCGCCCCATCGTGCCCCATCGCACCCCCGCCCGCCCCAGGCGATGCCGTCCTGGCTTCCCCAGCCCCGCTGCCACGACTGCACGGATCAGGACAGGCAACAAGGATCTGGACACGTCAAAGTGCAGGATTAACCCTTTCTGCAGCCGGAAACCTTTGCAAAAAGGTTTTGCAACCTTCTAGCAGTGAAGGTGCCCCGGCCCCGCTCGTCTCCCCACCAGGGAGCTCTGCCCCTACGTCCCCTCCCGCGGAGCCAGGGGATGGGGATGCTGCCCGAGCCCTGCCTGCGCCTGGGACCAGGGTGACAATGTGCACCTTCCCTCCGGGGCTTCAGCATCGAAAGGAACCTCCGCTCCTCCTCCGAACACCGAATTCACGGTGGAACCAGCAGCCGGCGGCACGACATCCGGCCAGCTGACAGGGAGGAAGCCACCATGGCTCCTCAACCAGCACCATGACAGGCCACGGCTGGAGGGGGCCAAGCCACCGCCTCCACGAGTGCCTCTCCCAGCCCTGGCTACCCTGTCCCGGTGCCCCACCAGAGCTGGCTGCCGCCCAAAGCCCCGAGCACCCCATCACCCCGCAGCACCCCCGCCGTGGGCACGGCGGCCTGTGAGCACCGCGGCGCTCTCCCGTGCCTGCCCCTCGGCCAGCGGCACCGCCGGGGCCCCGCGAGGTGCTCCCCGGGATGAGCCGTTTCAGCTGCTTTGGCGCACAGCAGGCTGCCAACCCGGCCAGCTGGGCTAGCGAGCCGGGAGCTTGCCGAGCCCTGCACGCTTAAGAGTGGGCATCGCCTGCGCGGCAGGAGCCGGGGAAGCTGGCGGGGGCTCGGCCCCCCGCACTCGCATCCGCCTTGTTATTGCAGCTGCTGGCGCGAGCCTGGGAGCCGCGTATCATTGCCCGGGGAGGCTCCGCTCCCCATGTCCAGCCGGCCCCAGCAGCCGGAGGAGGACTGAGCAGCTTCGGGGACGGGGGGGGGACACACGGGGGTGCCAGCCCCCCACCAGACGGAGAGCTAATGCACAGCGGGGCCTCGACCGAAGCTGCACCGAGCGGAACGCTGCTGCCACCAGGCACAGGAGGGGCTTGCCGGGGGCCGCGGGGAGGGGGCAGCAGTGGGGGCCGGGGGGGGGGAACGCTCCCCTCCTGCCGCTACGCCGCCCTTGGGCTCTCCTCCCGGCCGGAGGCTGCTGGGGCCGTGAGCGAGCGGCCGCGTGCCCCGGCACGCAGGGGAGGCGGGCCGGCCCGCGGCACGCCGGGAGCCGTAGTCTCCCGCCAGCGCGGCACGTCCGCCGGGCGGCGGGGCGGGACGGCCCCGTGGGGGGACGCCCCGCCGCCCCCCACCTGGCCCCCGCGCCCGGCGCCCGCTGGCTCACCTGGGCATGCTTGCGCTTCCGCCCGGGCCGCCCGGCTTTCCTCATGGGCGTCCCCGGCTCCTGCTTCTCCTCCTTGCTCTGGTTCTCCTCGGGCTCCTCTTCCCCCTGCGAGCCGGAGACAGAGAGGACGGTTACGCCGCCAGCCCCGGGGCCGGGCAGCCCCGGGTCCTGGGCACGGCTCCGCTCCCGCTCGGCGCTGGGATCGCCGGCACCGTGGGTGCACCGCAGAGGGCCGTGCGTGGCCGAGCGCCTGGCCGGCGAGGCAGAGCGCTGCCGGCATCACCAGGCCAGCGGCCCCCAGGGCACCGTTAGAAGGGCGACTGCGGCTCCTGCCAGGGCGTGGGCCGCGGCGTGAGCTGCCGTGGGGCTGGGTGCCTTCACCGGGTGAGCCCTCCTGCACCGTGGCCCTGTGCGGTGGCTGGCTCGGGGGTATGCGCCTGCTCCCGCAACCCACCGGAGCCCTGCGTGCGTGGGGCTGGGGGCTCCTGCACCGCAGCATGCGGAAAGGGCTGCGTGGGCCCCACGGCGTGGCACGGCACGGCGCAGCACAGCAGGCCTGCAAGGAGCCATGCGGCTCCCTGGGGACGAGGGCAGGCAGCAGGAGCCAGGGCGCCCTCCGAGCAGGCAGGCAGCTGCCTGCTTCACGGTGCCGCCTCCGGCGCGGGCGATTCGGGGGACCGCGCGCCCCTCTCCGCGCTCTGCCCCGGAGCAGCTGCCGGCGCCCCGCCGCCCCGTCCCCCCTCCCCGGCGCCGTGCCCCAGCCCCGGGTGCTGTCAGGGCGCACGCGCCAGCACGGGCGGCGGAGCAGGAACGAGGCCCCGGGAAATAAACCTGCTCCCCGCGCTGGGGCCGCAGCAGCCGCCTGAGGACCGCGGCGTGCCGGGGGCCCCCCCTTCCCCGCTCGGGGGGCCCGCACCCAGCGCCGCGGCACGGCAGGGGGATGCGCATGCGGGGCGAGGGCTGCGCCGGGTCCCCGGCGTGTCCCACGGCGGCGGTGGCGGCAGCGGGGCCGGTTTCACCTGAGCCCCAGAAGATCCCGGCGGTGGCAGCAGCCAAGGCAGGAAGAGGCCGCGGAGGGGGGAGCGGGGGAAGGAGGAGAGGCCGGCGGGGGGCTGGCGAGGGAGAGGCCGGGGAGGGGATGGGGCTGGCAGCCAGACAGCGCCGACATCCAGCTGCACTCGCACGGCCCCGCAGGCGCCAGCCCCGGCCGCATTCCTGCCCGCCGCTGCCCTCCTTCCCCCTTGGGCCGGGGCAGTTGCAGGTAGCGCTGCCCACAGCACCGCCGCGCTGCAGCCGGCACGTTCCCGCGGGGGTCCAGTCCAAAGGTCCTGTGGAGTTGGGACGTGCCATGCCCCGTGGCCGTGGTGCCCCATGGCTGCGGTGCCCCATGGCCACGGTCCCCCAGACCAGCTCCCTCCGTGCCGCCCACCGTCCGCCCACCCAAACCCAGCCTGCGTCGCCCCGTGCCCCCGTCTCCCCCCGCCTGGGGCCGTGCATGTGGGATTGCACGGGAGCCACGTGCCGGTTTGTCCCCAGCCACTATGGCGGCCTGCCGGGACCACACTCGCCCCAGCCCCGTCGCCGTGTGCCACTCGCCTGCGCGTGGGGCAGGGCAGCCCCCAGCCCCCTGCCAGCCCCGCGATGACCGTGCCCAGGCCCGGCACCCACCGGCACCGCGCCACGGACCGGGAAGCCAGGGCCGAGCAAGGAGAGGCGGCACCTCGGCACCCGGGAGCTCAGCCCTGGGCCAAGCCCCGCTCCCCACACGGTCCTGGGCGGAAAGTTTTGGGACGGGTCCAAGGACGACGTCAGGATCACGGTTCCAGCTCCGTCCCGACGCAGGAGCCAAACGGGGTCCCCGGGGTGGGGGGGGGAATCCTGGGTGTCCCTGCCCTGCAGGCCCGCTGGTGGGGGGAACAGAGCGAAGCCCCCCCTCGCCACGGCCACAGGGACCCGCCTTGCCAAACCACGCGGCGCTGCACTTTGTCCCAGCTGGAGCCGCCTCCGGGTGTTCGGTCCCGGTCCCACAGTGCCGGGACGGCCCTGCAGCCGTACAGCCTGTCCCTGCGGTGAGGCCGCGCTTCATCCAGCGCCACGGGGAAACGAGCGGCTCCTGCCACCGCTGCCAGTGCCGGGGCACCCGGCAGCGCCAAGGAGCCTGGGGGGGCCCAGCCCAGCCCCGCTGCCGGCAGCAGGAATGCCATGGCAGAGGCGAGCCCCCCGACACCCGTCCCCTTGCTGATGGTGCCACCCCGGGCGCCGGTGCACGGCTCCAGCCAGCTGCCCCACGCCGCGCGCCGACTTTGGCCAGGCCCCGGCAGTGTTTACGCTGGACGTAAAGGAAAGGTACGGCGGGGTGTCAAGTGCACGGCGCTGGCACACAGCCTGTGCCGGGCAGCCGATCCTCCTGCGGCTGGGGGAGGATGCGGCCGGGGAGCACCTGGTGGGTGCCAGTGAGGCGAGGGGGGCCCTGGGGAGTGCTCTGCAGGGTGCCCAGGCAATGTCGCCTTTCGGGGGGGCTGCAGTCCCCTGGGGGGGGTGTCTGTGCTGCTCCAGCCCCGTCTCACCACCCAAGTGGCAGCAGCAGGCACTGCTGTGATTCCTCCCATGGCCTGGGCCCGGCCCTGCCCTGTGCTGGCGAGACGGTGCTGGGCACAGTGCCCTGCCTGCAAAAGCAGCGGCCAGCTCCTGCCGTGGTGTGTGGGACCCTCCGGCGCTGCCCCTGGCACTGCCCCTGGCCCCCCAGGATCGGTGCCGAGGGCTCCATTCTGCTCCCCACACCGCTGCACGCACCCGGCACGTAGAACACCGGTGGGGCAGCTGGCTTGAAGGACGCTGCGGTGGTGGGGGGGGGGGGGCAGCGGGGGTCCCCGCTGCAGAAACAGGAGGTGCCCCCAGCGCGCACGGGGACAAGGCGAGCGCCCCGCGAGCCGGCCCCACCGGTGCAAACATGGGGCAGCCCTGCCACGAGGCTCAGCACGGTGTCCGCAGCGCTGAGCTGGGGAACGCGGAGCCTGGGACAGCACCGGGGCTGCAGGGACCCCCCAGGGCGCGGCTGGCACCCCAAAAGTGGGGCAAGTGCCTGAGAAGCAGGGATGCAGCCCAGGCGCGAGCAGGGCTGGTGCAAAGGGCTGCGAGGGGTATCTGCTCCCCTCGGCCCGGTGCAGGGGTGCCGGTGCCGCAGCCCCTCGCTGCCTGCAGCCAGCTCGGAGCTGAGTCATCTCCCCATACATCACCCCGCTCCCCTTCTCCCCAGGGCTCGGCCAGGCGCGGGGCTGCGTGGCGCGTCCCCGATGCACCGCGCTCCTGCGCTGCGCTCCTGCGCCGCTGCCAAGCAACAACCCAGAGGGAAACCACCGCCGAGGAGGAGAGCTGCTGCATGACGCAGTGCTGGCTCCGCAGCTGCTGCACCGGGTCCCAGCTCCCGGCTGCGCCGGGCCGGCAGCGAGGCGGAAGCAGGGAGCCCTTGGTAGTGGGGGGAAACCAGCCCGGTGGGGCGGGAGAAGGTGGGTGCACAGACACCCCCCACCTTGCACGGGAGCTGGAGCTCAGCCTCGCCGGGTCTGTGCCGAAGGCAGCCGGCACTGCCGCGACCCACAGTGCCACGGGCATCAGGGGATGGCCTCGTCCTCCTGGCCCCGCAGGCAGCGCGCGTCCCTTCGGCAGAGGTGACCTCCACGCGTGGCCGCGTCCCGGCGGGGTCAGGCCAGGACAGCGCTCAGACGGGCGCGCTCACAGCGTGCTCGCTGCCAGCCCACGTGGGTCGCTGGCACCGCAGGGACCGGCACCGGTTCTGCTTTCGAGGGTGAGCAGAGCTGCATCGCAGGCACTGGTTTCTCCCACGGCTCTTCCAGGCGGTCCCTCTGGCACCGCGGCCCTGCGCCCCGCTCTCCAAGTCAGCTCTGCCACGCACCTCCAGAACAACACCAAAACACAGGGTGGGCTGCCGCGTCCACCTCCTGAGGGCTGCCCTGCCGCCTCGCTCATACTCCCGGTGCCATGACCCACGCAGGTGGGCTCGGCCCCATGCACACGCTCCGGCATAACCCGCCATGGGGGAAAGCACGAGACCGACTGACCGACCTCAGGTTTACTCATACCCGCCAGCCGTACCAAGAACATGCCGGGCACTTCCCAACGGACACGGGGATCAGCCCCTCCAGCAGCCGGGAGCGATGGCCAGAGGACAGGGAGCACCAGCGCAGGAGGCACGGCGCAGCCGCCACGGCTGAGCCAGCCCAGAGGAACTCAGATGACCCCGACCCTGCGCTGCCCGCAGCGGGACAGCATCCAGCTGGCTGCCAGCCCCGGTCCCCACGCCTTGACCAGGGCAGGCCCTGTCCCTGCACCCGCCGATACGCTTCTCCTCTCCACGGGAAGAGCAATGCCTTTGCCGGCACCGGGAGCAGCCGCACCGGTCCAGCATGTCCTCGTGCGGCGAGGACGCCAGGGAGCACCGAGGATGCGGTCAGAGCCTGCCGCCCGCCCTGGCTCAGGCCTCCCCAAAACCAGCACAGCCCCTCGCCTGCCCTGCCCTACATCCACGTTGCACCCCCAGCCCCCCGCCTGGCCCCCGCTCAGCCCCGCTCCGTCCCGCAGCAGGCAGGGTGGTTTGGGGCACAGCCCTCCCTGCAGAGCCGCTCTTCGGCTGGCGAGGCAGGGGGGACACGTCCCGGGGATGGGGGTCCATCCGCCGGGGCCACGAGCCCCTCGCACGGTACAGCGATGAGAAGGCGAGCGTGCACCGAGTGCCACTTGGCACGGAAGGGGGTCCTGCCTGAGCCCGAGCGTTGCACATGGGGAGGCAGGAGGAGGTGCAGCGACCCCTGAGCCCCCGCAGCAGGCGGGACCCCCACGTGGGGGGAGCAGGACTGGCACAAGGGCCCGAGCCCGGCAGCGGTGAGGCTATGGGGCCACCTCTTGATTCACGCCCCGCGTCCCCTTCCCGCTGCCCCACAGCCCAGGACACGTACCCACCACGCGCCCCATCGCCACCCACCCAGCCCCAGAGCCGGGGCAGCCCCCAGCCTTGGGGATGCCCCCCCGACCCTGTGCTCTCTGCCATTGCGGCAGCCCCCTCCCCGCAGCTGGGCCTGCCCCGGCCCTGGCCCTGGCCGCCGCCGGGAGGTGACGGCAGGACTCCGCTTCCCCGTCCCCTCCCCGCGCTCCCCCACCGCCAGGAATAGCTCAATCCTCGCTAATCCCGGCTGCGGCTCAGGGCTCCCCCCGCCCGGCACCGCGCTCCCCACTGCAGCGAGGGGGGAAGCGGGGCCGGCACGCGGCGGTGGCGACCCCGCACCCCCTTTTCCCGCACGCCTGCCAAGCCAGCGTTGGCCAGGAATGAACTGGACCCCCTGGAGCCCACCGCTGCCCTGGCACCGGCAGGAGCAGCGCCAAGCCCAGCGACGGGGACGGCGGCGGCGCGAGCAGGGCCCCCCCCCCCCCGGCAGCCCCCCGCCTGCCGAGAGCCGGCAGAGCCGCGGCGGGACCCTACCTTGTGCGTGTCAAGCGCCTCGCGGTTCGGAGCGGGGCTGCTGGCGTCGAGGGTCCCGCTGGACGGCATGGTGGGGAGCGAGGGCAGGCGCCTGGGACCGTCGCCTCTTCAGCACCAAAGCGGACCCCGCCGCCGCCGCGCTCCGGCTCTCTGCGCCGAGGAGGGGGTCCGGGAGCCGTCGCCCGCCGCAGCGGCCAGCCCCTGCGTCCTGCCGCCTGCCTGGATCCTCCTGCCCCTGCGGGAAGCAGAGAGGGCCGGGGTGAAGGGGGAGCGCCGGCCCTGCCGCCCCCCGCCCGCCGCACCGCGCCCCGGCCCCCGGCAATTATTAACACGCCACAACCTTGACTCAGCCGGGCTGGGCCAGGCCGTTGTCCCCGGCATCGCCTCCGGCCGGCGGCGGAGCCCCAGCCCGCGCCGCTGCGGGGTGCTCGGTGCGGGGTGCACGGCACAAGGTGCACAGGGCTGGCGCAGCGGCGCTGGGCGCACGGGGCACGGCGTGGTGCGGGGTGCACGGCGCGCAGCGTGGGGTGCAGGGTGCGGGGCGTGCGTCGCGCAGCGCAGGGTGCACAGCGCAGGGTGCACAGCCCGGGGTGCGCGGCGCACAGGGTGGGGCGCATTCTGCAGGGCGCAGAGTGCGCGGGGTAGAGCGTGGGGCGCTTTGCAGGGTGCGCAGTGCGGGGTGCAGGTTGCGGGGTGCAGGGTGCGGGGTGCGTTCCGCAGGGTGCGGGGTGCAGGCAGGGGCTGCGGAGGAGGCGTCAGCCCCAGCACCTGTTGCTATGGCAAACGCTGCCTGCATTAGCCATGGCCGAGGCTGCTGTTGCCTTTGGCACCGGAGCTGCAATTTGTTTCTAGAGCTTTCCAGCCGCAGCCCGTTCCCAGCCGGCGGGGTGGGGGGCTGCCGGGCGGGCAGGGCCGCTGCTGCTAGGAACAGAAACTCAAAACCCGACACGTTCCTCCCGTCCCCACGGCTGCCTGCAGCGGGGGGCTGCCTGCGGGGCTGGGGGGGGGGGGGGGCTGGCCCCCGCCAGGGCTGCAGCCTCCCCTGCCCCCGCGGCAGCACCGCCGCATGCATGGGGACCCCGGGGGGCTCAGGGTGCTGGGCACGGGGCCAGAGGGTGGGAGATGGGTGGGAGCTCCACCGTCCCTGCCCCGGCTCTCCCCCCCTGCCCCAGCACGGCCCCTCTGGCAGGGGTGGGACGCGGGCAGGGGGTGCGGGCAGGGGGGGTGGGATGGTGGCGTGGGGTGCGGGCTGGGGTGCAGGGTGCGGGCTGGGGGTGCAAGCCGGGAGCGTGGGATGCGGGTGCAGGATGCGGGCTGGGGGTGCTGGGTGCAGGATGGGACCTGGGGGTGTGGGCTGGGGGTGCAGCAAGCAGGATGGGGACATGGGGTGAGGGCTGGGGGTGCAGTCTGCCCCCCTCCCCCACCACGCACAGCCCCGTGCCAACTAGTGGGAGCCAGGGAAGGGCTTCCCCGTCCGTCTCCTTTGCCAGCGCGGGGAGCCCCTGGGGGAGGTCCCGTCCCTGGCCCCATCCCAGGGCACCGTCCCCACCAGCCCTCTGCGGCGCAGGGCCTGCGCCTGATCCCCGCGGAACCCCTTTGCCCCCAGCCTGGCAGGCTTGGCCCCCGCCACTGCCAACCTCTGCCCCGCACCGGCACCCGGGGCACCGCGGTGCCCCTCAGTGCGGGGCCGGGACTGGCACCGAGCACCCCCAGCACCCACATGGCACCGCTTCAGGCACCCGTCTGGCAGCTGCTGTGCGCCAGCACCACGGCACACCGTTCAGCACAGCTCGGCACCCCGTTTGGCACGGCACGGCGCAGCATGCCGTTCGGCACAGCCCGTTGCGCCATCTCGGCCCCGCGTCCCTCCCTGCGAGCTGCCTCCCCGGGGTGCTGCTTGCGGGGCCAGCGGCTGGCGGAGGCCTGTCCCACCCCCCCCACCCCCCCGAGCCCCCAGCCCCGCTCCCACCGTGCTGTGCCTCAGCAAAGTCCCAGCTGCGGGCACGGGAGGACACGTGCCGCTGGGAAGCGCCCGGGGACACCCCGGCTGCACCCAGGCACCTCCGCGGCAGGGGCACCCCAGACACCCTGGCGGGCCCCCCCCGTGCCCAAAAGAGGGTGCTGGTGTCCCCGGGGGAGCCCGGCATGTCCCTGCCTGCACTGCCCTGCAGTGCTGCTGCCGGCGCCTGCCTCAACATCCCTGCAGCCCTAGAAAATGGCTCGGCGGCCCCCGGCCCCCCAGGCTGGCCCCACCACACCGGGGTCCCTCCGGCAGCCCCGGGGGTGGGTGAACCACCCCCCCCCACCCCCGGCATCGCCGGTGCCCGGGGAGCGCACGGCCGTGAGCCGCCCCGCTTGGCGCTGCCGAAGGGCCAGCTCGCGCGCTTTGATTCGCTTCCAGCAAACATGGTCTCCAAACGCACTAAAAATAGTTGGGCTGCGTACAAACCCCGCGGCAGCCCCGGGCCGGCGGCCGCCGAACAAAGACGGGGAGAAGCCGGCGGCACCGGCTGCCTCCCGCTCCCCCAGCCCCACCGCCGGCCCCGCGGGGTGAGCGTGGCCCCGCCGGGAGGGTACGTGCGGGTATCGCCACGGCCCCCGGCTCCGGTCCCGCTCCCCCGCGCTCTTACCCGGTTGAGGCTCGCCCACCGCAGCGGGACGGGACGGGGGGCTGCGGCGCCGTGCCCCCGCGCTAGGCCGCCGAGACCCTCCTCCTGCAGCGCCGGGGCATCCCCTCGCCGATGCGGTGGCTTGGCGGCAGTGGGGGGGACAGACCCTCGTCCGGCGCTCGCCGCCGAAGCGCGGGGAGGGACTCGCTGCGCTCTCTCCTGCCTCCCTATTTAACTGCTCGGGCTGACCTTACGGCTGACGGTAAGCGGGGGAACCGGCAGCCCCAACCCGCGCCGTGCCGCTCCCGCACGGCAGGGCCCCGGCGAGTCACGCTCGCCGCGCGGCAGAGGCGTTTCAAAGTAGGTTACCTGCGATGGATGGATGAGACACGCGGCATTGACAAAAAAAAAAAAATCCCCCCCCCCCCCCCCCCCCAAAACCCGCCTTTTTTATATTTAGGGACCTCGCCAGCGCCCACCGGTGCCGTGCCGCAGCCGGGAACCCGCAGAAACCCAAACGGCCATTTTAGGTGACGGCGAGCAGGGTCCCCGACAGCCCCCCGTGCCGGTGGCGGGTGACACCTTCACCGCAGTCCCCCCGTCCTGTCCTAACGTGACCCTGCGTGCAGCATCCCCCGGCGCGGCGACACCCACCGGGCTTGGACGGGGTCCCTCGCGCGTCCCCACCGCCAAAGGTGGTGGGGACGCGCGAGGGACCCCGTCCAAACGCCTCTCCCGTGACAAGTGCCGCAGCGTATTATTATTGTTGTTGTCACTTTGAGTCACCGCCACCCCCGGGCAGCCGCGCTCCTCCTCCTCCTCCTCCTCCTCCTCCCCAGCGCCGGGGAAGAAGTTCAGGATTGACTCAGAGGGGACGGGAGCCGCGGCCGTGAGTCACCCCCCACCCCCTGCGCCCCCCACCCCTGACTCACGGCGGGGCGCTCCCCCCCACCCACAGCCCCCCCGCGGCGTGGGTGCTGCTGGCAGGGGCAACCGGGGACGGGGTGGTGGGTGTCCCCCGGGGCCCAAAATTTAGCCGAGCGGCGGCAGCTCCCCTGCGATCGCCTCCGACAGATGGTTGCGCCGAAACCACCGTCGCGGGCAAAGAGTTGACCTCATCCCCCGTAATTATAACTTACGAGCAAAATATTTGGCCACGCTGCTCGGGGGTGCACGTGGCGGGCAGGGAAGCAGCTGCCCGCCCGGCCACACGTGCAGCAGCTCCTGCCCTCGCTGCAGCCGCCTGGGAACTGCTGCCGGCTCCCGTGGGGGTTTTGAAGGGACGAGGCGCCGGCGGGCGCCCTCTGCTCCCAAAAATAGATGCGGCGTGGAGGGGGGACCCCAGGTTGGTTGGCACGACGGAACCAGCCCCATGCTGCACCCCGGGGAGCGATGCACTGCACGACACTGCACCCCCAGGAGCGATGCGCTGCCCTGCGCTGCTAAGCCACGCCACGACCACACCGAAACACAGGCTGCTGCCCCAAAGAGAGCCGGACCCTGCAAAGCGGAAGCACTAGCAAGGGCCGGGGTCAGATGAAACGGCCCGTGGGACGGGACGGGACGGTCACGTGCGCGGGACACCCCAGCACCGGGACGTGGTGCTCTTTTGTAGGCGGGACGGTGCAAACCCGGCGGGGTTCATAAAGGAGCTGCGGGCGAGCTCCAGAGCTCCGGGAACGCCTCGCCGCAGAGAGCCGAGGAGCTTGACATGCTCAGCTTCTTGGGGAAAAAAAAGGCCGAGAGATGATGTGATTACGGTGAGCAAGTGCCGCTGTGGGCAGAGCCCCGGGCACCACGGAAACCCTCCAGCTGGCAGCGGAGCAGGGCCGGGAGCTGAGCCGGGGCGATTCAAACTGGCAATCAGGTACGGGCTTTGAACTGGGAAGGGCGGTTAACCGCAGGAACAGGCCCAACCGGCGGCAGCGCGTTCCCGCGCGTGCCGAGCCCCACGGCGGGAGCGCGGTGCGGAAGCGGGACGGCGGCTCGGCCCGACGCCCCTTCTGGCCCCAGCTGCTGGGTTAGGCGAGTTTTCCCCGGTGCGGCCCCACGTGCCGCTGCCCCATGCTGCGACGGTGGCACCGGCGGGAGTCCCACTCCGCAGGTCGGTTCAGCCGGCGTTAAAAACCCAAACCAATGCACGGCCTCGAGGGCGAGCGGGTTCCTGCAGCAAACCAGAGAGCAGACAACATCTCCGACCCCACGAAACCGCACGCCCAAACACCGCCGGCTCCTCCCATGGAGCCGAAGCCGCTGTGACACATGTGCACCTGGCACACGCATGTCCTGGGCACACGCACACACGTGCCGGCGGTTACCTGGCAAGCCCACACGCTTTCCCCTCCAGGTGCTGCAGGGCACCGCACGCTCGCTTATGGCCCGGCCTGCCTGAGGCAGGCAGGGGCGCAGGCAGAGCCCGTGGGAAGGCGTCGGGCAGGGACGCGCAGATGTGCGGTCCTAAAAATACCCGTATGAAAACCACCACCTGAAGGTCCCCGAGCAGCCGCCCCGGCACGGCGGCTCCGCGGCAGCCCCGGTGGCGAAGCAGCGGCCGCCACCGGATTTCAGGCACAGTCGTCACCCGTGCTCGGCAGCTCGGCGGTCACGCAGGCAGCCGGGGGAACGCCTGGGCCGCGGCCTCGCCAGCCGGCGACCGGCACGGGCACCAGCATCCCGCCTTTCCTCGAGAGGCGGCGGGCGCTGCGTGTCACGAAAAGAGGCTCCCGCTAGGAAGTTTCGAGCTGACTCAGCACGAAAGGCCAGTGCAGGCGCGGGAGCTGCCGGGAGCAGCCGCCGGGTACGACAACATCCTCTCCCCTCCGGCTCCCCGCGGCCGCCGGCTTCGAGGGATTTGCTCCGGGCAGGTCCGGGTCTCCCCGTCCGGGTGGGCGAGAGGCAGCCCCCCGGCACAGCCGGGCAGGATGCGGGCACCCACCGTCACGGCCGGCTCCTGCCACCACGCACTCGGTGCAGCAATGCAAGCACCGAACGCCAATCCCGTGGTGACACCGTCTACGTCACACAAAGGGAAGAAATAAAGAAAGAGGAACTGAGCGGAGAGGAAAATTTCATTTGCCCACAGGTTCGCACACACGAACACCCGAAAACGAGGAGGAGGGGTGGAGAGAAAAAATAAAAGAGAGAGGAAAGGGGGAAGCGAGCGGGCGGCCGGGCCGTGGCCCTGCCAGGGCCGGAGGAGCCCGAGAGCGGGCAGGCAGCGGGCAGGCAGCGGGCAGGCAGCACCCAGCGCCCTGCCAGGCCTCTGCCCCGCGCCGCCCCCTCCCCGCCCCGGGCTGCTGCTCTTCTGGCTCCCCGCGGCGGTGGGGGACAGACACACACACACGCATTTTTGGGGGTACAACAAAAAAAAGAAAATCAAACTTTTGGCAGGTGCCAGCTAGCCCGTCCCCGTCCCCCCCCGCCCCAGCCCCCCGGGGCGAACTCTGCTGCTGCCCGCGGGAGGGCAGCGCCGGGCCGGGCCGGGGGGCTGCGGGCACCGACCCCGCAGCGGGTCGGGAGGGGGGGGTTATCCCCCCGGCTCTCCGGCCCCCAGCAGCCCCGGCGTGTGTGTGTGGGGGGTGTCTCGCCCCGGGGGTCTCCGCTGCCGGGCGCGACGGGACCGGCCCTGGGGGGGGGGAAGCGGACGACGACCCCCCCCCACCGGCGGTGACACCCCCCCCCCGGGGCGGCCCCGCAGCGGGGATCGGGCCGGGGCCCCGCGCTGCCCTTCAGCCGCCCGGCGCGGCGCTCAAGGACACGGCGGCGCCGCGGGGGCCGGGCCGCGCCGCCCGCCACCCCCGCCCGCCGAGCGGGGCCGGGCCGGGCCGGGAGCGGAGGAGCGGGGCGGGGGGGGGCAGCGGCGAGGCGGGCCCGGCCCGGCGGGTGGCGGCCCGGCCGCTGCCATGTTTTCCTGCTCGGCGTTGCGCCCCCCGGCCCGGCCCGGCTCGGCTCGGCCCCGCCGCAGCCCCCGCCGCCGCGACGCCCCCCGGGCCGGGACGCGGACAGGCGGACAGACGGACACGGACGGACACACACCGGGGCGGGGGTGTCGGCGGGGGGCGGGGGGGTGCGGGCCGCCCGCCGGGCTCCGCGGGCCGAACCGAGCCGAGCCGAACGGAGCCGAGCGTTGCCGAACCGAGCCGAGTCCTCCCGAGCCGAGGCGGAGGGGAAGGCTCGGGGCGGGAGGGGGGGGGGGAGAGTCGGCGGGAGTCGAGGGCTGCCCGCCCCGTCCCGGGGGTCCGCGGGGGCCACGCCGTGTCCGCGCCGCCGCGGGGCCGTTACCTGGGCCGGTGCGGGCCCGGCGCGCCGTGCCGAGCCGTGCCGAGCCGTGCCGAGCCGCCGCCGCCGCTGCGCTGCCCGGCGAGGCCTCCTCCCGCAGCGCCGCCGCCTCCACTGCAGCACCGAGCCGCGCCGCCCGCCGCCCGCCCGCCGCGCGGTCCTAGCGCCCGCCGGGCCGCGCCGAGCGCAGTCCAGAGCGGGCCCGGGACGGGACG
Source organism: Buteo buteo (assembly GCF_964188355.1). Lineage (NCBI taxonomy): Eukaryota > Metazoa > Chordata > Aves > Accipitriformes > Accipitridae > Buteo > Buteo buteo. Next base: position 521,460 of record NC_134187.1, read on the forward strand.
GGATGAAACGGCCGCGGGGGCAGCGTCGGGGCCGGGCTGTGCCGGGGGGGGGGGTGTGTGTGTGTGTGTGTGTGTCACTGGGATGGGCCAGGCCCGTGCCGTGCCGTGCCGTGCCAAGCCAGAGCGACCCGAGCCAAGCGTAGTCAAGGGCTGCGTGCCGCGTCGAGCCAAGCTGGGCTGGCCTGGGCCGAGCCGAGCCGAGCCAGGCCGGGTGACGCAGTGCCAAGCCGACCCGAGCCAGGCCGGGTCGAGCCGACGCTGGCCACGCGGCACCGTGCCAGGCCACGCCACGGCGTGCCAACCCACGCTGGACCAGGCCAAGCCAAGCCAAACTGAGCCGTGCCATGTCGCGCTGGGCTGAGGAAGGGGGGGGGTGGGCCAAGCTGAGCCGGGCCCGGCAGTCCCGCGCAGTGCCGGGCCAAAGCCACCTGGAGCCGGGCTGAGCCCGGCATCGCTGAACGGTGCTGGGCGGTGCTGGGGAGGTCCGAGCAGTGCCAGCCCAATGCCGAGTGGTGCCGCGCCTGGCCGAGGAGCGCCAGGCCGTGCCATGCCAAGCTGTGCCGTGCAGTGCCAGACTGTGCAGCACGGAGCCATGTGTGCCAAGCTGAGCCGGGCCGGACAACGGCACGCTATAAAGACTGCTGCCGAGCCAAGTGGTGCCATGCCGTATCGGGCCGTGCAGGGCCGTGTCAGCTGGAGCAGTGCCATGCCAAGCAGTGCCACACACTGCCATACGGGGTCAAGCCACACAGTACTATGCAGTGCCAAGCCAAGCAGGGCCATGCAGTGCTGTGCCATGCAGCGCAGTGTTGAGCCGTGCCATGCAGGGCTAAGCCACGTTGAGCCGTGCAGAGCCAAATTCTGCAGTGTAGCGCCATGCGGTGCAGGTCTGAGCCGTGCTGAGCCGTGCCACATGATGTGGCATCTACCTGTGCCGAGCTGCACACCGTCACGCTGAGCCGTGCTGTGCCAAGCCATGCCGTGCTGAGCTGTGCCCACGGTTGAGAACCATGCCGAGGTGTGCAGCGCCATGCCAAAGCAAGCCACATTGGGCACTGGTGAGCTGTGCCACGCAGCACCGAGTGGAGTTGTGCAGTGCCAAGTCACGCCCTGCTGTGCCAAGCCACGCCAGCTGTGCGCCGCAGTGCTCAGCTGAGAGCCATGTGGTGCTGAGGCACGTGCCTTGCAGTGCTGAGCCGTGCCGTGCTGTGGGGACCTGCCCTATGGTTTGCACTGTGCATCCTGCGGTGCTCAGCCGCGGGGACTGCCCCACAGTGCTCCACGGCAGGGACCCTCGCTGCACCCTCCCGCGGTGACCCCCCCAGGGCTGGTCCCACATCCCTCTGCCCAGCCCGGGGTACCCCCTGGCCCCATCCCTTGCTCCAGCCCTTCTCCCCATGCTCGTGCCAGCCGTGTCCCCCCAGTCTCCTGGTGCCAGCAAGCCCTGACCCGCAGGAGGCACCGCTGGGATGTCTCTGGGAGCTTCCGCTCGCTGGGCACCCCTGCCCTGTGCTCCAGCATCCCACGCCAGCCCCATGCTGGGGGGGGGCTGGATGGAGACCCCACTGTTTCTCTCACAGCCAGAGGCTGCTGGAGGGATGCCAGGGCTGAGCGGGGACCGGAGCATCCTCGGGCACCTTCCCCTGAGAGGCGTTTGCGAGGCAGTTCCTTGAGAGGCTCAAAGCCTGATGATGGACACGGATGCATCACGAAGGCTTGGAAAGCAGACGATGGATCAAAGGACTTGGCAGTTAGGATGTCTTTGAGTCTCGCGATTTGTAAACACACCTGTGGCTTCCTCGGGGCTGATACAGGTTCCTGTGGCACTGGTGGTGCCGTGGGTGCTGGGGAGGGACTGGAGACCTGGGCACTGCTGGGACCAACCGGCTGGCTGGCAGCAGTTGTGGAGGGGAGACGGGCTCTGCTCTGTGCCAGTGGGGAAGCACCCGGAGGTCGGGACTACAAGGAGCACTGGAGACCCCAGAAGAGCCGTGCGCCAGTGTTGCGCTGGAGAAGGGGGGACCTGGGGGGCCATGGAGAGCTGGAGGGGGGTTGCTGGGTCCCCCCAGCCGCAATGGGCACCCAGGGATGCTCGCGCTGCCGCCCCCGACACCGCACGCACTGGGCACGGGCTGCCAAAGCCTGTGCTTAACCGGGGCCGCACGCCAAAGCTGGCGCCAGCGGGTGCTGAGGACAGAGTGACCCCAGAGGGGCCCAGCCTGCCCCAGGGAGCATCACAGCACCGCCCGGATGAGTGCCCGGGGTCCCAGGCTGGCATCCACAGCCCCCAGCATGGGCACGAGGGGCTCAGCAGCACCCAGCCGTGTTTTGGCAGCCCCACTCCTGCCCCTGGCCGTGCCGTGCTGCCGTGTTGTGCTGTGCCGGGCGGCAGCCCCGAGAGGAACCTTTCAAGGCAGGGGCCCCGGCTTGCCTTCAGTGCTGGAAGGCGCCTAGTGCACATGGGGGCACTGTAAAATAAGACATTAATTAATAATAATAATTAATGTTGCATTCCCCTGACTTAATAGACCGTCTTCTTCACCGCTGCAGGGGAAGGCTGCTCCCGCCCTCCCTCCCTCCCGCTCCCATGGGTCTCTGGCAGGAGACCTTCAGCGGGTGCCGGTGTTCCAGGCTGGAAAAGGGCAGGTGCCCGCCGGCCCAGAGCCACAGCAAAGGCCGACGGGCTGCCTGCTTCTGCCGGTACCTCCCTGTGCACAGCCGGCGGCAGCACCCGCGGTGCCTGCAGCAGCAGACCCAGCATGTGCATTTGAGCCAGCATCTGCTCGCTCGCTGGGCTTGACCCCACCAAACCATACAGGGCTGGCAGCAGCGCCGGCCGCCGATGGCTGCGTCTGCGATGGCACAGCCCCGGCGCTGCATTGGGAATCGCCCTGCGATGCTTCCAGAGCAAGGCTTCGGTGCAGCGAGCAGCGGCGCGTTGTTGCCCAAGCACGTGAGATGAGGGATCTGCCCCAGCTCCCTGTTGTGCCGACATAGCCGGGCCTGGCAGCGGCACGGCGTGGGATCCCCGGGGCGAGCAGCCCCTACTCGCTGGCACGGTGAGCCCAGCTGGCTGAACCTTGGCTCCAGGGGTGTGCCAGGACTTTATCATCGGCTGATTAACCCCAGCACCCCGGCTGCCCCTGACGCCGGGATGCAGGTGAAGAGCCTGGCTGCGCCGCTGGCGAATGCTGCTGCAGCTCGGCCCCAGCAAAACCCATTTCTCCAGTTGCTTAATGTGCCCCAGGCTGCCCTGCTATCCCGTGGTGATCTTCCTGGAGCAGCATGTGCCGTGGTGATGGCAGCTGCCGTCACTCCTTCTCGGCAGGTCTCCTCCGGCATGCCGCCGTGTCGTGCCGCAGAGCCTTCGTTCCCCCAGACGGAGTAGCCGCGTCCCAGTGCCCCGAGCCACCGTGCGCCCTGGTGCAGTGCAAGACGGCTCTCCCCAGCTGCACCTCGCCAGCTGCTATTTCGGGATGCTGGCACCGGCGGCAGAGCTGCGGTAACTGCGCGCCTGCAGCTGAACTCAGGCAGGCTGACCCCGGCCGTGCCCCCCTGCATCCCATCCTCGAGCTGCCTGTGGCCCCGCTGTTCCCCCCGGCTGTGGCACGGGCTGTGCCAGGGCTGGCAGGGCTTTCCCAGCTGGCTCTCGGGGCATTGGTGATGCCAGCTTTAGCAGCCTGCTCGGGTTTGTTGCGGCTGCCGCACGTGTGCTCCCGCTCCCAGCTCCAGGGGAACCTGCCACGCTGCAGGAATTTTTTTCCATAGCCCAAAGCCCCAGCCGAATCGCAGTGCTGCTTGGCACAGCCGCCCTCATGCCCTGGCCACAGCCACGCTGGCACCCTGGCACACCCATGGGTCCCCGCACCTCGTGCCACAGCACTTCAGGTGACTGTGCCCGCGGCGCCGGCTGGCAGCCAGCCCGGCAGCAGCCCGGGCACGCACCGCTCCCATGCAGCGCGCGCTGCCTGCGCTGCTCGAACAGGCAGCGTTGCCTACGGCACGGAGCACGGGCGGCTCAGCCACAGAGCCCTGCCGCAGTGCCGGCGCAGCAGGTTGAGCTGTGGGTAGGTGCATCATTGCACAGGGCATAGCTGCTGGCAGCAATGGCTCCATGTAGGTATACCTGTGTGTAGGAATAGCTGCATGTAGGTATGGCTCCATGCCGGTATAGCATCACATAGGTATGGCTCCACGTGTATCTGCACATAAGTAGAGCTTGATGCGTAGGCACATCTGCAAGGGAGTATGTCTGCCCATAGGTATATCTATGTGTAGGTATGGCTGCACATAGGTATATCTGCACCTCTGTAGAGCTTGATATAGGTATATGTGCAAGTAGGTATAGCTGCACAATTAACGACCTGCTCGGGTTTGTATTTTTGACTTCTTTCCTTGAAGAACAACTGCCCAGTGACCAGCTGGGGCTCCTTAAACCTGCTGCTAGGTCAGGCTTTGCGCTGGGCCAGGCTTTGCACTGAGCCTGGCTTTTCCTCTGGCTGAGCAGAGGCCGTGGTGCTGCTTATGTCGGTGTTTATCGCTAGAAACACGCCGGAGCTGCGCTCCTGGCTGGGGCAGAGGGAAGGGATGGGCAGGTTTCTCCTGCAAGACCATTATCCGTGCTTTCCCTGTGGTTCCTGCCGCGGTGGGTGCAGAGCTGGGGGAGCCCGGGCATCTGGGCTGCAGGTGATGCAGGGTCGCTCCCCCGGCTGGCTGTCTGGCAGGGCTGTTGGGATGCTTCTCATCACGGCGCTTCCTGCGCCTCTCCTCTCGCCTGTCAGGAGGTTTCGTCCTTGTGTCTGCTCTTGCTGACAGCTTTCCGGATGGAAAACATTACTGTCTCCAAAAACAGGACATTTTTTTTCCCCCTTTTGCTTTGAAACCCCCACTGAAAAGGAAAAGTTGATAGGAAGAGCATTTGCTGCATCTTGCCTCCACTTCCCATTCACCGGCGAGGGGCACGGGGTGGGTAGGGCTGTAAGGTGGGCTCCCACACGGGCCATGCCAGCAGCAACCCAAGTGTCCCCACTGTGTTGTCCCCCAGTGCTCCTGGTGTCGTCCCCTCCATTGTCCCCTTTGCTCCTGACATTATCCCCCATTGCTCCCGGCATAATCCCCCACATTATCCCCATCGCTCCTGGAATTACCCCCATTGCTTCTGGCGCTATTCTCCCCATTGTCCCCATTGCTCCCAGTATCACTCCCCACATTACCCTGCCGTGCCGGGAAAGGGTTTGCACCTCCATCAGGAGCCCACGTTGGACTCCGCCATGGCAATGCCTGCCATGCCGGCCAGGTGCCACGTGCCGGTGCCACATGCCGATGCTCCTCTCTGGCAGGGCATCACCAAACCAGCCCTGCCACTCTTTCGGTATTTGCCGATCCTTGCTCTCAGCGATGGGAAAGCTCTGGTGAAAAGCACCCGAGCGTGCCTCCTCTCGTGGCAGGGCCGCGGTGCGCACATCCTGTTATCACCGCTCCGGCGCCGCGCCCGGCAGGAGGAAGCTGCCGACGACCGCCGGGAAGAAGGAAACGGCCGGGGCTGAGCGTGGGGCACCGGGGATGGGCAGCTCCCGCTCACCGAGGGACCGGCCGGCTCTCAACCGCCTGCGCAGACTGAACCCGGGCACCTTCCCCAGGGCTGCTTGGTCACCAAAAAGCAGCGGTGGGGAGGAAGGTGGTTTTAGTGCCAGGGCAGCCGGCGGTGGTGCTCAGCGGAGGGGAAGCGGTGTTTGCCGGTGGGAGAGGGAGGCTGGACGGTGGTGCTGGCTGGGGGTGGCTGAGTTAAGTGAGAAGCTGTGAAAGCTGGACAGAATATTGATCAGGGATGCTGGAAACTCAAGGGATGGCTCTGGGCAGCAGCGAAGGGGACAGTAATGGGAATTTAAGCATATGGGGAACGAGCGAAATCCTGGCAGAGATGCAGGACCGTCCCTGGGTAACGCCGCTGGCAGGGGAGACGCAGCCGGTGAGCTCTTCTGCTCTGGCGAGGGGCTGGTGGCAGGCTCAGCGGGGGACGAGGTAGAAGATGGCTACGGGTCATCCATCTTCCCCTGCCAGGTCTTGGTGTCTCCACGCTCCAACGTGGCCATCCTGTTCCGTGGTCCTTGCCACTGGGGGAGCTGGCAACTCCTGTCCCCTCCATGCTTTGCACCTCCAGGGAGTTTCTGCAAACCCCAAAGACCCTTCGAATACCCAGGGAGCCCTGCGGCTGGGGCTGCTGGCCTGGGCTGTGTCCCTCGCCCTGCCGAGAAGTGCCCGTGTCCCTTGGAGCCGCTTGGCTGCTGGCATTGGGCCTTTCCAGCCGGCTTCCCATTTCCCACGGCAGGCTGCGGTGCCCGGCATGGTCCCTGCTGCCCCTCTCCGTGGGGGCTCAGCCGGCAGCCGCGGCCGTGCCGGGGAGCGCAGTGTGCCGCTTGCCCGCCTGCCCACCCTCCTGCCCCGCCAGCTCCTCTGGCAGCCGATCCTCCACCGGCAGCTTCGTTTTGGCTAATAGGTGCAATTATCCCTGGCTTAAATCTCTGCGTGACAGGGAGGTCAGGGCAGCTGGAGGAGGGCAGCAGCTCCCGGCAAGGCGTTTCCGACCGGCTGTAAATCTCCTGGCCCACGGATGGTGCAGCACCAGGCACCAGCCGGGCTCTGACCCTCTGCCTGCTCCTCTGCCTGCCGGGCTTGTTAGGGCTGGAAGCATTGCTTGCCGGACTCAGCGTCCTCCTGCCACTGCGCAGGGCACCGGCCGCCCGTCCTGCAGCCCTTGGCAGAGGTGGGGGTCCCTGGGGTCCCCCTGCGCCAAGCAGCCGCCCGCCCCCGGCAGCTCGGCCTCGTCACCGAGAGGAGCCGCAGCAGCGTGTCCCGGTGACGGTCGCCAGTTTGGAAGGCAGCTCCCTCTGGGGGCTTGGGCGCGGGGATCGGATTAATTAATCTTGCCAAGAGGGCAGGCGCCAAATTAAGCCGGTGACACACGGTCAGCCAGTTAGTCAGCGCTGCCGCGGAGGGAGCAGCGGCTGATCCTGCCTCGGTGCGGGAGGAACCTGCGTCACGCGCCGGGCAGCGGCATGGCGTGCCAGGCTGGCACACAGCGTGCCGGGCTGGCGTGCGGCCTTGCCGGGGTGGGGGGGATCTCTCTCACGGACACCTTTGTCAGTCCCCGGGGATGTGGGGCGTGAGGAGCACGGCACACCGCCCCGGCAGCGCTCACCGCAGGCTCCGGTGGGCTGCGTGGGGGTGATGCAATGGGGGCAGCAGCGGCGGTGCCGGTGGGAAGGCATCCCCTGGGAAGAGGCAGAGCTGCTGCAGTGGGGCCCCACATTTGCCCCCCGCTCCCTGGTGATGCCACCGGCCCGGCCCGGCCACCGCCGTGCTCGGGGTGGCTCCTGTCGCTGCCTGTGCCCCACAGGTCCCCCCGCCTCTGCAGTGGGGGGTGTTTGCTCTGTTCCAGAGTCCCTCTGTCCGGGTCCGAGCACCCTCAGACTAAGCAAATCCCGAGAGCCGCACTCCGGGGTTGGGGCCCACCCCACGGCTCTGGCCCCACGGCAGATGCGGGGATGCAGGCGTGATGCAGCATGGCTTGAGGGACCCCCGTGCTCTCAGCACTCGCGTTGCTGAGCAGGGCTGGCACGCTGTGCCAGGTCCCGGTGCCGTTCCCGGTGCGCGGCTCCCACAGCGCTGCTCCCGCCGCCGCAGCCTGGGGAGGGAGAGCAGCCGCCGGCCGGTCCTTCCCGCTCCCCCCGCCACCGCCGTCTTCCCGCCTGACCTTGTTTTCAGGACCGATGGCTCCTCGTTATGTAATTGCCGCCGAATTTCCGCACAAGCCTGCAGAAATGGCCGATGGCCCCGGCATCCCAAAGCGTGGCAGGGGGTGGCCAGGATGGACCCCGCGTGCCCCAGCCCCTTGCCTGGACGTCCCTAACCCGACGTTGTGCCTGTGGGAGAAGGATGCTGGAAGGGGCTCAGAGATGTCCCACGAGGCTGCAGTGGGGCCGCGTCCCCTGCGCCGTGTCCTGGCGTGCCATGGGGGCTTGTGCCACACCCCGGCACGCCACAGCCCCTGCCGGGGCAGGGCAGCAGGCGAGGGGCACGGGGAGCCGGGGTGCAGGGGCTGCCGGGGCTGTGGGAGCACTGGTAGCACTGGGGAGGGACTGGCAGCCCCCCGCGGAGCCCCGGGGCAGGCACCGTGCCGGGGTCCCCGGCACCCGCGGCCGCACCCTCCGTGTCCTGCCCCGGTGTGGTGTTTGCCCACCGATAACCGCGCTTGGCGCTCCCCTTCCTCTTCCATAAATCATGGGTGGGTGTGCGGGACAGGGAGGAGGAGGAGGGCAGGGGAGGAAAGGCACGGGTCACACCAACAGCTTGTAGCGGAGCGGAGGAATCAGTTCCCTGGTGATGGATGGAGCCGGGGCAGCCGATGCGGCCCAGGGTGGCCGTTAAATGGTGCAAACGAGGAGCAGCCCCGGCCCCGGGGTCAGGCGCTGACATGAGGCCCCCGACCCTGCGTGGGGGGAGGCCGGGTGCCCCTTAGCAGTGCCCCACGTCCCGGGGGGGCCATGCTGGGGGCTGCCCCAGGGAGGGGGCTGCGGGTGTCTGAACTGCACGGACACGGGGCCACGGCTGACCTTGCCCCCCCAAATTGGGGCAGCGGCCCCCATCTATGGCACCCATGGGACCCCCTGCCCACCCCGTGCTGTGGGTGGGAAGGGAAGGAGGGGGATGCAGCAGAGAGCGTTGCATGCCCTGCTGCCGTACCCCCTGAGCAGGTCCCAGAGGGGGTCATGGGGGTGGGCGTGGGTGCGCGGACCCCAGTCCTAGCCTCGCACGCTCCAAGGTGCTGGGTGCTTGTGAGCACCGTCCAGCACGCGTGGCCATTGCCGGTTGGGGGCCGCAGCACCGGAGCGTGGCAGCGGGGTGGGCACCGCGGGCGGTGGGTTGGGTTGGCACCTTTCCTGGTGCTGGCTGGGGGGAGCCTGGTGAGGGGCACCCAGGTCTGAGCCCAGCTGTGGGGCACATGGGGTCCCTGAGGTCGCCTTGGGGCGCACAGAGACCCTGGGGTCTCCGTGGGGCACATGGGGTCCCTGGGGTCTCCGATGGGCTGAGGCCATCTGCTGCCCCATGCTGAGCAGGAGCTGATCCCCCTCCTGGGGCTGGGGGTAATTGGGTTCGAATACGGCACTAACGAGGTGTGAAAATGTTATCACCTGTAGAGTAAACAGAGAGGTGGGGATATAGGTGCCCCTGGACAGGCACCTCGGCTGCAGCCTGCAAACAGGTCCTGTGTCCATAAGCAGCACCCACGTCCCCCTCAGCACAGCACCCACATCCCCCTTGGGAAGGGGCGCAGGCAGGCGGGGGACCCTCCCCACCCTCGAGGACGTGGTGTCGCGGCTGTGCCGCGGAGCAGCTCAGCGCACGCGGAGATCCCACCGGCTGCCGCCGGGACCTGGGTGCTGCCCCATGGCACCCGCGGCTGGGTCCCCCCCGCCGTGCCCTCCCGCCTGGCACCGAGGAAGCTGCCGGCAGCGTTGGGGAAGGACCAACGCGGTGGCTCGGTGTCCCCAAGTGACGGCTGGCAGGGTGGGTGGGCAGGACGGGGTGGATGCCGGGGACGGGAGGGGACAGGCAGCACGGGGGAACCGGCACCGAGCACGCTGCTCTGTGCGTGTGCGAGAGCACACGCGCTTCTGCACAAGCTTGTCTCAATGCACGCACGTGTATGTGGGTGCGCGTGCAGGCACGCGCACGTGTGCACGGGCATGCACGACCCCGTGGGGACCCTGCCCACACGTGCACGTGGGGCGCGAGCGCGCACAGGCCTGAAAGCATGGGCGAGCGTGCATGCACACACGGTGTGTGCACGCACGGGCAGTGCACACGCGCTCTGTGCAGGCGAGCGTGCTCGCACCCACGGGTGAGCAGCGGCCGATGCAGCCCTCGTGCCAGGCTCGGGGCTTCGGCTCCCCGTGCCCGCCGGCGGCCACGGTGCAGGCAGGGCTCAGCCCAGCAGTGGGGGGTCCCCGGGCTGGGGTCGGTCCCTGTGAGTGGGAGGCGGTGGGCTGCGAGCACGGTCTGGTGATGGACACGACACTCGTGGCTGCCTACCGGCCTCCCCACCCACTGTCCCTGTGTGGGCTGGCGCGTGGGGTCCCCGGGGACCCCCCCAATGGGGCCCTGGGCCTGGCGGGCTCCGGGCAGCTCCTGGGGGTCTGCGGGTGCCAAGGGGGGGAGGGAGAGACACAGGGTGCTGCGGGGAGCGGGACCGATCCTGGGGAGGAGAGAGCAGTGTCCCCACTGTGGGGACCCTCCTCTGTGGGGGCTGCGTGGGAGAAGGGGGGAGCCGGGGATTGAGGCAAAAAATCCTGCCCACAAGCAGGGGGGTGCTGATGGACAGTTAAATATGGCTTTTAAGGGCAATAGCTATATTTAGAGGGGTGCTGCCCCCACGTGCCCCCAGCGCGGGGTGGGAGGGAACGGTCGGGGGGCTGGGGGACAGCAGAGGGGACACAGTGGCACTGGGATCACAAACCGTCTCCGTCCCCAGGTGGTCCTAGGCACTGCTGATGGGGTCGGGGGATGCAGCACCCACTGCTCCCTCCCTGGGCACACACTTGGCCGGGGGATGCAGGATGGGGAGCAGAGCCCAGCAGTGCCGGCAACACCCGTGCCACCCCCTCTGCCGCACTCGGCAAACGCCAGGTCCGTGGTGGTGGCCGTGGCCGGGCAGGACCCCTGCCAGGGACGGTGCCCGCGCTGAGGACAGGCAGCTGCCCCCAGGCAGAGCCCGGCAGCGTGCCGGTGCCGTGGCGGCAGAGCTGGCCATCCGCTCGGTCTCTGCTCCTGCGAAGCCGCACTGAGCTGTCGGGGGGTTTCTCGCTCCCAATCTCACCTCGCACTGGGTTGAGAGGAGCACGAAGCCGCTCCAGGCCCTGCAGCCCCCCTGGCTACGGGAAGGGTCTGTGTCTTTCCCACCAAGGTGCCTAATCCCTAATACAAATGAGCGCCTGGAGCCGGGCAGCGCCGTGCCAAATCGGGGCCGAGAAGCGGAGGGGATGCATCTGTGCCCGCGAAGCTGCGGATTCCTGGAGCTAAGGTTTCCTCTGCGTGAGCGGAGCCTGGCTCCTGCTGCCAGCGGCTCTGCCGGGGGTCTGCGGGAGCTGGGGCATCCCTCCGCAGCGGTCGCAGGAGGGTCCGGGCGTGGGCGTGAAGCATCTCCGCCGAGTCTGGTGGTGTAGGAACTGGGCGTCCCCATGGCAGAACCAGTGCCGGCTGCGAGCCACCGCCAACCCAGCGCACCGGGGCTGGATGGGGCACGAGATCCCCTCCATCAGTGGCTCTGCGTCCGGGGGGACCAGCGGCGACAACGGCCCCACCATTGCAGGGGCCTTTACCGGGGGGTCGGGCACCTGGTACCGCAAACCCCAGCTCCCCCAGTACAGTTTCTAACGCTGCGTTGGGAGGGGATGGGGGCTCCGGTGCGGATGCTCCCACCCCGGTGCCTGCCCGCCCTCTGAGCCCGGCCCTCACCCTTTCTGCCACCACCAGATGTGCTTGCCGGTGCAGGGTTTGCAGTGGGGGGGAACATCTGGCGGGGAGCAGGCAGCCATGCCGGGGCGTCGGCGCCGTGCCGATGGCACAGATGTGGCGGGCGCCACGGCCCCGAACACAGGCAGCTCTGTCTGCTTCCAGTGACCTGCAGCCATGACAAATGCGGGTAATCCTCTGGCTCTGCCGCTCCGTACGAACCCACAGCGAAGTGCCGGCAGCTGCTCTCATACTGTGTGCTGCTTTGGAGCAGTCGTTTCCTATTAAAAACCTTTTTTTTTTTTTCACGAACATCTCTGCTTTTTTCACATGGTGAAGGGACAAGACACCCCTTAGGGATGAGATGAATTTATTAAATATTTGGCAGATGACAGAACATGGCTTCCAGTTTACAGGTTTCTGTTAGAGACATTCCCCACACTTACAGCATTGGCTCCAGCGCAGGTTTGCCAACCGCTCCCAGGGACGCGCCCGCACTCATGCGGTGCCAGGAATAGGGAACAGCACCAAAGCTTGGCACGGTCCCCGACCCCCCGACTGCCGGGCTCTGCTGCTGGGGACACCCCAACTGCACGGGCACGGCCAGGGCTCGGGGAGCCTCTGAGCACGCCTGTGCCAAGGGATGGCATGAGTGGCCAAAGCCACCGCCTTCCTTTGGCACATCGCCGACAGACCAGCCGGGTGTGGGACATACTGCAGGGCACCCGTCCCTATTCCCTACCCTGTGAAAACTGGGGGTTTCCCTCTCCTGGCATTAACCCCCAGCACCGGGGCATTGGCTGGGGATGCCAGCGCAGGGACATGGCTCTGTCTAGGTAACGGTCCCACGAGAAAACATTTTTAGGTGGCATTTTGCTTTTTTGTTCAGGTGGGTTTTGCCCTAAGGAAATTGCAAAGTTTCCTTGCAATCCGAATTTGATGTGTGCTGCCGGCCGGCTCTGCCCGGCAGGAGAAGGCACCGCGAGCCCCATGGCTCTGCCCCAGCCTGTGCTCAGCCCAAGTGGGAATTAAAGCGGGGCTTAATTACAGCCGCCGTGGCTATGCCGCAGCACTGGCATGCCTTCCCATCACTGCTGAGGCACCGGGTCTGTGCTGGGGACCGGCCATTCCCTGGGAGCAGAGCCGTCTCCCAGGAAAACCAGGGCGATGCGGGTGAGGGAGCGGTGCCGTTCCCAGCAGTTTTGCAGGTGCCGGGACGATCGCAGGTGGTTTGGTCAGTATTGGCGAGGGAATTACAGCACAGAAAGTCACCGGAGAGCAATCAGCAACTATTCCCTTACAGCCCATCTCAACACACTGTCCCCAGGATTCAGCAGCGATTCCTGACACCACGGCCCGTGGCCTGCCTGCTCTGCCCGCTCTGCCTGCACCTGCCCGGCTCCGGCAGCACCGTGCCCGGCTGGGCTCTGCGCGGGGCCCTGCCGTCCTCCCCGGGCTCCGGATCCGGTCCCGCTCTCTGCTAGCGACACCCATTCCTGGATCCTGACGAAAAATGACCACCCAATTGCATAAAATAAAGCCCCAAATAAAGCAAAGAACCGTATCTGTGGTTATTTATATTTTTACCGGCAGCCTCAGGGGTGCGGGCAGATGCTGGGCAGCAGGGATGGGCAGGGAGGCACCGGCAGACACGCTCAGACCCAGCAGATCTCCCGAGAGCAGCACCGGCACGCGACACGCTGCCTGCAGTGCATGCAGGCACCCGTGCACCCACACACACAGGCACACGTGTGCACACCCGCACACGTGCACCCACACGCACCCATGCACGCGTGCACACCCGCACATGTGCACACACAGGAGATTTCCCTGGCAGCCTCCGGGACGTTGCATCCCGGGCGCTGAGCAAGGACTTGGGTGAGCGGCCGGTCCCTCCGGCACGGTGCCACCGGCCCGGGGAACCCGCACACGCTGGAGCCGGGGTGCAGTAATGCCACAGCAGGACACAGCCTGGGGACATATATTAAAGCCCGGCCTGAACTGTTCCTCCTGGAGGGTTTAAGGCGATTATTCCGAAGGCAAACAATAGTTTGTAAGCAGGTTTCAAAGTTGACCATAAGCAAGCTGGGGTGCTGGGTGGTTTTTCCCCTACACAATGTCCCAGCATGTCACCGGTGGAGGCGCCTGGTGTTACCGGGGTGCAAAATGATTCCATGCATCCTGTCCGGCGCAGGAGCCCCTGCTGATGGCCATGGCACAGCTCAGACCCCAGCATCCGCGCTTGTCCCGGTGCTTCCCGGGCTCTACCGGACCAGTCTGTGCCCCAAGCCCTGCTTTGAGCCCAGTGCCAGACTGGTGCTGGGGGCAGCGGCACCACGAGGGCAGATCCCAGGGCACCGGGACCGACCGCACCAGCTGGGCTTCACCAACAGGGTCTGGGGACCAGCGGTGACCTCCCTAAATGACACCGTTGAGTGACATGTCATGACAGCCTGCCCGGAGTGCCGCCAAGCCAGCTAACCCTGCTCTCCTCGGCATCACCATGCACCGCAGGGAAAGGCTGGGGGGACCCCGCGGCATCGTTCCCGTCACCTCCGAGCGATGGCGGAGGGAAGCTACCGGCAGCAGGCCGACGAGGACAGGTGCAATTAAGCTCAGGCCTTGGTGATCCGATGCCTGGACCTGGCTAGCAGCTGCCCTCACTCTCCATCACCCCCGGTTGCTCCTGCTGGCTGCAGGGTGCACATTACTGGAGCCATGCCCACAGGACCGTGGCCTTTCCGGGACCCTTTAGACCAGGGGGGCACAGATTCCTCCTGCTCCAGCAGTGGCTTGCTGGGCGAACGCCATCTTCCTGGCAGCAGCCGGCACGGCAGCAGCCAGCGCCAGCCTGCAGCCCCAGCCTTGCAATAGTATAAAGTATTATAGCTAAAATGCTTTACCGGCTACAATAAATGGCATCGTGGGTGAGGCACTGCAGAGCCACGGCACGCAGGGTCACTTTTAACACACACAGACGATATCCCCGCTGCATCTGTACAAAACCCCACTGATCCCGCCAGGTTTTCCGAACAAAGCCCAGATGCCCCCGCTCCCCTGGCTGTCACCCTCCCTGCGACCGGCAGCGCTGGCTGCAAGAGCCCTGGCAGCGGGGGGTTCTCCCCAGCGTCTCCCCTCCGAGCGCCTGGCCAGCCGGAGCGGTGGTGGCCGGTGCTGGCAGGTCCCGGCGGTGCCACCTGCACCTCCTCCGGCTGCGGCCGGACCGCAGGCTCAGCGAGATGCTCGCGGCCGAGGTGGCAGCTGCGGCAGGAGGTTTTTTTGCCTCCTGGCAATTGTGGTAGCAAAAGCGAGAAGGGAAAGTCACAGGGTGAGTAATAACAGGAAAAAAGCAGCAAGCGTGACGCTCCCCTGCGATCCAGGCTTTGTGCTTCCCTGACGGCTATGGGAGACGTGTCTTCATCCCTTCCTTCCAGTCTGTGCCACATTTTGGGCCCTGGCACCTCTAAGGAGGCGACGACTTCCACCCCACCATCCCACACGTTGTCACGGGCTCTCCCATCACCGCCCCGGGCTGCCCTGCGGCGCAGCCCCCCTCCTCCGGCACTGCCGCCTGTGCAGACACCCAGTCCCTGACGCCGGACTCGGCGGAGCTCGGCCGGGAGCTCCCAGCTTCTTGCCCGCATGAGGTGCCAGGAGATCCCACCGGCACGATGCAAACTCCCCGGCCGCTTGCACCTCTGGCCAGCAGGAGGAAGACCCCGGTGCCTGTGCAGCCGTAACACCTCCTGCTGCCGACAGCCTTCGCCACCCCAGCAGGTCCCCGAGCGCGGCCATCAGCAAAACATTCCTATTTTCAGTGCTCAAATCCTCCCGTAGCTGCAGCCAAAGCTCCTGCAGGTCCTAATTCAGCAAATTCAGCCGAAAACGCACACAAAACCTTCCCCATCCCCGCGAGCGCACTCTGTTTGGCAGGCTAAAGCTAACATGCTGCACCAGGTTATCATCACTTTCCTTTCCTTCTTGACAGCTCATTCACAATATTTATATTCAACTAAGTCTGTGGCCACCACGTACGTTTATTTTCTCTCTCCCCAAGGGCTGTAGGTACCCAGCGAGCACTTTCCACGGAGAACCGAGGCCATGTATCGGTTCAGACAGGAAGAAAAGCTGAGGGCTGGTTTCAGGGTTTATCACTCCTTTCCATTCATCACCCTTGATAAATATTTATAGATGCATTAGGGCACTCAGCTCCTTCCACTAAAAATAACATTCCTAAGCACCAAGAAAAAAAAAAAATCACCAGTGATTGGAACTGATTACAATGTTTTCTAAGCAGCTATGGAAGAAAAGCCTAGCAAGGATCAGAGAGTGGTGAGCTGCCAGCCTCAGACTACACAACTTGGGTTATTTCTCTTAATTTTAAACAAAACCGAACTCGACGCCTGAAAATGAATGCAGAGATGCTAATCTAAGCCTAGCAATGGCCGTCCCTGAATTCCTTGCTTATAAAGGGAAATTTTTTAACAGTCTGAAGAGAAGCAGAGCCAGGAACGCTGGGAGGCAGGCGGCTGGTGGCCCGTGGCTGCTGCTGCTGCTCCTCTGGTTGTGCAGCCCTCCACCCGTGACGTGCCCTGCCATTTAATCCCAGGATGACACGCGACATCACACACGATGGCAACCAGACACTGACAGACAGCGCGGTGTTTGGAGACGGTGAGTTTTTTGAAGGCAGAATCCCCTTCGTGTCACACGCAAGGGATCCAGGAGGCTCTACACCCATTTTTTCATGCATATCGAGGGGCAGAAGTCAAGAGGAAATAACCAGTGTGTGACGCAATGATGACACTATTTGGGAGGAAATCAAAAAAGATCAGTACATTTAGCAGGAGCAGGGAGTATTAGCTTTCCTTTCCTTTCCTTTTGTTTTTTTTTTTTTTTTTAAACCTCCCATAAATTGCTGAGTTTGATGGGGTATTGTCTGATTACCGTTAGTAAACACATGGAGGAAAATAGTACATGCAATGACCTAAGAGGCAAGTGCCCACAGGGAAAGCCCTCCAGGTGGTTCAGAGAAAGCCGCTTTCATCAGCAGGTGGTTGAGATCGGTCACAGTTGCACGATGGTGAATGTATCGGCTGAAATGTGCCTCTTCCAAAGGATGGGGAGACGTCTCTCAATCGTAAGCGTAACCCTCCATGCCTGCGTCATCAGAAACACACAACGCGCCGTCAGCATCTGCAGAGAGCAGAGCTCCGGCCTGACCCTGCACGGGTTTGGAGATCAGCTCCCGCACGGTCGCAGGGCAGGAGCCAAGCTCCTCTGCTGGGACCTCCTGAACCCTCTGGTTGGGGCTGCGCATCTCTGGGGACGTCCCGGGCAAGCTCGGAGCAGACCGAACGCGCGGCGCCCACCACGACCGTCAAGCGTCCTGCTGACCCCAGAGCTCTTCACCTTGGACCCGACAACCCGGGAAACAGAGGAAACACGAGCTCCTGAGTCACCGACACCGGGACCGCGGTGCCGTGGCAGGTCCCCAGGTCCCGCGAGCGAGGGCCCGTGAGCTGACACGGTTGACTTTGCAAGCCAAGGTGAGGTTGGTGCTGGGCATCTTCCCCCCAGAATAGCCAAGATCTGTTAACAGAAAGCCCCTGACGACGCTGCCCGTCCCAGCCCCCTCTGCCATCGGTGGGCAGCCAGAGCTGTGGCTCGGCCGGACACCACCGCCACCGGGACGGCTCAGGAGGACCCATCACAGGTTCTGGCACTGCAAACGGGAATGCGAGGAACTTGAGCTACCGCAGTTTAAAGGATTTTTTTTCTTTCACTGACATGTCTTCATTCTTTCTGGAGGATAAAGAAACCTGAAAGTAGTTTCTCTCTCTTATTTTTTCAGTTGTGTCTAATTTAGCGCTCATCAGCGCCGGTCCTTGGCGGTGTTGGAGGCACTGCTGGGCTTCTCAGGGAACAGGGAGCTTCTCGTCTCCAGATCAGTGGCTAAGGGGTGACCGGGGTCAAAGCCATCCTTTCCTCCAAAGCCATTAGAGTTAAAGGGACATTAAGAAAAAGCCACACACAGCAGTATAAACAGCTCCCCATTGCTGGCTTCCTCTCTAATGGTATAATTTCACTCCTTCTTGAGTTACCAGATTGTTTCCCAGATGAGGCAGGACTTGAATTTCTAATGTAAAAACTATCAGAAAAACTCTCAAGCCACTTTCAGGTTATCTCTATCCACCACTAAAATGGCAGGGAGGCAGAAAGGGCAAAGCCTCTTTTTCCTCCTTTGCAAATTACCTTTAGAGGACAACTGTGGTGGTTTTATCATGCAAAATTGTGTTTCAGATCCATCATGACTAATTCATCTGGCCCACTACCACCGTGGGCTGGGTCTGAACTGATAAGCTAAAGATAAGACATTCTTCTGCCTGGCTTCTCCAGCTAACCCACCTACAGTGTAAAGGAACAGGTCCTAGAAGGAAGGTTACCTAGTACACGAGTCCCCATCCCTTTCTGGCTAATTATGTGTGCATCCACGCTACATTTTTCTGCCACAAGAACCCTCCTCCTTCCCACTGGGAATGGTGAAAGATGGGCATTGTGGCTAAGGCAAATGTCCAGCGAGTGTATGGGGAGTGTGGAAACCTGATCGGGTGCCCTCCTACGAGCTTTTCAGATGGGGATGATAGGGATCTTATTCAGGTCCTTCGGAGGCATTGTCACCGTAGGGCTCAGGCTTTCTCCCTTACCGTATCTTGTGCTCTCCAACCACCTGTTTGTCTATCCATCTGTTGTGCCTTATTATAACTTAAAGCACAGGCTCTTCGAGGGTAGAGATGGTATTTTTAGTACATCTGGATAGTGTCCATCACAATAGGGTCCTATTTCCTGGCTGAGGCCTCTCAGTATAGAAGTAATACTAATAAAATAGGAGATAATGCTCTTCTCGCTGAAGTTGATGACGTTTTCCCACTGTCTGCAGCAGGAGCAGAATTCCGTCTTAACAAGAAAAAAAATAATCAACATCCTTTTGAACGGTTGTGGAGCGATGGGCAGGCGGGGAACCTTCCTTGTGCACAAATAGGAGATCAGGGGCAAGGGCAGGAGGTGACCAGGGACTTGGTCCTATGCATTGCAACGGTGCGTACAGAGCAACGCTGCTGGAGATGGGAAGAAAAAAGATATCCATCCTTACCTGAATTACTGTACAGCCGGTGGTCATCCATCTAACCTGCAACACAGGCGGAAAGGCACGTTTAGAAAGTAGGTAATTTTATTTCCTGTAAAATGAAAAATCTACCCTCCCCGTCTCTTGTTGCTCTTCTCAGGACTGCAAACAGCTTTACAGGCACTGGGACAAATGGCAAGTCCTCTGAAATACAAGGTGGGTAGAAAAGTGCTCCTGATCTTACTGAATCCCAGAAATCCCAGCATCGCGGCACCAACCCCTCCCTCAAAGCAGGGTCAGTCACTGCAGGCTGCTCGGGACCTTGTCCCATCAGGTTTTGAGGATCTCCAAGGGCGGAGACCCCACAAACTCTCTGGGCAACCTGTGCCAGTGTTTGACCAGCCTCACGGTAAAGAAGTATTTTTTATGTTCAAACAGAATTTCCTGTATTTTGAGTTGTGCCTGTTGCCTCTTGTCTTTTCACCGGGCACCACTGAGAAGACTCTGGCTCGGTTTTCTTTAGTCTTTTCCATCAGTTATTTACACACATTGATTTGATCCCAGCTCGCTCAGCCTCTCGTCGTGTGACAGATGCTTCAATGCCTTCGTCATTGCCATGGCCTTTTGCTGGACCCTCTCCAGTCTGTCCATGTCCCTCTTGTACTGGGGAGCCCAGCACTGGACCCAGCACCCCTGGGGTGGCCTCACCAGCACTGAGCAGAGGGGAAGGATCCCCTCCCTTGACTGGCAATGCTTTGCCAGCCCAGGAAACCATTCGCCTTTGTTGCACGAGGGCACGTTGCTGCCTGATGGTCAACTCGGTGTCCACCAGGACCCCCAGGTTCTGCCCTGCAAAGCTGCGTGCAGGTGGCCTCCAGCCCGTCCTGGTGCCTGGAGTTGTTCCCAGGACTTGGCACTTCTCCTTGCTGAACTGCATGAGGTTCCTGCCGTCCCATTTCTCCGGCCCACTGAGGTCCCTCCGGACGACCCGCTGGTGTACAGCCGCTCCTCCTGGTTTGGTGTCACCTGCAAACCTGCTGAGGATGGGCTCTGTCCTGTTCTCCAGAACAGATGGCTGCATGGACTACAGTTTTGATGGGTGTGGGCAGGTGTATTTCAAATTGGATATTTTTGTCTAACAAATTTTACGGGGCTGCAAACCATGCACTTTCTTCCAGCAGTTTGACAGAGCAGATCACAGCTCTTTAGTCCCTTTTCTAGCGGTATGGGGCTTATAAAATCTGACTGGCCAATACATGAAGGGACCAGCTCATGGAGAGTCTTGTTTCAGGTGATACTGTCATGGGTTCACCTCCTGGTCACCAACAGAAGCATGCCATCTTGGAGAAGGGCAGCAGGACCCAGTGACTGTGGGACAGCCCTAGCCAAGCAGGCATCCGACCTGGAATAATGACTGGCATGTTTGCAATGTATGGATACGTAACGCCAGGTTTCAAGAAGGGATAACTCAAAGAGAGTGCTGAGGCTGGCTGAACTGCTGTGGGGTGACGTCTAACGTGACTGGATGGACGTGGCTTTGCCAGCTCCCGACTGTGCTCTTCTGTGCCTGGAAACCCATGTAGACATCATCTCTGGAGATGCTGCTTAATTTGTAATCCTAACCACAAAAGACGCAGCCAACTTGGAGTCTTCCCGAATGATTTCATCCTTCTAAAGCCGTACCACGCCGCTGCTATATCAAGTGTACGAACATAAGCCTCTCCAGCGGGGAAGCGAGTTCTGAGGTTGATTAATTGGGACCCAGAGAAATATGAAATAACTTTGTGAAGAAACTTGTGAGGAAGCCCAAGGGTGATGCTGTCCCTAGGAAACACATCGCAGTGGAGTCCCTGCGAGGACCGGTGTCTCCCTGGTCTACGTCAGTGGAGAAGTTGGGGGAATACGTGAGCTGCAAGAGATTTTTCTTCTTGTCTGTCCAGGATGGGAGGAAGTAACGGAAGAGCTTTGCTGAGATGGGGATGCACACGAGAGTCACTGTGCAAAGAACGAAGTTGGGGCAGGTAGCGCTCGGCATGGGTACAGGGTCCATCGGACCCCACGTGCCTGCAGCATCCTGGCCACGGGTCCCTATAGGTAACGTGGGGCAGAGAGCAAGCGCTTCGTAACGCCTGAACTCTACGTAGCCCACACGAAACCCATTGGGACTCCCCATTGCTGTGCGAGCTTTGGTGTCTGGAGGAGCTCCCATAGAGTACACGCTCCACAGGAGGACTGCAGTTTATATATTGATCATTCCTTGATTTTTCTGCAAGATTTTTATCTCACTAACTTTGTGACATTAAGAAATCACTTACTTTCTGGCAGAGATAATATTTACATTCCACATGAAGGCTTTTGGACCAAGTTCTGCTTTTGGTTACACATCTCAGTCCCTGTTGTTCGTGTCGTCGTCCCCCCGCCCCAGCTTCAATGCTGCTGCAATGAGTAACAGAGCTGAATTTGTCTTACTACGTCTCTGCTACCATACATCATATTTCAACTCTTCAAAATCCCCCTTTCCCTATTTCCCATGCAAGATACAATGCACATTTGGAAAAAAGCAGAAGGGTCATCTGCTAAGCATCTAAAATATTTAATTGAAGAGGAATGTTCTAGGGCAAAGACAGGGTCCTGTGATTTAAAGCCAATGCAATTCTGCTTTGAAAATTCCTGTTTTAGCTAAAATCAAACTTACTGCACTTCTTCCTACAAACTTATAATGTCTAATACTGATGGACAAACCATCAGGAAGCAGAGCATTTCCAAACACCTGAATGCTTTGCAGGACTTGCTGTACAGAAAAATTCAGGAAAACGAGCTCTTTTGGTGAGAAATGTGAGCCCCGCCACTTCAGCTTAGCCAGAAGGAAAATGTGCGTACAACAAAAAAAAAGGATAAAAAGTTCCAGTTTGTTGACGCTGAACTTAGGTTTGGCTCAAGTGAGACAAATGCTTGGGCTGATTCAAACCTGTCCGAGTCTGTTTCTCGTGCTTTGGTTTAAAACATCGAAAGCAAAAGTCAAGAGACCCCCGAGCAAGGTCTCTTCCCAAGGAGGCTCAGGGAGGTGCTTTTGTGTTCAGTTGTGGAGTGTGACATGAGGAACAGATCTCCTGCAGACGCCTCCAACTCAACCGTACGCTGCACGGTTGTTTGCAAGTCTCGGGGCTGCACTCCACGCCTGCGATGATCACTTCCAGCCCCGGGAATAACTCTGCTAGCACGTGTCATGGATTCATTCGCACCAAAGGAAGATGTGGTCTGGGGAGGATTAGTATCTAGACCTGCAATCCAGGGATAGCAGAGATGAAAGAGACCTCCTGTGAAACCGCGTTCAGCCGATGGCACTGCCTACACGGGATTACCGTCAGCAGAGTAATTCTGAACATTTGTCCAGCCAAGGTCACAGGAGGCAGTGGTTCAGCAGATGATGGTCCCACCGCTCAGGAACTCACTGGTAACCAGCCCACGCTTTGTTTTTTTCTAATATATTCATCTGGAGTTCTCGCAGCACTCAGAGCAACTCCTCCTCCTCCTCTTACACATTTCTGTGCATGACCTTTGCTGAAAGAAAAACATTCTTGAAAGCTGAATACACACGCTGAAGAAATCCTGGCCATGACATCATCTCAAGCCATGGCAGATGGTGGAGGGAACGACCCAGCAGCATGGCGATGACCGGAGCAGACAAACCTGTGCTGTGTCTGCAGGTGGCGTAACAGCAGCAGCAGCAAGGCGGGCTGCTTCCACCCGGAGCCATTTGCATTCACAGCCCTCTCCTGGGACTCCAAATGGAGATGCCAAACTCAGCTCCTGCGGAGGAGCAAGGCAGAAAATGCTTTACAGCCCACAGACTGTAGTTTGTCCCCTTACCTCGGTCCTTTCCATTCTGCATTTTTTCTGTTTCTTCTTCATCTTCTTCCTCTGCTTCAAAAAAAAAGGAAAAAAAAAAAGCAAACATGAGACAAGCAGGTGAGAGAATAGATGCTCAGGGAACTTTTGAATAGATGCTTGGGGAACTTTTCTGTGGCAAGGAAGAACTGGCTTTTCAGGCATAGCGGACATTAGAGGGGAAAGAGGATGAGTGTTCAGGCTCCCAAGGAAAATCTGGATGGAAGCATCATCATCCTTCCTATGGCACGGTGCCTGTTCACTGCTGGCGGCGAAACAGTCCCCGCTCCATCCTGATCGGATGATTAGAGGCTGTAGAATACTAGCTGGAAGCGGTGTCTACATTGTCCAAAAGAGTGGACTACTACCTGGCCCGGGTAGTACTGGGACCAAAGTCCCTTGTGCACTCTTACTTTAGCACTGTAAGAAACAGAGAACTGCACAATGTACACAGTGGGAAGGAAGTCACGACTTTTATGCCGAGGTCAAACCTAAGGAAGAAAAATGAAAACGGTTTACAGTGAGGTGAAAACCTTGGAGGGTCCCTCCTGGGGTTGCAGGGTTTGCCCATGCAAGGTGCTCAGGGACGCCGACGCTCACACTGGGGCAAAGCCACGTAACTGGTGACAGGCTGTGCCTCCAGAGACAGGCGCTCATTATGTCTGAGAGCTGGTGGTTCATTATATTTAACTCCGGCTAAGTTGAAGAGAGTTTATGGCCAGGCTCGTATTTATGTAGCAGAGAGCGGGAGCAGAAGGTCACATTCTTCTGCAGATGGTGGCTCATATCTCTCTGCGCAACATTTCAATGAGACCTGTGTAAACAGGTAATAGTTATTATGAGCAGTGATATCACTTCTGCCTACTTCACATGCTGCTGAGAGCAAAGAAAGGGAGAAAACCCTGCAATGAAAAGCACAATTTGAAAAACTGAAGCATTCTGAATTGATCTGATCAAAGGGGTTCTTATACACATTTGATCTCTTTGTTGCTTTGACAGCAGGACCGATGAGACACCTGGGAGTCACACAGCCTCTGCCTACTCAGCGATGGCTACCAATGAGTCCTTAATGCGAATGCAGAAGACATCACTGACAAAACCAAACGCATTTTTAATAACAAGAGACGTGACCCGGAGCTCAGCAGCCGCTCTGTGTCCTGAACCTGGCTCCTGTTGGGCAGCTTTGCAGGGCAGGGGCCAAGCTGCCTCCGGCAGTATCATGCCTGGTCCCTGGAGAGCAGCAGTGGGTGTCTTTTTAAGCTCAGTTGGGAGTAAAAATGACGTCAAGTGTTCCCTCTGCAGCACCAGGAGCATTCGACTATCGGCACAGGAGAAGGGGATGGCCAGAGCATCTCTGGAAGCCCATCTAGGAAGGGGTAACGCAAGCAGTGTTTCCTTTCCAAAGGAATCTGTTTTCTGAGCTTGTGCAAAGGTATGGAGAGGCAAACAGAGGTGTGGGTGGCGTACGCACCCGTGTCTCACAAAACACTCAAAACACAATGCCTGCAGCTATATTGGGCGAGCCTGGGGCTGGAGGAGGTGTCTATTCTCACAGTGTACCTCCAGGACAATATGTGTTAAATCCCACTGACTCTCATCAGCTGAGGATAACTCATGCTTTTCCTAATTTACACAAATGAAATGATTTCAGATACTTTCAAGGGAGCCTTCTTTAGTATCTGCATATCCTCAAGTAGGAGAGTAATTAATTCCATTTTCACTCCCTTGTGAACCATAACTGCTTTGCACGATCCCCGACAAGCCTGAAAGGGCTGTCAATAGCGCAAACCCGGGCTGTTTGCATTTGCCAAACTCTCAGGGATCTCAGAGGAGGGCAGGAGCATCGCAGGTCCAGCCGACGCTTCAGCTCTGCCACCAGCCACCCCGGACCAGACCCTGAGCTCAGCCGTACCGCTGCAAACGCACTCCTCTATTAAAAGCAAAAAATAAATTACTGCAGACATCTGTTTTGGGCAGAGGGTTTGTTCACTGGGTTTCAGCCTAGCAGGAAGAGAGCTGTGCGTCTCGAGCATGGTGATTTATTGAAGAAACACACGGCCCTTCACTGCAATGGCACCAGCGGTGCTGCTGTCATACATGAAAGACTTTATTAACTCACAGCTGCCTTTGCAGCCAAGACACAGGGTTTAGACTGGGTGAATTTACTGCTTAGCAGTAAAATATCAACCCGGTTTATAACTGTGACTTCTCCATTAAGGGCAGTGGGAACAAAAAGCCTAACTGGTTTTAACATGGAGTTTGATAAGTTTATGGGGGGATTATGAGATAGAGCAAGGGGTTGGGGGAGGTATGAAACAGAAACCATGAGGTTCAGTCTGAATACAGAATGCTTTACTTTTTTCTTAAGAGAAGGCACCCCACAAACAAGCTGCTGAAATCCTAAATGGTCATATATTCCATTGCTGACAAAGCTCGAGAGTCACAGGATGCGTCCCTGGACTATAGCAGAAGCTGCTACAGTCCCATCAGGGTGTTTACTTCCACTGGCCCAGTAAAAAGGCACGAAGGGAATAATTACGTTTCTGCCACATCGCTGTTTAATCCTTTGTTGCAATTGGCCTCACGTACATTTACTATATATTTGTGATTACGGCATCTAACGGGGATTCATGGCACAGGAGTCTCACCTGCTGCACAAGTATTGCCGTCACTAAGCAATACTTTGGGGGGACTCACTCACACATCTGCCCTGGCTTCTGACTTGCTGGCTTGTGTTGTTAAGGAGCTCTGACTTCCAGAAGTGGGACTGGGAAGTGGCACTTCTCCTGCCTCGTAAGAGGTCCAGGACATGCCTGCAGGGTACTCTGGAAAAGCTGCTTAATGCTGCTATATATGCACGATCAATACAAGCAGGAGTGTGGGCGCTAGATGTGAGTCTGCTTCATGAATCACCAAACGGTGCTATCAGCCAGGTTTGTATCTGCAGAGTATTGCCTTAACTATCAGTGATAAAAATCAATGGAAAGCCTGTTCAGGAGGTATTTGGAGTTCTCAATGATGTTAGCTATAAAGATTATTTTTCATTTTATCATTGAAAAAAATGAACACATAATCTCACATTATGCTTTAAGTAGTTTTTATAAAATATAAACCTAAAGACAAATCTCCAACTTGTGGCTTCAAGCTCTCCTTTTTCTGCTGCGCGATGTGTCGCTACGTTAACTCTTACCTGAATGAAGTTCCTTCACCAGCGATGACATGGTGTTGGTGATGGAATCGGCTGCTACCAGCAGGTCATTGCGGAGGTTTCTCCTCGTACCTGGGAGCAGAGCAGACACACAAACAGCAGGGATTGCACATGCCGCACTGCCACTGCCCAACCTCCTCGCGCCGCGATGCTCGGCCACGCGTCCCTCACTGGTCCCCAGCAGCGTCCCCATCTCGGGACAGAGTTTGGGTGCCTCAGCCCTGGCCCCATCAAAGCAGCTCGGCTTAGCAAGACATGGTGATTTGCTCTGGAACAGCCCAGTTCTGCTTGGCTGCCTGATTGCCTGTTTGGCTAATTAGCTATCACACCGCTCTTCTCCTTGACAAGGACAGCGCTCGTACGGCAGCTCAAGGGCAGACGCTTCTCTCTCCATGACAGGAGTCGCTGGGCGCTGGCTGTGGCGCAGCTGATCCACACATTTTGTTTGTGCAGAGTCGTTATCGCTGCTGGCTTCTCTGTTGCAATCAATATTGCTCAGGTTTGAGCGGAATAAAAGATAACTGAATTCTCGCCCTCTGCAGAGCTCTCCTCTTGCGTCACTGGAGGAAGCAATCCTCTTCCTCGGTGTGCCACACAGCTGGGGGGCATGGCACCTTGCTGTCACCCACAAGGCATTGCCCAGTTCCAGTCTGCACACTTGTCTTGTGCGAGCCTCTGCTCGAGGGACCTGCTCACCCCATCAGCAACGTGAACATCTGCCACGGCTCCGTCAGAACGACCGGGACCAGCCAGGGGCCACGATCTGCAAAGGAACCGTCAAACCGGCTGCTGCCCATAAGAGAGATGAGTGAGGGCAGCAGGAGCTGCTCCGTGTCGGGGATAATGCTTATTGCTGATGCTGGGAAGATAACGATCTCCTTCGCCATCTATTCTGGTTCCCTGTGCCAGTCCCTCCGGCAGAGCCAGCCATATTCTCGCGGCAGAGCATCCATCCTGACGACCGCAGCCCAATTCTGCGGCGCTCCAGCGCCTGCAGATGCTGAGGACGTGACTCCCCGTCCTTGCCGAGCCCCCTTTCCTCCGGCACCTTTTTGTGCTGCACTGTTTCGGTTTTATTTGGAGGCTTTGATGGCGCGGGGTCACGTTTTCTGCCCTGGCAGGTGGTCTGTAGCTGCAGTTTCTCAGGTTGCGGAGCCAATGGCCCCGAGCTGAAGCTTTGCTGGGAGCAGGTCCCTGTAAGGGTTCATTGGCCCCAACTCAGCCATCCCCGTGCTTTAACTGCTCACAGAAAATGGCTTTAGGCAGTCTGTTATCCCACACAGGCACCAGACGTCCACACTGGCGTAGCCGCCAGGAGCATCGCTTTGATGCTGAGTGTCTGACAGTGCTCTAAGATCTCGGCATTTGGGACCCCATCCTGCCATTTACTCCAGCGAGGGCATGAAGACAACACGTGGAATTGCCGGAGACATTTGATGTGACATTTTGCAGCTGTACTGAACTGCAGTAACGACAACTGTACATTACACGTTTACTTTTGTTTGAAGTCGGGTGTCTCTTTCATTCCAGACGTGCTGCTTTAATCTCCCAAATGCTGTGCTGGCTTTTACTCCGTCCTTGGCTGGGGTGCTGTCAGAGTGCCTGCTCCTACATTTTGCCTATGGATTTTGGTGCTGTTTGAGCGCTGCCAGAGCGCGCTACTGAGCTGACGTGCTTTCCATCAGCATTTTTTTCTTCCAGATTAGGTTGCCAGCTGACCAGCATCATGCCCAAGGCAGCAACAAGGCACTGGGTGTTCCTGTGCACGTACAAACAGTGTGCAATTCCCGGGAAAAAGGCAGATCTAGGCCAACAAGTCTGGGACCTCTGACTTAGGGGACTCCTCTGCATACAGGGCCACTTCATCCAGGTCTCTAGATGTCCCAAGTCCTGTCACTGCATGTGACAGTGAAGCACGGCCACCACCCTGCCCAGCGCTACTTTTGGGCGTGAAAGGTTGTAAAATTCCAGCCTGTCTCCCCTGTGAAACAGATGAATAATGTTAATGAGCACGTCTGGACATGTACGTGCAGAAGCCACCTGAAGCCCTCCTGGCTGGTGGCATTTAGTTATTTTATTATGTGAAAACATAGAAATTTTATCCTGTTTCCTGTGTTCTCCAGTTGCCTTGATAGCACTAATTGTGCAGATTGCCTTTCCGGAAGGATCATTCCAGGAAATTTATTACAGAGTCTGTTGACCATTCTTTTCTTACAAGGGTTTTTCCAGTAGTTGAATAAGCCACCACTGTGGTTATCACGAGAGGAATTCCACCTTTCTGTTGCCAGCAGTGGATCGTATTTGCATCTAAGAAATCCTGAGGGACTGTTTTCTTCTCTTTCAAGATGATAAACAGCAGCATTAGTTTTCTAATTAGATGGTGGCCTCTCTATCTGACTATTTCAACCGGAATACCATCCAGACATTTTATTCTAATACTGCGTTCTCTCTCTTTGGCCAAGTGGAAGATCAAGAGATCACCTATGGAAGAAACTTACCTAATCTTAAGACTATTTTATTAAAATCACTGGGACTCAATTCTTTAAAGGTTTCCTTCTCTAGACCTTCCCGCACTGATGGGGAAGCTCGCAGAAGACTTGTGCCCTGGGAGGAAAGACAAGACGCTGACATCCCTGCCCGCTCCCAGGTCACAGCAGCAAGAGGTGGAACAGCGCCGACATCTTCACTCCCTTTTCCTCCTCTCTCCCACTGTGACATTTTATAAGAAGCTGGTGGATAAGCAAAAGTTAGCAAAAATAATTTAAATGTTTTTGTTAAAAAATGCTCATAAAATAAGTGTACTGCAGGCATTGCCTATAGACTTTTTGCTTCTGGGGAGTTGTCACCCACACTGACACCTAGCTGTTGTCATGTGGCTGCTGTACAAATCCTTAGCCCAGCCCTGAATAGTTTCATACAACACCTGGTTCATTGCAACATATATTGCTGTCAGGTGTTAAAAACCTAGAAAAAAACAAGTTTTCACTTTGGGCAATATCAACAGGTCCTGACGAAGACTATCGCCTTATGAACCAGTCATTCGGGTAAAAGGCATGAATAAACCCTTGATTAATTACATCAGCTTCTACCGGAGCCAGGAGTTTGAGGAAGACAGTGATAGTAAACCGTGCAGAGAGAAGTTTGCTTTGTCATGGCTTTTGCCTGTATCTCCGAAGAAATAAGCAGAAAGATAAGAGCGCAAATTTGGATGCCAAAGCAATACTGTAAAGTGAAAAAAAAATCAAGTAGGACAGTTAATGTACTACTGTAATCATGTGTTCATTACTCCTAGCAGCAGAAAGGAGATAATTTCATGTCTTTGTGCTCTCCTAATTAAAAAAGGAAAGGGGAAAATGATGAAGCAGATAGAGCAGATTTTCCCAGTAACTGGTAGGACTCATTGCGCTGCTGTTCCACTTTACGCAGCCTGGAAAAAGAAAGCCAATCTGCAAAGGGGGGAAGGAGAGGCAGCTGCCAAAGAAATCAGTTGAGAGCTCTCGGCTGTACCATCAAACTTGTTGTAGAGATGAAGAGGAGGCGACTGGACCACCCACAGCAACAGATGGAGTGTTGTGCCTCTGGTATTTGGCATCTTGCCTCCCTGGAAATGCCTGCTTCTGCTGTCGTTTCTGGAAGTGTTTAGAGAGATGAGGAGCTTGTTCCTACCAATGGGATCGGAAAAAGACATATCCTTCTCACAGAGGAGTTGTAGATACTCGGTGTTTTCAGACTGGATGTCCTCCTTCACCTGACCTGTTCACCGGTTAAAGTTCTGGAGAACAAGTAACAGCCTTTCCCTCTACTGAGTATGCTGGGGGCTACGGGCTTGCAGTCCTTGCGGTAGCACTCCAGGCATCAAATACCAATTAAAAGTATTCACTGATACTTCCTGCTCCTCTGCTACCATTTTGTAGTCTCTTTCCTCACCTCCTTCTGGCAGCAGCTCATTTAGGCAAGGAAGAAGATCGTTCTGGAAGGATATGTGCAATGAGAAGCTGATAAATGCAAACTGTTATTTAAAATCTGTTTGGTTTTGAGATTTATCTTCAGTTCTGGGAAGTTTGTTTTCATGTTTTCTTTGTTTTGAAAAGGAGACCATCCATCTGACAAAGGTATTTGACACTGATATTCACGATTTTCCCTACCCAGAATGAGAAAACAACACCTCCAGTTTTGTGACTCCATATGATACAACCTGTCATCTTTTGAAGAAATAAACAACCCGGCCTCTGCAACAAGATGAGGGCTCTTGTTTACTGCAAAGGACCAGTACACAAGAGAGGCTGCAGCACCCCGGCACTACAGGCTCTAAGATGTCCAGTACCCGGTGGGATTTCCCACGGAGTACCAAGAGGTCCATATGAAGAGTTGCTGCCCACCGGTTGCCTCTGCCCACAGACAGGTGAAGTCCTTGCCAGTGCATTAGGGAGAGGTGGATTTTCTGTCCTTCTTTCTTTTATTGTCTATGAGAAGAATATAAAATATGGCTGGATGTCCACCTCCAGAAACACAGATCGTGTTCAAAAACAACCTCTGTGTCTGTCAAAGGTACCTGGGGACACCAGGTCCTGCTGCTGTTTTTCTCATAACTCTACATCCCAGAATGCTTCTGGAGTACTAAAGATGAAGAGTTCTGGACCAATATGGGCAAAAGAGAAGAATGCATAAAACCCAAGTGACACCACTCCTGAGAAATACAGAGTATGGGAACCCGTTCCTACTGGGAATGGCTTCCTTCACCACGAGCAGAGCTGAAGTAGGTAGGACTGAAGAATAACTAATTTCCCCCTCATTTGCAGTGAGATGGTCCCTGAAGGTAAAAAAAATATTTGCCAAGATTCTTGACAGCAGACTGACAGTCATGTCTTTGCTTGCCGCCTTCCAACATCACCAGATAGTAAAGCCTCTTTGGTATTTGAGGAAGAGGCAGTGGTCTGCATTGGGCTGAACAAGTTTCCATTTCATCTGGTTTTCCAATTTTGGAGCCCTTCTTGAGCCAACAATGGCTTTGACATGGAAAAGTTTGACTTTTTTGAAACGCGTGACTGTAAAACTTTTTTTTCTTTTTAAAAAGCAACAGCAGCTAAGTATAAACTCACACTACCTACAGAAGTTGGGGAATAAAAATATGTATGTCAACTGCTGCCCTGATTTTCTATAAAGCACGATAAGCTGTATTATTCACAAATGGACAGCTTACCCATTTGATCCAGCCACACTGATTTTAGCGAAGAACTGAAGGACAAGGTGGTCAGACAGGAATACAGCTCAAACTACCTGATAATCCAGCACTTCTTATGTCTACTTACGGAGCAGTTGGCAGCAATGAGTTTAGGCCAGAAAGTGATATTTTTTTCAAACACAGAGGGGAGTAACTTGTAGAAAAGCTGCAAAAGAAGGAGCTCCGAGCGTTGCAGCAAGAAAAAGTTCATTGTCCTATCTGTCTTTCTGCTTCTTCATTATGGTCTTTTTCTCTTCTCTTCTCTTCTCTTCTCTTCTCTTCTCTTCTTTTCTCTTCTCTCTTCCCTCCCCTCCCCTCCCCTCCCCTCCCCTCCCCTCCCCTCCCCTCCCCTCTCCTCTCCTCTCCTCTCCTCTCCTCTCCTCTCCTCTCCTCTCCTCTCCTCTCCTCTCCTCTCCTCTCCTCTCCTCTCCTCTCCTCTCCTCTCCTCTCCTCTCCTCTTCTCATGTTTAGCACTTTTTTCTTCCTGTCCCCAGAGGGCTGCTGCACGTCTGTGTCTCCAGCAGAGCAAGCGAGCCATTCTGCAGATGTGCACGCCAGCCAACCGCTCCGTTAGGAACAGCCTTGAGCTGTGCTGCAAAATTTCATCTTCCTTTCTGCCTCATAACCAGCAGAGAGGCAAGTAGCTATTAGTTAAATACTCTGGATAAGAGGCCTGCTTGTTTTCTTGCTTTTTGTCATTAAACTGTTTTTTTCCTCTTGCAAATCATAGCACAGTTCAACCACCAGATTTGTAAATATGACCAGTTTTTAATATCTAACTGTTAAATTACTTGTGGGCGTAACTTTCTGGGATGGAAGATCCCTTCCCCGGAGGGAAGATCACCATCACAGAAATAATTTCATCAAGTTATAAAGATTAAAAATGTGTCCCCAATCTCTTTGGTCTAGAGGACAGGAAAGGGATTCGTAATTATTGTCTCGATATTGGTGAGTTACGCTTTTGCTGTATACACAGAATCATCGAATCATAGAATGGTTTAGGTTGGAAGGGACCTTGAAGATCACCTAGTTCCAATCTCCTGGCATGAGCAGGGACACCTTCAACCAGATCAGGTTGCTCAGAGCCCCGTCCAACCTGACCTTGAATGGTTCCAGGGATGGGGCAGCGACCACCTCACTGGGCAACCTGGGCCAGTGTCTCACCACTCTCAGCATAAACAATTTCTTCCTTATATCTAGTCTGAATACACACTCTTTTACATGATGATGGCAGGATTAAGACCAGATGTGGTTCTGCTCTATGTGATATTCACCTTGTGTGAAAGCTTCCTGCACATCTCCCCCGACACCTGCAAGCGAGTCCTGCGGGACGTGAGTTGGGGTAGAGCCGGCGGAGGTGGATCTGACGGGCATGGGCATGGGGCGGCTGGCTCCGTGGGTGGGCGAGGAGTGTGCTGAGCCTGCTGCTTGCGCCTGCACGGGAGACACGAGACACAGTTTCCAAATTTTTAACTTTTTTTTGGGTCAATGTCTAAAAATAATTCTGTAAAAAAAAAAAACAACATAAGGAAAGACGCTTCACTAAAACACTCTCAATTTGAGTAATGATGTGATGCATGATCGGTAGATGTTGTGGGAGGACCCCGCGGTGGTAGCAAGCTGGGCGCAACGCATCACGCGTCGGCCTGCAGCACCCAAGGTTGTGCTGCGTGTGGTTCGAAGGCTCAGAGGAAACTGTTGCAATACTCACTCGGGCAAAACTCCCACTGGCTTCAAAGAAGATGCTGCCCCAGCAAAGCCTCCGGAGCACAACCTCCGGTTAGGCACCAGAGCGATGAGCCCAGAAAGGAGAGGGACTGACAAACGTATGAGGACGAGATAAATACAGGAGACTACATGCACTTACTGGCTCCATGTTTTCAAAAAAATAATCTCACTTAAGTACTCGGCATGTGGTGCCAGCAGGAGAGAGAGCAAGGAGGCATTCACCAAGCGATGCACCTCGCTGGGTATTTCAGGACATTTGTAGAGAGCTCGGTTCCCCATCTCCCTCCTCCGGCTGTTCATGCAGGTCTGTGCAGCCCGACCGGGCCCCCCATCCCCGGCAGTCGCTTGCTCCCCCAGCATCCATCCTTACCGCCCGGGAGGCAAAGACATCACACTGCCCCGCAGCATCAGCCATTACTTACGAGAGCTTTGAATGTGCACAGTATTACTTTATTGTTCATAATCTGGTTGCTCTCTGCAGCCACTCGTGTCTGTCAACAACCTCTGAACCCTCTTGCTCAACTGCAAAGTTATTAGTGATCAGTTTTGTCTGGCTTTGCTAACAAGGGTTTATGATCTGTGACTGTATTTATATTTAAGCACGGTCCCTATGCTGCTGTTGATTAAAGGAAAGCTACTCATAAATAATTACACACGAAGGGCATTAAAACCGTACAACTGCTCTGAGCAAATACCTGGTTTGTTTGTGCCATTTGATTTGTTGCCCTTTTTTAAAGCCTGTTCATCGTTTGCTCCCTTTGACGTGCATCAGTTACCGGGGCAACCCGGCCGGCACAGCGACGATGCGGCACGGTGACACCGCCGGCACCCCGCACAGCCCACAGGGCACGGCATCCGTTGCCGGCATGTTTTACCCATGCTCATGTCGAGCGCTGCCCTGCTGCAAGGTCCTGCTTCCCATGGGAGCGCCCAGGAATGGGATGCTGCTCGGGACTGCGTGGGGATGGCTGCAGCTCCGGCTAATCCCTACCAGCCCAAAGTTGATATTCTTATTAACATGAAAATCTAGTCATGTGTAAAATTGTCATTTTGAAACTGTATTAATAATAGGGGGATGAAAAGAAGTGAGTAAAATGCTCTTGTGACACGAGTGCAGGCAGAGGAGAGGGCTGCAGGGGGAAATGACGTCTTTCAAAGGTAAAATCATTAGAAAATGCACATGCCACACCAGCAACTTCACTTCCCCACACTAAAACCTCAAATAAAACCTTAAAAAACGACCTGAAAATGCACAGAAACAGGCAGGAGTGTCTGAATTTGCATAAATTTGTGGCAAGACGCCTGCCCACCACTCGGCACTCCCAGTCCAGCACGTGGGATGCGGCAGGGTGGAAGCGGCAGCGTTCACCCATCCCAGGGCTTTCGTTTGGAGGAACTGGCTCATTCCCTCTCCTCCTCCCAGACCGAGCGTCAGCCTCAGCAGCCGCTCAGATGAGGAAAAACAGCCCAGGTGTAAATTAAGACTGAAAACCAGGAGGCAACCCAGTGCTGACACCCACATCGGAGGCAGCGGCCGGTGAGCCGGAGCTCCCCGTTCCCCAGGAGGGAGCCAGAGGAGGGTGTGGGAATATTTGATGTTTTGAAGTTTGTTCCCCGGGTTGCACCTCGCGTTGTGGGACCTTGGCACGTGTTCCTGTTCACCACCTGAGATCTGCTGAGGGTGACAGGTGTGAGAGGGATTACAAATGAAAAGCCATCTAGAGATTTTGGTAGTTGGAAAAGCAACAAGTTCAATTAATGGAGTAAGACCTCACCGCTGACCTCCTTTCCCCAAAACACATTTGCCTAAGCTGCGAGGGGACAGATTTTACCCTGTGTGGCAAACTCGACCTGTCCCACCCCCACATCTGGCCCACGGTGGTTTTTGCAGATGTGCTCGCTCCTTGGACCAAGGGGAGACCCGGAGCCCCAGAAATGCTGATGGGCTGGCAGTAACAGCCGGGAGAGCAGCACCCACCCCATGCACACGTAGACTTCAGCCCTTGGGAGAGGGAAATCTTTTTTTCACTGTCATTTATCCGTGAGACACACTGTCTACATTTATATTCTTAGAGTAAGTGCCCAAGCACTCTAATTATTTTTTTTAATTTTTTTTTTAACCACTGGGCATGCAGATGGGCCCTGCTGATTTGCATACTGCAGCCACCGGAGCAGAGGGGCTGGGAATGTCCCTCATCTGTGTGATGACGCGGTTCCTGGAAACTGTAGTGATTTTGAGAACAGCTTGTGAGGTCACACACAGACAACATATTTCCACGGGGAGCAGTTACAGGGCAGAGCTGCATTTCCCTGCTGCTCCTGTCCTCAAGCATGCTCATGCTCCCGTGCTCAGTGACTCTACGTGATGCACTCAGTAGTCGAAGGAGGATCTGAAAGTTTTCGGTTCAGTGAAGACTTGAAAATCACCTTCACAAGAAACATGCACTGTCCCAGCCTGCCTGCTGGAAACACGGCTGCTGCTCAGGACCACAGGGCTGCAGTTCCCAGGCTGCTGGTGCTCCCAGAGCTGCACTGGGATCCCCACGGGCTCCTCTGCTGCACTGGGATCCCACTGGCTCCAGAAGCTGTGCTGGGACCCCAGGGGCTCCAGTAGCCGCACTGGTGGGTTGGCCCCAGACAGCAACTAAGCACCCACCAGCCACTTGTGCGCTCCCCACCAGTGGGATGGGGGAGAGAAGTGGAAAAGCAAAAGCAAGAAAAAACTCCTGGGTCAACCTGGGATGGACTTCCTAGCCAAAGAGGGATGCGCCTCTCACTCCTGATCTAGAAGATGAGTGAAAAAACAACTCCTGGTCAACAGTGACACTAAACCTTCTCGTGCAGCATTGACCAAAAGGCAGGTGGGAAATGCCGTGGTCTGAGCTATACCTGCATGTGCACAGCATGAGCAACCTTGCGGGGCCTGTTACAAAGCCCTCCAAGTTTATGTCTCTAGGAGGAAAGAAAGAATCTGATCAATTGTGGATGATTTCTTGGGAGATCTCTCTGAGGCCACAGTTCCCATCAGACGGCCGCATTTTTCATGGCTTGAACCTGACATAGCCTGAGTATCAATGGAGCTTTCCCAGGCCAGTAGAGGAACCAATCATGAAGAAAAGTAGCAACCATCACTGCAGAACTTAAAATCCAGAAGTAGCACTGGCATCACGAGCACAATGGACAGAAGCTTTGGAAAGGAAAGGAAGAAAGATTGAGTCCAAAGCAAATGTAATGATGCATTCACCAAATTACAAGTCAGCAGAAGTCAGTTCAACCTCAGCAACAACCTCAGGGTGTGTGTGTGGGGTGTTCATTGCTGACATACTTTGGGTAAGACTTTCTGAACACACTCTGTGGGTGATGCGGAAGCACAAACCACTGTTGTCTCCAGTGGCTGGATGTACTCCCAGCACGAGCATACACATAAACAAATATCCACAGGAGAGTGAATGGGTGCTTTTCTGGGCCAGGGCTGCATGTGGTTCTCTAGCACCTGGTAATACTTGTTCTTCTCTAATTCCAGATAAAATAAAATAAAATATATCTATTCTACATATTGATCTCTCTTCTTGTACTTTATATAGCCATGTAGTCTTAACATGTTTGTGTGTTTTCCCCCTGTACTGAATGATGAGTCCTGTGGAAAAATGATGCATGTGGAAAAATGGTATATGACCTCTGACCATGATGCACATACATACAGAAAGCAGAAATAAGAACGTATGAGTTGGCGTTTTCTAACCGTTCACATTATTTGTACTGCCCCTCAGCCCATGGCTCTCAGGCAGCGTGTTGCCTGTGGGACCCCGATGGCATCTACAGCCACAAGGAACTCAGAGGTTGACTCAAAGGAGGATGCTTGAGGACACGAGTAAAAGCCAAGGACACCAATGGTGACAACGAGCCTCAGTGACAGCTGGGCTCACACTGCACGGCATGAAACCAGCCCTGTCCTAGAAAGCACTTTATCTACTGAGAAAGCAAGAAAGGCACCTGGGGCGGACAGCGAGGGAGCAGCGCAGAGCCCTGCCAGCAAAGGCAGACACTACACGACCCACGGGCGCTAGGGCTCGGGGCGAAGGAAGCCGTGGGAGGACACGGCTGGTGTAACTGTGCCTCTGCAGACGTGCGAAGTGAACCGGGACAGCCCGGAGGCAGCACGCGACCGTTAATGGGTACGCTGTGGGATGGCTGCCAAGGCATCACTGGGGCAGGTTCAATAAATCACTCTTGCAACCTTCCTTCTCCAACGGCTGAAGGCAAAGGGAGCGAATGAGGCAAGGTCCAATAAATACTGGAGTTGAGGTTGTTCCCATGGTTTTTGAAGCTGTTGAAGTTCAACATGAAGTTGAACAAGGCCAAGTGCAAGGTCCTGCCCCTGGGTCGGGGCAATCCCAAACACAGATACACAGTCTGGGGGCTGAAGGGATCAAGAGCAGCCCTGCAGAGAAGGACTTGGGGGGACTGGTGGATGAAAAGCTGGACGGGACCTGGCAATGTGCGCTCACAGCCCAGAAAGCCAACTGTGCCCTGGGCTGCATCCCAAGCAGCGTGGCCAGCAGGTCGAGGGAGGGGATTCTGCCCCTCTGCTCCCATCGGGTGAGACCCCACCTGGAGTCCTGCGTCCAGCTCTGGGGTCCTCAGCACAGGACAGACATGGACCTGTTGGAGCGGGTCCAGAGGAGGGACACAAAAATGATCAGAGAGATGAACGTCCTCTTCTACAAGGAAAGGCTGAGAGAGTTGGGGTTGTTCAGCCTGGGGAAGAGAAGGTTCCAGGGAGACCTTATTGCTGCCTTCCAGTACTTAAAGGGGGCTTATAAGAAAGATGAGGACAGACTTTTTAGCAGGGCCTGTAGCAATAGGACAAGGGGTGATAGTTTTAAACTAAAGGAGGTTAGAATCAGGCTAGATATAAGGAAGACATGTTTTACGCTGAGGGTGGTGAGACACTGGCCCAGGTTGCCCAGAGAGGTGGTCGCTGCTCCATCCCTGGAACCATCCAAGGTCAGGTTGGACGGGGCTTTGAGCAACCTGATCTGGTTGAAGATGTCCCTGCTCATGGCAGGGGATTGGACTAGACGACCTTTAATGGTCCCTTCCAACCCAAACCATTCTGTGATTCGCTGATTCTAAGTGAGCCTGTGCTGGGCCTGTTGTTTCAGCATCTCTGTTCCCCAGCACAGGCAAGTGCTTCTGCAGCTTTCCTTGATAGGAAGACGGGTTTACTGAGGAGCGTGCATGGCTTTGCTCCTCCATGGCCACCACTGCAGAACTCACTAGATGGGAAACTCTGGGATGCTTTTTGTAAACAGAGCAGAGACAGATTTGAATAGGTTTGTAAACTCCTCTCTGACTCTGTTGGGAGTTGCAGCCTTACAAAATCCTGGGAGTTATTGCATGTTCTTCCTGGAAACTGCACCAGGGAGGACACAGAAGATGGATTTCAATTTAGAGAAACAATGAAGGAAACCTCTGACCCGGCTCCTGAAATGTTTGGGAGCTGACTTCTATTTATTGGCCCCAGCTTATCAAGTCTTGTATACAAGAGTTCTGAGGTTTAACCTAAAAAAACCTTAATATTTCCTGAAGAGAAGAAGCAGAGCTCTGGCCTGTGCACCAAACCCAGTTCAACGGAGGTACAGGAAGCAGTAACCGTAATAGCTTTTAGCACGTATACAAAATGCTGTTGCACCATCACCTCCCTCGGCCCAGCAGTTTAATTGGAGGTCCCCCACTTCTCTGGTGACCTGCTGTCAAATATTCTGCAATCACTGTGACAGAGGAGAGTTTTAAAGGAGCATTGAAAAATTCAGGTCGGAAGGAGCCTCAGAGGGTGTCCAGTCCAACCTTCTCCACTGAGCAAGGTCAACTTCGAAGTGTTGCTCAAGGTGTTCTTCAGCTGATCTTTGAAAATCCTCCAAAAGGGAGATCCCACCAACCCTCTGGGCAGCCTGCTCCAAAGTTGAACCACTGTCATGGGAATTTCTTTTCCACACCCAGCCAGAACCCCCTGGTCAATCTGTGACCATCACCTCTTGGTTTCTCCATGCACCTCTGGGAAGGCTCTGGCTCTGCCTTCTTCTCGGTCGCCCGTTAGGAGATGGAAGATTACAGCTGGATTTCCTTTTTGCTCCTCTTCTCCAGGCTGAACACAACCAGCTTATATGTCACCCTGACCAGAGGGTTTTGTAGAACATGGACATTAGAAAGAGCTTCTTCATGGGGAGGTCACCAGAGACGTAAGGGACCTCCAACCCTTAGAGCTTTTCAAAGCTTGCCTACGTAAAGCCATAACTGACTTGCTCCAGTGCCAGCAGCAGTCCTGCTTCAAGCAGAAAGTTGGGCTAAAGACCCCCAGAAGGCCTTATATTTCTACAGTCTACAGATGTTTACTGAGAAACTAAGAAATCTTGCTTTGCAAGAAATATACATTGATTTTAATGCATTTTATTATGTAGCATATTCCTATGAATAGATTAAAATAAAAGGGATTGTGTATACATATAAGAACAAAGAGCTAACAGTTTTTAGATAAGTGATTTAGACAAGTAAACATCTCATCATGCCCCAAATAACTAACTCCAGAAAATACAGCAGAAACAGAACGAAAATGAAAATATGAACACATGGCCTACAACTCTCATTTTTTGTTCTGCATCTTTGCTGCAGGAGATAGAGCAAGCCAGAGTACGTCAAACAGCATCTAAGAAAAAGCAGGGGGTCTTCATTAGAAAGTGAAATGGCAACGGGTTTTTCATCTGCATACCATGCACATTTGATGTCTAATTCACATTTACCATGCTTCCCTTTGTCTTTACTTAAGAATCATGAGATGGCTCTTGAGCCCGGCTTCCTCACGTCAAGTATCATGGGGCTCAAGCTGAAGAGCTTTTATAATATTCACTGTAAGTAACTGGAGCTCTTCTCCATGCTGCAGGGCCTTTCTTGGAAACAAAAGCCCCTCTCTTCTCACCCAGGTGTTCTCTCCATATCAAGGGCTGGGGACACACACTGAACCCAGCCCCCTGAAGCTGACACTGCCCATGGCTTTCTCTGCAGCTCTCTTCTTGTTCAGACCCTCAGGCCCTCTACATCCCCACATTTTCAAGTAACATTGACATCACCCTGCTCGAATGGGCAGCGTAACCTCTGCTGACGTTATTGCATGTACCGTGACCACAAAATATTATGTAGCAGGGAAGAAAAAAAATGCTTTCTGCGTATTTCACCAAAAAAACTGTCAAGTAGGAAATCAAGTTATTCTTTCCATGGATGTATAAGTCATCTGTCTAGCCTACATCATCTGTGTTTAAAACTTCATGCATATATACAACCCAAAAGCCACAAGCCACAGTGCCCTTGCATTCCTCTGCTCATTTTGGGGCTGAGCCAACCCAATAAATAGCGTCGAGGAGCCTGAAAACAACAAACTGAGACACTCCTTGCACTGAGGTTAATTTTGTTTAGAAACGTCTTGAAATATTGGGGAAATTTCTGAGTCCCGAAGAGTGCAAATATTTTACTAGACAGAATATTATGGAGTACCGCAGGCAGGTTGGGCAGGCAGCAATCCTCAGCCAACGATCAAACAAACCAACAAACCCAGAAGTTTTTAATGACGAGGAATAAATGACAGAAACACAGCGGATGTTGGACAAGTTGGTTTTGCTGAAAACAGGCCTTGCCAAATAACACTTGATTTCCTTTCTTGAGAAGATTATGAGTTTTATTGACAAGGATAATTATGGAGAAATAATATCCTTCATAAGGCATTTGATTTAGTAATGTGTGACTTTCTGATGAAAAAAGTGAGCAGTAGGCAGCAGCAGTAGTGTGCACTCTGCAC
Source organism: Buteo buteo (assembly GCF_964188355.1). Lineage (NCBI taxonomy): Eukaryota > Metazoa > Chordata > Aves > Accipitriformes > Accipitridae > Buteo > Buteo buteo. The sequence goes on from NC_134187.1 coordinate 561,991, forward strand.
AGATTAAGCAAAAGATTATTAAAAAAATGTACCACCGAAGGGCACGTCACATTGAAGGTAATTTGGGTTTGGTCTTCAGAGCAATGAATTGCCCAAGTCCTGCCTGATGCCCCCAGCCACAGCCATGTGCTGTGCACTTCCTCCTCCATCCTGACCACTTGCTGGCATCGTTTCCTCCATATTTTTTTTTTCAGTTTTCATGCACACTTCAATGCCCTGCCTGTCCCCACCGCTGGAGCAACAGCAATCCCCTTGTGTGCATGGACATACCCAATGTGGATGTGGAGCACCTCTTCCATTAGACTCTATCGTAGAACCAACATGCTGTAGACCTACAGGAAACTTTGCAACCATTGCCACAGAAGTAACAAAAATAACTTGTGTTTACTGTAATTTCAGGCACTTTTTCTGCAGTCATGAGTTATGGAAGCTGCTGTTTACAAAGGTAAGGTGCAGGGAAAGGACGTTATTTGCTGACACAGAAATGAACAGCATCATAGAAAAATGAAGCTGTAAGAAAACACCTCATCCACCCCTGTGCACCACAGCTGGATCCACTCTTTTTAATCGCCTCCTGACAGATGTTTATCTGACATGCTCTTAAAAACCTCTACATTCAGGTTTTCCTAAAGTCTAAATGAAACTCCTAAATGAAATTTTCAGCAAGTGGAGCCTGTGGCATGGCCCAGCCCTGTGGAGCAAGGACAGCAGCTCTTCCTTCCTCTGTGCAGCAATCTTTTCTGCATCTTAAGCCTTCCTTAAACCTGCTCTCAGACCTCTCTTCTCCAGGTAAACAACTCTGGTCTTTCAGCCGTGTCAGGTGAGCCAGTGGCTCAGCCAAGACAAGCTTCCTTACCGACCTGCCTGGGACTTGCCGCATCTTTTTGGAGAGCTGGAGCCCAGGGCTGGAACTCCTCTTTCAGGTGGGACCACAGCGAGGGGCAGTGGAGTGGGAGGCTGGTTTGTGGGTCTAGTGAACCCCACAGTCATCTCTAGTCTTTTTATTTTTAATACCATGAGAGCATTGACTCATGTTTGCTTTGTAATCCACCACAGCCCCAGGTGCTCGTCTGCAGAACAGCTATCCTTCCAGTGGCTTCGCATTTCGTATTTGCTTAGCTGATTTTCCCACGTACATACTGCATATATTCCTTCCTACATACTGAAATCCATTTTGTTTCCCCTCCAAATATTCCTGCAATTTTTCAGGATAATTTTGAATTCTCATCCCCTTCTCTAAAGACCCAGCAATCTCCTCCTGCTTGATGTCAAGAGCAAATCCAAGTCCCTTGCAGGAAGGCTGAATAGTAATTAATTCAGGACAGAAATAATGAACTATAGAGGAATTTCAATTTACACGTCTTTCTATTTTAATAGAAAACCCTTGACAACTGATCTTGGAGAAAACTTTCCCAACCAAATTTATAACTGCTTTGCATGAGGCTCATCTAGCCTACGCTGCTCCAGCTCTATGGGAGGAAAATAGGAGTTTGCTCTGGAGTAGGTCTGCAAAGGAGAACTACAAAGGGGATGCTCACCGATTACTGCTTTTTCCCAATACACATTTACTCAAATTGCTTTAACCTGTGATAAAAATTGGAATGCTGTTCAGCCGGTTTGCTGTAAGACTGTTTGGTCTTGTCCCTACAGCTTTTGCAGAGAGATCAGGTAGGTGCTAGAAGCATGACGATGCAAGCTAGCACTGATGCAGCTCACGGGTACACATCCTATTTTCCTGGGACACCACTGGAGCCATCGTCCCCATTCCTGCTCTGCAGCCCCTTGTGCAATTGAGTACCACAACTGCAGTCACTGGGGCTGTAACTTCCCTGCAAGGTATTTCTCCAGAATTTGGGTCTGTAACTCCATTTGCGGTTTTCCTTTTTACTAGTAATTTAAAAACTATTTATGTTAACCAGAAACAGAGAAGAAAAATCCCTTCAGTGCTGCAAATGAAACTATTGCTCTTGCTGCCTGAATAATTCCAGCTCGATCGAAGCGAATGCTAAAAATAACTCAACCCCCTCTCCACAAATACACTTTGAGGAAAATATTTAAAACAGAAAATAAGGTCACTAAATCAGAGCCCCCACCAATTGGTCCTGTTAACCTTATTCTTGTAGGAAAATTGAATTTTACTCTCCTCTGTGGCATATCAGTCAGGGCTATCGGCTCCAACAGGCCTCACACTGCCTGCTGCCCTTTTCCAAGAACAATCACGTCAAGGAATACATAAAAGGCTTATTAGTTGGGTAGGCTAATAACCTTTCTGAAGCATTAATAAAATCCCCCGACTAAAACCTAACGCAGGGCTGTTTTCAAGGCAACAGGGAGAGAGGTGTGATGCCCTCTCCCCCCCCAGACCCCCTGGTCCCCCCAGTGCGGGGTGGCAGCCAGCGAGCAGCCGGCTCGCCTGGACAAGGACCTCCGTCCTCCTGCAGCCTGTCTGAAGACGTCACACTCCCCATTTGCACAGGCACACGCTGCTCCAAAACACGGGGCGAGAAAAGTGCTCTGCACGGACACTGTGCTGCTGGCACCCCAACATCTATCTATGGACGTATGCACCTATCTATATAAAATAAAGATGTATTTATATATAGAGGGCTCACGTGGGCATGCATGGAGGAATGCATTACAAATATACAAACACCAACCTCCGAATCAAGGCTGCTCTGTTTTGGATCCCCGCTGATGCTGGGCTTTTCGGCGATGCCAACCCAGTGATGCTAACTGTCTAACCCAGCGGTGCAGTGCAGAGGCTAGGCAGAGTCGGCGGGATTATTAGACAGCACGTTGCCCGTTGCACCGAAAGGTTTGCATTTAATTGTTCAAAATCACATAATTAGATTAGATACACAAAACCACCCAGCAATACTGCGTGGGCTGTGAGACAGGCAATCTGGCGGGGAGGCTGAACGTGCCAGGGGGGCACACAGAGGGGAGGAGAGGGGGCCAAGACTGCGCAGGGAGCAGCCTTTGTTTTTAAATCACAGTGTTAATTAACAGCTAGTTTGCTTGGGAAGAAAGTGGCTCTCCCCTCCTGACCGCAGCTCTAGCCCTCGCTGCAGGTGAGAGCCATGCACTGGGCTGGGGGCTGCAGACAGGCTGGCAAAACCCCCGTCCTGCATGACTGCTGCATCGCAGAGCCCAAGACTGCCGGGCTGCAACGCAGCTATGATTGTTAGTGCTAAATTAAAACTGCTTCGCCAGAGTCCCCAATTCCCATCCCAAGGGCAGGGCCCTGCGGCAATCGCCTCCGTCCAGGCAGTGCCCTGGGAGCCGGCAGAGCTGCCAGTGGAGCGAGCGGCTAATCCTGCGGCAGCTGGGCAGAACTCGGAGCATCCTTCTGCCAAACTGGGAGACATCTAGCCTCAGTGTTGTTTCCACCGCTGTTCTGGCAACCGCCTGGTATTACTCAGCTCTTTTTACAATTTGCTTTTTCAGCTTTAATTCTAACGCACGGATAACCCGTGACTTCAGGACAGCTATTTTACGCAACTTTGCCATCACTGCTTTGGGAGGTGAGTATTTTCAAACCATTTACCCATCGAAGCTGGGGACCTGCTTTGCAGTGCTGCTGAACGTGATGGCCACGCAGGCAGCCCTGCCTCCCCTGCCTTCTCCCTGCACATCAGGCAGGGCGAGTCATGTAGCAGAGCCATATACACTCCTTGCAGAATTAAACACCGTGTCTTATAAAGGAGAGAGCGATGAGGACGCTTCTCCCTGGATTATGATAGAGAAAAGGGGGAGAAAGAAGAGAAAGCTCCACTTGACTTTTCCACTGGTCAGATTTAGAAGAATCCATGTTTTCCAGCAGTTACCACTGAGCAACCAAATCCTTCTTTTATTGGTACAAGAAAGCAGAAGATGCGAAGCGTTCTGCTGCCTGGCTGCCGAGGAGCCCAGCCGCTGCTCCGAGACCCCCCCAGAAACAGGTCTGCTCCATCCCCAGCTCCGCTGAGTGCGAGATAGTTGTTTGAACTCCGCCATTCATGAAATGTTGTTTGTTTTCATTCCTCTCTATCCCCCCAGCTGTGGGATATAGAGCAGGGATCAGGAAACAATAAAATCTTGGTTACCACACAGAATGCCTCCTTTTTCCTAGCTCCTTTCAAAGCCTGACATTTTTGCTTTCATCCGCCATTTCCACAGTTATGGGGCATGTGCTGCCTCCCCTTCCAGCGGGGCCTCATGTGGGGATCCCGTAACTGCGCTCAATATGTACCAGATTGCTCCCCTCCCCAGCATCCAGCATCGCCTCCCACCCCGCCGCTCCGCGCTCTCACTTGCAGCGGTTCCCAGGACTCCTACAGTTTCAATTCCCATCCGATTCCCTGACCGACTTGTATTACAAAGGCTAAAAGCAAGTGTTATCTTTCAGAATTATTCGAGTTTTGTTTTCAGGCTTCTCAGTTTGCACTTTTATCCCTTTAACTCATCAGGATTGCTAACATGGCTGGAAAGCTTTCCGCCGCCTCTCCGGAGGCAAGCAGAGCTGCTCCCATGCAGGAGGGGTGGAGGAGCTGCCCCAGGCCCCATCCTGCAGCCCCAGCGCTGGGGGGGTCTGCACAGGGTCAGAGAAAAATGCCTTAATTCTGGGCGCATCCAGACCAACCACTGGAGCCACTGTCTGCGGTGGTGGCTCTGGGATTTCTCTGTTCTGCAGACATAACTAGGGGACTTGTGAAGTGCCTCGGGTCCAATTTCCTTACCATTAAAAAAACCGCTAGAAAAGTTCACCCAAGCTGAGAAGGCAGACCTGCACTACCAGAAGTACGAAGGCAAGCTGTAAGTCTATTTGACTTTCAGCATGGTTACACCATGGCAGCAGTGTAACACCCATTACTGCCGATCAGACGTGGGAGAGAAGCCATCTCCCCTAGAAAACTTCGAAAGCTTGTATTGGGAACTCGTTCTCAACAAACCAGGCTGTTGAGAGCACACCTCTTGCAGCTCTGGCTCTGCACCCATCTCTCCACGAACATACAGCCTGATCAAAGTGTCTCTTGTCATTCGTGGCTACCTATGAGCAAGTGGCCATGGACCAGCCCAACTGCTCCAATACAGTGCCATCAGCAAGCAGCAGGAGGGCACAAATCTGGAGGCTACAATAATCAGCATGTTCTAGCACAACACTCATCTCTGACATCTTGCTTCCCAAGATCAAGTTCCTTCTCCCTCTGCACAAGCAGAACTGCTCTTAAGGAGAGAGAATTATTGCTTGTGGTGGTTCTTGGGCAGGATACGGGTACTACGACGACGGAAGCCACCCAATTAAAGCGCTTATGGGATAAGAACCAGAACCAGTGGGTCTCTCAAGAAATACAGCTTTTAAAGTCACTGATGAAATTCTTCCTTGGTAATAAGAGCATGAAGCTAAAAAGATGGTACATAAACAAGTTTGCACATGAGCTTCTAAGCAGGCAAGGGCATGTGACTTGCAAGGAAGTTGGATGCGACCCATAGCTCTGTGTAAATGCATGACAGATATTGACAACAAAGAAGTACCTCTGCAATCCTGGATGAGCTGTGCTCCCTTTTCACAAACCAGAAAAAAACCTTCCAAAGCTTGCACCTTCTGGGGGACACACTAGACAAAAAGATACACATCTAGAAGCATACGCTTAAACACCACATCCAAAGGATAAAGGCATTTTGGTTAGCCTGATGTGATAACCATTGCCAAAGACACAACAAAGAGAAAGATAAGAGAAACAAGCCTGTGAGAAGCTGAAAAGATGGATTGTCGACTTGTGACCATGAGACAGAAGCGTGAAATCTTCAAGCCAGAACACAGAGTTGTTAGATGATGCTTAGAAAATGAACTACCAAGGAATCTGCCCCAGGCACCATGCAGTAACATGCTACAGGAGATAAACCTGGTATTTGGTTTTGTTCTCTGAAACAGTTGTCAGCACAGGTCAACTAGCAAGGCAGGGTTATGATTTGTGGCTCTGTATTGAGAAGAAAATGGGTTCTGCTGAAAGACAACCTGCAGGCTGGAGGATACAAGAGGAATTCCTCAGGGATTCATCTATTTAATATTCTAATTACGTGCACAAAAATAACTGCACTCTAATGAAACTTCCTGATGACATAAAGGTTAGGATGAATCATTAATACAGAGGCAGAATATTACACATGAACTGGAGGCTCAGAAGAATAGAAATGGCGTGGGGTACACTCACGCACAACAGAGCAAGGGTTTCCGATGCCCGGGCATATGGATGCCCACAGGATGACAACTAGTGACTGGTTACCAGGCAAGTACGAGTTACTAGTTACTAATTCCAGATAAGTACTAATTACCAGGACAGTGTAGTCATGTAAGTAGCCCCAGGGCACACTCTGAAGGTATTACCATTAATATGTCCTCACCTCTACTCTAACAGCCACAACACTGACGAGACACCCTGCAGAACAACGTGCACAGGATCCGGTTAGTCCTGTTCCGGAAAGAGTAATGTGAAACGGAAAATGGGGGAAGACACAAACTCTGTTTTCCATCTTAGCAAAAGTAAAAATATTATTGCTACCTAAGGACAACAGTGTTGTGAAAACTCAGATACAAAAATATAAAAAGTCCTTTGGGTATCCAAAAATATTAGTCCAAAGAAGAAGTAAAACCCCCAAGGCAGTAGAAACCAATGGTGCTGACACTGTGATCACAGACAATTTGCATGCTTGGCATCTTAAAATCCAACTTTTTCTCATTTAGGAAAGGTGAAGAATGTAAAGAGAAAAAGATGTGTGTGGGTGGTGGCACATCTTCTTAATTATTCTTCCTTTAGATATATCGTTAAGCCAGAACTCCACCATCTCAAATGCAATAGATCCATGAGATAACTGATATGGATGGAGAGGTCTAACATAATTAAGTATCACAGCAAACAAGGGAGCAGGATGAGCTCTTCTTTAAGACCTTACTCACAAAGCACAGAAGTGAAGTTGCATGGTTTTGGAGGATTTAAATTCGAGATGAGTTTGTAAGAGTTCCCCTAGGACCGCTGCTAGTGTTTAGAAAGGTTAGACATTACAGTGTTCTTCTACAAAGTGCACCATACCCAACACAAGATTACCACCTGGACTTCAGGATGGCAAACAAAGATGAAATAATTGATGCTGGGGAAACTCGTCGTTGTTCTGGGACCAGACTTGATTACAGCACAGTATTTCAGTATTCAGCACACTGTTCTCTGAAGATACTTATTTTTAAAGGCAGCAGGCTGGATAACTTGAACCTAAGAGTCCCTGAAGACTTGCTTGAAGAGTTTTTTGGCCTACTGATATCCATTTTTAATAAATCTTGAAGTAACAGGGAAATTCCAGATGGTATATTAGCATTTTCCTGGATAATATTAAAAAGCAGAATGATTGGGTAGCTAACACCAGTTAGCCTAATGTTAATAACAGGCAGAATAACAAAAAAAGCTGATAGGAGATTCTAATAGCAAAAAATTAAAGGATTATAACTGATGATCATTAACAGGATCTTTTAGTGGGCTGCTGCAGCAAAAGAGGAGAGGAGCCAATAGGTACCGAGGGTGCTAATGGTGGTGATACTGGACTACCTGAGCGAAAAACTTTTAGACACTACATTGTAAAACAGAGAGTGAGGAGGAGAAGGTGGTCACAAGAAAAAAGCCAAACAGAGGCATTAGTTAAAGATTTGAAAAGACTAGGACACATCTACCTTCTTCGGTTATCCAAAAGTTAGTTAAGAGCCAACTAGATACATTAACAGGATGAAAATACAGAATACCAGAGATGCTTAATCTAGCAAGGAAAGGTAAAATCAAAATCAGCTGAAGCCAGATACGTACATCCTGGGATGGAGACAACATGTTTTTCAACAATGTGTGATGCAGCAGTGGGATAACCTGCAATGCAACCCAACAGATCCTTTGTATCGTCATGTTTTCACGATAAATCAGAGACATTTCTGGCTCAACAATTTAATACAGAATGGAATTTTACTGGATTCAAAACATGAATTAACCAGATGAAATGTCCTATGATAAAAAGAACGACAGACTAGCTGGTGAAACGGTCACTCACCTTCAGGAGTCCATGAACTGCTCAGACCAGTTTCCAAGATGGACATCTGGACTTTGGACAAGAAACTCAAGTGACAAGAGGGAGCCTGTAAGGGTCCATGCCAGTCTGAGAAGAAAGCCAAGAGATAAGACCATCAACCCTTCCCTAAGGAGCACTGTTACACAGTACAGCCAGAGAGCCAAGGGTCTTCTGGATGGGGACGTCAGGGACCCAAGGGCACCAAAAAGCTGTGCCCATCCTCTACCTCCCCAGCGGTTTGCGTAGCTCAGGGCCAGCTCTGGTAGAGTGCAGCTGTGCAGGTGGCTGCCCATCTTGGTGAGCACAGGCTTGGAAAGGGGAGAGCTCAATGCGCAAGCAAACTCCGATCTCACACATTTTCTATGCCACGTACTGCCTATCATCTAATCCTTAGGAACAGGTGTAGTGCATTAACCTAAGAGCACCGCAAAATCTGTAAGTGCAACGTAATTTTGACATTTCTGAATATTTGAGAACCTTTGCTATGCAAATGTAAATGTATTCTGAACATAAAAGTATTCACTGAAAAGTGAAGTTCCCAGCCTTGGGGATGTTTTTAAACAAAAAAATGTTTTCTAATTTAGACAAAGCAAACTTGGAGAGGTGCATAAAAAACAATGGTAGGGGAACAGTAGTCTTCCTGAGGAACTGAAACATTTCAGTCACTTAAAAAAGGCTGCTTTGAGGAAAAAACACCTGCTTCATGGAAAAGATAAGTGACAAAAATGCATTAAGAGAATATTGTTACTTTCAAAAGAGAAAACAGTTTCTTACCGTAGCATGTAATTACTGAAAAATCTGATTTCTCTGAACTTGCAACTCTTGTGTTATTCAATAAAGCTTGAAGGAAGCCATCCAGAAAAGAGACTTCTCAAGTCAAAACTCTTCTTTGAGACCCAATAAACACCTACATTTGCTTCGTGGTTTGGATCAGACTTTATCTGACCAGTCCTGACAGCAGCATGAGATGCTCTGTATTTAAGACATCTCTCCAGGTAGACATGTTCCTCTTGATGCACACCTTGAGGCGCCCAACCACGAGAACACTGTTCCTCCTGGGCTATTTGTTATACTGCACTTATTTTACATATTACTCACTACGGGGTAACGCTACGTTGGGTCAATGAATGAATTTGCCATAGGGGAAAAAGTCCAAAGCTGGGCTCCAAGCCTTCCTGACACATTGCTCCCGCCCATCCTCGCTGCAGAAGGTGCAAGCCAAGCCCCATGGAAGAGGAGCCAGCAGCGTGCCTTTGCAGCAAAGGCCAACCCCCTCCTGGGGTGTGTTAGTGGTCAGCAGAGCCGGGGAAGGGAGCCGTCCTCCCCGCTCAGCACACGTGGTTGGAGCAACCTGCTCCAGCTGGACCTGCTCTGGGCAGGACCTCCAGAGATCCCCCCCACCTACAGGAGAATCTTCACAGCCAGCTCATGAGTGAAGAGGCAGGACCATTAGCAATTTGCAACAGGGATCGCCACTTGCCAGGACTATGTAACCGCTACAAGTCATGGTGTGTACACGCTCGTAAAGGGACCCGCAGGGGCAATCGGGTGACGGAGGAGAACAGTAATTCTGGTTCCAAATTGAGCTCTTGAGACCTTACTGACGTATGCAGAGGAAAAAAGGTATAGAGTCGTCCCAGGGGCAGACTGATGTGGGGTGGTGATGGAAACAATTACTAACTGCGTTGGAGAATTAATCATTAATTAATGATACAGCTTCAGATGCTGAAAGGAGAGAAAACACTGGATGAATTTACAAGGTTGTTCATCTGTTGTTTAAACCCGTGGCTGTCACGTCAGAGAGGAAGTGTAAAGCAACAGAGTACTCAACGTTTTTGCAGGACCTTAAAAAACGTGGCTCAAGGTTTGAGTTTGTTGGAAAAAAGGAGAAGAAGCCAACGAAGACAGAATGTGGGCGAGGACAGAAAACTCGGGAAAATATTTAAATTCTTCATGGCTTCCATCATTTCCTGGAACACTCTCCAATATTTTATGCAGTCCTCAAGGACACTGGAGACTGTGCTTGGGAAGTTCTGTGTTGGTGACGAACACTGCCAACGCAGGTGTTGCTGTAGCCTAACCTGCTGCCAAAATAACACAGGCCTGTGTTGTGCCATGGAAATGGCTGAAACAGGCATGATTAATTTAGAAATAGAGGCTGTAGCCACACATACATGCTCCAGTGTTGGCCCTGAAACAGAGGCACTCAGGCCAGCAGAAGCATGGAGCGCATGAGGGCTATGCAATATGCTGCTTGCAGGGCAGGGACGAGGAGCTGCCTGGAATGTGAAAAAATAATGCATTATTCACAAGAGAGATGAGCGCTCAGTCTGCAACCAACAGTGTTGACAAACTGCAGAGACTCTCCAGGAGCTGAATTGGGAAGATTACTATGCCTACTTGGGCTCAAAGAGTCAAGACATGAAATAATAAATTGTGAGTCCCCTTGGGCTAGCTGTCCCTAGCTGAATCTGTGAACAATCCTCGAATCTTACCTTTTGGGGCTTTATGTGAAGCTTTATGCAATCAAAACTGCAAGAAGTTAACAATGATGGAGTAGCCACAGAAGGTCCGTGCCACTTCATGTAACTGAAGCACAGACATCAGTATCAGGGTCTGGGAATGATTCCTACAGAGTCCACGAATGGCAACTAAGAAAAACCACGTGCTCCTTTGGTGTTCCCAAGAACTGCACAGGAAGCTTTTGCTTTTTCATCCACTCTTCCACTGAAAAACTTTTATGTGCCAAAAATTAAGACGGATGAAAACTACTTGTCAATGGACTAAGAATAGAAACTGCTGAGCACTGGGGGAGGCAGGGCTTTTTGTGAAGTCTAGTTTCGCTTAGTGGGGCTGACCTCCTGAGGTCATGCTGAAGTCAATGGTGGGAGGTGCAGCATCCTCTGGAAAGTGATTCAGAGCAGGAGGCTGGTTCAGCCTCTGACTTGCTCTTTGGAGGACCACTGGCTGCAGAGACTCATAGAATCATCGAATCACAGGATGGTTTGGGTGGGAGGGGACCTTTCAAGGTCACCTAGTCCAATCCCCCTGCCATGAGCAGGGACACCTTCAACCAGATCAGGTTGCTCAGAGCCCCGTCCAACCTGACCTTGGATGGTTCCAGGGATGGGGCAGCGACCACCTCTCTGGGCAACCTGGGCCAGTGTCTCACCACCCTCAGCGTAAAACATGTCTTCCTTATATCTGTCTGATTCGAACCTCCTTTAGTTTAAAACCATTACCCCTTGTCCTATCGCTACAGGCCCTGCTAAAAAGTCTGTCCTCATCTTTCTTATAAGCCCCCTTTAAGTACTGGAAGGCAGCAATAAGGTCTCCCTGGAGCCTTCTCTTCCCCAGGCTGAACAACCCCAACTCTCTCAGCCTTTCCTTGTAGAAGAGGACGTTCATCCCTCTGACCATTTCTGTGACCTCCTCTGGACCCGCTCCAACAGGTCCATGTCTGTCCTGTGCTGAGGACCCCAGAGCTGGACGCAGGACTCCAGGTGGGGTCTCACCCGATGGGAGCAGAGGGGCAGAATCCCCTCCCTCGACCTGCTGGCCACGCTGCTTGGGACGCAGCCCAGGACACGGTTGGCTTTCTGGGCTGCGAGCGCACATTGCCCGCTCACATCCAGCTTTTCATCCGAGAGTCATGAACGCCAGCTTCACCAGCTAAACTTAGTGGCTGGGAACACAGCTCGTGTTCTTTGAGAAACACTGGCATTATTACTGCAAGAAATGTGGAAATTCCCAACTTTCATGGACTCTGATGGTTTCAGTGTTTGTGCTGCGCTGTGTCTGAAGTTGGATGCTGAACTTCCTCTGCACCTTCTCACCCTGAGCTTCTCCCAGTCTAAAGACCTATGTCCTCAGGGAGTCACGGTCCAGTTCGTTTTCAGTTGTGAAAATGGGTATAGATGGTAAAATATTATTCCCCTCTTCCAGTTAAAATGAAGTAGACATGCTCACAGTGATCTTATCCCTGGCTAATGAGAATACAGCGAGGACCAACTCGCATTTCTCCAAGACGTGAACAGGGAATGGGCTGCACTGAGACCAAACTACAAATATTACATGAGAAGATAAAGGGCCTCAAAATTGCCAGATGCTGCGTATCAGTCCTAAGCTCCTTCTCCTGCAATGCCTCAGATGGTCCAACCACCTGAGAACATCCCACGGATACTACAGGTGATGCTCCTGGGGTCCAGCACCAGGACTTGCTCTGAAGGCACGTAAGCAGGACCATGAATTGCTCCATGCCAAGGAGCTCAGCAGGGAGAGGACCCTACAGCGTCCCCTTCCAGACACCGCCGCTGCGATGGCTGAGGGCACTGAGCGCTTTTCCAGGCTCTTTTTATTGTCTTGCTCCTAGAGAAAGATTTGTTCCTTTTCTCTCTACTGTCCAGGACACTCCTCCTGAAAGACAAGTGTCAAATGTGGAGCTTACATGCCACAAAAACATAAGGAAACCTCTCTGGCCATGAGCTCTCCCAGAAAACATTACTTTCATGAAGATAGTGACCATGACAAAAAATGAACTAGCCTAAGACCCCACGTGTTCAGGTCCTGCACAGTGCCGCTGAAGTCAATATCATCGGTCTCACTCTTTGAGCGAGACGCTGCTTGAGCCTCTGGTCTTCTCCTTCCAAACGAGGCGAGTTTGCTAAATGTTTATATGACGTTTATATACAGCTGATATACACAGCCAAAGCACTAAAACCCAAAGATTATTAGGATGATGTATCTTTCACTGACCACAGACTAGCATAATAAATACAGTCATAACAAGGATACAGAAATGAATATTTTACTCTCAATAAACTTAAATCTAACCACTGAATAATAAAAAATGTACACAGCTTGATTTCTGTACCTAAACATTTTCTCTGAATAGCTGTAAAGTGGTGAAAATAGATTAAAAGATAAATGAAGTGTTTGATGAGAAGGATACAATACAATGAGGAACAAGCTTTAAGGAAAGTATATTTCATTGCTAATGTAACATTATGAATTTCTGTAGAAACTGATCAAAGTACACATTTTAAACCCATTTCAGGAAGACTGTGATTACAAATAAATATTTATTTTGGGACGGTGAAAAATTGCTGTGCTGTGATGAAATCTCTAGTTCTTTGGATAAATATATCTATGCTTTATGCAGAAAATGGAAGGCTTTCAGTGCCCTTAAGTAGTCATTTCCACACTCTTTGAAGCCACGGTCTTATAAATTTTCATAGGTAAGTAGCAGCTGGTTACTTAGCAACTTTCACTACTTTTCTGAAGTGTACTACCTATAAAATTCTCAAGGATTTGTCATCCTTTTTTAACATACTTGGCTCTTAAAAGAAGCAATAACAAATGCAGATTAGTTGTCTGTAAGGCTTGGCGCGCAAGGATGCCGCAAATACTCTACAAATGAATAACTTCATCAAATGATCTGCGTGTGAAGTTACTCCTCGGTGTATGCCTCCACAGGCAATGGCCTACACAAAGAGCAGAAAAGCGTGAGGAGATGACATAGGAAAGAGCCAGTAAAGCCGCCTAGTCACACCGCGCCTGCAGTACGAGCCTCATTTCTCCTCCTCCTCCCTCCTGCCCAGCAACGTTAGTGATGCTCAGAGGCTTGGTAAGTACAGCCGCGCCGGCTGCCGCACTTCGGGCAGGCAGCATCCCCAAACGCAGAAGAGAGGATGGTTACTTACCTACCGAAAGCGCCGCGTTGGGAGGCTGGCTCTCGGGGAGGGTGTTTAGGCACCTCTTGTGCACAAGACAGGAGGAATCTTCTCTCCGCTCCCCAGGAGCGGGTGCAAGCCCACGCTCCCGCTGCTCCTCGGCACGGGCACGGCTGCGCCCGGGGCGGCTGAGGCACCGGCCCCGGCACGGGGCAGATGCCCACGCTAGCTGTGGGCTTAGAAAATGAGCAATGGGAAGGATGCTCATGGGATTCGCGCTGGTTCAACAGCCCTTCTGAGGGCAGGATAAACACTGGCTCCTTTCGTCTGAACGTGTGGCAGCGTGAATCCCATGAGCATGCTTTCCTGGACTGACTAAAAGTAAACTGGACTCACACCTGTAGTAAAAGGTGAAAGATTTACTAGATCTAAGAGAAATCCGAGGAAGCAGAATCCACTCTAGATGGACAGGAGAAGCATCAGCTGCTACGTGAATTTGAGATGGAAGAACTGCTCTCCCCAAGTTTGCCCGAGACCCAAACCAAGGATCGCACGTTTAGCACAAGGCAGTAGGTTGCTCCATTGCCTTACAGCTGCTGGAGGCATGTTTTTAAAAGCAAGCTCCTCGTGTCCTGGCGAAGCTCCTTTGATCTTCGGAAGGAGTGGCTCACGAGCTAATTAATAACACACGGACACGGAGTATGACGCATCACGAGAGCCTCTGATGTGATGCTGTGGTCTTTTAGTGAGCTGCAAATAGCCACAAAAGGAAGGGAGATAATCTGAAAGGCTTAGTCCTGTCACTGTAAGAGAGCGAGGCCCAAGGAACAGCCCGTACAGCTTCTCTCCTCCCCCTCCACACTGTGTTTTCTGATGGAAAACTCCCGGGTTGATCATTTAGCTGATCAGACTAAGCACGATATGCGTGCTGATGTATCACCCTGTGTCCCATGCACAGAACATATGATGACTGGGGTCAAATTTAAGTGTTGTGCTTCTGATAGGAAATTTCTTGCTGATTGAGAGCAGACAAGTCCCTGTAGACTTTGTTCCCTATGATGATAATATGATCTGTTCCTCATATTTTCCAGGAGCTTACAGAGGAAAGTAAGAATAGGGCTTACTCTGGCCATGTCACTTCTGATCTGGAGGACAGTAAGAAACAAAGCAAGCATTACCATCCTGAACCTGACATAGAGGCACCTTGCATCTTCTTGGGTCAAGCATCAGGAAAAAAAGCTCTTTCTTCTTTGAAAGAAAAAAATCTGGGAATAAAAACTGTTGTTAGCTCCTATCTACA
This sequence comes from Buteo buteo, assembly GCF_964188355.1. NCBI lineage: Eukaryota > Metazoa > Chordata > Aves > Accipitriformes > Accipitridae > Buteo > Buteo buteo. Next base: position 577,045 of record NC_134187.1, read on the forward strand.
GCAACAAGCATATGCTGTTTTGTAACAAGTTCACGTAAGAAGCATCACTTGAGAGAAGAATGATCATGAGAAGCACAGACTGGCACACAAATGGATACGGGAGGCACAAGCAATGGCTTCTGCCCTTCGTGTCTGATGCCATGGGCAGAGAAGTGAAGTTTCTTAAATTTCATGCTCCCTCATTCTCAGATGGTTCACAAAAACAGCATCAAATTCACAGAGCTGTCAGCTGAGCAGCATGCACTGTTGCGGATGACACAGACTGATGATCTCTGCTGTATTTTGGGTCTTTCCCTGTGGGTAGAGCAGCAGTTGCCTACGACGCTGCGAGAGCGACTGCTGCCTTGGCTGAGCTGATGGCCTGCAGGGTTGGCAGCAGGGAGCTGAGATGTCAGGCAGGCAGTGCACAGCCTGTGGCAGCACACACACTCCACCTGACAAACACCAACCCCTCAAAGATCTAGACTTCTTCCCTTTTCTAGGGAAACCCGGTGCTTGCAGCATTGATGTTCTACATCATCGTTCCATGCTGCTCTTGGTTTCAGAAATGCCTCCTGCTCTCTGACCTAGCTGCCTCAATAGCTCCCCTGCATCTCTCACTATCACCTTAGAGTTTTGAGAGGAACAGAAGCACCCTGCTCCAGTTTAAATAAAAGCTGGGCTTGGCTACCTTGCAGACGGGGATGCAGAAGAACTTGGGCCTTTGCAGTCACCAGCTCAAAGGTACCCTTCCGCAAATGGGTTTCCCTGCGGTACTGACACATGCAGGGAGTGAGAACGGGGATGGGGTAAGACACACAAATCCTGGCAGATGGGCTTAGCTCTGATCTCCAACCATTTGAACGTGGGTGGCTTGAAGGCCAGTACAGCACTGTGGCTGAACAACATCCACATTATCAAATCTCTGAAGAGGTTTCACTGGTGACGACCAGCGTCACTATCAATAGAGTCTCTAAAAGTCATGAATTCTTCCAATAATCTTCAGTCACCTGCTGTTTTTTAGGGCAAGTAGAGAGCTGGGAAAGACTTTCTAGACATCAAGCCTGATCTCCTCTTATCACGTATAACCACATCAAGTAACTGTGCTATAACCCTATCAAGACCTTTGGCAATGGCTTCCTTGGTAGGCAGGCTGGACATGATGGAGCTCAGAGCTCCTGCCTGTTTCCTCCTGATGGCCTTTGCCAAAGGCTACTCCTGCGGTCAAAGGAGCTGATGATCCCATGAGGCATCTCCTGATGTCACAGGTGACGTATTGTCTGCGACCATTCTTGACAATGAAAGTAAGACTTTGGATCTGAAACTGATGGTGAAGATTCTTGATATCCTTGATATCAAGATGATGAAGTTGTTGGTATCAGCCACTATCAGCAGTGGGAGATTTGGTGACCGGAGGTTTCCAGTCTCCTACACTGAGGAAGAGGGATGTGTAAAGGGATATCTGAAGATACAGGCTGGGCTGGAGTGAACCTGATGGTCAGCATCCAGCTCAAACAGGTCAAAGCCAATTACTGAGGCTATACATCAATGGGTGAGAAAAACTGCAGGAATCTTTGAGACAAATATTGGAGCTAAGAATTTGGCAATTCGATCTTGCCAAGAGGGCGGTACTGACCAAGGCTGCCACGACTGCTCCGACCACGCAGAGACAGGGTGTACCTGACACTTGGATGCACAGAGATGTTCAGCAGAGTCCGACCTTGACATGCACGAGTGCCAAGAGCATTCATAATGGCATAACCCAACTTACAAGATGTAGGTCTCCTGGAATTCTGCATTTTATTTAATCTGATGAACTCATTAATGTTGTCAGAAACACAGGATTAAACTGCCAATGATCTGGAGAAATGAGTCTGCTAGAAGTAAACGTGGTGTTTTCAAATGAGTACAGACAATTGGGTTTGACTGTACCATGGTTGCACTACCACTTTTAATTTTCAGTCCCAGGATGCTACTGGAATTCAGATCTTTCTTAAAGCAAGCACCCCTCTCACCTCAACTTGGTGAATTTATTTCAACAGAGTAAGGTTCAGAGAAAGAAAATTAATATTCATGTGAGCAGGGTTTTTACTAAACTACATTAGTTAAAATACCGTGATTTTCTATTTCTCTGCTGTTTTAATTCTTTGTGGATTTAAGCACATCTGCTTTAGGCTTGCAAAATTGTAGGGATATTTACAGTAGTCAGACTAAATCACAAATACAATACAACCATTTCTCTCTGAACCGAATTTGGATTACATGATGATTTTAGTAGTTAGAACAACTTTCATTTCACTTTGATAAATAAAACCCCCAAAAGGTTTCAGTCTGAAAGCATCATGAAAGGCCAAATCTACAGCTGGAACAGATATTTCATACAATCAGGCTCTTAGGTAAGACTATTTTGATCTAGCACTACGGATAAATTGATTCCAGGTACGGGGTTTTTTTTTCATTTCTGCAGTACAGTGTAATATTTACACCAGCTTTTGACTATGTGAAGTATTTTGATTTTTTTGATAGCTAGGTTGTAAATACGTGTTGTCACAGTGCAGTAGCCATCACTGTACAAGAGGAAGCTACCACTATAATGACTAACATAACATCTGAGTAAGCAAATATTGAACCTCATCATTTCCAAGGTCTTGAATTCCTAGTATTTCTTTAATACTAAACAGCACTGCATCTGTATTTCCTAGGTTTCTTTATCTTACCTCTAGCATGCTTCAAATCAGCTGTAACTAAAAAAAAAAAAAACAACCCCAAAAGTAAAGCAAAACACACAGCTCAAATGTTTTACCCTTTCAGAAGCACCACAAATGGTCCAATTTGGCAACTAGCTCCATGGCCAGTGGGGAGGACTTCCAGCCAACCTACAAACAAGCTAGAGCAAGCTGTGCAAAGATCTCCTCTCAGCTGCTCAACCTGGGATGCTTTTTAAGGATAAATGAATCAACACCAATGTGACAACAGCGAGGTAGATGCCAAAATGCAAATCCTTTCTACAGGTGTTATGCACTCTTCAAAACCAGGCTTGCTGGCATGCAGCTCGCTGGGATCTATTATTAAGTTAGACTTCAGTGACACAAACGCTGGTTTGAGAAAGTGCATTGTGTCGACAATTATGGGGTTGTGTCTTCTCATAGCTCTTTCATTTGCTCTAAGTCGGGAGTGCAAAAGTGTATTCGTGGGCTGGGGAAATAAAGAACAAATTGGAGAGAAGCCAATAACCCAGAAGAAACTACCAACTTCAAAAAGATAAAAGTTTACAACACAGTTAGTAAAAGAGTGATTTATGCTCAGAGGGATCATTTTGTTGTATCAGACCATACCTAAACCCCTGTGCTGCACATAACATGCTTTAACAAGATGTTTCAGAACTCCCTTTGAAAAAGACAACCCTTATACAGAGGCGAGGTGGAAAAAGGGATAGCTCCTTACAAAGGAAAGGGCCAAAATGGAGCAATAAAGTCTGTGTAACAGATGATGAAATGAGCCCCAAATTGCTGCCATCTGTTAGCAACCTTTGCCCAGTGAAATGAATTTCATGTGAGGTCAAGAAATCCCAAACTGCCATTTCCTCATTACTATTAATAAGGGCCAGGTGCCATATAAACCAACACTGGATCCAGATGTCCTTCATGTGGCTTTGATTACCCTTCTAGGCTTGGATAATGACAGGAGGGAAAGTTTTACAGATGCACACACAGAAACACGTTTAATATTAATTTCTCTGCAATTGAATTACTGGGCATTAACAGCATTATACACCTCCCACCCTACTGAATGTCTGCAGGTCAGCTATGTGGATGGCACTCCCGCAAGGTGTAGAGCAGGCAGTCCTTCAGGATGAAGTTACAGCATCTGGGCTTCTGCCATATTTTCCATGATTGTGTTATGAGAAGCAATCCCTTCTACAAGTGACAGCCAAGATACAGGCAACAGCTCTCATTTGAATTTCATCAACATCTTGTTGGATAGTCTTGAATGTCTAAAAAAGTATCGGTTTTCCCTGTCTCTGAAATGGACACACTCAATTTAATACAGCAAGATGTGAAAATGTATGGTTATGTAGTTTGGTTAAGATTAAAATGCTATGGAAAAGCTAAGCATATCCACTATTTATGGCATCAATCAGTTGTATTTGGGTGCCAAGCCAGTGCTACAGCACAGTAGAAGGAATTAGTAATTGCAGAGAATTAAGCATTATGCTGGATCGTATCCTAAAGGAGTGTGCATGCACTGTTTGCACTTACTTAAGTTTATTTACATACTACAGCAGGTCCTTGACTACGAAGTGAAGAAAACATTGTTTTAGAAGAGTCAGCATGGCTATGAAATTCAGCAGGGAAGCAATAAGTACTTCACATCCTGGACTCTACAAGGATAATCATTTAACCAGTTACAACCCATGCTCAAAGAAAGTACGGTAAAATAAATTATTCCAGAATTCTGTCTTCTAGCTTTCAGTCTTGCCAAACTCATCCTCAGCATCACATTTCTTAGGAACTAAACAAACATCAAGAAAAATTCAATCTTGCCAAAACAAATGCAAATCCTTGGAGTACATCCCTCCAGTCATCTTAATGATGTCTCCACAACAGAAACACAACATCTATAGGCTCATGAATATCTATCCCCAAATGTGGCAACAAATGCTTTAGTGGAAACATCTATGTGAAATGAAAAATACCACCAACACACCACAGTGAATTCTCATGAACAAGTGACAAAGAACAGAAACACCCACGTAGTGGGAGAATATCTTCAACAAAAAACCCCCACTCTGACCTTGCATATGAGATCTTTCATGGTGACTGATAAAATATTCCTATGGGATAAGCCTGAGCACTGAATTCATGGTCCTAAATAATCACTGACTCTGGAGAGACATTGCTCGTCAGCCTTTATAACCTTCTTTCTGATCTGCTGTTACACAAACTATCCTTTTTTCTTGCTGCTCCAAAGGGGCACGTACCTTACCATGTCCCTGCAACTACAACTCCCCTGATCCACAGGTGCTCGCTACCTATTTTCTGCCAAGGACCTTAAATGATTGACACAAAAAGATCAGTCTCGGGAACTGCATCCAGCCTCTTCCAGTTTGGATTGGTATTTCTCAAAGATCTGATGCAAGGTCAATGAAGGCGTAGTTACAAGAGCTTCTGGCTTCACCTTTTTTCTAGGAGTGCTGTTTTTAAGTAGGACAATTTCAGTGCTCTGATTTGTAGCACAGCCCCTCAAAAACTGTACAAACATAATTGCTGGAGCAGTGAATACTGGCACAGGAAAAGGAATGTTTCAAGCTGGCTTTGCTGTCAGACAGCTTATTGTAAAGCTGAACCCTGGGCATTTGACAAATACATCTGGGTATTTGAAAAATATTACTAAACTGCAAAGAAGGAAAATTTCTCATATAAGTGACTTGTGGAATAAAGCTGTTGTTGGTACACCCCAAACCGATAGCCCGTGCTCGGACACCTCTCAGACACTGTTCTTACTTTGTGGCCTCTGGGGCATCATCTGCACTACAGCTTGTTCATGTCAAAGATGCAGAGACAGCTCCAATCTGGTGGTAGCGATTAGCTCAAGAACTGTTCCCATGCACCTCTACATCCAAGGTAAGTTTAGCCTTGAAGACACGATGCTTTTGTGTGCTGACTACTGCTTTGGCATGACATGGTGACCCCATTAATGGATGCTGTTGGATTCACTCTGGCTGAGTCCAGCCCGGGTGGCCAGTGCTGGGCTCCCAGAAGTGGGTGCTGTGGGACGGCGCTTACGGTTCTGCAGCGAGCAGATTATTGGGAATATTGGTCCCAGCAGGTCAGACCCAGGCTAAGTCTGAGCAAAGTCATCGTTTCTGCAGCAGTTCCCCCGATCTCCACCTTTATGTGCTGGGGCACATCGTGATGCCTGAGCCGGCTCTGTGCTCCTGTGCTGTTCTGCTGCTAAAGCAGCCCCTGAGATCCTGGGCTTCCTGGGGGGTGCAGGAGCACCCCGCAGATCTGCTGGAGCTATCCTGCAGCCGGCAGGATGGGCGCTGGACTTGCATTAGGGAGGTTGGCACAGTGCTAGGACATGCGGGTGCCTCTGCACCACCTCCCCATTGCAATACCTGGGTTCTTCTGGTGCCTGGGGCACCCCAGGGCCTGCTGCAGAAGTAAGGGAGAACTGGCTGTATTTAACTGTCCCAAAGAGACCTAGATGTACAAAACAGGCGCTACATTATACATCACATACAGCTTTCACATACTTTCCTACATACAACTTCCCTCCAAAGCTGTGCCCCTCGCCCCCACTCCCCGGGGCAGAGGGTCTCTTGGGATGGGATGTCCCTACAATTTCTGCAACGACCCAGGAGCCTCCAGGTGGGAACTGCAACCAAAGCAGTGTGTGAACCAGAGCCTTGGTCATTCCGCCCAAGTGAAACGCATCTCAACACCAACCCTTCCACTACAGCCAGCCGGCAGCATGGCCAGCGAGCAGCAGAGCTGCCACGTCCAGGGGGGCACGACGTGCCTTCTCAAAGCAAGAACACTCCTCTCCTGCAGCCACTGTGTTTCAAATTTATTAACATCAAAATGGGACATCAGAAGGAAGGGGAGAAGACACTGAATACAGAAATAAGCTCTTGGGGCTCTTGGAGCCCCTCTGAACACACCTGGCATATGACCAAGCCTTGACTTTCCTTATAACCGCCCATGATAAATCTATAGGAACTGCTGCATGCCAGTACTGTGCATCTTGGTGTAAACACTCTAACACCATTTCATTTCTAATCCTCTTTTCACAAATAACGTGCATTAAAACAAAAAAGTATGCAAATCAACAGAAACCTCTAGAAGATAAAAATTGAAAAATTTTCATGCTGGGCAGTCTCTTCACAGAGGATCTGTTTAGAAAATAAAACCAATCCCTTCAGCTGGTTTTGAAGTACATTAGAACGAATAAGCGTATTTTTCCCCCCCAAGTCAAAAGCAAGTGTATCTGCAATGCTTTTGCACAGAGCTTTGTTAAAAATGGTAGCGGCTTAAAAGTTGGAACTTGGCACATGTGTCTTTCTCAGCGAAGGCAGGACTTGGAAGACAAGAAACTGAACAAACTCCTGCCTGTTTCTAGCTGTGCAATCCAAAACATGATTAAGTACAGAGGAATGCAATTCAGGGAAGGCATGAATGGAGTGGGACTCTGCAGAAACTGTTCTGCCTTATGGCTGTTACCTCTTCATGGGACAGCGGGAGCACAGGAAAAACACACTTCTCCCTGACAGCTTTCTCAACTGCTATTTTGGAAAATATCTGGTTACTACAATTCAGGATTAAAAACACCTAAGTGGTCTCTACTGTTTTAGTTTGTGTTTGACAGTTACTTACTCCCTCGTGCTGTTTGTGTGCCCTCCAAAACGGGACAGAATGACTAGATCCCCTCTGGACTGACAGCAACAGGCCAGCGAGTCCCCAGCTGAGCGTCAGGAGAGGCTCTTGCACCTCTTCATTGCTCCCCTCCAGCAGCAAGTTTATGCAAAGCCACCAGACGCAACCACTGCAGGTCTGCGTTTATTTGGGAAGGTTCTGGCAGACTTCGGCAGCGTTTGGCCTCCACCATCCACTAGACACAGCATTAGAAAGAAAAGCAGCAACCCACTTTCCTCTGCTGCTGACCGAGCCATGCTCAATCCTCTTAGCTCTGCCCGCCGAGCTTGGCACAGATGGCCAAAGGCGGCAGGGGAGGGCTGTGTGAGCACGGAGAAACTCGCTAATGCTCCGCTAGTGTGGGGAGAGGGATTTTCTGCTTCTTCAGACAGAAACCAGGTCTTCTGCAGACATCAGCTCCAGACCTCGGTCTATGTTTCAGTGCATTCGTCTCACTGCGATAGGAAGCACCACCACATTATTCAGGGATTTGTCTCTTACCTGACACAACCACCACAGGACAGCGTGATCCATTAGAGCAAAAAGACTTCCAAGAAAGTAATCCCAATGCGTATCCATGGCTTCTCCCTGCCGAGCCTTCCCCCTCATATCTGAAAAGGTCACCTGCTAGGGGCAGCGCTGCCAATTACAGAGCAGGGTAAGGTCTTCTTCACCTCCAATACCTGCTGTCAGCACAGATCCAGGCTTCCTTTCCAAAATGTCTACTGACAGATAAACTCCATAGATACGGAGATCTGGTTGCCTACATGACTTTAAATCAACATCTAAATGGCTCTCTCAGGAGCCTTTCCAGGTTTGAAATCCTCCAGGAGGCCCGTGAACATGGCTCTTAGTGTGGAGGCATCAACTCAAAGCTTATTCTAAAGCTATGTCTGCCTATATTAGCGAGTTGAACCATACGCAGGAGTGTTTCTGGCACTGGAACAAGATAATTCACACTATCTAAGTGTTAGAACGCTCCCTGGCAGGGTTGTGACACATTTCAGCTAGCACACTCCCCGTCAGTTCCCAGGCACACCATTCCCAATGCTGCATGCAGCCACCAGGTCTTGGAGGTGGGTGCTAGCATGGACGCAGGCATCTTCATGCCAGTTGCCGTCATTGTCAGAGAATTTTTCCGTGTGCATTTACTAGCACAGACATAGCCTGCATGCTACAATAGTTGTCAGCTTAACCAGAAAAGGCATTTAAGGGTGCCAGCGTGGTGGGTAACCAGGTATGGTCCTTTCCTTAAATTCATCCCAAATAGGCAATTTTGTCTTATTCTACATTATTCTGCTCAGGCTGTTCACTCCTACCCTCCAGAAGGTGGTCTTCCACTTATTTCAGAAAGGTTTTTCAGTTATGAGTATAAATGAATGTCATTCAAGCAAGTTGGGTCATATTAGCTATATAGGTGGCAGACATAATCCATCAGTGCTGAGAGCTTGCTAATCATACACAGAGACCAAAGGCACACCCTGCAGATGAATGAGACCATGCAGTGTAAGAAGATGACTTGCAATGTTGAGGCATTAGGAGGAATTCTTCATAGTTTTTTAAAAATGCATCAGTATGTGATGCTGGGAGTCACCCAGACATGCATCAGTGATCCACTCTGGAGGGCCGTACAGGACCTTTGGCTGATGCAAAAATGGATGCAGAACTGAACGGCAGTCTCAGATTCAGATATCAACATGATGAGACTTCTTCAGCTGTTACAGGGCTCTTCAAGGTTAGGAATTCCCCACTCACAGGTTTCTACATCTCTTGGGAAACAATGCAGGTATCATCCTAGCTTGTTGTCTGGGCTCAGCTTTGCTATAGCCATTGGTTGAGAAGGTTCACCTCATTAAAGGTACGTGCACTGCTGCCCTTGCACTTCTCAAGCTGGCTGAAAGGTATCATCTATATACTCTGAATCTGAACAATGGGAGGAAAACGGGAGGTCCTGACTCCCTCTCCATGGGCTTAAGAAGCAACCCTCCCACGATTTCCATGACTTCACAAGGATTGTTGGGTAGCAGTGTGTCCACTTTTTCTGATTGGTAACATAACCTTGAAATTCATGAGCCCAATCTGCTCTGCTATGTTGTATGGTTCCCACCATCTTGTGAAAGGAAAAGATTTTCATTCCAGTGTTTAAACACTCCCATGTGAGGTCCTCTGCTGTGAAGCCATTTCTGTGCCTGTTCGACATTAGAGAAGTTCTCTTGTGTTGGAGTATGAGTGCTTGACGCTCTTCTGGATTTGTTGTATGAATTGTACTACACGCAAAAAACATCATACATGTGATGTACATCTTTGTGAATTCCTTTAACGTTCTTCTGAATATTGAACAGTACAGCTCCAATGGCTGTTCATTTGACTATAAAACAAAGAGGTTTTAATATTTAGCAGATTATTCAAGCCTCTCACCAGCTGTGACATGAAAATGGTCCTGTTGTAAATTAGGATCTACGCTGGCAAAGATCTTTATTAGCTGGGACACAACAATCTTAGCAGTAGTAGAGAATAGTGTGGTGGACTATGAATACCATGTGGCTTAATACTCCATTACTGGACTAATATCTCTACACAATGCACTGTTCCTCAAGGGTGTGACCAGGACCGGCCCCATTGATTCCAAGGGGCAGTCCTGCAAGGGGAAAGACAGTACAGAAACTTTCAAAATCTTCATAGCAGATCAGCTCTGAACATGGGGCACAGAAGTTTTGGACTTTCCTGTAAATACCAGGACCAGAAATAGTGGCTCTCTCCTGACACAAATTCCTTATAGCTTGCCATGATTTTCTGACCAAGACTGGCAGCTTCTAGGCCTTTTAAGGGCATTTTTCTGACTGGAGTTTGGTCTCTCGGATGTCACTGTGCTCACCTAGTTGTTTGCTGGAGATGAAAGTCAGTTATCACAGTTTTCTGGAGGCACTTGGTGGTAACCTCAGCAGCCAAGTAACTTCTCACTAGCGTCCCAGGAGCAGCAAAGATCTCTACTCAATGCTTAGACATGCAGTCACTCTGGCTGCAAATACATAAACAAACTGCCCCACCAGATTAAGTGTCTTGCTGCACCAGGTGGAATGCTGGCTCAAGATGACAGTCAAGCCATTCAAAATGGCCGTGCTAACCTGGACACTTTCAGCCCCTGGAATACAGCGTATGCTGTGTCAGTTAAATGCAGAATGAATGAGATGGCTTTTTATTCAGGAAGCCTTTTTTGCTTGCCAAGCAACTTGCTTGAACATAGCCAAGAAACCTGATCCTCTTTGACCTGTCTCTGTAAATCTTACTAGCAACATGGAGAAGGTAGAATGGGACTTGCAGCCTTAGCAGTGAAGGGAAACCAGAAATTCCTAATGTGGATGCTGATGCTACTGCTCTTGATGTGCTGCCAGTCCTGAATCAGTGATTGTTATTCTGCCTGTTATTTACTTTAACCCTTCATATAAATTCATGTTGCCACCACATAATCTATCCACCTCGTCAAGGGTCGAGACGATCATCACTTTAGATCACTAAGATACTTGGGCCTTCTCTTTCACAGGACCCAGATGGTGGTCCACATTTTCCGTCATATGTGGTCCTGCTGTTTCTGGACTAGTCCGTAGACCTTTGTGATGTACTAACCAGACGAGCCTCCTCTCCTCTACCTTCTTTTTCCTAGCCAGATGCTTGTGGATATGAGGATGGGGCTGGCTGAGCACACAGTAGACTGGTACCCTCTCCTAGCTACTCTAAGGTTTTATACACATGCAGAGGGAAGACATGACACTAGAGCCACCAAAACCAGTTCTCAAGGTTCTCAGGGACAAAGGGATGTTTGATAATATTTTTAAAGTTCTTCAGTTGGCTGTGTTCCTTTAAGTGTCACAGACATCCAGCCCTTTATTCAAGTGTTGGAGTACATGGATGACCATGAAGTCCTGCAGACATCTGGAAGCCAGTGTATGGTCCAACAAGTTCTTCTGGACTTCAAGCTGGAGATATGCCATTACATCCCTTCCAGAATAGTGCAGATACCAATGCAGTGTGTGATGTGTAGGGTTGTTATCAGCCACATGAAGTCCAGCTGGAGGCCAATTACCAGTGGTGTGCCTCCGGGTTTGATACTGGAGCCAGTACTATTTAACATCTTCAGTAATGACCTAGATGATAGGACAGCATGCACCCTCAACAAGTTTGCAGACAATGCAAAACTGGGAGGAGTGGTTGATACACCAGATGATTGTGGTGCCATTCAGAGGGATCTTGAAACACTGGAGAAATGGGCAGATAGGGACCTCATCAAGTTCAACACAGGGTGCAAAGTCCTGCTCCTGGGATGGAATAACCCTGGGCATCAAATGCACTCTGGGGGCTGACTGGCTGGAAAGCAGCTTGGCAGAAAAAACATGTTGGGGTCCTGCAGAGAAGTTGAAGACAAGCCAGCAATGTACCCGTCCAGCAAAGAAAGTCAACAGCATTCTGGGCTGTGTTGGGAAGAGCACTGGCAGCACGTCGAGGGAGGTGATCCTTCACCTCAACCCAGCACTGGTGAGGCTGCATCTGAGTGTTGGGTCCAGTTCTGGACAACCCAGTACAAGATTTGGAGCAAGATTGGAGCAAGTCCAAGGAAGACCCAAAAAGATGATTAAGGACCCAGTGTATCTGCCATATGAGGAGAGGCTGAAGGAGCTGGGATTGTTTAGCTTCAAGAAGAGAAAGCTCAGGGGGATCTTATCAATGCATACAAATCCCTAATGGAAGAAAGTAAAGAAAACAGAGCTAGACCCTTCTCAGTGGTATCCACTGAAAGGACCAGAGGCAATGGAATGGAAATATAGGCGCAAATGGAAATATCGGAAATTCCATTTAAAAAGAAAGAAAAAACTTTCTTAGGGTGAGGGCACTTGAATCAGTTGCCCAGAGAAGTTGTGGAGTCTCCATCTTCGGAGATACTCAAAACATGGGACAAATTCCTGAGCAGCCTGCTCTAGTTGACCCTGCTTTGAGCATGGTGGCATGGACTAGATGATCTCTAAAGCTGCCTTTCCACCTCAGCTATTCTGTGATTTCTGTGTGTTTCTTGGCCAAGTGGAGGACTGTATCCTGGGAATTCCAGCTTTTTTCAGGCTGCACTTTTATAGTTAAGAGGAGAGCATTTCAAGCTACTTCCATCCATGCAAATATAAGGATGTAGTTTCAGTTCCTACAGATCACCAATGTGTCCTTTCATTGGTCATAATCTGCCTTCTTGAGTTTCAAATCCTTTTTGGCTCATTCATCATTGATTCCAACAGAATGGGACTGGACCGAAAGTCAATGTGTTGACATTATTTTAGCAGTCAGTTTTGGCTCTCTTATCCTCCTACTAACATAGTGTTCCAGGGAAAGAAGGGAGGTAAAATTGGGCAAATTCTTCTTTTTCCTCTATTTGCCCCTCTTCTATATCCATAATGCAGATGAACAGCACAGCACAGGAAATACGAGCTAATATAATGTTGCATTTCCATGCAGATGATTATTCCAAGCAATGATGCTGGGTAAGAGAATGACATACAATACAGCATTCCACTTGCACAGTTAGAAGTTGGAAGACAGGGATGGTGGTGTCTTGGTTGTTTTCCTTCCTGCAGGAAACTCCTTGAAGGTCGCTGCTGCATGCTGCAATCTGGTCCTTTCATTAAGCCAAAGAATTTCTGTAAGGTGCTGCCTTAGCAAACCCAGGGATAAATCTTCACTGGCAGCATCAACTAAAGATGAACTGGGCTCCAACAGAAGATGCACACTTACCACCATCTTCTTTTTAATTTGATGACAGAACGTTAATAAAAGGCCATCCAGGAGTCACCAAAAGCCAATTTTAGCACATGTAGTACTGAAGCATTTTCAGCAATAGAAGTTACCCAGAAATATGTATTTCCTTACAAAAAAAAAGTCACCAGAATTTCTAATTCATATATCCAATATCCAATTTGGGTATCTGATAAACAACATTTAACACCCCACACCCCCCCCCCCCAAACACTGGGAAACACAGGATTAATCTTCATTAAAGCTTTGTGTATAAAGAAAACCATGTTCGAAAATGCTGAAAATTTGTTCTACTGGAGAGAAGACATTGAACATCTGGCTATTTCTGAGAAAAGCAAAAGGGCTCCCTCTGGAGTGGATTCCGAAATTAACACAGGATTCAGATTTTAATAGGCAGGCAGAGAAAATGAAAATCAGTAACAAAGCAAATGCATTCTTGTCTCTTGTTAGTTTACTCATCCTGTTTACAATGAGCATACTGGGACTAATTCAAGGAGACTATATCATGACTGAATGATATGGATCCATGCCCAGAATATTAAGTCATTAATTAGTTTTCATGCATGGACTTGTATGTGGCAAGGAGGCAAATTAAAGGATTCCTGAAGAGACAAGAAAGCTTCCTTAGCATGTAAAATACTCCAAAGAATCTCCAACAAAATAAATTATGAAGCCAGCTGAGAATCCACATTATCAACCCTGGATGGTGATGCACAATTCTATAAAAACCTAATGAATACAGCCACTGGTTGTGTACCCATGGCAATAAACTTAATTTGAAAGGGAGAGAGGAATAACTTTAAGGATGTATACAAAAACATGCTCTACTGAAAACTGATGAAGGCTGCTTTCAAATTTACAAGTGAGAAAGACCCCACATTCCCATGGTTTATTTGCATACAAGCCAATTAACAGAAAATTGTTTTTCATGCAAAAAGAAAAAAGTTAGATCACCTACAAAGTGAAGTCAACTTACTGCCTGCTTTTGCTCTTCTTCCTATAAACGTTGGCAAAAGAAAAAGGTGAAGAGAGAAACAGGATAGATTAATTATCATATGAAAAGGAAACGTACGCACACAAAATACACGACAGACCCAATGGAAGAACAGAACATGGCAAATTGTAGAAACATCTGCAGACACGAAAGGAAACAAGGACCTTAGACACAACAGCCGTGGTGGGAAAGCAAAGCTGTCATTTGTTCCATTCTCAAAAGAAGAATCTTCTCTAAAATGGCCCTCAGTGTTGGCAAAAGTTGAATCCCCGGGATGGATATCACAGTATGGATATCCTGGATATAGAATAGGATATCCAACGGATATCTTTTCTTTTACGCAGAACCTTCACTGGCTTCTCTTCCTACCCTGGACTCAGAAATGCCTCTCTAGCTGTCCTCAATCAGACTACCATCCTCTAAAGTCTGGAAATACCATCTGGAGTGTGCAACCACTGCATGGCATTCAGTTCCCTGTGTGCACAAATCTGCCATCACAGAGACCCAAACTGTCACAGCCTGAGAGGCAAAATATCACCTTTTTGGTCGGAGAGTACCTGTTACCACCAGGCACGCAGGGACCTCTGCAGATCGGATTCAAAAGGGCAAATTAACAAGCGGCCGGCAACTGGGTCCAGAATGGGAGGGGAGAAACTGGGAGGCAAAAGCACCAAAGATGCAGGGTAAGGACAAAGATGCAGAGAAAACAATTCCTTTGTTGCAATGCAACATTTGTCAGTATGGATCACTACTAATTTGAAAGACCAGAAAAGGTGAAATATGGATGAATTTATCCTCTTTTGAAGCAGGGAAACGTACACTGTGATCCTGCTGGGCCAGCGGGATCACATTCTGACTTCAACTATATGACCATTCCTGGGAACAAGCAAAATACCACCTAGTCAAGAGTTTCTTTCTTAAGTCAAAAGTTTTCATAGATTTTGTCCTCATGTATATAACAAACATTATGACTCCTGCGGGTTCATGTCTTGCAGGCTCGGTTGTGTGGAGGAGCACAGTAGTTGTGGTGCGGGCAGCAACACTGTCTATTAAAAGAAAGGCTGGCAGCATGTTTTTGATGACTCTCATCTACGCAGAAATAGCAATTACAGCTTTTTCAGGGTAACAGCGTGTGTTCCCTCCAACGGTGGCTTTGCATGGTGTGGAGGGCAGCAGGACAACTGGTAAGCACGTCTCCCCAGAAATTCAGGTCATGGAATTACAATTCATGGAATAAAAGCTCCTTCTGGCCTTGAAATCCCATGAACCCGTTTATCCACCTTCCCTCATTTATTTCCCATCTGAGCACGATTAACCAGAACCTGTCCCTTAATTTAGAGTAGCTTCTTCTCACTGACCACTGTACTAAAAGATGTTTTCCCAACTGTGCACTCAGGGCACTACACAGATATCTAGGAACGACTGCAGAGAATTCCACATTTCTGAGCAGATACTTTTGTGCTTTTCTCCCAAGACTTGGGGTTCTTTCAGGTGTGTATTTAGACACTGATGTAGCAGATGTAGGGTATGGCTCCACTCAGTCATGGATCAACATCAGCAGCAGAGGCCAGTGCTGCCCTCCCCACACTCCCACATGTTTCCAGTTGTTCCTCCTACCAGCACTGGGACTTGCAGGACCAGATGGTGAGCCAGGTCAAAGGAAAGATCTTAAATGATCTCCACTCTACAAAAAAGTTGTTAGTTTGAAAAATGAGGCTTTAGCATTAACTACAGATGTGAAAAAAAATCTCAAGAGGCATGGAGCTTTGCTAGAAGGACTGAGCAGTTATTAGATAAATCATCAAATCAGCTAGTGAGGAAATTACCATTGAGGAAATGGAAAAAGTGAAATGGGATATGTCTGCTGAATATCCGTGTAGCTGAAAGCAAAAGCCCAGGCAGACAATCATCACTGTGGACTACGTATTAGAAGAGTGCCAGCTAATGGCACTACATCTATTACAGAAGACTTTAGGAAAAAAAAGAAAGCTAAGCCAACGGCCTGGATGAGGAAAAGAAGATAAAAAATATTGGAAGAAAGTCACTGACGACAGTACTGACAGGTTGTGGCGACTGATCAGCCTAGAGGGACAGGCTGCCTCTTGTGTGCAAGGGGCTCACTAAAGGCTTGCTGGAGCGGCCAGGAGGACATGAGGTTAGCAGCCAAGGGGGAGCCTGACGGTGGCCACTGCGGCAGCCCTGCAGACTCGGAGGCTACAGCATTAAACGAAATTGTGCAACTGTTCTCCGGTGTGATCTGCACACGTCCACACTGTTAAAATGCCTTATCGCCCTGATCGGGGTGCCCTTATCCAAACTGCTCCCCGGGAACAGATCTGGGCACCTGATAACCTCCGGATGGTGGTTGGAGATGGTTTGGGAAAGTGCTGGCAGTTCTGACCCAAAGGCACGTCAGTGACCACAGCAAGAGCAGAGCAGGTAGCTGAGTGGCAGTCCAAGGAACGCCGTCCGGCACGAAGGAGCTCACCCGGACAGATACAGCCGGGCTCTCACAAGTGCATGGGACGACACAGCAGAAGGCGCCAATCGCAGCACTTGGGGAAGAGCTGAACGGCCAGAACTTCTCCTCTGGGGAAAACCACCAACAAATTCCCGTAACCAGAACCTCCTAACTGGAGTGTCAACACATGTTGGCAATAAGATGTGGAAGGACACTCGATGCAAAAAACAACCTTAACTCTAAATGGCAGCGGTGCGGGTAGGTCACTGTGTGGGCTAATAAACATCAGAGCAGGACACTAATCATGGGGTTTTGAATACTTCTGCACTACCACCCAAAATAGTCAAGGGCCTTTCTCTACTCTGAGGCCAACTATCACAGCATGGCTCGCCATGGGAAAAAAGGATGAACCTCCAGAGAACAACGACGTCCTTCCAAACGTAGGCTTTCCTCTGTCTCTCCTTTTTTTCACAGAGGGAGCTGAGGTACCAAGCTCACAGATAACCAAAGTTAGGTAAGCTGAATCCAGCTCTAAATGGTGAAATGAAGGCAGCATTAAAAATGTAGAAAATACTCCATAAGAAAATGGAAAAAACCATAAAAACTTAACAGCTGATGTAAATTATAAATGAAAATTTTTGAAGTGCACCAAATGATGAGAGAAGCTAAAACCTCGTGGGAACAATTCGTGTCTGGCAGGGCACGAAAAACCACCAAAAGGAGACTTTGAAATGAACACAAATCAGAAACAAAACAAAGCCCTGAGGTGGTGTATACTGCTTCTTGATAGTCATGGTAAAATTCTTAATGTGGGAAGAGGAATTAGTATTTCTGTTCTGTGTTTGACTAATAGTACTTTTCCCTTGTAGTTTCTATCAGCAAACAGTGAAGTACTTTCCATTAGTAATGAGAAAAGGTGTTAAAAAGTATCTACTAGAAATAATATTTTTAGATCAACAGGCCTGGGTAGCTTGCAGCTGGGATTCTTAAAATAATTACATGAAGAGTTACATGGTCCAGGGAAAGTAATTTTTAATAGATCTTGGAATACCCAGAACTGGAATGTGCTGTGTTGCACTCATATTCAAAAAGGAAGGTATGACAACTTAAATAAGCATAAACATCTTACCCTGTCATTAATTTATTCAAAGTAACAGAAATGCTGATACAAGACTCGACTAATAAGTAATATACGAAGCATTATAACTTCATGGAAAAGAGGTCTTGCCAAATAAATTTGATTTTGTTACGTGAATGTGTTACAGGTTTGGCTTCTAAAGGAACTGCAGAGACGTAATATATTTTCATATCTGCAGTTCTGTTGGAGGCCAAACTTGTAATCCGTTGTCATTAACCAGTTAGCACTATACAAAATAAATAAAGCACTTATTACTGACAGCTTTCAAAAAGCACTCACTGGTGCAGAAAAGCACTAAAAGGAAATAGTCATGAAGAGTAAAGAAACTCCTCCTGTAACTCTCTGCATAGTGTTGCTAAGATTCAGAGAAGAATTCAACATACAGTTTGTTTTTTCCCAATTTAAAAAATTATATTCAAAATTGGGAAAAGCCAAATAAATCAACCATAAAAAATACTGAAATACAGTATTGTGAGAAGCTCAGAAAAGCTCTACCTGTTTAACTGATTTAAAAAAGAAGATTGAGAAGTGCCTTCACTGAGATGAGTAAGTATCTATGTAGGAAAAAAACAGGAGTGCTAAAGTACTCCTTAATTTAATGGAGGGAGAACCACATGTAGCAAAGCCAATGGGTGTAAAGTGAAGCTAAATACATTAAAACTGAAAATGAGGCATAAATTTTTAACTGTGCAAGCAAATTTGCATTGGCAGCGAATTTCCATTTTTGATTTCTTCAGCTCAAGAACAGATGTCTTTCTGGGAGATGCTTTAATCAAAGAGAAGCTGCCAGGCTCCATAGAAAGCTAAGAAGGGGAAATGCAAAGAACTATATTATGCAACCTGTAGAACCAAATAATTACAACAGTCACAGGCTCATAGGATAATTCAGGTTGGAAGGGACCTCAGGCGGTCTCAATTCCAGCCTCCTACTCAGAACAGGGTCAAGTTAATCTCAGACCAGGTTGCTTAGAGCCCTACCCAGCTGGGTCTTGAACACCTCCAAGGATGGAGACAGCACAACCTCTCTGGGCCCCTGCTCCACTGCTTGACCATCCTCATGGGGAAGTAGTTTCTCCTTATATCCAGTCCTATTTGCCCTTATAGATTTTACACAATTTTGGGAACTGGGGGAGTTAATGAAAAGCTACTAGATTTATAAATGAAAAGTCTAGTAAGAGCCAGCTTCTAAACTAACCTTGGGTATAATGCAGCCTAGAAGATGGCATTAAAGTTTCCATCAAGCTCATAATTGAACTGCATGATTCAACTTAATGAATCGGTCCTAGAAACACCAGTTTATCGAAGGTGAGTCAGTTACGGTTCCCGTCCCTCTTCTGCAGTCCTCCTTCCTCCCTCCTGGCTCTCCCCAGCTGCAGCACCTGCCACTCGTACTCGTGCTCCCTTCCCTCTGCAGTCCCCTGCGGTATCTGTGCTCTCCTCGTCGGTGTGTTACTGACACCGCTACCCTCTGCTGCTCCACACAACGCCACGTTCACGTGTCCAACCAGCCGGGCGAGAGGAAACACACACTGTTTGGGCACTTGGGAGATGAGAGTATGATGGCCAAGCAGGCAGCAAAGGCGGGCACGCTGCCGGCCTGCCTGCTGCATCTTGCCTAGCGGGTGGGCAAATCTCTGCAGGTTGCTCTGGAGTCTGCAGGTTCAGAGTAGCGCATCTGAGAAAGATACTCCACCTGGCCTTCAAGGCTTTCGAGATGGAAGAGCAGACAGTCAGGCTGGCCAGCAGAACAGCTGTTTACCCTTATGAGATGACAGCATTTACATCAGCTCCTGTTTGGGAGAATTAATTTGTGAAGGCTTACGAGTGCTTTGAAAATAATGGGGTCTACAGAAAACTCACATCGGAGCTTGTCATCATGTTAAAGCAGCTATCCAAACTGATTTTGTTATAAAGAGGCTCCTCAAATGTGTGCAAGAAAAATGACGACTGTGGTCACCTGAACCACAAAGAAGCAAACTGTTTCTGATGCAACAACTTTTTGTACTTTCCTAAATCTGTAATTTGGTTTTGGATGCCCATTTTCAGAGATACAACACTTCAACTTACAAAGGTTTAGGGTCTGAAGAAATCAAGGTGAATTTAGCAAGTGATTGTCTTCAACATTTTTAGAAGACAGACATTAACTGGCTGAACAGGAAAAAAAAATACAGCGTGCAGAGCCACTGACTTAAAAAAAAATTACTTCCTAAATATTAATACAAACTATGTGCTTATCTGCAAAGGGAAACTAAATAAAACAGGCACCTCTGAAGAGTACTCGATCATCGCCTCTTGTATATATATATAAATTTCTATTCCAGAATGCAAGCCTAATCTGAAGAGCAACCGCACTTTACATTTACAGAGGATGTGAATTCATTATCGCTTTCAAGTGCAGACAAGCTCTGAATTTTTCTGGAACTATCAAGATGTGCCTATAGCTAATCTATAAACCCCTGCGCTGTTCCTGTCAGTGTCATTGCTGCAATCTCTCCCCCACCTCTATTGCCAATAGTATCTTTGTCGCACCTTGCCTTAGACCAAAACCTCTTTGCTTAAGGACAATGTCTTGCCATTCACTTCATAGAGAGGCTCTTGTCCAATTTAAAGAACGGAAAGAATAAACACGTAACAGTATTTCAGACTATAGTCACCAACTATGAGCTCAACTCTAGCAGGACTCTATAAAAAATAATAATGGACTCTCATCAGAAATCCAAACAACAACATATATTATTGATCAGAGCCAATACCATCATACTCTAAAGCAAAAAAGCTCCACAGACATTGCAGGGTTAGTGTAAGATTACCTGGTGAAACACAGCACCATGCCACTGGGGAGTATTGCAGTACCTATAGTTTCCAGTTTATTTTCCAGTTAAAGTTGGAAGATCTGAATTGGTACCCAGAACAGCATGCAGTTGATTCCCAAACCCAACACTTCTTTAAAGCCTTCCAAATCTTACCGGTTCTTGATATTTTAATCAAAGCAGCAGCATATGAACCTGAAAACCCATTAACCATCTGCACCTCCACACAGAGCCAGTATGGAAATGACATTTTGCAAATTCCTTCTATTCCTCATGAAGTATTTATAATGGTACGACAGAAAAGCAGGAATCTCAGAGCAGCAGTAGTGCATTCCAGACCTGGGGAAGAGAAGGATGCACTGCATTTCTGACAGGAGATGGCTTACTTTGAGCAGTTTCATCAGCCCTTCAAGCTGCACCATCAGTTCTCTTCTGCTTTCTTGAAGTGCAGACATCCTCTGTTCCAATTCATCCTTTCTCTGCCTGTTCAAGTTACATGAAAGAAAGAGTCAGAAAATAAACGTTGGGTATTTCAAAACCACTTCAGGAAATTCACCCGTATAAATGTGTCTTTGATTTTCATCACTCCTCCCTGCTTCCAATTTAAAAAAATAGAGCAAAGCACAGTACAATGACCATGAAATGTATATATAACAACCAAGCTTTTCACTTAAAATCCACAAATCTGCACTCAGCACCTTGGTAGTAGGAAGCCCTTTTCAAAAGCACTGCATTTTGAGAAAAAAAGCCCGCTTTTTTCTTCCTTTTAAGAACTCTCTTAACATCAGACCCAGGCATCCTGCAGAGCTTTCAGACAAGCAAGAATGAACTATGGGAGGAAAGACAGAGAAAAAAAAAAAAAAGAGGAGAAAAGGCTGCAGATGTTTGGAAAGGAAAAGCTATCACCTGTCTGGATGGAAACTTGGCAGAGCTATTTCTGTCCACCAATGTGACGTACAATTTTTGACATATTTGCTGTACCAGAACCCAGGTAACAAGAAAAGGAGATAAGTGACCTTCCCTTTCCTTGGCATCAGAAAACCACTGTATTTCAACAGATGCCTATCTGTGAGATATTTAAAGAAATATGAGTTTGGTTTTATTTTATATTTAAAAAAATAAAGAAGTGACTAATATAAGGAAAAATTCAAAGATGAACATCAACGTGTCAGAAGTTCAGTATCTTATATGATTTAAGAAATGCTGGGCTCCACAAATCCCAATCATAGGTAATAATAAATAACTGTAAGAAAAAAAAAGATATTAGAAAGCCTTATTTATTAATCTACAGTTATTTTTGTGGACATCATAATGTCTGAATCCAAACTTAAAGGCACCACATATTATAGACTGAATTTGTAAATGTCTTAGATTATATCTGTGTTCTCACGTGATATACTATGGATAAATCATTCTGGGAATTTTAATAACCAGCTAATTTTAGAAAAAACAATTGGACATCAGAGTCTGGAAAAGAAACAGGCCATTTATTTAGACTGAATAAATCTGCCGAGTATGGCTTGCTTTCATTATGGTGATGGTGAAAATCACACATCATAAGCATACAATCCAACCAGAAAACTGCTAAGGCTACATAACAGAATGAACTTGTTTCTATACTGGTTCTTAAAAGGACAGAAGACTGTGAAGTATTAACTATCCTCGGTATTTCTTTCAACATCTTTTTGTATTTTGAAGAATGTGGTTATTAAATGGTGACACATATCACAAAAATAAGGCGATAAAGAGCAAGATTACACATGCCTGGTCACCTAGAATGTGTTAAAAAACCACCACAGACATAGCTTTATCTGTCTATATGGTCTTTTTTCTCTCTCTAGGTCAGTTCAAAGTCAGTGGCTTTTATTCTATAGTTATGTAATGTAACATTCTGGTTAACAACTACAAATAATGTAAAAATCAACATATTAAATAA
This sequence comes from Buteo buteo, assembly GCF_964188355.1. NCBI lineage: Eukaryota > Metazoa > Chordata > Aves > Accipitriformes > Accipitridae > Buteo > Buteo buteo. The sequence continues at coordinate 599,571 of NC_134187.1, forward strand.
GTATAGGTCTCCAAATGCAGTTGTTAATGAAGAAGCAACATCAATGTGTATGTCTGATTTTCATTGATGTTATTCAATTTCCTTTTCAACGACGCCCAGTGAAGAAAGAGGAGGTACTGTTTGTCAATGACAAGGGGTGTTAAATGTTTACAAAAACAAGACAGGACAGCCTCTAGGGACAAATGGAGAGACGCAGTTTGAGCCATATGCCTGGGCCAAACGGGCCCTTGGCACCCGTGCATCAGTGAGCACCCTGCGGAGTTGCAGAAGCAGCTGAGCGCATCTGCAATCCAGGGCAGGGATCTGTAAGGACGACGGATCCAGCCGTGCTTCTTCCAAGGTTACATTTGTCAGCAGCGTGGTAGAGATGACTCATCTCTACAGGCTGTGTTGTCTGCAGGTTTTTAAACCTGGGACACGTTGATTTTCCATGGATTATCCTTCTCATGCTTTCACAGCCTAAATTCTACACAGCAGCTGAGATCATTTGGTAACGTGCTTACATATACTCAAAGGCAAGGTCATCACACACTGCTCACAGGCTCGGGGAACGTCTCCTCGTTAGCTGTGACTTTGTGAAGTACTTTCACATCACGGATAACCCACTAATTGTGAATTTCCAGTGTGATGCTATGCAGTCAAGACAATTAACATGCACTTTGAATTTATTAATGAGAGTGGTGTTTGGTGGTAAGAAAGCTAACACTACTTCTATCTATAGCACCAGTGAGACTACGTATGAGATACTGCAGCCAGTATACTCCAGCCTATATATAGAAGAGATGCAGAGGACTTAGAGAGAGCCCGACAGCAAGCTAAAGCGATAGCTGGAGATTTGGCAAACCTGCTTTATGGAGCAACTGAAGAAGTTCAAGCTACTTACGCAAGATGAGGTTAAGAGGGGAGGGAATCAAAATCTCTAAATACTCACACACAAAGAGGAATTTTGAATAAGACCTTTTTAGCCCAGCAGACAAAAGCATGGGGAAAGACAAGGTTTGGAAAATGGCACTAGGCTTATGAAGGTTAGAAATAATGGGCACACTTTTAGTCCACCAAGCACAGATGCGGCACAGAAATTAACTGACGATCACATTAACAGTATCGGGGGATACTAAAATCTCTAACATGAAAGCTTGAACATTTGTCTTGCATGGATGCTGTAGCCCCATCAAAAAGGGTTCTGTAGGAGTGCTGCAGGGAGAAATTTCCCAGCCTGTGTTACATAGAAGCCCAGACTGGACAATCATGATGGCTTCACAGGCTTTACATGCTTAATTCAACCTTTTTTTTCTTTCATAACTCTTCTATTTGCCAGTGGTGTTTACGTATCTGAAGGCCAGAAACGGCTACAATGATCATTCAGCTTTTTTTCTTTAGCAAAATACAGGCCATCTAACTCTTCCTGGTTAGCTCTGTTTTGTTCCTAATAACCTATATTTCTGGAAAAACATCTTCAGGAAAGATGTCTAGGGACTGAAAACTCTATCACTGCTCTTGAGATTATTGCCTCGCTTTAAAAAGCATGTGCTTTATTTGTGGTTTGAATGTGGCTGGTTTCCAGTTTAAGCTCTTGATTCTTTCTCTGTTGGGTCAAACAGCACATCAAGTTGCGCTGCGTTCTCTTTTTTCTCCACCTCTTGCATAACATTTGTGGGTATTTTCTGCATCCTCTCCAGTTTTTTAAAAATTAAGAAAAATATACATAGCTATGTAAAGTATAAAGCTAGGAAAATCTATGAGCTATTATTATCATTAGGTAATAGAATGAAAAATATCAGTGAGATACCAAAATGTACTGTAATGTAGCAAATTCTATATGAAAAAGTAAAGAAAGGAGTTGAAAACCTTAGATTTTGCAATATGGGGCTGGATTATACCTTGCAGGCACTGCCTGCAGTTGTAGTAGCTCCATCCCAAGAACAGTGCACTTCATGGAAAACCTTTAAACATTCCTGGGAAGCACAACAACCATGCCACTTCCTAAGCGGGTGGGAAAAGTTTACCCTAACAAATGAAATACGATGCAGTTTGCAAAGAGCTACTACTGCCAAGAGCTTGTATTTCAGAACCTACTTTAGATTACAGATGGCATTTTTGAAGGCTGAGCCCTGAATTAACTAGTAATAGAAGATGAAATAAAATATAGCCAGAGAATGCCCTTGTGACTACCCAAACTATGAAACACTTTATTCTATAAATACTGACATTTTTTCCCTGTCACTTCAAAATGCAAACTTAATCAAAGAGGCTTTGAAGATTGTTCTCCAACTTTGGATGTATGTCTGATTATCTGTAGGTATGAAGTTTTGGAGTTTCACTGACTAATCAAATAACTGACATTTATCTTCAGCTCCACTCCTTGGACAATAAATAATAAGCAGTTAATGTCACTTCTGCTAGTTTTTCTTATCAGTTTCTTCTTTACAGTTTTCTGAACTATACAAATAAAATTCATTTTAAAAGACATTTTTATTTACTTCTAAAGTCACTTTAAAAAAAAGGCAACCTTCAATATGCTGTCAGTCTTCAGAATTCAGCAGTTTAAAACAACACTTTAAGGTCATTGAAGATATGCTGACATTACCCTTTCCCCAATAACAGGCAGTGCTGTCTGTGCCACAGAGCAGACCCCATGGGCTGAGTGGCCCAAGTACCAAATGCCCGTGAGCTTTAGATATTTCTTACCGTAGAAGCCTGAGTTCAGCCAATAAAGTTGGGTTCTGCTGGGCTTTCTCAGGGGTAGGTTGAGAAGCTTGTTCATGTTCCAGCCTGAGACGCTGAATTTCTTGGAGTATCTCTCTATAGAAATGACATAGGGAAGATTAAAGAGGAAAAAGGTCAATCTCTGTACTGCTCTTGAATACTGTTATAGCCCTTCAAGCATTCTTTCTGTCAGTATCCAGCCTAAGTACAACAATTCTGTTCATGTATGACTGGCACAGACTCAAACCCAAGACAGGTAAGTTTGCGCAGTCCTATGGATTGCTGTAATACACACAGGAAAATTTACTACTTAATAAGCATGAAATCACGTATGTGCCATACGCTGGCAACATCTCTCCAAAACTTTTCATGCAGAATGGGCTTAGAGACTGTTCTAAAAAGAAAAAAGTTCCATTTTCAGCATAATCTGCATCGCACGTGCTGTAGGAAGGGCTCTGAAGTGACACCGCCAGCATGCCCAGCTGTGCCAGCACCAGTTAGCTTCCTACTCACCTTTCCAAGGGCTCGTGGCAGGTCAGGAGGAATAAGGAAAGTAACAGCTCATAGTAATAGAGACAAATTTGTGAGGTCTCACAAAGGGAAGGTGATCAGCCAGCAGCCCAATTAAGGCCACTGTGTTCTGTGTAGCCAGAGGCAAGTGAAGGTGGCACTGATGGCCAAGGACTCACTCATTAAAATGGAAATGAAATCCTTCTGAAAGTGAAGATTATAATCTCTAATTCCACACCCCCCCCCCCCCCGCTCTTTTTTAAAACTGCTGAGCTGCTCTCCTTGCAAGGTTTCATACCAGCACTGACTGAGATCTCCCTTATCTGTGATCTCGATGAATAATTTCAAATACCTGCAAGGTCTCTTGGTAGCATACTGAAGCCAAGATGGTGCAAGGATTGAGCTGTTCCTGTGCTCTCCAGGAACTGGTTCTCCTCCAAACTAACCTTAAAAAGTATTTTTACCTGGCATGCTGAGGGTGCCTTGGCAAGGGGCTGTGCAAGCAGCAAGCTCACGCACGCCAGCTGAGGCGCAGCTGGAGCACAGGGAGACCCGAGCACGCTTCTGAGGAGAACACATCATCGGGCACCCGGAGAGGCTCCATAGGTAACCCGCGGGCTGCCTGTGCCGTACAACACATGGGGTTTGCAGCTGCTCAACAGCTTGCTCTTTAGAGGTGTACCCTCTTAGTTTCTCTTAGCCAGAGAAACATGAACTCAAAATGTGAGTGCTGAAGAATCATGCTGGTGAAAATGCAATATTATGATAAAAACAGAGCGATCTCTTCTTAACAGTCCCTCTGAAGCAAGAAGAATCATCAAGAAGGGAGCTTTCAAGGTCATCTAGTCCAATCCCCCTGCCATGAGCAGGGACATCTTCAACCAGATCAGGTTGCTCAAAGCCCCGTCCAGCCTGACCTTGAATGGTTCCAGGGATGGGGCAGCGACCACCTCTCTGGGCAACCTGGGCCAGTGTCTCACCACCCTCAGCGTAAACAATTTCTTCCTCATATCTAGCCTGAATCTCCTCTCTTTTAGTTTAAAACCATCACCCCTTGTCCTGTCACTACAGGACCTACTAAAAAGTCTGTCCCCATATTTCTTATAAACCCCCTTTAAGTACTGGCAGGCTGCTATAAGGTCTCCCTGGAGCCTTCTCCTCTCCAGGCTGAACAACCCCAACTCTCCCAGCCTGTCCTCACAGAAGAGGTGTTCCAGCCCTCGGATCGTCTTAGTGTCCCTCCTCTGGACCCGCTCCAACAGGTCCATGTCTGTCCTGTGCTGAGGACCCCAGAGCTGGACGCAGGACTCCAGGTGGGGTCTCACCCAATCGGAGCAGAATCCCCTCCCTCGACCTGCTGGCCACGCTGCTTGGGATGCAGCCCAGGACACGGTTGGCTTTCTGGGCTGTGAGCGCACATTGCCAGGTCACGTCCAGAAGAAGGAAACCATCTTCTACAGCCCATCTCCTATTTCTTTCAGGCCTCCCAGTTTCTTCAGACTGTTTTGTTTTACAGCAAAAGAAAAAAACGCACGCATTCTTCTCAAGCTGAATTCACCACCCCAGCCTTCCAACCAGCTCACTCCACTACATCGCAGCTGATTTATTTTTCTGCTGCCACCTGAATGGCTTACCCTGCTGTGAGAAGTTTGCTGGGTCTGCAGATAGCAATACAAGATAGCAATGCAGCTCCTGACGCTCAGCGCCAGTTAAGATGATCTTAAGATCAGTGAAGAAGATCAACCTGCTCCCTGGGGAATAAGGACACTGCAGCTGCATCCACCCTAAGCTAATTGGTTAGAGGCAGCTACACCTTTCAACAAAAGATCTAGGAAAACAATCTGGTTAATATAATACAAAAGGTTAAAAACAACAAAGCACAAGGACTGAAGGCTCTTCTCTCCTCAAATGTTGTTCCTGAAACAATACTGATCAAAGCTTGCTTTTTACCTGTTTTTGTTTTCCAGCTCTGCTATCAGCTGTCTTTGTTGTTTATTGGCATCAAAGCTGAAACCCAGGTCTGTTGGTGGGCGAGGCTGGTGGATGAGGAACAGAGAAAAAATTAGACAAAATATTCATTACCTGTTACCACATATGACACAGTCTGGATCCAGCCTCATATTTCCTGAATGCCGTGGTACGATACTTACACCCCAGGCTGCAAAACTGTGAAAATATCTGTGCCGAGATGGACTACGGGGGCACGCTGAGGTGTGCTTTTATGGCTGACTTGGTCTGATCTCAGGGTGGGTGGCTGCTGAAAGGGTGACCTGGCTTATCATCCTATCTGTCTGAAGAATTTTATTTGCCCTTTTTTTTTTTTTTAAGGACCTTCAGAAAAAAATACACCATACCTATCTGTTCTTAAAGCACCGATAGGCTTTCCTGGGAAGAGATGCATGTTTACCTTTTATCATAAAGTCTTCTAGCGAAACATTGATCTTCCCATACGTCAGCTAGTGAAGAAAAGTTAGAATAACTTACAGCTTATGAACAGGATTATTCACAGACATTAAATTTAAGCATGGTCACTGCCTCTGGAAAATCTAATTCTTCTCAACCCCTCAAAAGCATCAGCTGAAGTGAGATTTGTGATCCTTGTGTTAGGTACTTTTCACCATCACCATTACTGAGAAAAGGACTAGGCAATTAAACAAGAATCTGTACTTTCTGGGAGAACCTGCTGGCAGCTGGACTGGGTGGTGAAGAAGCCAGTTATATGAACCAAGAAGAGAGAGAGAAATATTACAAGGTCTTGTACTGATTCAGTGCATTTTTCCAGTGGAATCCTAAGATTCTGCTTAGGAGCTCTAGTACGACTCAAAGCCATCCTTCTGGCCATCAGACACAAGAAGTTGTCCACTCGGAGCTGAGAAGACATCTTTTATCATGGACAGGTCTCCCTGGCTAAGAAATGCCTGATGCACAAGATGGTATGCAGGGTCTGCTTCTAACACCAGGTCATTATAGCATCACAGAACGGTTGAGTTTGGAAGGCACCACTGGAGGCCATCTACTGAAGCAGGACCACCCAGAGCTGGTTGCTCAGGACCGTGTCCAGACGACTTCTGAAGATCTCCAAGGTGGGCTCTGGTCCTGGCACTGGGCTCCACTGGGAAGAGCCTGGCTCTGTCCTCTCGGCACCCACCCTGCAGGTATCCCTTCTGTGCTCTGCTTTTGTCTGTTTTTCATCTGATCTCAAGATTGCACAGATTTTTACGACAACATTTTCAGAAGGACCTCAGATTGGGATCCTGGTTTGAGAAGACACTTTCACAACCATTTTCTGAAACTACTTGGGTAGAAAAACAGAAGTTGGAGGGAAGAGCTTGGTATCCACTTCGGGAGTCTCCTAATGATGTGGAAACTGCCTGTGTAGAAACTTCTGGGTAAGGCAGGTTCCAGGCAAGAAGAAACAAAACAGCTTGGGAGTTAAAATGAACAGTGTGAAAAATAAAAATAAACCAACCCAGAAACTGAAGTGCAGAAACACTGTTCATTGCAGCAGGGTCAGGAAAAAACCCTCTTCTCCCAGGCAGCGGGGAGGAGCTGACGGTGCAGGGTGGGCTCTGCTCTCACACCAAGGAACAGGGCTGGTGTGGGGGAGGAGTGGGATGGATCTGCCGATACAGCCAGGGCAGAACCCCAGCTCTCATCTCTCATCTCATCTTGATGGTCGAGGTTGGTGCACAATGTAGGCAGCAGCACTGCCACCACTCTTTCCATCTTGGGGTGACCTGAACAGTCTCGGTGTACATAACTCTGATAGGACCTACTGGTCCCCCAAAACAGTGCGTCACAAAGTCCAGGTCCCACGGTCTCTCCCTGCATCCTGGTACAATCAGCTATGAGGACAAGTGCACTCTGGGGCTCCATCCGAAGCACATGAACCCTTGTTCTGCTGCAAAGTAGGACCGTGCCTATAAAATCACAATCTTGTCCTTAATTCCTTTCTTCAGAAATCCTGTCCAAAGCCTGAAATGACCCTCATGACCTAAAGTACTCTCAGGAGCAAAGACAACACTGCAGAGAACTTATTTAGAGCAGACACATCCCTCATGCTGCTCACTTTCAAACATTGCTAGTCAAGAGGTCTTTTGGAAACTGTACGGTGGCTATTTTACATGACAATTCAATGCTCTATTGCTTCCAAGAGTCTATTTGATTTTTTAACAACTCAGAATCACAGAGTTGCTGGGGTTGGAAAGGACCTTTTGAGATGGTCTAATCCAAATCCCCTGCTCAAAGCGATGTCAACTACAGCGGGTTGCTCAGGACATTGTCCAGCTGAGTTTTGAATACCTCCAAGGATGAAGAGTCCACAACCTGTTGGGGTGACCTGTTCCAGTGTTTGAGCACTTACACCATAAGAAAGTTTTTTCTTTTGTTTAAATGGAAGTGAGCTAGTGCCCATTGCCTCTTGTCCTTTCATAGGGCACCACTGAACAGAGTCTGGCTCCATCGTTTTACTTGCCACAATCATATATTAATACAGAAAAAGACCCCCACGAGACTTCTCAAGGCTAAACAACCCCAGAAAAAAAATTCAGGCTGCTGATTCTCCACCAACATCTAAATCTTCCAAGTTCTTAAAATTAAAGGGCACCTGATGCTCAGTCTGAAAGTTTGCAAAGGGGATGCCTATGCTCGTGAAATAAAAAGCACCAGGCAGAGGCACTGGAATTTGATCACTCATATTGTGAGATACTTAGTATGGCCCCTGCCTTATTTTTAGCCCAGACTAACTAGCTCTCTCAAGCAATTCTCAGCATGGTTTGGGATCTACCCTAAGCTGAGAACTATCTGCAGCAGGTGGTTTGTATGCAGCTGCACTGTTCTGGAGGGTGAGAGCACTCAGTATTATAGATGTGGGCACCAGCAGTTTTTAATGACTGCTATACACAAAGCCTAAGTGTCTATCTTACCCTCAGCTATTGAGAAATAGCACTTATCACTCACCTAATCTATACTACAATGTGGACTCAGGAGGAGAGATGTCTAAACTCTGGGGTATTCAAAAGTGCCTCAAAGAGTCACCTGAGACAGCGTTGAGCCTGCTGAAAATACAAGAGAGGTACGTGCCTAATTGCTACTGCACTTGTCCAGGAAATGTCTGACACCAGTTCTAGATATATCTGACCTTGAATGGGTACTAAGACACCGCTCCTGTGCCACATCCCCCAACAAACAGGCATCCTGTGAGGCAGCAGGCTCCATCCTTCCTGCCAAAGCCCAGCCACAGGCAGCAGTGCTAGATGCAGTGGTGGTCAGGAGGCAGCCCTGGGATTCTGGTTCATGCTCTCTGGGTTAGGTTTTATTAAAAAAAAAAAATCCAATGGAGGTCTAATATTAAAAAACATTAACTCCCCTGGACATGGAATTTACAGCCTTGGGGTAAAAACTCAGATTAGAAAAGAGAAAACAGACCGAAGACAACATAGACAGATGTTTCAAGTAGCCAGGGCACGAGGAAATTCATCAGAATACTTAGATCTTGATACTTAAATAAACCTGAGGCAATCTCAGAGCTTTTGTGTTCATCTCTGAAAGCACTAAGTTTTATAAGGTGACACTCCAGACACCAGAAGTGGCCATCCATAAAAGCTTACACCTAGAAACAATGTAAGAAGGAACTAACAACTCTCGACCAGTCAGCTTAACCTTAGCTGTTGGGGAAAAAACATGAAATAAGAACACTTGTAAATACTTAGAAGATAGGCTAAGTAATGGGTGTTTTTGAGAACAAATCTTGCCAAAGCAAAGCACTTTTCTTCCATAGTAAAAAATCAAATTCTACGTATAGGAGAGAAACTATTAACACAATACACTGACCCCAGCAATGCTTTTGACATCCTCTTGTGGGGTTTTACAGCTTTTCTCTTAGACTTAGTACCATTCAATATTTTCATTAGTATCATGGATGATGGAATAAAGCATTTATTTCCTACATCTGCAGATTGTGTCACACTGTGGCGAGCTCCTTCTGCTTTATAGGACAAGAAAAAATATAAAATATACTAAAATACAAAATTTTTTGAGAAATTGGAGAAATGGTTTGAAAGAACAGGTTGCATTCTATTAAGACAAGCGCAAACTCTCATATTTACTTTCGACATGTCAACTACATAAACACCCAATGGACGAGGCAGCAGTTCTGCAAAAATGGATTTGCAAATTAGTTTAGTTCACAACCCAAACAGGGGTCAATAACATGCTGTTGTGGAGTCCAGGATCGGGTTGTTTGACGCAGGGCATGCTATGTACTACAATGCAGGACTTACCCCTGCTCTAATTCAGGTGAACTACTGTTTCCAGCCTGAGCATTGCAATTTTAAAAAAGCTAAGGGTCAACTGGAAAAAGAAAGTGAAGAAGAACGATCAGAGGTCTGTAAATCATGACAATGAGGAAAGACTGAAAAAATGAAGAGAATAAAAGAATGAGAGGAGACAACATAAGAAACTACAAGTATATAACACTTGTTGCAAAGAGGCAAGTAATGCATTGCTCTCCATATCATTCATTAGAGCATTTGCATACTACTATTTACTTTGATGAGAGGTACCTGTCCTCTCTGTGAAGTTACATGTGGTTCTTAAAACCTCTGCACTTAAAAAAAAACCCAACCCAAACCATTTGTTTACTGTTCAGCACTCTTATGTTTGCACTCCACCATACTGGACAGGTATGAATGACTTCTGCCTTCCAAGATTTATTACTGTAATTCCTTTCTTTAAAGAGCCTAGCAGGTTCAGCTCCCTACCTGCTCAGCAGCACTGAACACCAGGGACATATCCCCTTTCTACTCAACTCTTGCAAAGGCTTTCTACTACAACAGAGCAAAAAAGACCTGGTGGGAGTCAACAGCATAAGATGTAATGCTTTCAAAATTACTACAACCCCTCCCAAACCCCATTTTTGCATGTGCATGAGAAAATGAACAGAGTTTACATTATTTTGTCCTCCGTAGCTTTCCTTCACAGTAAGGAGTAAGTATCTCAGGAAGAGAATAGTCCTAACTATTATGGCATAGAAGCAATGTGGAGATCCTTACTTGGCCCTACGGGATGCAGCTCCCAATTTTCTGACAGTAATGTAGTATGACCAAACCCCAAAACATTACAGATCCCTGCAGAAACAACCTATAGAGTTTATCCAGGGAAAAGGATTTTGAAGTATGGTGGAGCTTGAAAAGAAAAAAGACTTTTTGACAGTGAATTGTAACATAGGTCTCTCATTTTATACCAAACAGCAGCAAGACCAAAGCTGAAGCTTTTTGAGCTTAAGACTAATATTTTAAAAGTTAAAATGTTAAAAAAAGTTTAAAAGCTAAGCAAACTCTCCAACACAGCTGAAGGTATGACTACCATTCTCTTCTGCTTTCCTGGTGCTCAGCAGCAATGCTGAAGCCTCAACAGTTCTGAGAAGATCATCCAAATGGCAAGCCCCATTTTCTCTCAGCAAGAAAATTCCTACGGTGATGATCATAAAATCTACTGAATATCCTTAATATCACATAGGAACAGTAAAACCTTATAGCACTGTAATTCAGTTTTCCTATTAATAGGCCATTAAACTTGAGAGAGAGACATGCTGGAACTTCAAGTCATAGAGTCATAGAATATCTCAAGTTGGAAGGGACCCATAAGGATCATTGAGTCCAACTCCCTGTCAGACTGGTATCTGTAACAAGGAGCATTCAGACCTCACCTACAGTATACCTTTTGTGGGTGACAGAAGAGGATTTAATGACAGTGTTTAATCAAGCCCCAAAAAGCCAGTTTGGCAAGCCATTGCACTCCTCCACCACCCTGGTTTGGAAGAAACTGCCAAGGAACAGTAAAGCTTGCGTCTCATGGGCATCAGATTCCAGGTACCTTGGTGAAAGGACCTCATGGTGTGATGGAAAGTCTGAACCAGTACTTCTCCTGCCCATCACTGTGGTATCACAGTGTTCTTTATGATCAACAGACAAAGAAGAAGAGGAAACAAATAACAAAAATGGTTCATATAACTGGTGTATCCAGAAGAAGAAGAAATGATCCAAGAACCAAGCTGCAAGTTTATCCTGCAAACATGTACAACAGGAAATCTGGTTTACTTCTTCTTTCTTTATTTAAAAAACTATTCATTAAATAATGCCTAAAGCCTAAAAGAAAAGCTACATGAAGGGAATATTACAAATATTATTTAGGTTGTAGGTAGCTTTAACAAGATGAGATCACGATAGGCTTTTAGCAGTGCTTAATGTTGAGGGAAGAAGAGCAACCACACACTGTTTTCAAAAAAAAAAGCAACGTGGGCAAGAACCTAATTATTGTAACTCATCCACATAACTCAACCTAATTATCCACTCATCCATAACTGAGTATTATCTCATATTTATTGGGTGCTCGTGCTTTTCCTAGCAGCAAGGCTGCACAGGTCAGCAGAGTCCTGCCAAGAGTGCAGGGTCCCTGTGGACCTCTGCCCCTGCCGAGTGCCACAGGCTGCTGCCTGCCATGGTGGGTCACTCTCCATCAGAAGTCCATCGGGAAGCAGCAGGCCCATCTGGCGCACAGCCCAGATACTGCCCTGTGCTTGTACGAATCAACCTGCCCAGATGTATCAGCAGAAACAGGGGAGGATCTGCGAGTGTGCTAACAGCAGAAAACAGGGGGGGGAAAAAAGAGCTGAGGTAGAGCAGGTGGGAGAGGAGATGAAGGAGGTATTGGCTTGGACAAAGAGAGGTGTTGTATAGGACATTGATAACAGAGGGCCTAGGGCTGCTGTATATACATATATTCACCCGAAATACACATAATCACCCCTTCTCTTAAAAGTATGCAGTCACCTTATATGCAGGATTACCTATATTCAAGTAAGAGGGCAGTATTGAGGCAGGATCTGATATGTATGTGGAAGGCATTTTGTAAGGGAAGGTAGGCAAGGGGGCTGGGGACACAGGACATCATTTTCAGTCCCTGCTTTTATCAAAAAGATGATGCTTGATAGGAAATACCAGATTATGTCTCACCTCAGATTGATAGTTCCAACAGATCACCAGAGGGAGACACACAGATGAAGCTGTGATCTTGAAAGTTGTGATTTAAATGAAGTTTGGCTTGCTTTCCATTAATTTCTTCATTTTATCATCTAGTCACCTTCTGCTTTTCTGTCTTCTGCTTTCTAGCTAACCGGTCTAGCGGAGCCAGCCAACAGTTATTTTAATGCACCGCACTCTGCTGTGACCAAACTGGCTGGCCAAGCATAGCCCTGAGCAACTTAAATTCAATAAAAGGGATTTTGTCTTCCGAAGACTGGCTTGAAGAAAACAAGAGTAGCCCAGTCAGAGCTTGTTTGAGAGAACACAGACTAAGCTGCTGTCTAGCAGTGCGTAATTGCACTGGTTGCATGCCATCAGCCCCTCCTGCACTACTGAGCAACTCACATGTATCAAGTGACAAATGATGCATTCTCCTTTCTTCTCCTCCCTCCCCATTTATTTTTCTTCTTTTAAAAAGAAACAGACTTGGATTTCAAGAATTAACTCTGAGATCTGCCTAAAATTACTTTGTCCCAGTAAGACTTCAAGCAAAGGCATTTCCCCTAAAAATGTTAATGGAATGTATTTGCATTCATATGGCAAGTGACATTTATTATAGTAACAAGCCTGCAGAAGGCAGTTCTACCATTTTATCTAATTAGAGAAAAAGCAGAAACTGATGGGCTGAGTCAGATCCATTGCCACACAGCCCAATGTACAATTTCCAGCAGTGACCACTGCCAACTACTTCAAAGACAGTAAGAAACTTTGCATTAGGGTATTGTAGTATGAACAGTCGGTATCTGGGATCCTCTTAATTTCTAGCAGTTAGAGCATGTTAAAAAATAAAGCACATTATATGTGAGAGGTAGGGCTGCAGAGGATATCAAGAAATAATTTTGTTCACATCAACCTCTCTCAAGTATTCCCAGAAGATACTTGTGTACCTTGGTTTTAAAATCTCCACTGACAAATATTCCATAACTCCTTTATGGTGGTTTGTTTCCATTCTCTACTTCTCATTAAGGTCCAGATTCATAGAAAAATATAGGTGGGAAGGAACCTCTGGAGGTTTCTAGTCCATGCACCACTCAGAGCAGGGCCAATTCACAGCAGGTTGCTCAAGAGCTTGCCTAGTTGAGCTCTGAATGTCTCCAACGAGGAAGATTCCAGTTCTTCTCTGGACAACTTCTTGGACAACAATATTTGACCATTATCATGGTGAAAAAGTTTTTCTTAACATACAGTTGGAATTTCTCCTCTCGCCACTTCTGTCTGTTTCTGTTGCTTTTTGTCCTTTCACTGTGCACCTCTGTGGTGGGTTGACCTTGGCTGGCTGAACAGGTCCCCATGTATCTGGCTCATCAGGCAGCTGCAGACAGCAGTGAGATCCTCCTTTGCTTTCTCTTCTCCATCCTGACCATACCCAGCTCTCTCAGCCTCTCCTCGCATGTCATGCCCTACAGCCACCAACAATCTTAGTGGTGTCTGCTGGGCTTGCTCCAATATGTCCATGTCTGTCTCGCACTGTGGAGACCCAAACCAGATGCAATGCTGCTGATACAGCCTCACCACCTCCGAATAGAGGAGGAAAGTCACTTCCCATAGCCAGCGACCCTCACTGTCCCAGCTGCACTCTTGCCAGTGGTGGGCTGCTTTGCTGCAAGGGCACACTCCTGACTCCTGCTTTCCACCAGGACATCCAGGTCCTCTTCTGTAAAGCTGCCTTCTGGCCCCTGGGCACTCAGCCGGCACTGCTGCACTGTGTTTAGCCTGGCCCAGATGCAGGATCGGCACTGGGCTATGTTGAACTGCATTATAATTGTCAGCTCATTTCTCCACTGAAATCCACAGATTTCAGCCTGTCAAGGACTCTCAAGTTAATGCCATGCAGATCCAGTGACTTACCACGCTATGTGTTACCCGTTTTAAAAGCTCCTGTATATTTATTTTGAACTGATCTGAGTCCTCCAACTTATCTGCTATAAAGAATACACTGCATGATGCACCTTCAGCAGTAAAGACTGATGCAAACCACTCAGTAGGCTTCTTTGCTATGGTCTTTTCATTCCTGACTACTCTTTTGTACATCTTGGTCACCAAAAAGTCTTATTCGTTCCCTAGTTAGGTTCCTACTTTTGATGGTATTGAAAATCTTTTTACCATAGACTTCAGCATCCCTTGTGAAGTGTTCTTCAAATTCTCTTCCCATCTCCAAATTTCCTGTTAACATTTAACCAGCCATGTAGATAGGCTTTCATTTTCTTTCCATTTGGGCAAGCTCTCCATTTCTTGAATGCCATCCTCTCCTTGGGACATCCTCCTTAGCTTTCTGATTGACCCATGAAAAGAGTTTTTGTATGGTTTTGTTTTCTTTTTGAATTTTGACACATAGATTTGCTGAGCTTCTAATACAGGATTTTTAACGGTCTCCAGGCAGCTTACAGGCTTCCTGCTTTTTTGACTGATCCTTTTATGTTTTTTTCCTAATAGTTTCATTTTTACGTAGTTCCCTTTCTTGAAACTGAGTATCTGCATACTGGATTTACTTGGTGAGCTTTCTCCTGCTTGTGTGATCGTTACCACTACAGATCAGCTAGCACAGTTAACACTACTCGAACTTATCCCAATGCACCACTCAGGACCCAATCCAGGAGTGCATCTTTTTGTGGATTCTGAAACTAGTTGTTCAAAAAAGTATCATTTATTGTGTTCCAAACTGCTTTTGCATCTCCCTCTGAAAAGGCATTCATTTAGCCTCTATGTGGGTAGCTGAAATCTCCCACTGTTACTTACCTGGCCTAAATTTGCAGCTTGTCTTATCTCACTTAACATTTCCTGATCTCTACCATCATCTAATCAGGGGGTCAGTATTTCTTTTCCATTATTAAGAATTTGGAATTTCAACCCACAAGGATTCTGCAGCTCTTCTCTTTTTCTGTGATTTTTTTATGCTGTTACACTGTGTATTTCCTTCATGTACAGTAACATTCCCTTGCCTGCACATCCTACTGTATCATTCCTGTGAAGTTGGTAGCCTGGCTGCCGTATGCTCAATGAGCATCCTTCTCCTACTGGATCTCTAAGGTGTTTATTATACTGGGGTTTTCATTTGATGTTTCCCATTGTAATTCCATACAGGAAGAAAAAATTGTTCCTTTTTTTTTTTCTTTTGGTTTTGAATTTCCCAGCCTTGAATTTACTCCTGTCTCTCTGTTTTAATGCTAGAAGAAGCGTATTAAAAGAAATTACTGTGGCTGACAAATCTCAGCTATTCCATTTCCCACAAACAGCGAATCCTCAGAAGTGAGTCCTGCAGACACGGCACACTGTCCCAGAGCTCAGCAGGATGTTCCTCCACCAAGTTGCAATGGCCAACTTGGACACTAGTCATACAAAGTGCTGGCTAGGGAAGGGGGATCTCCTGTTGGCAAGAAATAATTAGAATCTGCCATGAAGCACTTTAAACTCTGATTCCTTCCGAATATGAAAAATATATCCATTTCAGCTGATTATTATTTCTGGACTGTGAATAAACAGTGGACCCAGCAGATTCCTTGCTGCTAAGCTTCAGTCGCAATGGAAACACACTATTATTACTCTTACATCCTTTCTCTACCACACTTCAATCCCTGGCAGCACTTTGACATCTACCCTATGCTGTAACTTATTTGGATGAAAAGAAAGCAGTAATTTGTCACGGGTCTTTGAAAAGTCTCAGGAAGTTCTGAATGCTGCTTTCTTTACATCCAAATAAGTTGCTTCATTTTTGACCTCTTTCAGAACTACAAAGTACACAGAAACAGACTGAGGTGATTTACAGATTTTTAAATGATCGGGTTCTTTCAGAACCAATATTGTGACTCCTTAGTTTTCATAATACTCCTTTGTTACTACCAGAAAAAGTCAGGTCATGAGTAAGAATTCTTCCACCATCTTCCAGGGTGAAACTGATTCAGCACTTACTGTCTCAAAAACTTTAATTTTATATGAAGATTACATAGAAATCACCTCCCTTTTCATCTAAACCAAAGTTTGCACTGTATTGCTTTAATATTTCAACACGAACACAGTCCTAGTGAACTGAATGACTTCAGAAATGCAAAGATACCATTTGACAGAGATAATCGGAACTGACAGTTAAAAATGTTTAAAAAGAATAATTCTTTTTTATTAAAGTTTTACAAAAGGGAAATACCTGGTCACATCCATATGATGAAGTCAGATTATTGGCTGAACACACACTGAAGGAAATTATGAGGAGGCATAAGCCTACCTTGCTGGAAAGGACTTGGAAGTTTTTATACAACAAATACTTAATGAAAAGGTGAATGAGGACACTAACATTAAGATACTTCTCTAGCCACAGTAACGTGTGGCAAGACACACACTCTGCCATAGTGGTAAGATGCTTAGGAGAGGTCATTGCTACTGCTGGAGGTTGTGGAAGACAAGGGCTATATCTGAAATGGTATATGGATAAGAATATGTTTTGCAATAGCAACCGCGTAGAGCAGCAGTGAGGGAGAGACATTGGTGCAGCCCGTTCAGAGCTGATATAGCAGGCCTAAGGATGTGCACCTTCGACAGACAGAAAGTGTAGACAGGTTTTTGAGTATGTGCTAAGCCAAGCTGCTTCTGAGGAGCACGCTCGGTGGAAATGTTTTAATTGGCAGCCGTGTTTTGAGGGAGACACACTGCCACTCAGTAACATGGAAGATTGCTCCTGCAAACACTGCTCTCCTTTTGTACGGGTAAAACAGCAAAGGCAGGTATCTCCCCATCCAGCTAGACTGCAATTATGCTATGGAATGTCAGTAAATTCTTAATTGCCATGACCTCCTGTAGCAATTTTCTGTTAAAGCAGTGTTTATTTTTACCAATTTAAAATTGGTTGGGTGTTTCCTTTAGTTTCTTCTATTATAAGAGACTGCAAACATAAAAAATACCTTCCCTTCTTTCTCTCAGTCTCCTTCCCTCCGGAATAAATAAATATATTCCATAACGTTTGTTCCATGATTTGTTTTCCTCAGGTATCTACGTATTTATCTCTTCTGTAGACTAAGTAGGACTAATCTGCTTATTCTCTTGTCTCCTCTGACCTCATTTCTAATAATTTGTGTTGTCGTTTCCCATTTCCCTGCTCTTCCCCTGCTGCCTGAGAACACAGTATTTCTGCTGAAAATGAGGAAAGCTTACTGCTCTTTTGCATCAGCTGAATAAACAAAAAATGACAATTTCACACAGCTATTAGCATTAAGCTACTAATTAGATTCTGAAAAACACCTTCCATATTCCACGGTTGGTAAAGAGGGATGAATATTCACTTACTGCATTTCCAGCTTCAGCAGCCAGCCGGGCGGCGTATCTGGCAATCAGCCTGTGCTCCTCGTCCAGCCTGCCAGGGCTGTCCAGGACACTGCTGGGGAAAAGCCAAAACACCCTGTCAGTATCCGCCGCCTCGAGATATTACTCATACCGGGGGATGACAGAGAAAAGGAGGTATTATTGCAAAGAGACAGTGATGGGAAATAGAAGAGTCACACAGGAAATAATCTAGATCATTCTCTTTTTCATTCCACTTCCAAAGGGGGGCTGCTCTCAAGATTTTCTGCCTAGTAGTATTTTCTCCAGGATTCACATATTCCAGTTTTAAATGATTAAAATAACTTGTTTTCAACAATTCATAAATATGCATCATGAGGAACAAATTTCATTTGTTTCTGAGGAGCTTTTCTGCAAACCCTTTTGGTTTTCTCAAGGTAAATAGGGGCAAATAGCTGAATGACAAAGGACAAAACTTTTGTCCTCAGGAGATGTAGGATGACAAGTGTCAAAGTCAGGATGATTTCCAGGAGGAAGAGTGTGGGGAACCACACTGACCTGAGAAGAACAGACTCTCACTGAGCAACATCAACTTAAATGCAAATAGTACTTTGTAAGTCAGCCTGACTTACGCCTGACTTCCCACCTTACAACACCCAAATGTACAAAACGTGGTAATTTGAGACTTGGTCCTTCACATCTCAGCTAGCGGAGGATGAAACAGCTCCAGCTGCCTCGCATTGCCTCACGCAGACAGGCTGTAGCTGTCTTGGAAATGTTGCTAAAGAGGTATTAAAAAATATTTCCAATAATCATCAGCAACAGTGACAGCACCATGAGGTGACAGAAGAAAGGGACATTGAATTTTGCAATGGGAGAAGTAGAGACAGTAAATGGGCAGATTCCCAAGATTAGGAAGTGAAAGGCAGCACCTGGATCTTTCTCACATTTAACAGGAGCATCATCCCCTCTGTGCATGTTAATCATTAACGTGATTAACCTAGTCTGGTAACCCAGTTAGTGCCTAGAGTGCTGAATCAGTTTCTACTATTCACAGATAATTGTCTTTTTAATATAAACACACAGCGGGACAAAGGATAATTTTCAGGTTGTGTTAACTGAAGCCAGTCAATGTTAAGATCTATTACCAGCTTGGTTTCGGTGGCACAGTGGCCTTGCCACACAGAAGCAGCAGGAGGAAGCCAAATGAAAGAGCAACTTTTTAAGTCAACATCCAACTGAACTATTCAATAGTTGCTTGTTGTCTTACTGCTGCACAGAGATTTCTCATCACAGTCTCCCTTTAAAAGGGAAGCAACTCAATTAGTTGTATAAACCAAACCATTATTAACTGCAAACAGCCAGGATTAATGTGGAAATGAGCAACCTGCTTCATGTTGCAACACAGCCTTCCTAACACTATACATGGTGTTTCATGTGGGATTCACAAATACCATGCTGGCTGCCATAAATAACACAACACGGTACATGTATGTGCTTACAGTGAAATTCAGGGTCAGAATCACACCACAGACAGTAGCAAAGAAAAAAAGACACATACCTAGTGCACAGCAAAAGTTACTTTCAGTCCATGTTACCACTTCACAAGATAATTTAAATTTCTTTAAGCTTAATTTCACAGGTTTATGTTTACATTATTTTAATTTCACAGATTTAGGTTTACCTTATTTAAAGAACTAAATCTATATTGCATACACTATGTTTATTTAAAAACACAGATTTAATTTCTTTTTTGTAATGCCGAATTTAACAACCTGATCTCTTTTAAGACTCTGAAAGTCTGCCAGATGATGCGTTTGAGGTGGCATAGAAACATTGGACTGAATTTAATAGACATACGACTACAATTTACACAGATGGGTCTACAATGAGTATAAATTGCACTATTATGCCTCTGCGTTTGGCCTGCTGGATTAAGACCTGAAGATATTCAGCTAAACAGCACAAAGGAAGCAGCTGGCGAAAGGTGAGCTAAAACAGTGGGGAAACTGATTTAAGAGAAGAAAAAACAGAGTCTACACTAGACTTGATGAACTTCTTGCACGCCTTCATGCCAATTAATTTTCTTTTTTTTTTTTTTGGCTGAAGGAGAACAAACTTCCCCATCCCACTTCCTGAATCTGATACTGTTTTTGTTCAGCTTTGCTCTGCAACTTTGTCTGTATGTGTTTTTTTTCTGCTTTTATAGGAATGCAGATCATTTAATCCCTTCTACCCTTTCCATAATCTGGTATCTCCTAATACCTCTCCTAGCTCCTGGAACTATTACCTCTTCTTATCTAAGAGAATTAGAAAATAGTTAATTAATAGAGAATAGTTATTGACAATTTCTTACTTTCTTGAAGAAAACCTGTAACTTAAAAAAAAAAACCCACAACAACTTTTTGCGTTTGCTTTTAGAAATATCTTACAGATGGAGAGGAAGTGGAGTTCAAGCACATCTCCTGGCCCTCCTGCACGTGCTTTAATATAAAAGTTTGAACAAATGAATCACTACAGCTCTGTCGAATTAACAGAGAGGGTATTAAACACAACCTACAAAATACTACAGAATTCTTTACATCGCTTCACAAAGGAGAACTCATTTCTTTGTAGTTTTAATTTCTGTGGAGCCATTGCAAAGGATTCCTACCCTGAAAACCCTTCCTTGACAGGAGTCCTGTGGAGCCTCCCCCTGCCTAAACGAGTCCCATTGGTATCCAGCGCTGCCTGTGCGGAAAGGTCCCAGAGCGACAGCCAACACACAAACGAGAGGACAGCAGCTCGAGAACAGGAAAGGTAGCAAAGGGGAAGAATAAGTCTGGATTAAGCCCAGAGCTCAGAAGCGAGGAGGGTATGTGAGTGAGAGTTCAGAGATTTTCACAGCAGCAGAATTTTGGAAAGGTAATATTACAGATTTCCCTATCTTAAAAATACTGTGCCAGGCGGTTTGGTCTATTCTGACAACGTTGTGCTACTTATACAGCACTGGTGATTCGTCAGTCCATGAGCTCTCCCACTTCTTCCTTTGGAGATACAGGTGATAGCTGGCACAGGGATAACACAGATGGAAAGGTCTGACTCGGGGAGGCTTTGACGCGCACAAGGAAGCGTCATCCTTGGGACAGCCTGGCTCTCCTGAGAGGCACTGAGACAAGGAGACAGAATCAGACTGATCGGAGCCACAGAACGTGAGCACCCCGAGGGGAGACAGGGAGGGTGAAGTGATGCTGATTTTTAGGTGTCAGTGGAAACGTTTGAGACAACGTGATAAACGCATACAGAAAGTATTGCTCCCGCGGTCCCTTTGATCTGACCCAAATGTGTGCCGGCACTGAAAGGGATGTTCGCAGCCTCTGCCCTCCACTGCTGTGCTGGCAGTAGTGTCGGGGCAACGCAATGAGCCAGCGAAGGAAATTAAATTGGCTTAAGACTGGCCTGACAAAACAATAACTTGTTTTCTGCCAGGGCAGTTCCCTGAGCCAGCTCAGGAGGTGGCTGCATAAACGTGGGAGTTAACACAAAGGCAAGAGCCAGTGCACTGGCAGGATGAATGGAGCAGGGGGGGAAAGGGGAAAAATCAGCACTTATGGCAGCTTGAGGCTTTTATGAAATCACGTCCAGCAAAATGGGGGCAAATGCAGTCTGTAAAGAGAAAGCTGTGATGCCAGTGCCCTGCTGTCAAATACTAACACAAAAATGAGCTTGGACAACCAAAGTATTGGCTAGGGATGGGTAATCAGTAAAGGATGTAAGAGAAGATGATACAACATGGGGGGAGGTTTGAGATCTTAGGCTCCTTCCAAAACTGCTTAGGAATTCACAATGCTGAGAAGTGGCAGAGAACAGCAAAAGAACGCAACGGCTTATTCTTCCAGCACTGACCTGAAGGGCCACACATCCCAGCTGTCAACTGATGATGAGCCAAGAGTAAGGATCTTGGGGACAGAGTATCTTCAAGAAAAGTGACTCTTTCCTTTCATTCTCCTTTAAAATCAGGAGTGCTGCAGACAACTGCAGTTTCAGAGTCAGGAATTTAAAGGAAACCAAATCAAACCAGCCAAGCAGCTAACCACCCATCCGTCTACCTAGATCAACCGACCAAAAGTAAAACACATAAATCCTGTGGCCAGCTGTTTTCTGCAGGAAATGCAGAATACATAATACATAAAAATAACAACGTTCCAGGTAGGGCTACTCAATTTTTCTAGTGAAAAGCGGAGCTGAAATAGAAGCTTCATGGGGACTGGGGAAAAACAGGCTTGCTGAATGATGTAGAACATAAGTTATGAATGCTAAGCTTAAGAAATACGTAACAAACAACTGTCCAAGTAATAAAGCACAACTCATCAGCTCCATAAGCTTTCTAACTGTATATGGTATAACTTGCTGCACTCTGCAGCTGTCTTTGCCTGCAGCACATCCTTTAGTGTGGGGATTTTCTATTATTTCTTTGAAAAGCACTTAACCAATTTGGCTTGCTACCACAATAATACAGTAGGTAAAAAAAAGAAAAATATATTACTGTAAGATAAATGAAGTCCACTGAGCTCTGTTTGCTATATTCCTTATGTAGCTTGGATGGACTTTTTGGTTGGAGGACATCAGTGAATTAAATAATTTTTAATATGATGAAAAATCTCAGGGGTCCAGCTAGCCATGGCTTAAAGGCTCTCAAAATTTGGCTGAAAGACATGAAAAGATGCTGGCCAATAAAGAGCAAAGGTAAGTATACACAAAATCAGTGACTAGAAGTGGAAGAACGTTCAACTTTGAAGTAGGGCTCTTTTTTAAAGGAGTCGGCACAATTAATCACTGGGACAGATTGTCAGTGAAACGAGTGGCTTCTCAATCATGGTGTTCTCTGAAAGCTACGCCTTTAGAGAAACAAAGTATTAGGATCAGCACAGGGATGAACAGGGGTAACGGTTTTAAACTAAAAGAGGGCAGATTCAAACTAGATATAAGGAAGAAATTGTTTACACTGAGGGTGGTGAGACACTGGCCTAGGTTGCCCAGAGAGGTGGTCGATGCCCCATCCCTGGAACCATTCAAGGTCAGGTTGGACGGGGCTCTGAGCAACCTGATCTGGTTGAAGATGTCCCTGCCCATGGCAGGGGGTTGGACTAGATGAGCTTGAAAGGTCCCAAACCATTCTATGATTATAGGATAGGATAGAATAGGATGGGATGGGATAGAATGGAACAGAACAGAATAGACTATTTCAGTTGGAAGGGACCTACAACAACCATCTAGCCCAACTGACCGATCACTTTAGGGCTGACCTAAAGTGATATTAGTTAAAGGATATTATTAAGGGCATCGTCCAAATGCCTCTTAAATGTCCAAATGCCTGGACACTGGTGTGAGTCGACAGAGAAGATGCTCTAATGGTCTCTTCTGGCCCTGAAGGCTATACTGCCCTGACCCGACTGGGGCTGTGAGGAGCGTAAGAACAGCAGCTGGGCCAGAACAGCAGTCCAGTACCTTGTCTCCAACAGCAGCTCAGAGCAGATGCAAACAGGAGAACAGAAGAGAGGAAGCAAGTGATGGTTATTACAGAAAATGCTGTCCATAAGTGAGATTTACTGTTATCTCGATCAGTCAGAAACAGAGACGGTCTGCAAGGGTTGGCTGGAATACACTGAGGATCTCCACACAGCCTGCCAAAAGCAGAAAGATATACTGTTATAGGAGATTTGGGGGCGGGTGAGAGGTGAAGATCAAAAGAAGTGACAATGGAGCACAGATTTCATCAGTCTCTGGTGTTGACTTGGAAGACACTCCCGTGCACAATGAAACTAGGATTTAAATTATTTTCTTCACGTTTGGCTTCTTCTAGGAGTACGCTGTTACTCTGGTAACACTACCAAGTGATTTTTTTAAATTTAAAGACCTAAAAGACTGTGAAACTCTACTCCAACTGGTTGTAACATGGCAGCTACGAGCTACATACAGTATTCTAATCTCATATACTCTTCAAGATGCACTCCTTTGTATCTCAAAATCCTATGATTACAGTAATTGAGTGAAGGTGAGAGTCTGAAATTCCTCAGGTTTTATTGTCTTGTGGACAATATTATGGGCGTTCAGCTCATAGCAGGTGACAGCAGACAACAGTGATTCACTATCAAGAAAAAAACCTGACTTTCCCCAGAGATCTAGACAGCCAGAATGCACTTCATCAATACACCAGTGGAATACAAATTTCTACATGACAGTGATGAAATAGGACTCTAAAAATATTATCCAGAGGATGACAACTTGGATAGAGCAAGGCCTTTACATAAAGCCTCCAGATCACTAAACCTCCTTTTCCTTTCCAGCACAGCTCTGGCTCTGTAAAGGCACAATTTAATTATGTCCAAAAGTGGAATACGGAAAACCTCCTGGCTATGTCCTGTGATGAAATGGGAGAGCTGCATTTTGGGGCTCTAGGGTAAAATTTCTCTACATAGACACAGACATGAAATATAAATGTACACAAATACTAAAGCCAAGATAAAAGAAATTAATTCTTCAAAGCATTAACATTTTTTGGAAAGGCACAGAAAGATGCAGTCCTATTAAGCAGGTCACGTTGATGGGACTGAAAGAGCTTGCTTGTTTAGCCCAGGTAACAAAGATGGTGACAGGATGGGACACCTGTCTGCGACTGCGTTTGGGTTGGAGAGGTAAAAGCAGTAAGGAGAAAGAACAGTTAGAGTTATAGGACAATGCTGGCACAAGAACTAATGGGTATGAGCTGGCTGTGAAAAAAATGTAAGGTGGAAGACTGTGGAGAGCAATGACGAGTGGTAAGTGGCGTTCCTCAGGGGTCGGTGTGGGGACCAGCGCTGTTTAACACCTTTGTCAGTGACATGGACAGTGGGATTGAGCACACTCTCAGCAAGTTTGCCGACGACACCAAGCTGTGTGGTGCAGTCGATGCGCTGGAGGGAAGGGATGCCATCCAGAGGGACCTGGACAGGCTTGAGCGGTGGGCCTGTGCGAACCTCATGAAGTAAAGCAAGGCCAACTACAAGGTCTTGCACATGGGTTGGGGCAATCCCAAACACAGATACAGTCTGGGGGCTGAAGGGATTGAGAGCAGCCCTGCAGAGAAGGACTTGGGGGGACTGGTGGGTGAAAAGCTGGATGAGACCCGGCAATGTGCGCTCACAGCCCAGAAAGCCAACCGTGTCCTGGGCTGCATCCCAAGCAGCGTGGCCAGCAGGTCGAGGGAGGGGATTCTGCCCCTCTGCTCCGATCGGGTGAGACCCCACCTGGAGTCCTGCGTCCAGCTCTGGGGTCCTCAGCACAGGACAGACATGGACCTGTTGGAGCGGGTCCAGAGGAGGGACACTAAGATGATCCAAGGGCTGGAACACCTCTGCTATGAGGACAGGTTGAGAGAGTTGGGGTTGTTCAGCCTGGAGAAGAGAAGGCTCCAGGGAGACCTTATTGTGGCCTTCCAGGGGGCCTACAAGAAAGCTGGAGAGGCACTTTTTACAAGGGCATGTAGTGATAGGACAAGGGGTAATGGCTTTAAACTGAAAGAGGATAGATTTAGATTAAAGGAAGAAATTCTTCACTGTGAGGGTGGTGAGGCACTGGAACAGGTTGCCCAGAGAGGCTGTGGATGCTCCATTCCTGGAATTGTTCAAGGCCAGATTGGATGGGTCCTTGAGCAACCTGATCTGGTTGAAGATGTCCCTGCCCATGGCAGGGCGGTTGGAACTAGATGACCTTTAAGGTCCCTTCCAACCCAACCCAACCCAAACCATTCTGTGATTCGATGAAATTAGACAGTTTCCTGCTGGTGAAAGATGAGATTCCAGAATGGTCATGGAGAGAAAAATTATCTAACCCATTTGGGACAATGATAATCAGTTCATGTAAAGGATTCTGTAACACAGTGAATGCAACAGGGTGGTAATGGACACAAATTGATCCCTTCCTATCTGATGTCTTCCCCGGTGCATACTTGTGTGTGCACGCATGCGTACATATTTGTGTATTTTCAGAAGATTTCGGAGAATACTAAATACATTTCCCTCTATTTGCCAATGGAGGCCAAATACCTTTGATTGGAACATCACTCCCCAGAGGAAGCAGCGTTACTGTACCCGTCCCTGCTCCAGGAACACTTTCCTAACACTAACCGTGTACCGCTCTGCAGCCGGTTCACATAGGTTGCTATCAGTGCATGCTCGTCAGCTAATCGGCTGGCAGTATCCAGGTTGCACTGTAACCTAGTAGCAATGAAGGCAAAAGAGAGTAAACAAAACATAACATAAATACAAAGCAAATAATGAATGTTAATGAAACAAACAGTTAAAAATTAAAACAAACAGATGAGTAATTAAAAATGTAAATAAGTTTCCGCAAGTCACATGAAAAGGATACATTCTGCAGTTCAGGATTAAAACACAGATTAGGGAACATTTGGGTACCTAAATATGCAATGAATACAGCTGTGGAGCTTCCCTGAGCCTGCTGTCGCTCTGGGAGAGCGGGACTGCCCTGAGCAACACGATCAAAAGCATCAGACAGCCTCCGACTGCAGCAGTGACTTTTCCACCAGGATCTGCCGTCTTCAGGGAGCCACTGGGAACAGACTGCTGAGCACAACCAGAGCCACCATGGCTGGGGGGACTGGAGCCTCCAACCTGAACAGAACTTACCCTTCTGCTGTCAAACCACTCCAAAAATACCCCAAACCACAATGGGTTGCAGTTTTATTACCATGTCTAAAATCAGAACTGAAAGCGTCCAGTCTCTTCTCTTTCTCACATAAAACAGGTCCACCAAACGATAAAAAAACTAAAAAATTAGTGGTTGGTATCAACAAAGCTACTCTCTAACAGGGATTCATTAAATGACATAGTATTTTTTTTGTTTTGAGGACTCGCAAAAATAAAGCTACTACAGTTTTGAATACTTCTATGAATAAAGATTGAATGCAAGAAGTATTTGTCAGAAGTAATCCCACATAAATAACTATTTGTCTATATGGTCCAATTAAAACGTGCTGGTTTCTACCACGCTTGCAGCATCATCATCTCAAAAACCCTGAGAGAATACAGCAAAACAGTTCTTTTTTTATCCCAGGCATTGCACACAAAGGCCACAACGTTTTCTTCTCCAACCCAAAAGAGCGATATACCAATTCTGCTATGCTAGATTTCCTCCACATCCACATGAAGTTTTGCCTACAGGACTCCAGTCTGCTGTTCCACCACAAGAAATGGTGCGTGTGTAAAGAAAGCACCACTCTACTGGGAGACGAAAAGTCCCGTGCAGATATAAGATCAGATTGTTACCTAAAAAAATGATTCTTGAACATGTATCACTATTATTGTAGCATAATATGCATTGCTTCCTAAAATACAAGTGTACAAGAAATTCCATTTTTCATTTCTATGTCAGGTATTCAAGCTGCTCTTTCAATTGATAAACTGCAGTTAATTCCTTCTCCACACATGTCCAGGAAGTATTTGTTTCAGAAGCTTTTATAAACATGGCATTTATTGCTTTCAGCATCAATATACTGACACTGTGAAAACAGAATTCACATTTTTTAGACATACAAACTCTTTTCTTCTCTGTTATGTGCAGCAACATGTCAAAGAAGTCTGCCAGAAGCAGAATAAGACCTTATAAAAAAGAGGAAAAATGGAATTACCCACGTCAACCCCTCCAGGCAATGAGCAACCTTTGTAATAATGGGTTTGTAATAAGAAAGAGACTTAATATTAACCACTGCATGGAAGAATTTTTAAGCAATCTACACTTTGTGAAGCCTGACTCCTGGCAAGTGCTGAAAAGCTTAATTTTAGATATGCTTTATAGCAGGCACATTGCTGCAACCACAACAATTAAGATTCCAAGACCTTTTTCATTATAACTCATTACACATGCTCTTTTGAAAAGTAAAAAGCCCAGCAGAAATGACCACATTTTAAACTCAAAATGGCAATAGCTTTAACAATGATTAGCATTCCTGGTTTTGGAAGAAAAATAAGAGTTAGATTAAATTAACGTGAGTCTGAACACTCTTCCTAGCACGTATCTGATTTTCCAGTCACATTTGTGAACACAGGTAAGCTTGCCGGCTGGTACCCCAGCCCCCTTCAGAACATTGCTCAGCAGCCTCCAAACCTCAGAAAATCACAAAATGCAGAATTAAGGTACATGCTGACAACCTCCTCTCTGCCTCCTCCCAGGATGGCACTAAGATAGCCGGAATCCCTGGTAGGTATTCTGGCTGCTTTACTTTGTTAGGTGCAGCTATATGGAATAATGGAAAGAGTAAAGATACAGTCGGATCAGGTTTTTGACTACAGGAGAGCTGGAGAAAGAGGGTCACCAGGGGGGAAGCCCACTGCTCCCAATAAATCTATCGCCAAAAGTAGATGCATCCTGGGAAGAACAATTCATTGCTGTGTTTGGCAGGCTGTGTCAGCTACAGTGTACAGGTATTTTCTCATCGAGGAGAATATCTAAGTGTAGTGGGCAGGAGAAAGTGCAGGGCCTAGTGGCATTCTGTGGCTTGCACTGGGGTGTTGTAAAAATCTTGTAGGTATGCATGTTGCTTTCATAGAGCAAGGGAAGGATTAAAATATAAAAGTTAGTGTAGGTAATCCTGATCTGCAAAACTCACATAAACACAAGCTTCATGGTTCAACAGAAAGCATTAAGCTCATACCCACTGTCCTAGTACCTTCCTGGATGAAGGTGCTGCTCTATTTGCAAAAGGCAGGCTGCATTTGTCCCCTAAAATGGAGCCATCATGGCAGTGCTGGCTCATTATTCAAAGAAAGCAGAATTTAAGTTATGCTGACACGTACCTTTAACTCTCATTTCCAAAGGGCTTGCCTTTTACTGAGTTCAGCTCCTCTGGGAAAGCCTGAGAACTATGGACAAGCTTAATTCTTTGTAAACTTTGTCAGTATAATACCTACCAAATGTTTGTATAGCAGTTAGTGCTCATTCAAAGCTGCTGTAGCATGCTAATTAACAGCTAAGCAGCAGTGCGGATGGCAAAAAGTAGAAGCAATACATGACAGCGCTACTGACAGGACAGGAAAAGAAATCACCAACCTAGTACATAAACCTATACCTTAAAAATTTATTTCACGTTGGCCTCAGTTAAGGTGCAAAATTGTTTGGTACGTCCCTCTGCTTCCTTACCCCCCCAGCAATGTTCCCTGTTGCATGTAAACAACCCGCAACACCACCAGCCTACCTCCTCTCGTTTTCTTACGAGGCAACTGGCATCTCGGTAACATCACTACACCTGAACTGTTCCTGGTGCCTTCTGCTGCCACATGCCCTGCTTCGCAAGCGGGGATTTACTTGGAGGACACTCACGCACTGGAAACACCGAGCAAGGTGTGTGCTGAACCGGGGATCGCCTGGGCTAAGCCGGGGACCCCCTGGTCCAGCCCCCTCCCCGCTCCCAGATGGCTTCTCACCTCTCCCCATCACACCCCAAGGCTGCTGACTTCCCTCCTTCCCTCTCCCCACCTCGTCCAGGGATGTCTGACATGGTAATTCTGTATTAGCTTGCTTTCAGATGTTTAAACGTATATAATTCTTAACCTCTACATTTCTGGTGTTTTGAGGTTTAAGTTGAAGGCACTCTGTATTTTGGAACGCTATTAGGTACCCTTGATTAGCATTGTATTAGAACTGTTCTGAGGCATTTCATTTCTTTGGGTGAGAAAAAGCCCTGTAATGTCTCTGTTCACCACAGCCCAACTCCATCCTTCTTCATTACCCCTGGCTCTTTTCTGAACACCATCTCACCAGACCTGAGCTTCAACCAGCCCTGCTGCACCACACAACCATGATGCAGTTCTTGGTCACCAGGCACCAAGTTACAGCTCCCAAGGACACTCTCATACTCACAGGTGTTGATTAGAACAAATTCTCCCCTCTGGCCTTGATAAATGCAGTTCTGACCCTCTCTTCTCTATTCTTTTTTTCCTCAGTGAATCATTTGTACATCAAAAGGCAATTTTGGAGTAGCCCAAGCCAACTGTGAATGTGAATAGAATTTGCTAAATAATTTTAAGCAAAATGAAAAAACCAAAAACTTAGGAATCGCTTCTCCATATTGCTCAAGCCATATTGCTAGTGAACATTATGTGGACTTTCACTCTCCTGTTGAAGTTGTTTCATCTAACATGCTTAAGACATACTCTTTAAATTAAAGAAAATGTCTCCAGTCCACCCTTCTCCTCAATGGGGGATCAAACAGATGAGATCGCAGATGTTTTCCTAAACTGTTCTTAGAAAGTGTACTGCTGTACCACGTAACCTGGTCTGAAATGGATCTGCAGAACTTAACAAACCTCTAGACCCACAGTTGCCACCTCTCATCTGAAACCTCCATTGCTGAGAATTAAATCTGGTGCTTCTCCTCCCCCCTCCCCAGGTGGACACCCAGTCCCCTTCACTGATCCCTCGCCCACGGGGACCGCTGTTAAGAGCTCTGCCAAAGCAGAGCACTCTCCTTCTCTGGAAGGTCGAGCTGTCAACACCACCAGCTGCTTCTGGACTTGCCGTGCGTCTACAGCCTTCTTAGCCCCTGCTGTCCAAAAGTCAAGGCAGTGCATCGGGTGGACGCCACCGTGACTGAGTCATTGTCTGAGCTGCCCTAGATACGGCCCTCCTGTTACTACAAACCCCAATCACATTACCATCTCCTTTCTTGTGGGAACTTTCTTCATTTGCATTCAGTTCCTAATCCGCTACAATTCCCCAGATACTTTTCAGCAACAGGCCCGTCTAGTCGGTCATTCTCTACTTCTTATTCATGCATTTTATTTTCTGTCCCTCGAAGCTGTCTTTATTAATTTCATCTTATTGATCTACAGGACCATTCTGAATTAGAGGCTTGCCCTCTGGAGAATCCCCAGTACCTCCCTTGCATAGTGTCACTAAGACATTTATGTATGCCTGTTCCTTATTTCATTGTGCAAGCTGCCAAGATGTAAACCGAGTGATGCTGAACTGGGAACTGACCCTGTGGGATCCCACCTGACACATGCTCCCTCTTTGGTAGGAAAATATTGATATTTTCTTTCTCTGACTGCAATTTTTCAACTGGTGTTGCACCCACGTAACAGCAGTTTCAACCAGTCAACATTTACCTAGTTTATTTATGAAAATACCATATGGGATAGTGTCAAAAGCTTTATGAGTCAATACATTTTAAATTAGTGCTTCCCCCTCCTTCATGAGGCCACCCACCCAGGCAGAACCACCCAATTTCCATTCTTTGACATGATTTGTTCTCCACATAGATATGTCAGCTATTTTTATTCTCTACCCCTCTACGTGGGTACGGACCGATTGTTTTGTAACGTGTTCAGGAAACTGAAGGTATCCCTTTGACTTTCAGACACATACTTCAGCAAAAATACTTCTTTATATAGCCTGAGAGCAGAGAAACAGCAATGTCACCTCTTGACACCACAATGCCACCCCCTCTCCTTTCCCTTTTTTCTTTTCATGAGTAAAATATAAGTGGCTCAGTTCCTTGTCTGTGCAGAAAAAGGCCCACAGCCAGTGGTGCCTGTACAGCTGAAGGATGGCCAGCTGTTGGGGACAGGGACAATTTGGGGTGGTTAGGCTGCAGATGCAGCCACAGCTGTATTTGTGCCATTCTGCAATTGCCTTTAAAACCTAAAGTCTGGGAAAGTTCATTGTTGAAAAAACAGCCTTACAAAGTTACTTTTTATTTATCCTGCACTTTGAGTCATATCTACATCTTCCAAGAAAATTTTTAAACATCTCCCAGAATCGTGCCTGGCCCTTAACGTGGCCTGAATTCAGACAGCAGTCAAACACGCTGCTAAGGGCTTGTTTTGTTCTGCTTTTTAAAAAAAAAAGAATATATCCCTGGTAGAGAAACTCAGGACTATACTATAACCACAGAATCTTTTAGTTTTCAGAAGATGGTATCAAGGACAAAATACTACCTGCTCCCCCAAGTTAGCCACACACTATAACTGAATTCTTCAAAGCAGCATTAAAATGTAATTCTGTAATATGTTTTCCATGCTTTTCATATAACAGCCACCACACACAAAACCAGGTTACACCATGCAAAGCAACAGTCCACAGATAGCAAGAAATAATGTTAACCATGCTCCTTCCAAGGGAAGAAGGGAAGCAGTATTAAGTGGGAAGGGAAAATTGAGGGCAGAGGAATCTGCACAGAGCTGCAGGACACTCCTCCTTGTCCTTCTTCTCAGGGGTGATGGTTGAAGGTTTGGTTCTGGGTGCTCAGTCATGCCCGGGGCTTGAACATGTAACTGCACGTCAGTGAGAATGGGGTTTGAAAGGTTCATTGGCTCCTGCCCCAAATTCTACACACTAAGACTTGGCTCTGCAGCTTTATAAGCAACTCAATAAATTACTAAGGTATTTAAATGGTACTTTTGGTGTCTTAAATTAAATTCTGTTCTGAAAATCTACCAGGAAAGCCAAGTAAAATAGACAATTTATTTAAAATCTTGTAATTTACAGCAGGAAATCCCTGCAAATTTTTATTATGCTGGCTCACAACTTTGTAAATCTGGCTACTGAGAAGGGAAAGAGCTTTTGAAAGAGCTGTGAGGATATAATCTAGAGGGGTCTCTTGTTTTCTGTCACATTACTTTTCCCCATGATTGATTTAAATAGTTGTTAAGGTCAAAAAGGATAATTACCATCATTCTCTGCATACTACAGACGATGAAATTTAGCATAGTAATTTCTGAATCAAAGCCATGCTTCTGACTGACCTCCAGCACTCTGTTCAGACAGTGATGTAATCTGGCTTAAAGATTTAAAGTCATGGGGAAGCCACCACATTCCTTGAACACTCTGAACAACCTTTTAATTTCTTCAGACCCCTACCTCCAGCTGTCATATGCAGGAAAGACGATGGGGCGTATATCCAAGCTGAAAATTACACAATATAATTATACAGGGAAATGTAATGCAGTCCAACAGCAGCAACGTGCTGGATGGTCATCATTAAATCAGAGAATAAAACCATGATCTCCTAACACTTGAATTTAAAGCAGATACAGGACAGGGAGGAATGAAGAGCCAGCAAAGTGGCTGCAGAAGGACAGCAGTGATAAAAACTGTTTGAGTATGCAAGCCACTGTTAAGTTACTTGAAAAAATAATCAAAATCCTAATCAGAAAACTTGTACCAAACATGTAGAAGAACATGTGGAAGTGTAAAAACAGAGGACTTGAACAAAAATTAAAGTATCAGCATGGTAGTGTCACCAGCAGGTCGAGGGAGGGGATCCTTCCCCTCTGCTCAGCGCTGGTGAGGCCACCCCAGGAGTGCTTGGTCCAGTTCTCCCCAGTACAAGAGGGACATGGACAGACTGGAGAGTGTCCAGCGAGGGGCCACCACGACGCTGAAGGACTGGAGCAACTCTGCTATGGGGAAAGGCTGAGGGGGCTGGGACTGCTCAGCCTGGAGCAGAGCAGGCTCAGGAGGAATGAATCCATGTCTATAAATGCCTGCAAGGAGAGAACGAAGAAGAGGGAGCCAGGCTCTTCCCAGTGGTGCCCAGTGCCAGGACCAGAAGCAATGGACACAAAATCAGAAATTCCATCTGAATACAAACCCCCCACTTTTTTACTCTGAGGGTGGGTAAACACTGGCACAGGTTTGCCCAGAGAGGCTGTAGAGTGTCTGTCTGTGGAGATATTAAAAACCCAGCTGGACGTGGTCCTGGGAAACCTCCTCTGGCTGACCCTGCTTGAGCAGGAGTTGGACCAGACGATCTCAAGAGGTCCCTTCCAACCTCAACAAGCCTGCGATTTCTGTGACTTTGTAATGTAAACATTGAGGTGAACCAGGCTGACAGATCTCAGAGCAAAGATCAGGTAGCTAGAAAAAAAAAGTGTACACAAAATGGAGTGAAAAAGAACTGAAAAAGAAACTAAGTGTTTGAATGGGATGAGAAATGTGATAGAGAGCAAATCCAAATCCTCAAAGTGCAGTACTCTGGATCTGCTCTGTCTGCAGGGTGCTGCTGATGGACAGTCTTGCCTCCCATTTCCTTCCCTTCTGGCATGGTGTTTTTATCACCACTGCTCTGTTGGACCCAACAGTCCTGTGACAGCAGTTGGATTGCAATAAGTTATTAGAAAACCCACCATGAACCAGAGGGAGGAAGAACTGGAACGCACGAGAAATATTACTTCAGCGGCAGCATGTAAGATAAACTGAAGCACCACTACTGGAGAAGGGAAAAAACTACACAAGAGGTGAAAGTAGCTGATGTGAGAAGTTGTGTAAAGGTAGACTGAAGCTTTCACAACAGAGATAGGTTAGAAGACACCATCAAAGCAGCATCAGGATTAAGTACAGCTATCTTGCCCACAGGTCCTGTGTCTCCTGTTCCTACCCAGCAGTCCCACGAGGCGCTTGCTGACTGCCGGATGAGTCTGCAGAGTGCTGTACCTGCACACCCTCCAAGGTCTGTGTTAGCCCAAGACCATCTGCATGCCAACAGCAAGAGAGAAACACCTTTCACATCTAGGTTCCAAACCCAAGATTTCTTTTATATTTTACTCACATACTTTCCTCTCGATCTTGAATCTTATAGCCACTTAAGAGTAGTGTAAAAATGTCCCAACTATTCCCCTTGGAGATGCTTTCTGACCATTTTTTCCTCCCCATCAAACTCCCCACACTCTCACCTAATGCATGTTCCTCAACCCACATTCCACAGACTCAAAATTACATGCAGAGGATTTTAAACCACAGGTTAAAAATAAATACCTAGAGGCATCTAGATATCAGTTTAAATAATAAGTACTGAAACAGAGATTTTTTTTGTTTGAAATTGTTAGACTGAATCATTATGCTGACCCTTGTCCTCACCCTTCCTTCCTTCTTGCTGTCCCCTTCTCTTTCATCTTGTAAAGTATCATCACATCTTCACTGAGCAAGGTTACATGTGAGCTGGGATCTCCCTTGTCTCTAGACAAAGAGATATTTTTATCCCTTTTTTAGAAAGAAAGTCTATTTTGGTATTATGCAGGTATATATAGGGTATTATGGGACGCATTATGAATCATGGCACAAACATGCCTGACCACCCTAGCTACATCTATAACGGCAATCCAGACAGTGCCAGCTGCCACAATCCACCCAGGCTCATGCTATTGAGCTCTCTTCCCCAAAACCTTTTCGTGGCTGAAACTATGGCTAAAATGGATCTAGGATCTCTAGAGGTCACATAGGTCTAAGAAGCAGAATATAAAAAAAACAAATGTACTCCACCTGTGTCAAAGAAAAATGGCAGAGCGGATAATAATAGTAGTTTCAGTCACTTTCAGGTGGAATTGGTGACTGGACAGCTAGAAGGAAATGTCAGAGAGATGAATGTGGACATGGGAATGAAGGAGAAAAAAGGCACATTGGAAATTGTCAGAAGATAAATTAAGCTAGCCAAGCAAATAAAAATCACTCTGGGTTACAGAACTTAAAAAAAACAAGAGACAGCATCAATGACATAGATATCTAATACATTAATGCAGAGATGAAGGCAGAGGAAAGTTTCTGGAGGTCTGATCAAAAAGCTGGAAACTACACAGTTCTGCATACATTTGCAAACGCAGAGAAGGACAGAACTCAAGGGGCGTAAATCAATGGTACTGGAGACCGCAAAGTTAAACAAGGACAAACAAAAATAAAGGCAGAAGGAATATGAGGGTCTAGGAAGAGCAGATAATCAGTGACATTAGGAGCAGAAGACTGAAAAAAAAGTCCAAGTTAGAGTTAGTGGAAATAAAACCTCTCAGATAGGAAAAAAGAAGGTTTCTGAATATTGTCTAGGCAGGTCACATCACATCCCTTTCAACTTCAGTTCTTAAGTTGGAAGTAATTTTCTTTTTAGGCTGTAAGAACATGTTTCACCTGCTCAAATGCAATGTCTATAGTCTCCAAGCTCCTTAGAAATCAGAAAAAAAGAATGCAATATTTTTTTGTATTATAGGTAGCAAATACGGTGACTGCTTTTATAGGCTAGATTGTTGAAAAGGACTTCTATTTTAAAGACCCTTCTCAGTCCAAAGGAGAAACTTTTGCCTCCCTGAACACACATTACTAGAGGCTTCTTAATATGAGCTAGCTGTCTGCACTCCCTTTACGGTCAATGGGAAAGAAAACAGGCATTGCTAGACTGTTCTCATCTTAAAGTGGACATCTAAATCAGGTCCGCTCTATCACACTCCAGAACAGTTTATTTGTCTACATAAACTATGTAGGGAGCCTACTGCAGCTAGCTTAGGAAGAAATGTCTCCACTGTAAGCAACTGAGCAGTCGAGATGATTGTCACTCTTACACATTTATAGGAGCCATAATGGCAACAGAGACATATACAAGCCTTTTTTCCTAAAAGAGAGTGATCAATCCATCTTTTCACATAGTATATACATTAACGAGACTGAAATACAATGCATTTAAATTCTAACATGGATCTGCAATATAAAAGATGCTGCATAACCTACAGACTGACCATGGCTGCTGAGAAAACAAATGATGTAGAAGGGTATTTAAAGAGGGAAGTACACGTCATTAACCTAATTGAGGACAGGTTGTCTTTGGGAACAGAATTACTGAAAGAAGAATAGTGCACATTGACCACAACAGAAATGGGGGAAAAAAAAAAATCTGTTCTTGAAGTAATTTAAAATAAATTAGCTAAAACAAATAACATTTAATGGGCTTGGCCTACTTTTACAGAAGAGACATAATCATCTCCATTTATTCAGAAAGGCTTGTTGGCTGTAAAGATCAGAGAAATGCTGTGTTTTGTTGTATCATAGGTAACAAATATAGGCAAGGTTGCATTAAAATTTCTGTTTTGTAAATGTCTCAATAGATGTACAGAACATCTGTCTCCCACATCTGATACAACACTATCAAATGTAAACATGCCATTGAAGCAATCGGCTTTTTTCATTTGGAAACTTACATTTTGCAGGATGGAAAATATCAAAATTATAATGTTACATTTCTAAATGTGAAAAAAATCCACAGCTGAGCATGGCCATAGCTACAGTTCTGTTCCCAGAACTCCCTGCTTACTAGAAAAAACTTTTTCTGACCTCATTCTGTCTACTGCATTTTAGAGACGACAGAAAGCTCCCTGCCTCGTGCAAAATATAGTTATTGAAATGGTGGGATCTGAAGAGTTCATTGCCCCTCTGGATATTTTCCCACTGAAAGCAGAGGATGAGGAGGCTGGAAACGCTAGAGGTTCCTCAGAGATGTGCATGGACTGAAGAGAAGCATTGACGAGGGCTCCTTTGGTTTGTTTTTCACATTTTAGTTCACAAAAAAAGTGAGCTCAGGCATTACAATCCCGTTCTTTCAGCTCAGTCTTATTCCTCACAAAACAGTTGCCAAAGGGAGGTTATTTTCATGTTTTTAACAGAAGGAAATCACAAAAAGAGGTTTCCATCCTGCCCTGCTGCTGAATGGTGGCGTTCAGGGTGACCTGGAAGAGCGAGAAGCTCCGCAGTGCAGCTAGCCCCCGTCCTGTCTTTTGGCAGCCCTTGTGCAACGAATGGATGCAACCATCACAAGAATCATAGAATCATCGAATCACAGAATGGTTTGGGTTGGAAGGGACCTTAAAGATTATCTAGTTCCAACCCCCCTGCCATGGGCAGGGACACCTTCCACTAGACCAGGTTGCTCAAGGACCAGACCCATCCAACCTGGCCTTGAACACTGCCAGGGATGGGGCATCCACAGCTTCTCTGGGCAACCTGGGCCAGTGCCTCACCACTCCCATAGAGCAGGACTTCATTACATCTAATCTCAATCTACTCTCTTTCAGTTTCAAACCATCACCCCTTGTCCTGTCGCTACGGGCCCTACTAAAAAGTCTGTCCTCATATTTCTTATAAGCCCCCTTTAAGTACTGGCAGGCTGCTATAAGGTCTCCCTGGAGCCTTCTCCTCTCCAGGCTGAACAACCCCAACTCTCCCAGCCTGTCCTCATAGCAGAGGTGTTCCAGCCCTCAGATCATCTTTGTGTCCCTCCTCTGGACCTGCTCCAACAGGTCCATGTCTGTCCTGTGCTGAGGACCCCAGAGCTGGACGCAGGACTCCAGGTGGGGTCTCACCCCATCGGAGCAGAGGGGCAGAATCCCCTCCCTCGACCTGCCGCCACAGCCTTTCTTCCCCAGGGAGACCCTGGGCTGACGACTGCCCACTCTACCTCCAGCAGTGAAATTGCTGCCTCAGTTTCTCGGGGCCAGAGCTGTCAAGCACAAGCTGGAGAAGTCTTTCTCATTCTTCCACAGCAAGAGTTTCTGATTTCAGCCTCTGTTTCATGACAGATAATGTATTTTCCGGATGCAGACTGGCTTTACTTTTTTTTTTTTCCAGAGGTCAGTACGGAGGAGCTGTGGCACACAGCCCAGCTCTGCAGTAGCTCTGGTCACAGAGAAGCCCTGGGACGAAGCAGAAAACCCGTGTGCCTCCTAGAGATCCCCACACCCTCTGCGTGTGCATCTGTGATGAACAGATTAAAACTGGAATGAGGCCAGTTTTCACAAATAATTTAGCGCAATTCACAATTACGACTAAATTCCTTCTCTTGTGAAAAACATTACTTGGAAGCACACGAAAAAGGCTTTTAAAACAATGTACGTTAATCGGTATGGGCTTCCACTGAGGTTCTGGGTTAGCTGTATCTAGCTATATTTAGCCAGACAGCTATATCTAGCTATATCTATACGTACAGGAAGCCCCGTGAACAGCAACTTCCTAATAGTATATGAATGCAATAAAAAAATTGCAGAAACGGTTCTCTTTTTCCAACAAAATCATGTATAGATATCCATTTACTATTCCTTCCAACTTTGCCTTCAAATAAATTGACCCATGTTTGCTCCATCTTTTGGGGAAAGCAAGCAAAACAAAACCCCTTACTCTTGGATTAGTCTACTGGTGGAAGCTAGAATATATTAGCGTGAAAGAAGAAAGTTTGATGAAGGTATAAACAAATGTAAAATGCTCTTTGGAATGGAAAGGATTTAGGCAGGATACTACCTTTTGCTCCTACTACAGTATTACTGTCACAGAAATCAAATATATTTCCAACAAATGCTATTGTGTTTTGCTGGTGCCCTTTCATTCTTTTTCAGCACTGAGGACATTCAAAGATGAGCCCTATTGTGTCCACAGACAGGCAACCATGTAACTTCTAACACTTTCATCCGTCATTTATTCCAGGTATATAAAATACAGTCAATTTTAGGAACAAATTTGGCTTTCAAAAAGAAGCCAAGCCACTGAAAAGTGGCCAGTTTGAACAGCTTCAGCACATTAAAATGCGGATCCGAACCCCATTCAGCTCACACAAAGCAACCTCAGCAACCCTGCTATCTTTATTTCATGCTGCCAAGATGCGACAGTGCCTCCAGCTAGGGAAATGAGGCCCTTAATTTTAGTCAGTGATGATCTTTTACATCATGGATTGATCTAGAGCACTAGTAACTGTAATAAATCTTGGGGAGAACATTGTAATCAGACATATGTGAACTGACAAAATAGAAATGTAAGAAATTTTTAAAGGGGGAAAAACCTGTTTCTCCTGCCTTACTTAACTCTATTATTAACTGCTGACACCTGTACATTTTCCAGGTTTAAAGAAATGGAGGATACAAAGACAACACAGACATGTGCTCCTATGCCCCTGACTAACTAGATGGATGAACCAATAATGCTTCAATGTATTCAGTGGTTCAGTCAGCACACTAAAAGTCTCAAAATACTTGGAAATGTTATCCCATAATATGGATGGGCATATGCTGAGACAAAAACAGAGACTTTCAAGCTGAGGCAAGAGCCAAGTATTTTAGCTTTCGTGCTTACTACTAAATCCACAGGTTCTGTAACCATCCACTTTGACTGGCTGTATGCAGAGGTTATGCAGAATTTAGTGGACCTTGAAATGCCCTTCTATGCAAGGCTAAAAAACCACCCTGCTACTGGATATATTTCCATGTATAAATATTTGTAACCTAGCAATCAAATCACTTCCCTACCTTCCTTAATAAACTAAACAGATAATGCTCCTTTAGCATCACATTTCCAAGCTTTTAGATATTTCTATAGCTCTCTCCTAATTAATTTTGCAGTGCTTCCATATTATTTTTGAAATATGTACACTTGACCTGAGCCAAAGTTTTAGCAGTCTCAAGTAAAACCTGGAAAGCAGTATTTCTCTGGTATGTGTGGACACAGCCTGATTAAGATAATCTATGCTACTTTAGAACTACTTTTCAGTGTAGCTCAACTCAGTAATGCCAGCAGGCAAGCCTTGCAGAGACGGAAACAGCTTGGGTCATACAAATCCTATAATGTGAAATGGCTTTCACTGATCACTTCTTGTAGAACCTCAGCTGAACAAACAGAGAAGCTCTGATGAAGACCTGCATTTCTCATTATTATGTGATTAAAAACAAACCAACCCTGATTAGACTTGGACAGGTGTACGTAGCCACCACAACTAGATATTTTGCAAAGAACAAAGGCACTAAGCAGAGTCTGAATGACAATACCTTTCGAGAGATGTGTTTGGGTTCCACTGCGAGCCTCAGGTACATCCCCAGGGGCTTGTTGAGTGGTTATGGAGAAGTATGCGTTCTGCAAGCTGAGAGCCTGAGGAGCTGGAATGATGGAGGCAAACATTACTACCTGAACCTGAGGCAGCCTGTCCGTTCCCCCCAGGTCCAGGAAAAGATAAATACCCCATTCCTTCTTTGGAATAAGCAAGTACAGAGAGAAGGAACCTCCTCCCGTGAACTCTTGTAGAATCTGCTAGATGACATAACCTTTCCTAACAGAATTCTGGAAGTGGGATCCTTGAAGAGGGAAGGGAAGAGCCAGGACCTTGGTAAAAGGCAGATACTAATACAGGTGTGGCGATCACAGATGGTGACATCTACCATGCATTTGCTGCCTGTCAGTTCTCATGATGCCTGACTAAAGAGGATGCTTGAAAGTAAGATGATTTCTGGCTTTCTAAAGATTGGTTCTGGACTGGTCTAGTGCCATTCCACACTTCTGCGAATGCCTCGCCTCTCAGAAAGAGCAAACTGTAGACAAAGGATGACACAACGATCATTTTGCAGAATCAAGTAATTTCTTTGGTGTTTAATCCAACTTCTTTTCTTAGCCTTTGCTGGGGATGGTATTTGTGAAGTATATATGCTATAGAGGTCTTCACTCTGAGTTACTTCAGTGTAGCCTTTGAATCGCTGAGGGAATGGCTTATGTATCGGAGTACAGAGAAGTTCTGTGCTTTTAAGTGGGCAGTCACCTATAGTTACTTGTGTGTTTTTCAAAATACGAGCTGCTTGCAATCAACTGGTATGTTGTTTGGTAATAACTGTAACCAAGGATCGTCCCCAAAGGCTGAAGTAGCCTATCTTGACATTTTTGTTACCATCCAGTGTTTTTTGATGATCTCAGTCAGCTCCCTTCTACAGATGAGGCCTGAGTTACCAAATGATAACTGATTCTCACAAGGAACTTTTCAAGCAAGTCTTGCTAGTTGACAATTTCAGGGTGCGTAGAGGCAGATGACATGCCATATGTCCAAACAGGTCTGATTTCTCAAAGTTTTTATTTCTGAACTATCTTTGGTCTACTGATCTTGTCTTGGACAACAGACAGCAACAGAGACCTTGCTCCTTTATAAATACAAAAATGGTCCAAGCCAAAGGGTGTTGCTGATTCTAAAGCCCTGTTGCCGATTCCGTCATGTCCTTATTAGTCAAAATACTGATCTTGGTAGCGCTGTTGAAAAGCTACTTCTGTTTCCCTTGATCACTGCGGTTTCTATATTCAGTATTTCTGGGATTCTTGTGATCAAATCCAGATCTATGCATATCCTTGCCCACATCAGAGAGGAGAAAGATTTCTTTAGTTGCCTGCCTTTGGGACAGTCTCTGCTCACAAGACGTACGCGGATCCCTGCAATTCACACAAGCAGAAGAATATGGGACTGGAACACCAAAGTGGCCTCAGATTTGACTATTAGATGCAGTTCTGGCCATCCCACATCAAAAAGAAATGTTGAAAGAAGAAGAGTACCGATAGGGACAATGAGCATGATCCAAGTTACAGACTACCTTCTGTGCAAGGAAGAATTAAGTCGACAAGGACTCTTAGGCTAGAAGCAGGTGGGGTATAAAAAATGTTCAATAGAATGAAGAAGGTGAACTGGTGAATGTTACAATAAAAAAGAAAGAGTTTTCTTGAACAGGTCATAACTGACTTGTAGAACTCACTTGTGGATGCTGGATTTATGAAGCAGTGGTCTCTAAATACTGCAAATGAGGAAGTAGACTGATAAATGCTGCAAGATGGGAACAAGTGCAAAAAACAAGAGCAAAATTTGACTTACTGACTTGACTTAATGATTTACTGCTTATAAACTTCTCTAAGCATCTGCTACTTGTCATCATGGGTGACAGGAAACAATATCAGCATGAAATTCCTGTACCCTTAAACCCCTGACAATGTAAAGGTCTTGTCATAATGTAATTAAAGTTTACCTTCAGCACTACTTTATCTACTAATACCTACTTACCACAAGCTGTTGATTTTCTTTCCCTTCATTATTCCATACAAAACCGCTGTTCCACTATTCCTTATCTCAACAGTGTATTGTAAGATCTACATGGCCAAGAAAAAAAGTAGAAGGGTCAGGTGGCAATAGCCAGCCCTTCTCTTTGGATTAGTGCTTGATATGGTATTTTCCTAGCATTTTCTGTAGTGTTCCCCTTCTCAAATTAAGGGAATAGGTGGGCTAGCCCCTGCCCACGGAGGAACGGAAGCACAGCTGGCAGATGATGATGTGAAAGAGGTATTTTGAATGAGTTTCTGGATGTTCCCATGGGAAAAAAAAACCAAAACCAAACCCAAGTGTTTCGTTAGCTAAAATGTACTTTAGGATCAATACTGGTACTTAGCAATAAAGCCAATACTGGTATCTTCTCTTTTGTTCATTTAGTAATAAAGTATTTGTTCCTGTGTGCTTGAACTAAATTGGCACCCGAAAAGCATATCTGTGGAGGACTGCTTCACCTCCTCCATCAGAGGCCATCCTCCAGAATATTCAGTGCTAAGCTTATATTTTGCATGAGTCTGTCTCCTGGTATTTTGCAAAGCAAGAAACACAGAGACACTTGCTGTGGATAATCTTGACTCAAGTTTCACTGGCCTCTTCTTCCAGAACAGACATGATTTTTATAGATAACACAGCAGACAATCTGAGAAAGAAAGAAATCTCTGAATGGAAAGAAGCAGAGGAATGAACGGTTCCTGGGACTACGTTATTCCACAAGACAAAAAGGCACCTATCACACCCACTGACCAACACAGAAACTCATCACATACTGGAAAGAGGTGAAATGCTGGTAAGCCAGAACATGACAGGATGGCATTAGGAAGCTCTCCCTACCAGACAGGTGAGATGGTCTTGATGACAGTGGAATTAAGAGATTTTTTAAATGTGCATTATCCAGTTTGGATTAAGAAAACAGGAAAAGGTGGTTAAACAAAGAAGTAGA
The DNA here is from genome assembly GCF_964188355.1 of Buteo buteo. NCBI lineage: Eukaryota > Metazoa > Chordata > Aves > Accipitriformes > Accipitridae > Buteo > Buteo buteo. The sequence goes on from NC_134187.1 coordinate 642,748, forward strand.
AACTACAGAACTAGGTGATCACTACCCACATTAACTGTTGCTCCTGAGTCAGAACTGACAGAGGGTTGCACCATTCCATTCTGTAAGACCTTTTACGCAAGAGGATGAAGAGGCTGCAGGAGAACCTGACAGACACTGCTACTTGGGAAAAGTTTCGAGCTTGTGTGCACAGAGGACATGAGTGACTAAAGCACAATCTTGTCTGACAGAGATTTGGAGATGGCTGTTGCCTGCGCTACAGCGAACAAACTTGGACCCCAAACAGAGGTTAAAAGCAGAGACAATGCAAAAGACCTTGCCCACAAGGTTGCTTGCAACCCAATAAACAAGACGTTATGCGTTATGTTGCTTAAGGACTGTAAAAGCAGTCTGTAAAGCACTGGCTTTGGGAATTTTCTGCTCTCTCAGCCTCTTTGCTTCTAATTCAGCAAAAGATGTATTTCATAGAATCACAGAACAGCCCAGGTTGGAAGGGACCGCACAAGGTCATCTGGTCCAACCTTCTGTGGGAAAAGGAGCCTAGATAAGATTATCTAACACCTTGCTCAATTGTGTCTTGAAAACCTCCAGTGATAGGGGCCCTACTACATCCCATATTTGAAGTCATACAGTGTATTGCACATTGCGTAGCATTTGTAGATGTTACATGGAATGATTTACAGATCGATTGTGAAATAATTTTAACACAGCCAGTTCAAACCTGCATACATAACTGACTTATTTTGTCAAGGAAAGTACATGGATCTTTCCTTAGTTCTGTTTGAAGGACTGCTGCTGAAAATGAGGAATCTGGCTTGCCTCTTGAGTGCTACCTTGCCACTAAAATTGTGACAGTTCAGTTTCTCATTCCCGGCAGGGAACATTTATTCATTCACAGCTTTGGACAAGTGAAGTCTCCAGTGAACCACCTTGCTATTCTCCCTAACATATCTTAACAAGAAAGAAAAGTGCAAATACATGATTCAACTAGTTTTTTGCATGTTTACATACGTACATCCATACAATAAGTTACATATATGTAACTAAGTAAAAGTAAAACCAAATCCAACTCAAACCTAAATGCCTCTAGTAGACATGGGCAACTCGAAAGAACTTTGGCAGCTTAGCTGTGTTTGGTGTGAACAACTGTTAACAATGGCAACGCAGTATACTCATTATGTGAAATGTCTCCAGCAGAACAGAATAATCCTTTGTCGGTGGAGGAGCCTATGATACAACAAGACCAGCCTTTCTCAGAACAGCTTTGGAAGTAATGCTCTATTTAAAAATGAAAAACAAAAATATCTTTAGCGCTCTTTAGATATTTCTTCAGTCACACTCACATAATAACATCTATTCCAATAAAAGAAAATCACTCTTCAGAGAGAACAAAATGAAGCACTGCAAACAGTTCCTTATATTATGAATGCTGCATACACGTTTTGAAGGGGCAGTGTTATGTGAAATATATTAGAAGAGTCCTAGTGATGCAAAATCCATGCTCTGTATTTTTTACCTCTCACAGAAACAACCAACCAATATTGCAAAGCACGCATACCTTTTTGTTGGTGTAGGTGCTCCAGAGGACATGTGGGTCACCATGGTGTCATTCATGTTAGTCATAGGCCGAGGAGGACTAAAATAAAAATATTTACTCCAGTTAGTGATTTTAAAAAATAAAAAAAGAAACAAAACCTACACTAGGAAAAAGGACATAACTGTGCTCTTTGCATTTAGCACACAGGTACTTGAAGAGCTTGATCTGCTTTAGTCTAATTGCTTTTCACAGTTCACGTGTCACACTAAAATGAAGATAAAACTAACCATCTGTGATTACATAGTTGACCTTTGGCATTGTCTAGGTAGTTCAAGAAAATGCAGAAACCATTCAAATTACGGCAATTATTTGAAATGTTTAAAGGAATTAAGCAAAGATTTATTATAACAAGCAATCATTTATACAACAACCATATACACCATCTGTCTGGTTTTTATTTTAATAAATTAAAGGTAGTTGTAAAAAATAAATTGATAGAGCCTTGTGTTCCTTTCTGCCCTATAAAATACAACCACAGATTGATGCTCCCATTATTTGCATTTTTAAACCCTGAAAGTTTCCCAGTGCCACACTGCTGTGGCCACCCAGGCTTTGTCTGCTTGTGGCTGTGCAGGGAGTGGGACGACATGAGGAGCCCACACGGGACGTCCCCAGACAGCTCTGCCGGTAAATTCAAGCCACTGGGAGAGAACAACTACAGCAGCTACTATCACAGAATCAATATTTGCTTATGTTTACCCTCCAGTGATATCCAAATACATCCATCATCTTTTAAAATGAGACGTGCAAAAATGTGCAGGGTTGTCTATGCACAGATAAAAGCTCAATTTGCACATTAGACAACATGGGACCTGTGCAGATCCTAATGGAGAAAAATGCCACACTTTCCTGCATGGTTTCTTGGAACATGGATTAAAATCTTCACAGGTTTGTATTTGCCATCATCTTAGCATTTCCTCTTAGTTAGATTTACTGCAGATAATACTGAAATTAATTCCTACCAACTTCCATTTTCTACAGTACAACAGTGCAGAAGGTGTTCTCCCCAACAGCGTTCGCAGGTTTTGCCTTCCCTGACATTCCCAGGGCAGCTGCACGGAGCTCCTCTTTCGGACGTGTGAACACTAGGAATTGCCTTAAGACTCATTAGCTTATTTCATTCAACAATTTTAAGAGCCCAGTAATCCAGAGAATCAAACAACCATTTAAAAAAAAAATCAGCTGGATGTCAAACATATGAAATGACAAAGAACATATTTCCTGTACGTCTTACTGCATTCCTTCTCCATGTAGGATTTGAGTGCACAAGCACTTCAGTTCTCAGTCCTTGCTCAGGACAGATTTGCCCAGAAGTAACTGTGCTGCATGCTTTCATGTTAATGTTGTTCTAAATATAACATTAAACCAAGAAATGATTTGGTCATAAGGTATTTACTGAATGTGCTCCTTTGGAAAAGGAACTTCTTACTGTACAAAAAAGCAGAAATAGGATTATAATGCACTGGAAATCCAACAGTACATTTGGAAGCCATTAATTTTGCTAGTGAACGTACAAACACATCCTGTGGCAACGAGCAGTTAACTAACAGTGCTTTCCCTCTGCCCCTTTATCTCCCTACTTATTTCTTCTTGACCGAACGCAAGGAATGCTCTGTCCACATCTCCACTGCAAAACTCTCCTTTTTTCCTAGATTTACTTATCGGCTTTGCATTCTCCTGCCACACACACCATAAAACTATATGTGCAGCTGTGAGAGAAACAGCTACAACAAGAAGCAGCTTTTGCAACCAAAACTGTATTTTTCAGCAACAACTCTTGTTACACCGTTTCTGTGTGCATTAGCTGGGTTTTGTCCTTTGGGAGGGACAAGCGGTTTCCTTAAACACAACACATACCACCTCAGTACTCCTAATAACTCTAGGGTAAGTGAATTTAATCACAGGGTATTGCATTTCAGTGGAGGGGATAAAGCGAGCTCACAGCAGAGTGTGCCTGAGACACTGAAGCCCAGACCGCAGCGTGCTGCCAGCCTTTAATGGCTGCACGGGGGTATACGGAGCGTAGAGACCGACGAGGACAGCTCACGCATACTCACCCTCCACGAGACGCATACAAGAGCAGAAGTTTCCACAGAATTCATTTCACTTTAAGTAACAAATTGTACATGAGGGCACATTTTCCATTATCCCACAGAAGCTCACCTCTGTGGGTCTACTCTTTTGAGTGAAGGATAATTCTTTATTTTATTACAATATTGCTTTTATATGACTCTTCTAATAAGAAAGTGGATTCAATTCACCATTCGCAATCTGGTTTTAGTACCATTATGAGACATTTCCACACGTTCACTCCAGTTCTGTAAATACCAGTGTCCTCAATTTTCCAGCTAAATCCTTGCTAACCGTGAAACAGGCAAAGAAAATTAAATACGAACATCTGGTTAAAAGATTTCTAATAGCACAATTTCATCTTCTTTATTAAGTACAATAAAGCCTTTCCCAGTTCAGAGAATTTCTTGAGGCCATTTATATATTTTTATGGAATACTTTTTCAAAAAACTGTAACTCTGTCAAGATGGCACTATTTTTTCTTGTATAACCATGACAGAAAAATCATATTGTTTGTGAAACTGGGAGGATGCTGTAACCAGGTACACAATACCACTGGAGTAATAAGAGCTGCTTTTATGAGCCTGGGACTTTCAGTGCAGGTCCACCTTACGTTACCACAGGTTCTAGTTTAAAAGGAACATAACTGAAATCCCCTTCCAAGATGCTCATGATAGTTGGCATCTGCTACAGCCTACCAACATAACAGAGAAAAAGACAAATATTCTTGAATCAGCTACTGAGGAGAGATTTTTCTGCCTCGATAATCTCACCAGAAAACGTAACTATCCAGACACCTGAGACAGGAGAAATCCCCAAACCATCGCTGGCAGAGAAACTCAGAAGATGCACTCAGAAGAAGTAACTCCTCTCCCACCCACAATGTTGCTGAAATATTAAAACAGCTAAGGGACTTTGATGCATATCAAGAACAGCTTACAACTTTCTTTCAAAACTTCGTCTCTTTTGTTAGGTTAAAATTTTCAGGTTTAACTTATCTGGCGTTTAAGGTGTGTTTAATCAGCCTAGGGTGCTGTTGGGAAGAAAAGCACCTAAAAATAAGCAGTGAAATAAGAGAAATCTTCCACATACCCAGGAGCTGGGACAAACGCAGCAGCCATAGAAGCTGAGAAATCAAACTCCTTAAATTCTCTTTTTTCACGATGCTTACGAAAAGTGACATTAGCCAAACAGCTGGGAGATCAGAGATCAGCCTATGCCAGAGAGCATAAATCAAGACATCGGCAATCTTTATTCCTATTCCACACGTGAGGTCCAAGGTGTATATTGCATAAACTTTTAGTGGTTTGAAAAACACGACAGTATCCTTCGCAAAATGAAAACGCTTATTCTACTTAGTACGTTGCTGGTTAGCACTGAAGTAGGTGCTAACTTGTTCAGTCACGATGTCTGAAATGCTATCCCTCTCTGTGTAACTAGACCTAGAAATAATTGAGGAAATAACAGCATTGTAGGCTCAAAGCCAGGACAAGGACTCGTCTTGACACTTGTACTGGCGAGAAGCATCTAATGATGGGGGTGCTCCTTTGGCCAGGGACACGTAGAAGAAAACTTACAGCTTTGGGTACTTCTATTATCGTGGTCTCCTTGGGTTTGATTTATTCACACTCTAACCAGGGTCTGTACACTTTCATGTACCGAAGCATTGTATAGCAGTAGCAGATGCTATCAGAACACAAATAAATAGTAGAGATTTGTGGAGGGCTTGAAAACAGGGCATGAGAGTCCTCTGCATTCAGCACAAATTTAGGAAAGAAGAAATAAAGACTTGAAAGAACAATGCAGGTATGCCAACACTTAGGAGCCATTTTAAACAATTTACCCACTTTTTTTTTTTTTAACACAAATGTCATAAAGTTAATTCTAAAGCTAAAATACCTTAAATCATCTTTATAGAAGGTATCACAAGTTAGAGCTTTCCAGTCCCAGCACTTATGTTCCTTTATTTTTTCAAAACATATTTATGTGTGAATATTACCTTCGTCTCTTCTGTCATGACCAACTCCCTCTAAGTGTCCAGTTCTGGCTACTACTGGAAACAAGATATTGGACTAAAGAGCTTTTTGGTCTAACTCAGGATGGATGATATTCTGTTCTTAGATTTCCCCATCATCTTCCCAAACATGTCAACAAGCTTTTATGGGTAATTACCATAATTCTAATAAAATCAGCAAAAATCTTGACTTCTCTCTATCACTAGTATTTAGTCTTATTAACTACTGTCTCCTAACTGTAGTAAAATCTATGAGACCCAGATGTAACTGAAGTTGCGTCACACCTGTTCTCAGTAATCTTGTCTAAATATAAAGGTAATCTTGTCTAAAAATGAGAAATAAGAAACAGATTAGTCACTGCTATTTTGTGTCAACAGTTTTCCTAAGTAGGAAAATCAATCATTACGCATTCTGAAGAAAAGAACAATTAAGACTAGGTCTAATTACTTGCTTGTCTTCTTTCAGACTTGGTTGATGAAGGTCCAGAACAAAACCAGAACAATTCTGAGACCTCAGAAGTCTAAAACCTCAATAAATAAAAGGCACTAAATCTTGAGACTTTTTGCTGTGCTGGACAATCACCCTGTAAAGGGACCTTTACAAAAAAGCAACAGTAAACAAAATTTACCAAACTGTCTTCCGCTCTAAACAGTTCTCCTATCTGAGATTGCTGATGTGCAGCAAAGCAACATTATTTATTGGCTTCCATCAGAGCGCAGAGACTTGGAAAATGCAAAGCTCAGGAAAAGCAATCTATACTTGAGGGTTAAGGGCTGTCACAGCAGCCAAGAAAAAAAAAAAAAGAAAAAGAAGAAAAAAGAAAAAGAAGAAAAAAAGAAAAAGAAGAAAAAAAGAAAAAGAAGAAAAAAAAGAAAAAGAAGAAAAAAAAGAAAAAGAAGAAAAAAAAGAAAAAGAAGAAAAAAAAGAAAGAATGCTCTGTCAGTCAGATCTAAAATTGATAAGTCTGAAGTCAAAGACTGACACCTAAAATTCCAAAATTTGAAAAATTTCACTGGCCCTCAGGAAGGACAATTAAGTAGGCTCTGAAGGGTCCCGAGCCAGGTAAGGATTTCAAGCAGCAGAAGTTAAAAGTGTATCCATGTCACAGGCATAACTGGTAACATTTCCTACCTTTATTCAATGTTTTGTGTGTAAGAACCAGTGTGTGTATCACATATAACAAAAAAAGACAGTATTTTTCAGGTGCACTGATTAGCACTATAATAAATGTCAATATTTCTTTAATTATCATATAATAATGCCTGGAATTAAGCTACTTTTTAATTAGGAATTAGTGGGGATAACTACGTGATATCTGTCAGTCTTTTTTTGTTATTTTTTTCTAAAATTGTAGCTATTGTATTTACATAGCTACAAACTGAACAGCTATTTATTTGCTAAATTTAAAGCTGAGTTTTGCTCTATAACCTGAGAATTTCTAAACCAGTAAGATTGTATAACAGATACTATTAGTCTTTTTGACATTGCTTAGGAATCCCACTGACAGGCCAGGTTGTGTTTCTTTGTGAAAAGAGAATTACAAAGAATTACAACCAAGACTGGACCGACACATGAACGTAGGCACAAACCAAAGGTTATATTAGATATATGAAACTGAAAAACCATACTGATGTTACATCACACTACACTAGAGTAGTTGACTATAATCTCTGATTATTATTATTACTATTATTACTATTATTTTACAGGCATGCTGATGGAACTTTAAGGAGAGATTTAAAAGAAAACAGATAGTTTTGTGGATGTTTGTAGGTAAAGGTTAACATAAAGCATTTCTAGGTGCCAGGCAGGCTGGCATCACAGGTAGCAGACACTGCAGTCAAGACCTTGATATCATAAGAGAGAATTGCTTGAAGTTGAACAGAGGGATTGTAACAAAGGAATAGCAACCAAATCCAGTGGGAACCCTAGTTCAGTTTATTAAGTGAAACCCCCCACCCTAAATGATAAAAAATGGCTGATGAAACATAGTTGCATAAAACTGTAAAAATAAAAACATCCCAGCTGGCATGCTAGTCCTTTCACTTTTCTCAGATAAGGAGTCAACTGGAAAAAGCAATAAAGTGAGATTGATTCCTTTTTCTGGGAACTTTATTATTTCTCATAAAACAGTTCAGGAAGTACAAGTCATTAGCATTCATTAGAATTGTTTGCTCCTAACAACACACACGCTATTAATGCTTTTTTGCTTAGCACTTCCCTCCAGGTGAGAAGGACATTGACTATAAAGTGCAATCTGATTTAATGTAATTCTTGCTTTCTACTGCATGGCATTTTCACAGAAGCAAAGAAAGCCTCAACAGCTATCTGGAAGTCCAGTGCGAGACTCCCATGAATAACCATGTAAAAACTAATCTCTTTCTATTATAACGTATCAGGAAGGTTTCAAAGCAACAGAAGTGTGACCAGCTTTTCTCACATCATATTCCTGGAAGAACTATGCTAATACATTTTGTTAATACCACAATAATGTTACCTGCTCTGTCTTAGCTCTGGTTCTCGGGAGAGACCAAAAGACTTCTCCAAACACTAGTCACGACTGAAGCTACCTACAGTAAGTACCATCCCCGTCTGTTAGCAGTGCCACCCAGTTCTCCCAGAAAGACAAATGCTGTGATGGTTTGAAGGGACAGGAGCAAGGTTGTGACCCAAAAAACATATTCTTTTTTTCCTGTTACGACAGCTGATTTAATAAAAGAGATTACTTCTCCCCTGCCACTCTTTAGAAAACAAGGCTACTTGCTGGTAACCATAATTAGGTAACTCCATATACAAGGTTTTGATTATTTAAACTTAAAGTTGCAAATCCGCATTTTGCTCAATACATCCACACACACATACAAGACACACATTGCAGAAACTGTGAATCAAATCATGACACTTTGCTTTCCTTAGCTAACTTATATGCTTTAGCAAACTGTACATCACTGCAGTCAAATCACTTGTACTGACATTTGCTCAAGGAATGCAGTTGGGTTTTGGATGGAAGCACATACTAGCTCCTAAACTCTCATGAGCCAACAACTGCATCCACATCTGAGACCATGTTGCTGAGGATGTTATGCCAGTTTATCATACTAACAAGAGCTCAGGACAAATTCCAATAATGCTGGACTATTACCTATTACTATCACAACCTCCTTCTTTCACAGCAACCAAAACACTGCAGGTACGAGCACCCTGTGGTATACTACATCCAGGATTGGGCACATGTGACACTACTACTTTTCCCAAGAATATCACCTGAACACTCAGCCTGCAGAGTGCTTAGTGCAAACACTGATGGGAGCGTACACCACTGTTCTTACAGCATCACCAGCT